>NW_027206401.1:57624330-58824330 GCF_024711535.1 Dipodomys merriami
TGAATACCATCAAAAGACATCATGTGCATGTTACATATATGAACACAGAATAAGAAAATCCATTAAATTTATTGAAAAGGGGAAGAAAGACGATGAAGAGGATAGATGGTAGGGATCAAATCATTCAAATATATTATTTGCATGTATAGAAATATCACAGTGAAACCCTCATAATATAAAATTATTCAATAGTAGTAAAAAAGAAAGAAAATAAGGATATGCTAACAGCCGGAGTCATCTATGCATGTCTTAGGGTCCAATCTAAATATGTTCAATGGCACACTATCCTATTTCTAATCAATGTCTAGTATTTTTACAATCTAATATCTGCCTCTATTTAACTTCTAATTTGTAGTAAAGTAGTGCCACCAAATTTTACATTTAGTACTTTTCTCTCTCAATTTCTATCAAGAAATATATGTGCCATGATTCTATAGTCTAAAGGAAGAGGGGGGAATCCTGTACAAAATTAAGAAAAGTGAGGGAAGAGGTGGGTGAGAATATTGAAAAGGGTGACAATTGGCCAAGATGTATTCATAACTGCTTTGTTGAATGAGCTCTTTTGTACACCTACTTAAAGGTAAATAAATAAATAGTAACCTATATAAAAACACCTAGGATTTTTTTGTGGAACAATTAGAAATGTAAACAATGCCTGTTTAATTATTTTAAAGCAATATTATTATACTAGCTAGTATAAAAAATAAACATAACAAATGAAAAAGATTCTAAACAACCAAAAGGTTGAAACCCATGCTTATCCAATACCTTTCTTCTGACAGTTTTGCTGACTGATTTTAAGATTATTTGAAAGCTTGGGGACAATACTCAGGCCTTGAATTCAAGCCTCAGGACTGGCAAAAAAGAATAAATAAAAATAAAAATGAATGTTTCTGACCCTTTAGTCTTACAATCTTTCTAGTTAGCTTTGCTACGAACCCTGGCATGCCGTGGAGCTGGCATTTGATAAGGTAGCACAGAAGAGAGGCAAGGAGACCTGTAGAGTGATAGCTAGGCACTACGGGTGTTTTGTTTATTTGTGCTATTACTGGGATTTGAACTCAGGACTTATGTGTTGTCCCTCAGCTCTTTAGCTCAAGACTGTCACTCTACCACTTGAGCCACAGATCCACTTCTGGTTTTCTGGTGGTTAATTGGAGATAAGAGTCTCATGGACTTTCCTGCCTAGGCTAGCTTTGAACCTTGATCCTCAGATTTCAGCCTCCTGAATAGCTAGGATTATAGGTATGAGCCAGGAGCATTGGGCTTGGCCTTAAAATTTAAAAGTTTATCACAGTTAAAGGATTTTCTTAAAGTTTATGTCGTAAGCATTAAAGCCAATTGCTACGAACTCTAAGATTTAAAATAAACATAAAAAAGGACTGTTTTACTGTCTTGAACATACTTGGCTGCCAGATTAGCATTAGTAAAACAACACGAACATTGCTACTTGTTTTTGCTTTCCTTTTATTTATATATTGCTTTCTAGTAACTAGAAAGTGTGACTTTGATACCCAGTACCCAGCTTCTACAGAATGAACTGCAGAGGAACCTGGCATGTGTGTATGCGTGTGTGAGTGTGTGTGTGCGTGTGTGTATGCGTGTGTGAGTGTGTGTGTGCGTGTGTGTGCATGTGTGTATGCGTGTGTGAGTGTGTGTGTGCGTGGGGGGGGGGCGGAGAGATTTACAGCCCCATCTCCAGGACCAGGAGACTACCGTAGCTCTATGTCCACTGGTCTAAGAGTGTAAGTCACCTCTTGCCACCTCATTTAAACTCTTCTGTCGAATCTTTTTTTCCCTCTCCCCCTCTCCCCGCTCCCTGCCTTACATACCCCTAGTTCTACCCCTAGTTCTAAGTGAGTCATTTTGAGGGAGATAAAGGCAGGGCCTTTTATCGTGTGAGTCTCCTGGTGGGGTCTCCCTGCCCTCTTTCTCTCCCAGTGTCTCAACCCATCAGCGCTGTTAGTGGTAACAGATAATAGATTGCAGTTCTCCTGCCTGGTTGTCCACTTCCTCCACAGTGGAGACAACGAGCCTGTAAGACAGACGACGGTTACTTGGGCAATCCCGTGGTCAGGCTTTGCTAACAGTCCTGGCATTTTATGCCAGTGACTGTGCTGGTGCATCTATGAAAGGGAATGACTAACTTATTTTCCCAGCTTTGCAGCTCAGCAGTCGGCTGTCTTCGATAACATTGCAAGAGGAGTTGAGGTTGTCAGTAACTGCCTCATGCCAAGTAGTAATGCACTTTTACTTGGACTTAAATCTTGAATTGGCTCTTCTCCTCCCTCCCTTTCTCCCTCCCTCCCTTTCTCCCTCCCTGCCTTTCTCCCTTCCTCCCATTCTCCCTCCCTTTCTCCCTTCCTTCCTCCCTCCCTCCCTTCCTTCCTTCCTTCCTTCCTTCCTTCCTTCCTTCCTTCCTTCCTTCCTTCCTTCTTTCCTTCTCTGTTTTATAATCATCTCACTTGTGTGCTCCATCTGCATTATTATTATTATTATTATTATTATTATTATTTTATTATTATTATGATTATGGTGGCACTGAGGGTTTGACCTCAGGACCTCATGCTTGCTCAGCTTTCTTGATAAACTGTTGCTCTACCACTTGAGCCATGCTGCCAGCCTTGCTTTTTACTGGTTATGTTAGAGATGTAGTCTAATAGTCCTTTCTCATCAGAGGGGCCCTTAAATTGATATTCTCTGGATCTCAGCCTCTTTTATAGCTAGGAATGCAGATGAATATGCTAGGAAAGCTTCATGTGTATGGCTTAATTCTGGGTCACAAAAGGGCTAAGAACAACGTAGGTCAAAGACTTCTCTAAATTTATACAAGTATAAATAAAAGGGAGAGTTTAAGCAAAATATATGTACAGAAATGTAGTTTATTCATGTCTTATTACTCTTGGGAATGCATGTTTGTCAGTAAAATGACAAATGTTTCCAGCAATAATCCTATAATCCTAGCTACTCTGGAGGCTGAGATCAGAGGATGGTAGTTTGAAGTCAGCCTGGACAGGAAAGTCCATGAGACTTATCTCCAATTAACCACTAAAAAGCTGGAAATGATCAAGTGCTAGCCTTAAGCAAAAAAAATTCAGAGATAGCACCCAGGCCCTGAGCACAAGCACCAGGATACTCTCTCTCTCTCTCTCTCTCTCTCTCTCTCTCTCTCTCTCTCTCTTTCTCTTTCTCTCTCTCTCTCTCTCACACACACACAGATTTAAATATATAAAATACATAATCTAATAAAAATATGTTGTCCTAAGCAGAAGTCTTGTTAGAATTTGTGGCTGTACTTTTTGAATACACAAAGCGAGATTTGTTCAGATTATGGCAGCCATTATTTCTCACTGCCTTGGCTTGTGATGGAGGGTGTCGCTTTTGAGTGTCTGAAGTGTAAATTTGGGAACGGTTTAGCTGTAACCTTAAAGCTGATTCCTAAGGTAACCAGCATCCAAAACACAGGTGGTATCATAAATCAGAATTAACACCTTGAGATCATTCCTGGATGCCAAATGGAAGTCCTCACGATGTCTGGAGCCCAGCTGATGTCACCGTGCTACTAGTTTCCTGGACAGACACAGCTCCAGCTTTCTCACCGGTTCAAGTTTCCTTCTGTAGCTCTGGGTAGTTACTCAGAGTCTCTGTATGTAGGGCAGCTTGCTGTAATCCAATGGAGAAATGAGACTGCCAGGGAGCAATCACAATGGTGGTATTAAAGCCATTTCATTTTCTCTCAGACTGGACAAGGCTACTGCTTAGATCATCCACGGGTTTCTGTCCTCTTTCTGAAAGATGGACAAAATTTTTAAATTAACCCCAACTCAAGTTTGACTGACTTGGTGTAGATTCCAGATCAAGTTTCAGGGTCATGGCTGGAAACAACTCCTGTTATTAATTTTTGAATTCCTGGAAATTTGGTGGGGGGATGATTTAAAACAATTATTGTTATTATAAAGGTGATGTATCAAGGGGTCACAGTTACACAAGTCATGTAGTGAGTACATTTCCTTTGGACAGTGTTACCCCTTCCCTTGTTCTCTCCTAGTTTTCCCTCCTGTCCCCACCCACAAGTTGTATAGCTCATTTTCCACATAGTGTCTAGTGAGTTCCATTGCTGCATTTGTGTACCCTTTGTCCCTCCATTTCTGTGCCCCCCTTACCCTCCCAAAGACAAAAAAGAAAGAAAACAAAAACAGCAACAAAGAAAAAAACTTGCTTCCATTTCCTGAAATTCATTTTGATAAATATTATTATTTGGGGGGGGGTCCAGTCGTGGGGCCTGAACTCTGGGCCTGGGCCCTGCCCCTCAGTTCTTCAGCTCAAGGCTAGCGCTCTACCACTTGAGCCACAGCGCCACTTCCGGCTTTTTTTTCTTCTGCTTATGTGGTGCTGAGGAATCAAACCCAGAGCCTCATGCATGCAAGGCAAGCGCTCTACCACTGAGCCACCTTCCCAGCCCCGATAAATACTATTTTATATGATCAGACTCACATAGACATTGAGCCTTTTTGTTCCTTCCCTAAGAGCATCCTCCTTTGGTCTCACTGTGTGTGGATGCCTAGAGTCCCGCTATATTTTAGATCTGGCTTCTGCATATGAGAGAAAACATGCAGTTTGTCTCTCTGAATTTGACTTATCTCACTTAATATATTTTGTTTTAGGTCCATCCATTTCCCTATAAATGACATAATCTTATTCTTCCTAATGTCTATTAAAGTTCCATTGTGTATAGGTGCCACATTTTTTTGATTGGGTTTGATTTTAATCTTGACTAATCTTTCACTAATGAGATGAAAGGCAGATAAATTAAAGAACTTGGGAAAAAGAAGTTTGAACATTCAATGGTCTTTGCCCTTGGATAATTAATGCTTGCTTTGTGTACATGTGTGCACAAGTGTGTGATCTAGTAATCCAAGTAGTCAAATGGACTAACGAGCCCTGTGCATTATCTCCAGCTCTTCTATGAGAAAACAGTATGGTAACACAATTGAAAGACTTTTCCAGGAAGCCCATTTAACAGGGTTTTATTCACATTGACGCATTGATTAACACAATATCCTGTGAAGTTTAGTCTGTTGTAACTTGGAAAATTTTCAAAAGGATTAAATAATGGAAGATAAATACTTGGCTACATTTTCTTGGTCACAGTTTCAAATGGATGTTACAGGGTAACTTTAAGAGCCACCCGGCACTGATGATGGTTGCCTGTAATCCTAGCTATTTGGGAGGCTGAGATCTCAAGATAAAGGTTTGAAGCCAGCCCAGGTAGATTAATCTTGGAGACTTTTATCTCCAATTAGCTAGCAAAAAGCTACAAATAGAGCTGTGGTTCCAGTGTTAGAGGCCTAGCCTTGAGCTGAGAAGCCAAATGAGAGCTAGAATTTCTGAGTTGAAGCTCCACTACTGGCGCGCGCGTGCGCGCGCGCGCACACACACACACACACACACACACACACACACACACACACACACACACACACACACACACACACACACACACACACACACACACACGCTCCTGATGATTTTCCCAATTTCATCTTGAATTTCAAAATTAAGAGGATTGTCTTTGCTTCTATTGTGGGGGTTACTATTATTGCTTTGTCAGTGTCATCTGAGTTAATTTGCTGAAGCACAAATGCATTGTTATTCATGTTCTTAAGACTTCTAGAGTGAGGGGGCTGGGAAGGTGGATCAGTGGTAGAGTGCTTGCCTTGCATGTGTGAGACCCTGGATTCAATTCCTCAACACCACATAAACAGAAAAGGTCAGTAGTGGTGCTGTGACTCAAGTAGTAGAGTGCTAGCCTTGAGCTGAAGAGCTGAGGGACAGCGCCCAGGCCCAGAGTTCAGGCCCAGGACTAACAAAACAAAACAAAAAACTTCTAGAATGAGAAGAGATAGAGGACGAACTATGAAGGTGTTTCCATTTTCTTACAAAGTGCGGACCTAAAGGGCCTTTTTCTGAGAGAAATAAAAATGCTAATAATACTTGGGACACTACCTTCTTAAGAAGCACTTAGTCTTTTCCTGAATTCCATTACTAGGAAACTCAACAGCAGGCCACATCTGCACACTATTGGCTGGGGGGCTTTGCTGGTCCTCAGCTCTCTTGGGGCCTCACTGGGTAACAGGACAGGAAGAGGAGAATCGTGGAGAGAAAGCCGAGTTGTGGGACTTGGTGGGATAATTTACCTTTCACATCAGCCAGAGCTGCATAGGATGAAATCATTGTACACTTCCCAGGACACATGCTCATGAGTCCCAGGCTGACTCACGGTTGTTTAGTCATAAATGTGCTTTCAAGCTCACTGTCCCATCCCCGAAAACAGGAATCCAGTATCAGTCACATGGGGCCTGAGCTGCTTAAGCTGCTTGCGATGGACTCTGATCCTGGCAGCCAGGGCCACAGGCCTGAGTGCTTTGTCTTAGCACTATAGTGCTTTATTAGAGACACATGACAAACAGGTATCTTGAGATGTTTCCAGTACTTCCTCTGGAGTTACACGCACAGCGCTCATTTTAAGTTCAACGAAAAATAGGACTTTCTTTATACTTTCATAAAATTCTTTGCATGTTATATTACAAAATGGTTGCTTTTTGCCTCTGTGATCATTCCATTTTCTGTTGAATTGCAGATAGTTAAGTGGCTCCCGTGTTAAGATGACACCATTTAGATGGAAGCTTCTAGATGTGGCACTTGCAATCCTGATATTTAGTTCTTAGATGGCATTTTTCTTCCTCTTCAGCATACTATAGAATTTATTAATTGATAATATTAATTATTGTAACTTTCCCTACTGGATTATAATCTTTAAACATTGATTGATTTCTGTTTTGTTCAATGATAGAACTCCATCATTTAAAATATCTCCTGACATTGCTGGTTAAATGGTTCCATTGAATCAATGAAACACCTATTTGGATTTTAGATTTGTTGTAATTTCAACAGATCAGAGTTGAAATTTGATTCCAGCTTTTGAGCTTATCTAACCCTAAAATCCAGCTTGCCTGCCTACCTGCCTGCCTTCCTTCCTTCCTTCCTTCCTTCCTTCCTTCCTTCCTTCCTTCCTTCCTTCCTTCCTTCCTTCCTCCCAACCTCCCTCCTTCCTTCCTTCCCTTCCATTTGTTTCTTCTTTCCTCTTTTGCTTCCATGCATTCTCTCCTCTGTCTGTTTCATGCTTCCCACTCACCCTGAGACTCGGTGTTAATATTTTCTTCTAGATACTTGTGATTCTCTAACGTCACTTCCTTCCTTCCTTCCTTCCTCCCAACCTCCCTCCTTCCTTCCTTCCCTTCCATTTGTTTCTTCTTTCCTCTTTTGCTTCCATGCATTCTCTCCTCTGTCTGTTTCATTCTTCCCACTCACCCTGAGACTCGGTGTTAATATTTTCTTCTAGATACTTGTGATTCTCTAACGTCATGCTACCACAATCTGGTGCATTGTTAATCTGGCGAAGAATTATAGAGTTATGTATGATCAGCAAGAATACAATGGTTGCCAGCATTTCATGAGAAGAGATACGTGCGGCTGCTGGAATTGGTCGTCCCGGGACAGTGTGTTACTGAGGGCTCTGGCAGCCGGTCCTCTTTCAGCAAGAATAGCATTCATGCCGACTGATGCTATTATGCAGCCTTTTAAATCTTCCAATTCATTTCAGATGTGGCTTAAAGAAATGTGTCATGCAGAGTTCGTTTCCTTGTTGGATGATTCCCACAGGGATCTTCCATAAACATATGGTGTGCAGCAGAGAAGACTGGGAAAGGGAAGGAAAGAAAGACGTGACAAGGAGACAGTCTGGATATGAAGATGCTTGTGATTTGACCCCTTAAAAATGAGAAACAAAAACTGAGTGCCAGTGGCTCATGCCTGTAACCATAAACTTTTATCTTTAAAGGCCAGAGGTGGAGCTGTGTCTCAGGTGATGGAGTGCCAGCCTTGAGCAAAAAATGCGGAGGGTTAGCACCCAGGCCCTGAGTTCAAGTCTCAGTACTGGTGTGTGTACACAACACGCACACACACACACACACACACACACACACACACACACACACACACACACACACACACACACACACACACACCAAAAAACTAGAAATGAGCATTTTATTTCCTATATAAAAGTTCAAGCTAAGCATGGCATAAATAAATTGGATTTAAATATTATAGTACATTGGAAGTATCTATAGTTTTGTTTGTTTGTAGTATTTGATATTTGAAGTGGAACAACCCAATGGAATTGTTGGCTTGCCAGTTGAAAGTACTGAATATTTGGTTTAAATGTGTCATCTGATGAATGATTCTTTACCCTGTACTGGCAAGACGCAGGCCATAAAATATATTGCATGTTGTATAGAAAGCTAAAAATAGTGTATATTTTTTTTGTGATGACATTTATTTGTGATTCATTAAATGAACACTCCTGAGTACAAAGCATGATGTCTAGTGCTCTGTCTGGAAAGGACACCAATGCATGACAGCCACCATCCCCAGGGCAATATTAAATGCCTGTTTCTTTCAAAATCTCCCTTCAAGCCTCCCCAAACTCTTCTGCATAGGCATGCTAATGTCCATTTTCAAAGTAATGAAATATTTTTTGGTTGGTTATGGGGCTTGAACTCTGGGCTTGGGCACTGTCCCTCAGCTCTTCAGCTGAAGGTGAGCACTCTACCACTTCAGCCACAATGCCACTTCTGGTTTTCTAGTGGTTTATTGGAGATAAGAGTCTCATGGACTTTCTTGCCTGGGCTGGCTTTGGGCTGTGATCTTCAGATCTCAACCTCCTGAGTAGCTAGGATTACAGGCGTGAGCCACTGGTACCCAGCCCAAGTCAAGATTATAAAGGTTTTGATTACAGAGCCTGCATTTGGCAGACCAGATTTCAAACCAGTGGCACTGATTGTTACTGAACCATCTACAGGGTGACCACAATACAGAAGTGTCTCATTTGCCAGACTTTTCTCTCTTTTCCTCTCTCTGTCTCACACATACATCTAAAATATAAAAAATGATCTAGCAAGTAAAAAGACAAGAGACAAATGTATTATTGCTTCTGATGAACCTGAGCATCTACATTTAGAAGAATTCTTTGGGCATTAGACCTTTGTTCTGTGCCAATACCAAGGCTTGAATTCCAGGCCTTGCACTTTTGCTTGGCTTTTTTTCACTCAAGTTGGTGCTCCATCATTCCAGCCATTTCCATTGGGCGCTGGGCTTTTGCTGGCATTGAAGCTTGTAATGTGCACACTCAGTGGCGAGCGTGTATGGACCACTGTCATTGTTGTGGGCACCAGGCCTCAGTTTTGTGTAAGCCCAGTGGTATGTCAAGATGAGGTTGCAGTATTGACCAATTTTACAGTAATTTTTAAAAAACAAAATGCACCAAGTAGAGAAACAAATTCCCGGTAGCAAATGGAATAAAGAGGATATTATTGGCTAAAATGCTGCAAACCTGTGTGAAAGGAAAATGGGGTGTCACTAATGCAGTGAGGTCTACTTGAGGTAAAATATATTGTTCTCTTTTCCTGCTCTTCAAAACATTTGAGTTCTATCTCTTTCATAAGGTTCCTATTTCACGTCCCCTAGGAAGGGCAGAGCTTACAGATAGCAAGCAAATGACAGGGTGATGGAAAACAATTATTTAAAACTTCACAGAGCATGCTTATGCAAATCATAAATGGTGGCTGCTTCCAAGCCACTGGCGCCGTACACCCAACCAGTGCATGCTCCAAATTAAGAAGCCCCTGGGGATGCCGGATGTTCTTTCAAATACAAGCATAAGCACATTCTATTCACAACAATGGCAATTTATTTTTTAATTATATTTTTATTATCTTTAAGCAGTTATATTAAAGGGTTTCACTCAACAAATCAGCTTACAAGTACAACCCAGCATCTTTTTAAAATTTTATTAATAAGGTTTTTTATTGTGAAAATACCATACGAAAAGGGATTACAATTACACGAACAAGGTAATGAGTACATTTCTTTTTTTTTTTTTTTTTTTTTTTTGTCGGTCGTGGGACTTGAACTCTGGGCCTGGGCGCTGTCCCTCAGCTCTTCAGCTCAAGGCAAGCGCTCTACCACTTGAGCTACAGCGCCACTTCCATGAGTACATTTCTTATCAAGCATTGTTGCCTCCTCCTTTGTTTTCTCTTACCATCCCTGCCCTCCCATCTCCACAACTACACCCCCCCCACCAAAGTTGTAAAGTTTGTTTTTTGACATAGCATCTTGTACATTTCTTGTTGCAATGGGTCCACCTGTATCCCTATTTAAACAAGTGTTTTTTCCCTTTCCCTCCCCAAATTATACCAACATCAAATACAGTGAAAATGGGTTATACCGTGGGGGAGAGACATACAAATCAACAAAAAATCACCTTATAAATATGTTAGAAACAATAGCAAGAAAGAAAAACCATTTGAGTCCTTATCTTGGGGTTCATTTGCCTAACATCAACTTATCTGACCTTTTCTGCTTGTCTCAGACATATACTAGTTATTGCAGATAAGGGAAACCATGGGACCTATGTTTCTTTGGGCTTGGCTTATTTCACTTAATATATATTAATTTTTTCCAGGTCTTTCCATTTCCTATCAATTGGGGGCAATGTCATTCCTTCTGATGGAGGCATAGAATTCCATTGTGTGTGTGTGTGTGTGTGTGTGTGTGTGTGTGTGTGTGTGTGTGTGTGTGTGTGTTTATATATATATATATATATATATATATATATACCACATTTTCTTAATCCATAGCATTTTGATCAATATCATCCCTTTCAGCATTCTTCCCTTTTCCTCCCAACCCACTCCCTCCTCTCCATTTTCCTAGTGTCACAGGATATGTAGTAGTTATTATGACTGAATTTCTCCCTCCTTCATCTCATTCAGCAATTTAAATACCATATAATTTGGAAAAAATATGAAAGTATAATCTTAGAATTGGTGAAATAAAATGTACCTAAGGTAGATTTTAGTTCAAGCTGAGGAGTGTGTGTGTGTGTGTGTGTGTGTAACATAATCTTGTCAGCTCATTATATGTATATATGCATGTATGTGTGTATAGATATAGAAAGGGAGAAGAAAAAGAAAAATATTTATTTTATTTTACAGAATATAGCTTGGCAAATCCAAAATCTTTAGGCTCAGACTGAAGTTCAAATGCTTGTATTACTGAAAGAAAAGAATTCTTTGCTTCTCTGAAGTAAGTCTTTTTTTCCTAAGGCCTTCAATTGATTGGATAAGCACATATCTGATTTACTCAAAGTGTCCTCATAAAAGTGTCAAGCTTGTGTAAAACATGTTCCTCTAGAATCATCTAGAATAATGTTTGTTCAGATATCTGGGGCCCGTGGCTTGCCAGATTGACACATAAAGCTCATCACCACAGGGTGACATTAGCAAGCGTGGGAAAATTCCATCCAGTGTCTGAATGTCATTACTAGAGGCTGATCTTATGCAAAGTCCAGCTTAGATCCGGGCAAACCAGCCCTTTGCTCTGTGGGTGGGGGGGATGAGCTTCGCCCTCTTTGATTTTCTCCGTCCTGTCCTTCCAACTCCCTGCTTCCCGTTTGTCTGTGCTGTGGGATTCAGGGATGAGGATGAGTCCCCATCCTTTCCTCTACATGAACAGTTCATGGCTTCAGCTCCCCTTACTTCACAGAGCATAGACACTCCAGGGGGAGGAGGAGCAGTCCAGAGTAGCAACATGTATCTGTTGAGTATGTATCTGTTGAGTATTTCTTCTAAGCTTCAGTCTGCTGGCTTTAGTTGGCACTTGTGTGAGTGGACAGAAAAGCAGAGGAGTAGGGAGGAAGAGAGAGGAAGATCTGCCTCCTCCCATGGTCTATCAGCTCACCCTTCATTCCTGGCCACAGATGCTCTATCCCGAGGCCTCTGTCGAGGCTCGGGATTCACTGGTTTCTCCCTAAGGCCCCTCCAGTCAGACCATCTTTGTCTAAGGTCTATGTGTAATTCCCTGTTAAATATTACCTACATCTGATCTCTCTCTCCACCCTATTGTGCAACTGGCAAACCACTGACTAACACTTGCTTTATCGTAAGTATATATATATTTTTGGTAGAATTCATGGACTTTGGAGCCATCCACTCTCTGCTTGACTACTTGTGTCTTACCTGTAAGAGCTGGCTAATGATCATACTTGCATAACAGCTTAGCTAGGAAGAATAAAAAAAGCAGCTTACGGAAAATGTGTACAGTAGTATCTGATAACAAATGACTGTCCAGTGGTTGTGAGATGTCATCCATCACATTTATCTGACGTGACTTTCTCTATAGGCTAGGGATGCTAATTATTTGCAGAATGGTTGGTACCCAGAATGCAAAGGGACAGCAGAGCCTTCCCTGTGGGCTTTCTCTGCCTTTTGTGCATTTAGTGCTAGTTCACAGGTCGAGCCATCCAGGTACTAAAACATAACCACATTCTTGGTGAGACTTTATTTTGTCACCCACTGGCACATACAGAACATCAGAGCATTTTCTAAGCATCAGCACTCTTGGAGTCCCCAGAGCATTAGAGAATTCTCCCATATTTCTCAAAATACCTTAGCTGTGAGCGATGTTGTGCTGTGACCAGGGACACCCAAGGTCCGGGCACAGAGCTCAGGTGATTGATGGGTCTTCCTCAGCGTAGCTTCTTCGGAGGGCTGCTGCTGGATTTAATTAAGAATTCTTGTGGGCTCGTTCCACCAAACTTCCAAACATCATAGCACATAGGTATACCTTCCTGTCCTGAAGACTCCAGATACAGATTTTTTTTCTTTTTTTTCTTTTTTTGGTCAGTCATGGGGCTTGAACTCTGGGCCTGAGTGCTGTCCCTCAGCTTTTCAGCTCAAGGCTAGTGCTCTACAACTTGAGCCACAGTGCCACTTCTGGTTTTCTGGTGGTTTATTGGAGATAAGAGTCTCAGGGACTTTCCTGCCTGGGCTGGCTTTGAACTTTGATCCTTAGATCGCAGCCTCTTGAGTAGCTAGGATTACAGGTGTGAGCCACTGATGCCTGGCAGATACAAATTCTTTTACCTGCTAAACACATATGTAAAGTAAGAAGAAAGGCTATCCAATCTTGTTTGGAGCACCTCTTTCTGGTCAGGACCAATGGAGTGAAGTATTGGTTACATACAGGCATAAAACAATTACTCATGGATGAATTTGAAGGGGCTTCTGGATTAAGTTGGGTCTGGGTCAGTGGGGTCCCTATATTCCTCCATGAAGTTTGGTACTGTGTGGAGTTGGGAAAAGTGCTTCTTGCTCTGTGTGCACAGGAGCACGTGGACTAGGAACATTTTTGCAGGCCAGCTCTTTTCACTTCATGATGAAAAGATTGAAAAACACACTCCTAGGGCTGGCAGTGGCTCTGAGTGAGAGGAGACACAGAGAAGATGAGTGAACTCCTCCTAAGCCAATGCCACCAAGAGACAGCCCAAGGAGGCCCGGTTGCAGCTACCTGTGGGTGGTGGGTGGGAGTCTCATGCTGGGGTCTCCTTTGCACCATCCCCAGGGTGCTGTCCTGTGCATGGGGCAGTGGCTGCATCAGCAGGACAGAAAGTGGCTAGCACTTGGCACCCTACATGCAGTCAGGTGGACCAGTTTTGTGTGTGCAGGTAACCCTGGGGGATGTGTCCTCTCCTTCCTTTTCCACAGATGATTTCTGTGTCTTGCTCAGGGAACAGCATGCCAATGAGCAGAATCTGCTTTGAGATGGCTGCAAGTGGGGACACTGTGCATGCGCTGTAGTCCCTGTGGTAATGGGACATGCTCCCTGGGGGTTCGAGTGCAGTGATGGGTGACAGGATCACCCAGCTTCATAAAAAACAGCAGCTTGCTGTGGCTTTCTCTCAGCAACATGAAAGAGTAGCAGCATTATCATCATGGCTCAAAGGGGAGGATGACTGAACTGTCCATCCAGAGATGAACAGATAAACTTGATATTCACACACGACAGAGGAATATTCAGCCTTGAAAAGGAATAAAATTCTGGCACATGATATGTTAGTGAAGCTCAAAACCGTGCTAGATGAAGTGAGCCAGTCACGAGAGGGCAGATACAATGCCATTTGATTTGTATGAGGCATCAAGAATCATCAAGTACTCTACAGAAAGAGTATTTTACAGGAAAAAATGGGAAGAAAATCAAAGCTATCAGTGTTCCATGATATCCAAGCGAATGCACTTTGCAAAGCAAAAGAGCTAAGTTTTACAGCATTTGAATTTTCAATCGAGAAAAGAGTATGACAGGAAATATGCAGGCCAAGATTCAAATAATATCTGAATTAGGTTAACAAGTGACAACACACAGAGAAATCTCAAAGAGCTATATATGCTGCTGCATGCAGGAAAATAGAGCTCACTTTTGCTTAGCTAAATTCATTTCGGAGGACCCTGTGGTGGGTACTTTATGATTATTTCACTTTATTCTCTGTTGTCCTTCAACAGCTATCATGCATCCCACAACATTGTTATGTGTTAGAGTAAGACCGTAAAGGACCTTCAGGAAATAAAATATCTTAGAGGGTAGGAAAATAAGTTAATACAAGAAAAAACAATCAAAAATAATGATTCTCATGCCAAGCAGTAATCAGGTTGTCAATGAGAAATAATAAATCCAAGTTGGGATGTTTAAGTATAGAAACACACATTCTGTCTGTGGTCTTCCTAAGGTATGAATTCTTCTAATGTCATAGCTTTTTTTTTCTTAATTATTCACTGGGCAGACAATGTGTGGTCCTGCACCATGTGTAAGACAAAGTGTTGGAGAGGCTGCAGGGATAGAGAAAACCTTAGACATTGTCAGTAGGACTGCACATGAGTGCTGGCTCTATGGAAGTTTGTACTGTGGCCTCTCATCTAGTAATAGCTTCAAGTGCCCTAAATCTGAAAGCTACAGTATGCTGCTGCTATTCCACTCTGGGCATATAGCGAGAGGAACTGAGGGCAGCATGCAGTAGAGATGCTCACACAGCCGTGGTGTTGTAGCATTAGTCACAAGAGCCAAGCTGTGGGATCAGCTCAGGTCATTCCATGAGGGTCTGCAATTAGTCAGCCATTGCATGGATAACAAAAATGTGGTATCTATACACAACAGAGTTAATGCAGCTATAAAGAAGGATGGAATTATCCTATATGTAGGAAAATGGCTGGAACCAGACATTGTCATGTTGAGTGAGATAAGCCAAGCTCAAAAAGACAAATATTGCATATTTTCTCTCATATGTGGACTTTAAATGTTAAAAAAAAGAGCAAAGAACCATATGTCATGATTATAAAATGGAAACCACTGAGAAGCAACGAACATATACACATTAAAGAAGCAGGTAAGGAGAAGGTGATGAACACACACATGTATACATAAACATAATCAACCCCTATGTATATATGCATGAATAGAACATACACATAATGGAATGTGATAGGACCAGAGCAGGGGAGGAAGAGGGGAAAACAAGTGTGAGCAGCAGTGAGGGTGAATTTGAAGTACATGTGCATGTATGGAAAGACTACAATAAAACCCTTTGTACAATTAATATGAAAAAAAGACTGTTTAAGGAGCTTGAACTTTTCATCTCTCTGATCCTTTCCATTTTGCTTTTGTCACATCTTAGGTGGAGAGAAGGATGGCATTCATTTTTCAGCGCCAGATAGGTTCTTTGGGTGTAAGTTTCTCCACAGCTCTGTGTAGCAGAGGAGAGATTGTGGTAGGCCCCTCTGTTAGCTCTATGATGAGCCTGTAGGGAAGAGCTCATCCTATTGCTGTGTGGTCTCTCTCTTTCTGACAGTTTGTGATGCTTCAGTCTCTGTACATTGGAAACAACAAATCTGATGGTAGCATATGGCTTTAGAATTAAGTGCATAATCAAATCTATAACTCCTGCTCACTGTCAGAAGAACTATAATAAACCAAGTGTGTCTTGACTTTCTACTATGGGTTAGTTTCTTAGTTTGTTTGAGAATTGTTATGCCTTGAACTCTTAATACATATAAATTCTTAAAGGCTGTCTTCCTTCATCTTCTCTTTCCCTCTCTCTTTCTGTCCAGAAGCTTTGAAGTCTCTTTTTCTACACTACATGAAACATTGATTAACCCCATAGATTTATTTAAGGGCTTTTGGTTATTAGGCAGTTTAGAGAGACTCAGAGAAGCAAAAGGGTAGAAATTCTGTAATTACTCAAGACGGCTTGGTGGCTCTCCCGCAGCGTCAGGGGGCTGGCTCGCAGTAGGAGAATTAATAGGCAAACATTCAATTTCAAAATGGCCTGCATGCACCAAAGGGATTAGGCTGTAATGCTTTTAATCCTGTAACTCAAACAATGGCAGCATTTTCCTGGGCAATGAACTGCATACTGCGTTTGTGGGCCAGCAAATGCTAATTGTGAGGCATCAGATGAGCAACCAACTCCATCACCAGTCAGCCAGTTCACGTGTCACAGCCAGAGATAATCCTGTGTTATTCAACAGATTTTAAGGACCACGGTATCAGTGAAACTAGCATGGGAGCATTCTGGAAAGTTCTTGTCTCTAGAATTCCTAGATGGTTAGAAATGTTACTGATAAACCTTTAGGTTGAAACCTGCCATGAACAATGATGATTACATATGACATAACCTTTAGCTCCTCCTATACCTGGATTCAGGACAGACATAGTCTTCCACTACAGTATTATTTCCCCTCAAAGATATATCCAAATTAAAACCAGGTATGGTGGCATACGCCTGTAATGCCAGCACCTTAAGAGACTGGAACAGCAGCATTCTGAGTTCATGGTGAGGGCAGCCTGGGTTCATGGTAAGTTCCAGGCCAGTTTGAATTACATAGAGACTGCCGTGAAAAGCAAAGCAAACAGTAATAAAAAAAAAATCCTAGTTCAATCTATTTATCATCCCTGTCCTAATACCTAAAAATAAATAAAATAATCTTTGTAATCAATTTTTCTGTTTCCAAATATCTGTTAAGGGATATCACATAGTAGAAGTGGAACTCACTTTCATATATATATATATATGTATATACATATATACACATTTACATATATATGTATACATCTATACACATAGGTATATACATGTCTGTGTATACATATATACATATTTATGTAAGTGTGTATATGTAAGTATATATGTACACATACAATAGATGTGTGCTTGCATACATGCATATAGTGTGTGTACACATACCTATAAACACCTTTTTATATACACACATATATGTGTGTGTGAATTGTGTTTGGAGGCAGGGGTTCATTATGGAGCCCACGTTGTCCTCTGAGTTGTAACCTTCCAGCTTCAGCCTCCCAAGTACAGGAATTACAAGTATATGCCCCCATTCCCAGCTTAACATATGTATATTGTCAATAAAGTGTTTTTATTTTGGTGGCTTCTGGGAATTGTATTTAATTAAAATATTTTGTGAAAAGCATAGTAATTTGTGCAGATACCCCATGCATTTACTCCAGTCTCCACATTTAACCCCAGTTTCCCCAGTGATAAAACGTCACAGAAGAAGAGGATCACCTCACACCAACACACGGATACCAGTGCGATGAAGACGTGGAGCGTTTCCACAATGAGGACCTCTCAGACTGCCTTCCGTCGCCTTGCTCAGTCCTCTCCAGTCCCTGTGCTCACACTAGTCCTTAGCTCCACTATTCTAGCCTCCCTTCCTAGAATTTCATCATCCCAAAAATGATATAGAGGGGATCCTCTCCCCAGAACTGTCCATTTTTCTTTCTATGGTCTCAGTCACTCATGGTCATTCTGAAATAGTTCATGAGTATTGAGTAAGTTGGTTCATTTGGAAGAGTGACATTCTTGTAGCAATTCCCTGCCCCCCCCAATCCTGTGTGCAGCATGCTCGTGCTGTGTATAAATGATCCTGTATTTGGCATGTCCATGCTGTATATAAATGATCCTGTATTTGGCATGTCCATGCTATCTATAAATGATCCTATATTCAGTGTGTCTGTGCTGTGTATAAATGATCCTGTATGCAGCATGTCCATGCTATGTATAAACGATCCTGTATTTGGTATGTCCATGCTGAGTACACATGATCCTGCATTAGGTGTGTTTGTGCTGTGTATACTGATTGCTTGCTACACCTCAGGAGTCATCTTGGCTATCAGATCAACTCTAGAAGAACTGCAGTGTTTGTATTCTAGCAATACTTATTTTACTTAATAATGATCCAAGAGTAAAAGTAATAGATGCTGGTGATGATTCAGATATGCTAAAGAGAAATTTCAGATATGCTAAAGAGAAAATTCTTCCTTCAAATTAAAAAGGTGAAACTTTTTCTCTTAGTAAGGAAAGAAAAACAAATCATATATGGCAGCTATTAAGGTCTGTGATAAGAATGAATCGTCTGTTGGTGAAATTATGAGGAAGAAAGAAAGCCATGCTGGTCACGCTGTCACAATTGTGGACAGAGCTTGTGATCCATGCTTGGTTAAAACTGGGAAGGGCATTAAGCGGTGGGTGGCAGACATGAGCAGAAATCGTGTTCCGAACAATGGCAGTGTGTTGTGCCAGAAAGCAAGAGAGGAATGTGGAGACTTTCGCAAGTGGTTCTCTGGAACAAACGCTACCAAGCCATTTCACGCAGATAAGGGATGGTCACCCGACAGGAACAAGTCCAACTGCAGAACACACAATTATTACAGGTGAGGTTGCTTCTCCCGATAATGAACCTGCTGCACTATTCCCAGTGGAACCAAGGATGATTAAAAACCACTGAGCTTACACAGGACCACACACTCACCTAACTTCCATTACAGTGCAGTGTTAGAATCGCTCTATGATGGGAACTAGAAACAACAATATCATCTATGCCATGTAAGACGATTCACGTAAATCGTTTAGCTTGGTCTGGGCACCCAGCACAGACTTAGCAAGTGTTAAGTACTAAGAGTCAAAGTCATTGAATCAATAACATAGGTCCCCCACCCCACCCCTGCCAACAAGCACGCATGGGTTACTTTGGGGACAGTATTTCAGTGACATTTTGCTTTCCTGGAAATTTTTTTTTCTGCAAGAATGAAAGGCCAGGAACCTCAGACAATGTGAGCGAAGCGTGTGATTCTGTGTGAGGACAAAAGTCCACTCGCTTGTCTACTTGTCACTTCCACTCCTCTGAAGATGCAGTGAAAAGCTGCACATACTTTAAACTCTGGAGAATTTTGAACTACCACCATCTCTCTCCTCGAGCCATCATCATTTGCTACCATTACAAACAGAGAGATGAGGAGTGAAGCCTAGTTGAAAGATACTGGAGGAGAAGGGTGAACAAACACAACAGTGGCACTCACTTTAAAAAAATAAAAGAGATTGTAAGAGAATAAACCAAAAGAGTCAGTGGAAAGAGGGCATGAACGACAAGAATTTTCAATGAGTTGGTAATTTTGTAATCATGAATACATTGTCAAAATGTTACTCATGTTTAAACTATGTGGAAATAAGCTAATTGCTTCAGCCACACCTACTGCTTACAGGAAAAGATGTTCTTAAATTTTAATAGATTTGACTATGTTGCCAAATCCCCGATTTCAGATCTTCTTAGACCCAGCCTCGGTGAATTAGATTTCTCTGGGCTCCCAGGCAGCTCTGCGGCTGTCTCGTTCCAATCTCGAATTGTGATGAGATGAGGGAAGCATTCTGCCACATGTGCAGGAGAACCCTGCCTTCCCCAGACATGAGTTCAAGGCCAGGGGTGCAGGCAGAGCCTCAGCAAGAATCCTCCCTCTGGCCCCCGCTGGCTGGGCCCAGGCCTCTGGATATTAGACATGCAGTCATTCGGTCATGACACATTTTCTACTCAGGTAGTTGAACCAAGGAAAGCACAATATTTTGAAGATGACAGGTATAAATTAGAATTTAATAAAGCTGAATTAAAGGTAAGAAATTACACTATTGTTTCCTGGAAGGTGTCAGCATCTTTTGAGAACCTATGCTGTGCGAAGGGGGAGGAGGTGCTATACAGTGGGCCTGATGCTGTGTGTTGGTAAAGAATGGGGTTCGGACAGACTTAGGGCCTGGTTGTCACCCCCAGCCCGTCTGGACCTGGCTCACTGGAGAACCCGGATGATACCAGTCATGCGGCTGTTTACCAGACTTAGGGGGCAAGTGATACCCAGTGAAAGCCTGGGGTTGAGGAAACAGCTTCCCCAGCATCTACTCCGTGGCTGACACTGGCTGACAACTGCACACGCTCACTGCGCACTCCACAGCCCGCAGACCCGGCTTTGAAATGCACTGCATTTCAGGTAAGAGCAGCAAATTCAGCATGGTGCCATGCTGACTGAAGAGGGATAATGTCTCTACCTCTGTTTCTGTCTGTCCGTGTCGTGTCTATCTGTCTGTTGAAGGGGAGAGAGAAAAAGAAAGGGAGAGAAAGAGGGAACAAGAAAAGTTAAGACAGATAATGGAGAGGGAGAGACAAAGTGTTTAAGAACTCAAGGAGAGCAAGGCCCCCTCCTCAAAGGGGGTGCACTCCATCACATTATCAGTCATGAAAACCTTTAGGAATCTATGCAAATTCCACTCGAGGCACAAAGTTCAGGGTTGAAAAGTTATGACAAATACAGCTTGCGAAGAACTAAAAATAGTTAAAATCTTGGGCTTAACTCTGCTTCCAGTTGAAAAAGCATCTAGTTGAAAGGAGTCTCCACCTATTCTGTGTTTTATACTTTATTAAATTTTTTTTTTACCGTACTTGCTTTGCGATCAGATTGCATACAGTATACTTTTTATAGTTCTTTTTTTGGGGAGGGGGTCCGGTCGTGGTACATGAACTCTGGGTCCGGGCGCTGTCCCTCAGCTCTTCAGCTCAAGGCTAGCGCTCTACCACTTGAGCCACAGTGCCACTTCCAGTTTTTTTCTTTTTGCTTATGTGGTGCTGAGGAATCGAACCCAGGGCCTCAGGCATGCAAGGCAAGCACTCTACCACTGAGCCAGCTTCCCAGCCCACTTTTTACAGTTCTATTGTGAGTATAATTCTTTTTATCATATCCTAGTGGTTTTTAGTGTTTCTAGATATATTTGTGTGGCTGCAGTTTGGTATGTTTCTATTCACACTTTATTAGTGAGCTTATTCAGATCTGTATCTGAGTTCTCATTTGTTGTTATTTACTTATTTGAACTGTTAAAGACTGAACGATGAATACTGATATTCCAATAACATTGTGTCTCCACTGGTTTGTCTTTAAATCTTGAATTGTTTTGTTTGGTCTAGTTTGATCATGACTCTCTAACTTCTAGTTTTGTGACTATTCTGTTTTGTCCATTGTTCCCTCAAAAACATAAACTGTTTCTTTCTGTTTTTCTTTTAAAAATGATTTTATTTATTGCCTCTGATTCTAACTTTTTGGTACACCAATGATAAATATAGATTACTAGCTCTATATCCTTAACTAGTGTATTTTTTGCTATAATTTTCCTATAGATAGTATTTTCATGGCTATCTCTTATACATTTGGAATATAGGGTTTTGTTTTCACTCACTTTGAAATTATTCCCACCAAAGTAAAATACTGCTTTCATTATAATTAAAATACACTTATTTTATTTCTACCACCTTTGAAGGTTATCTTTGTATAGGTTTTGTTATTTCTTTTTTAATGACAAGGCTGACAAGTTGTCCTAAATGAAAAGTGTCTTTCAATATGTCAATGATAAAAGCACTTTAAGAAAAAGTTTTAAAAATCGATAAACTGAAAAAATATTTCAGTAAACATGGTGACTAAAGATTTACATGCTCAAACAGTGGCTCTTCCAAATCATTTGAATTATGGGTAAAAACCAAATAAATTATGAGAAAAGCTTATGAACAAATGATCCTCTGAAATTGAAAATAAATGTTCAACAAATATCCCAAAACACTCAAACTCACATTTCAGAAAGGTAGCATAAATTAAGAATTTGGCAACATTTTAAGTCTACCAACCTGATAGACTTTTTATAATAAAACTTGGCTTGTGACTGCGTAAATTAAGTTATTGCAATAGCAAAAATGGTAGATTGAGAATAATATGCAATATTTGTTAGAAGCAATGAACCCATGCATTCTATTTTCCCCAGCAACTTTGCAGATTTTCACAGAGAATAAATTTTTTTTTAAGAATAATCAGAAATACGTATATGATGATACTCACTGGTATCTCAAATGACAGTGTACTAAAGACAAAATTTAAATCCCAGCTACATGCTGGTCAGTAAAAATACAATTTATAAGATTCAGCATAAGACAACTATTAGAAACCATATTGCAGATGCTTAGTAGTCATTATGTATTTGTGTAAACAACTTGTTTAAAAAAGTTTGTGAGTAATACAAAAACAAATCAGCAGTTGGACATATTTTTATATGATCACATGCATATACACATAAGTTCTGAAAGGTGTGGGGTAATGTTCATTTCTTCCTTATTCATTTCAAGGTTATCCAGAAGATTGAACACATCCCTTCCACATAATAGTAATAACCCCAACCCATTGAGTCACTACTATGTTGTTTTACCTACGTTACCTCTAATAATTCTCATAATACTCTTAGATGTTAGAGACTAGACGTAAGGCATTCTCCTGCCTTTCTATACTGTATTCTTTCTTCCCTCTCCATGGAATTGACCACAAGCTTATTTTAAATTTTTTTGTGTTTGCGTGGTGACATACATTGATCCAAATTATCAAAAATACCTTATCAGATGTAATCTTTACTGAGCTTATTTTCCCAAAAGTCATCTATAGGTGGTACAGACGCAGAGACAGTCCTGCAATGTCTGGGGAAGGACTGTTTTTTTAGTGGGACATCAGGTGGAGTCTTAGCCAAAGGCTGGAAAATGGCGCAAGACCTCAGAGTGCCTCTGGGAGCAGAGGGTGGAGGCGGTAAGGACCAAGTCTGCCAGCTCCACGCTTTTGCTTCTCTCAGGCTTATGACTCACAGAAGCAAGTCTGAGTCTTAGTGTCTCGAGGCAAACTTACTCAGCTATTCTGAAGCGTAGCGCTGGGGCTAACATAGCCAGGGTGTCTCCAAGGAGGGCTTAGAAGGACAGGGCACTCTGAGAACACAAACACAGACTTAGTCCCCTGGCTAATTCACAGCGCATGCACTGAAAGGATCCTAAATTGCTCACAGGAAAAATGAGGGCACTTCCTTCTATTTCTGTAAGATTTGGCTTCTGCTGATGTTGCATGAGGATAATAACACACATTTGAATCTTGTGGGGAGAATTAAATGAAACACTTTTTGTTCCTCTTTTCACTCGTGTATATTGATTGTACAAAGGGCTTTTTTGGTGATATTTCCATACATGCAAATGATGTACTTTGATCAAATTCAGTCTTTCTTGTCCCAAATCCCCTCGGTCTTTAAAACACTTTGAACTGGTTTTATGATGCTATTTTCATACATGTGTTGGAAAAAGTTGGAACATATAAACAAAACTATTCATGAGAATGTTTCTAGCTCATAGTAAACCTTTCAACTCTTGTTAATTTGCTCAGTATATTGCTTCAACCTGACAGACATTTTGAATGCCTTTGTTCTACCTACTCTATTGCAATACACAATGTTTTTATAGTGAAAAGGTTAGCTTTTTAATTTCCAAAAAAATTTAAAAAGACAAATATAAAAGCATTTTTTCACATTGCCATAAATCAGCAAACTTGCCTTTTCTTTTTTAAAATAGAGAATAGGTATTCTATATTCTTAATCACAGTAAGTAACTTGGATGTCACAAACAACAATCAGCTCATCTGTTTTCTAACAATTATTTTCAGATAATTTAAAACTGGAGTGAGACTTGTGTCCCTTGGGTAGGACCTTGACATTATGGATCTTTCTGTTTCTTTTTTTCTTTTTTTTTTTTAATTGTGAAAATACCGTAGAGAGGGGTTACGATTACATGAGCAAGGTGATGAGTACATTTCTTTCAAGCATTGTTGCCTCCTCCTTTGTTTCCCCTTCCCATCCCTTCCCATCTCCCCACCCATGCCAAAGTTGTAAAGTTTGTTTTTCAACATAATGTCTTGTACATCTCATTGTTGCAATGGGTTCACCTGTATCCCTATTTAAACAATTGGCTTTTTCCTTACCCTCCCCAAATTATGCCAACATCAAATACAGTGAAAATAGGGGCTATACCATGGGGGAGGGACATACAAAGCAACAAAGAAATATCTTATAAATATGTTACAAACAATAGCAAGAAAGAAAAAACATTTGAGTCCTTATCTTGGGGTTCATTTTGCCTAACATCAACTTATCTGACTGTTTCTGCTTGTCTCAGACATATACTAGTTATTGCAAATAAGGGAAACCATGGGACCTATGTTTAAGTTACAGACTTTTACACCATTTCAGATTGTAGGAGTGGTACACAGACTCTTGAGTCAGTTTATGGAGAACAACAAAGTTGTAGAGTGTTGGTGGTTCTAATATTGATTTGGGATGTTGAATGTGGCTTGTTCTAATGACGTTTTTTCTCAGACTTTCATTGGCTTTGGCAGAAGTAGCTTCACATTTATAAGGACAGCCCGAGTTTATGGCAGGTTATTTTTGTATTTTAGTGTCTAAAGTCAAAATATGTCCTGGAGAAGACAAATTGAATAATGGGTCTGAGTGCTTTATTAGTCACAGTAGTTCTTAGGAAGGCGTTGTTGGCTGGTTTACCAGTTGGTGGAATTTGGAGTGTTGTCAAGACAACGGGCCTCAGAAGAGTGAAATCAGAAAACATCTCTTGCCCATAGACCATGATAACTGAACCTTGTGTCCTTCTGTCCAGTGGAGGGTAGACACCTCTCTGATAGAAGGCTTGTGTTCCTTGCAGTCTCCTAAAAATTTTCTACTGTATTACCCCTCCTCTCCTTTAAAAGGCCTGACATCTTCGAGCTGCTATGGCAAAATGTTAGAAATACAATAGGGACATGACGGATTTCAGAGCCCTGTGGAATTTGGTTCTTGGTGAGTTGGAGACATGCAAATCTCTTAGTGACTCTGGGTCTATTTCCATTTCTGTTCCCTTGATACCCGACTCTGAGGCTGACCGGAAATGATCAGCCATGTGACATAGCACATGTGTGAGGCAGCCCACTTCAATCTGAATGGTGCTTCCTCTTCAGCAGCATGCTGACTGTAGGTCTGGGACAAACACCCCTTTTACTAGTCCAGGGAGCTTAGCAGTGGGGTGGGACTCCAGGAGCCTCTAGCACAGGGGTGAGGAGCACAAAGGTTGTCTGTGTGTGTGTTGGGTTGTAGAAGGCCTGCAGAATCATTTGCTGGCACACACACCAATGCTTTCACCAGCTGCCTCCGGGCCATTCCCCTCGATTGCTAATTTTGTACGGCCAATGAACAATGTTATAAATATCCAAATGACACCATATGGAAAAGAAATGAGGGAATGGTGGAAAGATGACCAAAAGAAATATGAGTTCAGTGAGAAGAGGCTCGTGGAATTGTATGAGAAAGCCCTCCATGTTCCAGGCCTCTTGGTCCCTGGTACATGTGGCGCCCCGCGTTACAATACCTCATACCACTGCTAAGTCTTCATATAGGCATGAGCTGAGAGTATCAACTTCGGCCATTTATCTCGAGTCACCCAGTGAAGTTGCTGAGAAAAAGCAAGATTTCTGGTTTGTTTTTCATCTTTCGGTGTATAAAGGAGTTGCCATTTAACAGAGCAGTTTATGACTACAATGCATCTTGATTGGCGTCACCCCTTTCAACATTCTCACCCATCCTTCCCCCACCCACCCCTGCTCTCTCACTCTTCTTCATTCTGTAGGGTGAACATTGAATTCTTGCCGGCATTCTACCCCCACCCCCACTTCTCTTCCTTCTTACTCCTTTCCCCTTGACCCCACTCCATCCCTTTCTAGTACCACTTCCTGCTGTTTGGTTGAACTTTGTGCCCTTCTAAGGACTCACACTATTTGAGTTTTCCCTTGAATCTACCATATTCAGTGAATCCATCTGTATGCACTTGCATTCCACCCAACATACTTGCTTAGGAGTTGGTAAGCTAAATCTAGCTTCCACATGTAAGGGAAAACACACGTCCTTTGTGTCTCTGAGCCTCATTTACTTCACTTAATGTAATTTTTTCCAAATCTTTCCATTTTTTTCTTTTACAAATGGTATGCTATTATTCTTTCTAATGGATTTCTGACTTCTAAGACAAACTCTGCTTGCCCTCTTTTCTGACTCATTATAAAAACATTTGTGCTGACCTATAAGTTGATGAACGCCAAATGCAGTCAACTCACTTGAGAGCAAAATCAGCACTTGGGATAACAACGTGGCCACAAGGCGTCTCTAGTATTTGTGCTACCTGGAACCAGGAATGGAAATTAGCAAGGCCTCAAATTGCTTTTCCTTACCTGTCCATGCAAGTGAGAAGAATCTCTCAACCCTTGCTGGATACAGCAGATGCTGGTCTTCTGGACACAACCACATGCAGGGCCTTAGCTTTTCCTAATCGTCATCTTTCCTGTATAACTCATCCTCTCATTAAACCTTCTTGACAAATGTTCCCTTTTCTTCAAAACACTTGTCCGCTTTGTCTGGGTTATGTGTTTATTCTGTGTGTGGGTGATTTCTGTGACTCCACCTGGCCCCCCAAATGTAATGACTGAGTCTTACATTTTCAGCTATAAACATCATGGAAATCCTTACCCAAAGTAATATACACCTCCTTGATTTCCAGAGTCCTGTGTTTGCATACTGATGCTCTACAGATCAGATGGTGCTGGTCAAGCTCAGGCTGTTGATTGGCTGTAGAGGTACTGAGTTGCTTATGTTGTACAGTATAGGCCCTGCTTCCAATGCAGAGAAATACCCTGCATGTGAATGGTGTGGTCTTGCAGGACCAGATGAGAGAATGAAGGTGAATCCGAGTTAAATCTCTCAAGATAAAAACAGCTTGTTGTCAGCTTGCTCGGTTAGGCATCTCCTCTCTCTATCAGTTCTTCCCATATAAAACTGAGGGTGTGTACATAGGATGCATGCTTCTGCACATTTTTGAAGTAAAAATTTTGACAGGTTTGGGCTAGTCCCAGAAAGCAGAATTTAAAAAAAATCACCACCCTGTTGCCAGAACAAGGGGTGGGGTTTCTAGAAGAGTTAGGCCATGGCTGTTCCATTTCTGGCATTTTTTTTAGGCATGGAAAAAAAACCCAGAACCTACAATTTTCTCCATAAATCATTGCATAAATGATTCTTTGTGCTCTGGGGTGGTTGGAACCAGTAGACTTTTGCTAAAGTTTCTTCTTCGAAACTCAGAGAAACAGTTGTCAAGCTAGTCAATACCTGTAATGAAGCACCTTTCATACAGCTGATTATTCCAAGGAGGGAAAGGAAAGGTAAGAGATGTTCTTGTCTACCAGGTGTTAATGCAAAAGGCATAAACAAAAGAGAAACATGAGGAAATACAGTAGTGCTCCCACCATGGTCACAAGATAGTGAGTGGAAAATTCTAGAAATAAGCAATTCATAAGTTTAAAGGTATATATTGTTTTGAATCCAGTGATGAAATCTTACACCTCACCTGGGATGTGAATCTTTCCTTTAGACTGCAAGTCCATATGGTCTATACCACCCTCCTGTTGGTCACTTAGTAGCTTCCTGGATTATCAGATTGACTGCCATCATACTGCAATGCTGGTGTGCAAATTTCCCTTCCTGAGGAGCCTAACTCTGCATAACAATGCTTCCATCTCTCCTTTCCCCTCATCCCACCGGCGCTGTCCTGGCTCCTAGCATCACAAGCTTAGTACAAAGGCTATCTTTAGAGAGAGATGCTACACTCATGAAACTTTTTACTGTCCGTGGTGACTGTTATTTTACTTCATTAGCTGTTGCTGTCAATCTCTTCTTCTCTGCAGTTCTAAATTAAACTTGTATACACACCTGTGGTAGAAAATGTCGTTTATAGAAGCAGGTTTAGTACAGTTCAGGCATCCACTGGTGTTCTTGAATTGTATCTTTTCCCACATTGGTGGGAGGGGGGGCTGTTGGAGTCTACACTTTCCTAAATGTAATTGGAGTCAAGGAGGCACCTAGGTTCATGAAGGCACATCTTCATGTGTGACACGATTCTCAAGAGGATTTGAAGCACAGCAAAGAGAAGGATATTCTGATGGGACAATCAGACTTCAGTGGTGGGATAATGTTTCCTGAGTGGCTTCTACAATGAATGTGCAAAGTGCTGGCAATGGCGTATGATAGCAAATGTATCTTACCAGGACTATTGTCCTATTTTACAAACTCAACCACATTCTCCAGTTAAAAACTTAGTAGACTTCCCAATGTCCAATGTCTCCTCTTTCTGGACACATGGTAGTGTTCTTCTTCTTTGCTTGCGGGATCCTAGGACTTGCCATTAGTAAGCCAAATAAGAGAACTGACATGGGAGGTATTGTGAGGTACAGCACCTCTTTCCTTGTCTTATTGCAGCAATTGTCAATGCATGTGTTGTCAGAATGGAACCTGCACTGGCTGGGACTACTACACAGTCAAGAAACAGAGTGTCCCTAGGGACGTGCATTGTACATATAGCACAATGGAAAACAAACCTAGGATCTGTTAAGTCACTAAATTCTGACAGTTTTTTGTTCCTGCAGCATAATCTAGCTGCATATTCTATGTACATGTTTTCTGCACACTGGTCTTGAACTCCTCAACTCCCTGTATTCTGATTTCTAACCCTAACACTATAATGAAACCGTTGTGAAAAGGTCACAGAATTCCTATACAAAATTATTAGCTAGATGTGGCTCATGCTTGTAATCCTAGCTATTCAGGATGCTGAGATCCTAGGATCAAGGTTTGAAGGCAGTTTGGGCAGGAAAGTCTATGTGACTCTTAACTCCAGTTAACTAGCAAAATGCTGGAAGTGAGCTGGGCAATGGTGGCTCACACCCATAATTCTAGCTACTCAGGAGGCTGAGATCTGAGGATTGCAGTTCCAAGCCAGTCTGGGCAGAAAAGTCCATGAGACTCTTATCTCCAATAAACTACTCAGAAAAAGACAAACGTGGGACTGTGGCTCAAGTGGTAGAGCACTAGCCTTGAGCACAAAGAGGCTTGGGGACAGCACCCAGGCCCTGAGTTTAAGACCCAGGACCAGAAAAAAATAAAGAGGTGGAAGTGGAGCTGTGGTAGAGTAAGAGCCCTGAGTGAACAAGTTAAGAGACAGTGTGCAGTCCCTGAGTTCAAGCTCCAGGACATGTGAGTATACACACACACACACACACACACACACACACACACACACACACACACACACACACACACACACACACACACACACACACACACACACACACACAATCACGTTGCCATTGTATAATTACTACTATGTGCCTCTTTATCTTGGTACTCATCCTAAAATACAGAGTTATGAGAAGTGTTGTGCTGGAGCTGTGGCTCGGTGGTAGAGCACTTGCTGAGCAAGTGCAAGGCCCTGAGTGCAGACCACAGAACCACCAGAAGCAGTGCCATGCACACAGTAAGCTCCTCTCTTCTATCATGGATGCCATTTTCTACATTGTCATTGTTTATTTTCCAGACTGTCCTAAGAACCCCAGTATTGTTCAATCCATTCTCCATGGAACATTGCTAAAAATCTTTCTAAAATACAAAATTTGTCTAGTTCTAATTCTCATATTCGAATTTTCTTTCTGGCATTCTCCATGCCCTTATACATAGTATTTCCTGCCCTGGATTTCTGTTACTTGATAAACTCATGTATTTAATTTTAAAATCAATGTAATCATCTTTCATCTCTCCATAGCTACACAACACTTAGCAAATGCATTAGATATGCAATAAGAGTTTGGTGAATAAATTTATAGCTGACGGGTCTGGAAAGTCGTGTGTGTGTGTGTGTGTGTGTGTGTGTGTGTGTGTGTGTGTGTGTGTGTGTGTGTGTGTGTGTGTGTGTGTGTGTGTGTGTGTGCCAGTACTGGGGCTTGAACTCAGGTCTGCGCACAATCCTTTAGTTTGTTTTTTGCTTAAGGCTAATGCTCTACCAACTGAGCCACAGCTCCGCTTCTGGTCTCCAGTGGTTAACTGGAGGTAAGAACCTTGGATTCTTCTTTTGGGCTGGCTTCAACCCTGGATCCTCATATCTCAGCCTCTCAAGTAGCTAGGATCACAGGTGTGAGCCATTGGTTCCTGGCTGGAAAGACTTGATTATGAGCTTTATTTTGAAGTGAAGAAGTTGGCAGAGCCATTGTAGTCTTTGGTAAGGTGATGGTGTCCAGATGATTTTTGCACAGGTGAATAGCGTGGAAGAGGAAAGATTTGCAGTTTCTCAGAGATGGTGTGAAATCCATTACTGGTGGTAAGAATGGGAAGGAATGAGAGCTACAGGACTAGGGATTTTGATTTTCTAGAATATCATTTTGTATCATTCTTTCTGTAATTTACACTTACTATGTTTAAAATTAGAGTAATTGTCCAAGACATTAGAGTAAGTATCAAGGACACATAAATTTAACAGAAGAGAAGCCAATGTATTTGTCTTACATTTAAAACTTAATAAAGTCTTTCATACTTTGATGTATATTAATATAAAATCATATTTATTTATTTTTGGTTTTTATTTCTTTAATTTTTGCTGGTCCTAGGGCTTGAACTCAAGGCCTGGGCCCTGTCTTTGATCTTTTGTGCCAAGGCTCTACTATTTAAGCCGCAGCTCCACTTCTGGATTTTTGGTGGTTAATTGGAGATAAGAGGTTTACAACTTCACTGTTAGAGCTGGCTTGGAACCACGATCTTCAGATTTCAGCCTCCTCAGTAGCTAAGATTATAAGTATGAGCCACTAGCATCCAGCTAAAATCTTTATTTTGACATTTATGAAGTGATCTAAGCTACTTTGCTGTTTGTATGTAGTCTCACTTTCTTTATTAGAAAGTCTAAGCACTTCTCTTATTCTACCAATGAACCTCAGGGGTTTCTTGTACTTTGTTCTCGTCCCCTCCCACTCCACTGTAAAGCCCAGATATGATTAGATGGACTCACTGCGTACCCAAACTACACACATACATGATAAATAAGAAGGCTCCAACACTTCTTGGGCTCTTGAATTTTGTGTCCTCCCAATTTGTCCAGGTCTGGCAGCTTGCTTATCTTTAGTAAAAGCGAGGCACGATTTCAAAAGTCATATTGCAGAGAAACTACTCCTTGCCGCCAAGACAGAAGAGAGAGGCGAAGAGAGATGTCTTCTTCTAGAGTCTGGCCTTGTCAGCCTTTGGAACTTGCCCCTCAGGTGAGATCTGGCTTTGGCTTGCAGAAGGCAGGCCTGCTGTGTAGTACAAAGAGGTGCAAAAAAAACCCCAACACCGGCAAAACCCCAGAGACTTGACTTCAAGCAATATTCTGAAAGTTATAAAAATGAAATAGTACTTCCAGCTGTCACTTTATGGAAGGGTGAAGCTGAGCACCAGGAGTTGCAGACACTAGTGGAGAAAAGATATTATCTGTCTCAGCACTGGGCAGCTTTCAGACAACCCCTGGAGTTCGTACCTACAGGTTACTCTTGATCCGACTCCTCAGCTACTTGCCTTTATGATGTAGTTGAAGATCAGACACTGCTGGAGCTCTGGGAGATGGCTGATCTTCACACTCTTCTCGTTCTATAGCTAAGGGCATTCTGCTCACTGGCCACTTTTCCTTTCAAGGACACACTGTCGTAATTAGTGGCTCCTTTCTTATCCTTATAATCGGCCTAAGATGATGTTGAAATGAGTGAAATGAGTGATCCAATGATCAAGGGCTAATACTGTAGTAGGCACAGAGCAAGTACATACTAAAACATTTGGTTCCATAGATGGCTGCATTTAGACAGGTGTTTTCCCATTGTTTACTGGCCATTGCTTTCCATGACATACAGCTCTTTCTTCCTAATTGGTTCAACTCTAAACTGCTTAGATAATATCATCTCCACGCCCACATGCAAACACTACAACCACACGGATATAAATTCTTACTCTCTGACTCTCTGCCTGTTGCCCTGTGTTCAGGGTCAATCCCAGCTCAGGAGCATATAGCCATGACCCAGGCAGTGATATGGACCTATTTGGCATGGCTTCCAGATTATATATATATATTTTTTTATTATGGCAGTTGTTGCCTGATGTATGTTGGATTGGTTTGTCAGGTGAGTAGGGAGGGGATTTATTTTTATTTTATTTATTTATTTTGTCAGTTGTGGGGCCTGCACTCTGAGCCTGGACACTGTCCCTCAGCTCTTCAGCTCAAGGCTAGTGCTCTACCACTTGAGCCACAGCACCACTTCCCACTTTTTCTGCTTATGTGGTGCTGAGGAATCGAACCCAGGACCTCATGCAAGCACTCTACCACTGAGCCACCTTCCAGCCCATGGGGATTTATTTTTAAGTGGAATTAAAGTATACAAAACTAAATCTTTGTCGTTTCTTCAAGCTTTCTAGAGTAAGATTCCATTTGAAAACCAGTGTCCCTCAAAGCTGCTACTTTGATTAGAACTTCACTATTCTCTACTTTTTAAACACCAGGCTTTATTACTACTCTCTGTGAACTATTTCCACAAGTGGATTTAGGAATTAGGCATTAGGAAGAAAATAGGTCCATTTAATCAAAATCATGAGGCCCATGGAACACTGGGTAAACACCATCAGAGGCCTTCTCAAAGCTCATGGCAGAGGAAGGCAAAATGCTTGTGAAGCCTGTGAACTTCCATTCAAATTCAAACTCATCCCTCAGCTATAGGGATTCACACAGAGAAGTCTGGCCCACCCCATGACAGCTGATACCCAGAGTAATATTCTGCAAAATTAAATGTTGGGTTTTTTTTCTGCTAATGGTTCTGTTCTTTAGCTACTTAAAAATATTTCCAATAAAGGAAAATGTCAAAGCATGTCAAGAGTAATACTTTATGCCACTCAGTCATCAAAATATTAAGCTGCATAATGAAACTTGCAACCTTTTCACCATCAGTCCCATTATTCTAAGTTAGTCATATTAAACAAATTCCAAGCGATACCTTCAGACTTTGCTTCTCATAAAAATGTTGCAGGTGTTAATTTTAAGGCTCTTGACCTTTTTGTGTCTTCAGATTTTGCCTTGCAAGTATCAAGTGTATTTTTAAAATTCTTTCAGGGAGAAAACATCAAGCAGCATTGTAATGCCTGAGCATCCAAAGATAGAGAAATGCAGTAGTATTTTTATCTCCAAACTATCGTAAATAACCACACTCATGAATCATCAATGCCCTCCATGAAAGCTTGTGATCGCGACACGATGAAATGTTGGCAATTATCCTCCCATTTCATACTTGGGAGATTGGAAGCATTGAGACATTCAAGCAACTAAGAATGACGGGCAGAAAGTGAGGTAAAGGGACAGGTTTTATTTTGAGGAAATAGCATTGCTACACCTTGAGATCTTATGGATCTTTCTGGCCACATGTTGCTTAGTGATGAGGACATGAACTGTAATCTGACTTGCCGGCATTTCGTCTGGTGTGTGTCCTGCAGACCACAGGCCTCACCTTGGCCGCTGGCGGCCATCAGTACACGTGGCTTCTCTGTGCAGTCAAGGAGATTTATGAGGCTGGTCTTCATAGTATTAAGAGTGCATTTTTCAGTAAACCTGTAGAGTAATATATCACAGTTGTTTGTCATCAATAACTACATGTCATCCATAATTGATTATATGCCCGATGCTTTTGTAGGACTGGCAGCACACAAAAGGTTTGATCACATCTGTAGCACCACAGCTGTGAGTCAGTCTGAATAGCGTGGTGCCTGTGGGGTCGCGGGGCTGCAGGGACCCTTCAGTACCATGAAGGTCTGTCTGGGAACTGTCATTATCCACGTGGCCTGTCCTTGACAAGGATGTTGCTTTGTGGTACGTGACCATACCTTCTATCACTTCTGAAAAAACAAGCTTTTGGTTTCTGGTACCAACTTGGAAATTCCTATTTTTGACACTTAAATTTGGAATTACATTGGTTTGCTCAGTGTGTTAAATAAACTCTGCGGGGATGATCATTCTCCAGATTGTTCTAGAGATCCGTGTGGGCCCCTGAGACACCCTCACGGTATGGTTGAGCTCAAAGCAATCGGTATAACCGCATGATAATACCGTTTGCTTTGTGGCCTGTTTCACATGTGCCAAAGAAAGTAGAAGCTATATGAATTAAGAAAAAAAAAAAGATGATGCCTTAGAACATGCCAGGTCTGTGACACTGAAGAAATTGTAGGAATTGCTACTAGATACGGTAAAATAAACAGTGAGTAAAATGAAACCTAATGCCCTTCAGTAGCACAAAAATTACTGAATTTCTTGCCTTGTTCTCAAGTTTACCTCTCTTCAATGGTCTATGGGAAAGAAGCACACACAAACCACTTTGAGCTATACCAAAGTATATGAACTCAGGGCCTGGGAGCCATCCTTTTTTTTAACTCAGGGTGGGGGCTATCCCACTTGAACAATAGCTCCATTTCCTTCTTTTGGGTGGGGTAAGAGTCTCAGGGACTTTCCTGCCCAGGCTGGCTTTGAACTGTGATTGTCGGATCTCAGTCTCCTTAATAGCTAAGATTACAGGTATGAGCCACCAGTGTCTAATGAGTCTGTGTAGTTTTAAAGACGGCAAGAAGACACAGAGGCAGAAGGTGAAGGTCTGGCCTTAGAGAAACAAAGCCTGGTTAGAAAGGAAGGAGTTTATCTCCTCCTGGAGCTTTTGGAGGGGAGTTGATAGCACAAAGTTAATACCTGGGCCTGCCAGTCAAATAGTTTAGATTGTCTACCTTTCACCTTAGTTCAGCAAGAATCCACATTTTACTTTATTTTAGTAAGGAAACTTTTCCTAAAGTGATTTTTAAGGGGAATAGTAGTAGCTTGTTCTTTCCCTAAAGGCACACACACACACACACACACACACACACACACACACACACACACATATATAATTACAGCCTATCAAACACACTATGTGTTTAGTCTGAGTAGGTAGCCAGAGTTGTTTGTTAAATACTAGATCTCAGATTTGTGGCCTTTCCTCAAAAATAACTACATGACACCCACAATTAAATTTATGTATCATTTTGATTATTTATACTTTAGGGAATCAAAAGAGGTAAATAATGATGTGCGACTGATTCCTTCATCGGCATGGATATCTTCCATCGCAAAGCCGGACACAACATGTAATCTTCCCATTACACAGTCTGGAGGGGCCTGTCATCCCCGCCCACCCCCCCTCCCAGTGTCCTCCCACTTCTGGGCTCCGTGTTCCTGGGGTGCAAGTATGCCCCATGCACCGCAGAAGGCGGGAATGTTTAGTCTCTACTATTTCTACATTCCTTGCTCCTTTGCTCATGGCATTGTTGAGGATTCCCAGCTGAGGCTGCGGAAGCAGAGTAGCCTCTCCAGTGCTCAGCACTCGGGGAGGCCCGTCGTGTGTGAGAACCCCTGAAGTTAGCTCAGCAGCAGCTGGCCTCTGGGAGGAAGACCGCCGTGCCTGCGCTCTCCATCACAAGTCTCCTGGCTCCAGCTCAGTGGCCTCCACCTGAGTTTATGGGGCTTTGAACTCCTGCATGATGAAGGAGGACATGTGGGTGGACATTAGTGACAGGGGATGCCTTATCACGCCAGAACCTCAATCATCTGCAAACTCCTTTCACCTATTGGACGTTTGGTGCCTTCCTAGGTTTACTTGGCCCACTGAATTAAAAAAAAAAAAACAAGAACCAAACCAAACCAACAAAAATAAACATAGTTAAATGGTGAAAGAACCAAAAGCAACTGTGGGAGCCAAGTTCCAGCAACTCACACCTGTAAATCCAGGCTACTCAGGAGGCGGAAACTTGGAGGATCGTAGTTCCAAGCCAGTCTGGGCAGAAAAGTCTGTAAGACTGTTTCCAAAATAATCAGTAAAAAGCAGGGCTGGAGGCATGGCTCAAGATGTAGCTTACCACCTGAGCAAGCAGGCTTAGCAAGTGTGAGGCCCCGAGTTCAGCAACAACAACAATGCAGTGGGGACCAACGTTGGGCCCCAGCTCCTCGTATAGAGGAAAGATGGAGGTTCTGAGGCTGAGAACGCTCGACATGCTGCATAAGAGAGTGAGCAAACCTAGTCTCACAACTGCCTAGCTCATTCTTCAACTCACGCAAGTAAAAGGAAATCGCATTGTGAATCCAACTGCATAGAGGCAACAGAGTTCTTAGGAGAATCTCTGTAATTGGTTTGATATAATGGTACAAGCTAGCAGAATTTGAGAACTGTGGATCAAATATATAATTTAGACTTTTGGGAGTGTGAGTTCAGATAGCACTTTAAAAGTTGCAGTGTTATAAAAATCTGTCTACAGAAATTTGTCATTAATAGTAAAAATACTCCATCGATGTATTGAATATATATTATATATATAAAGAATACATACATATGGAAGATGTGCCTATTGGATAAACACATATTGAATATCTATAGATTGAAAGGTATATCAAACAATTATGTTCAATAAGGGTCTCTAGTTCCTGGCTTCTGTGTTTAAAAGTGTTGTGAGGCTCAGTTTGGATCAGAGAGGAAGAATATCATGGTTGACTAACTATTTAACTTCCCTGATAGTTCGTGCTGAGGATTCTTATTCTTATTCATGAACTGAGTTTAGAGAGGATAAATACTTGGCTGGAAATACAGGATGGAGCTAAGAATTCAAATACGAAATCCCTGCAAAGGCCTCTCAGTCACACGCTGCCACACACAAGCCGCTACTCAGGTCCTCCTCTTTAGCATCTCTGAATGTCTCTGTCCTGTGGCTGGACTTGTATGAGTGCCAAGCTAAGAAGAGAGCAAAGGCAGGTTCCCGGTGGATGACAGCCAGCCTGTGTGGACTTTTTCCTGTCAGTCTGAGCTCAGGGGGCCAGGGCTGCAGGCTTCCTTTCCTTTTGATTTCTTCTTTTTTGTTTTCTTTTTCTTTCCTTCGATGTCAGGGTTCTGTTCCCAGCTTCTTGCACCTCAAAAATGAGGTGTCCTGCTCAACTATTTTCATATGTGATTACTCCAAAGAAACACATTGGGCTCAGGCCAGCCTGCCCTCCATTCAATTCTGCGACAGTTCTCATCATCTGCTCCTTTGAGGCCCTGTTGGGAGCGAAACTTTGTTCCTTAGCCTTTTTCATTGTTTTGACTTTATTTCTCCAAATGCAGGGAGAAACCTCAGTGAAGTCCGTCGCTCCCTGTCTTCCCTCATTCTCCGTAGTAACCTTGTACATGGTAGATGTTTAAAACACATTTTTATTGACCCTGTTGAACTTGGTATTTGCCACAGACTGACAGGGCAATGGATGATCATTCTTGAACTTCCAAGGTTACCCAGGTTGCTTTTGATTTAGTGATCTGAAATCACCAGTGTCCTGTACCACACAGATACTACTTTCTGCCCTTCTAACCTCCATGAATACCTCTCCATCTTCGGGCCTTGGTCAGCGGCTGCTTAGCAGCCTGACTGAAGACACCTCCATACCTGTACTCAATGAAGGCTTTCTTTCACTATTATTTTTCTGTGGAGGGTAAAATGCTATCTTGTTTTCCCAACTCTCCTCCTAAGTGTGATGCTGTAGCTGCTCCTGCTAGGAACCGGAAGCTTTTTGATTCCCTTCAGCCAAAATCACGTGCCCTGGACTTCCCCCACAGAACTCCATGCCTTTTGTGCCCCCCGTTCATTAATAATAACGTTTCAGCGAGGCCTGAAATTCTTCCCTTACTATTCATCAGAAAACAAATAAACAAACAAGCAAAGATAGCTTGGTGTCCGCTGCACCTAGTATCCACCAGTACTTCCAAAGATCGGTCTCAACTGTCCAAGTAAGCCTACAATTATTTTTCCCTGTCTCCGTCTGCCCACACCCAGTCTTTGCCAGTGCGACTTCATGTCCACGTGTGCCTCTTTCCTCCTTCTGATGCTGCCCACGCTCCTGTGTGTGGAGGACACAATTGTAGAGGCCGTGTGGCTGGAGCACAGCAATAGTAATCTTCCTGCTCCACCCCTTCTGCTTTCGTGCTGGCGCTCAGTCACGCCGTGCTGCCTGCCCTGGCCCTGAACATGACTTTCTCCCATTCAGATAGTGCCAGGAGGCCATCAATGCCCTTTTGTGCCCTTTGGTGTCTGGAGTACACCACAACGGTCAGGGACACCATGTCATTGCTGTCCAGCCTGCTCTTCCTCCTGTCCTCTGATGACCCAGCAGTCTTCGCGGCGGGTCTTCCTAGAGCCGTTCTGAATAGAAGGCCTCAAGTCTGTCAAGCTCTGTCCTGTGGCTGGACTTGTATGAGTGCCAAGCTAAGAAGAGAGCAAAGGCGGGTCCCTGGTGGGCGACAGCCAGCCTGTGGGGACTTCACAATCTTCCTGTCAGTCTGAGCTCAGGGGGCCAGGGCTGCAGGCTTCCTTTCCTTTTGATTTCTTCTTTTTCTTTCCTTTGGTGCCAGGGTTCTATTCCCAGATTCTTGCACCTCAAAAATATAGAGATCATTACAATGAGAACCAAATTGATTCCTGCCTCCTACAGCAAACATGAAGCCTCACGTCCTGCGTTCATGAACACACATCCAGTTGGCCTCCGCCTTCTAGATGTTTTGTTTTTCTCTTTTTGGTGTTTTATTTTTGTCTGCTGTGAAACATCCTAGGTTTCGTTCCTTAAGAAAGTGTGATTTCAGACTTCAGCTGAGCGTGTGTGAAGTCACTGAGAGGACAGAACTCTGGTCCTGGGATGTGTGAGGTCGCAGCGTGCCCTCGGTAGAGCTGTGGAGTCAGAGCTGCCGCTTCTCGTACCTCGCCAGCAATTATGCGGGTGGAAGCATGCGCAAGCCTTCTTTACGAAGACAGAAAAGTAGACGTTATGATTCTTTTATGTGTGTGAGGTACTCATCATTGCTCTACTTAAAGGAACTACTCTTTTCCTTTCTAAATGTTCTATTTCTGAAACTGAGAGTTTTGCATTAACCCAGAATCCGCTAAGGGAAAATCAGCCCTTATCTGAGTCTTTAGGTAGTAAATCTTTTCTTTTCTGAGCACAGAGACATTTCAGGGATGGTTTGCTTGCCTTCATTTTTGAGATAATTGTAGAAAGGTCTTTCCATTACATGTAATATACTAGTCTCAAAATTTCATGTTAGAAGCATATATATATATATATATATATATACACATACATACATACACACACACACATATATATATATATATGGCCTACTCATCTCTTCTGTATCATCTAGTATTCTGGGAAGAAGTTCAGAATTCAGCCCTAATGAACTTTGCACATGGGTCTATCTATAACTTCATCTTCAACTTCACTTCAGGTGCTTTCTCAGCTCATTCTTTGTTATCTACTGGACACTTACAAAGTTCTTACACCACAAAAATGACTAAGAAATGACTTCTTCTCTGATTATCCTTCAGTTCTAGGGTGATATAGAAATGAGGTCTAAGAAGATATCACAGGTTTACTTGTTTATAAGTCATTTGGTCTCACAGAGGGGAAAGAAACATTGTGGGACTTACCATTCTTATGAATAGTTCACAACTCTGTCTAGGGGTGGCTGTTGAAAGTAAACTTCACAAATCACCAAGAATATTTGAGTCATTTTTGAAGAATGGGTCACAGTTCACCATACACTGAGAAGGTCCTGCTTGCAAATGCCACTGGATAGTCCACTGGTGTGAAGAAAGAGGAATTTGGTGTGGCTGGATGGAGCTTTGTATGACTAGGGATAGCTGAGAAGCTTACCATCTTTCATTCCCTCCCTCCCTCCCTCCCTCCCTCCCTCCCTCCCTCCCTCCCTCCCTGCCTCCCTCCCTCCCTCCCTCCCTCCCTCCCTCCCTCCCTTCCTTCCTTCCTTCCTTCCTTCCTTGTGCTGGTACTAGGGTCTGGGCACTGTCCCTTATCTTTTTCACTCTAAAAGCTGGCACTCTAACACTTGAGCCGCAGCTCCACTTCTAGGTTTTTGCCAGTTAATTGGAGAAAAGAATCTCAAGGACTTTGCTGCCTAAGCTGCCTTTTAACCACAATCCTCAGATCTCAACCTCCTGGGCAGCTAGGATTACAGATATGAGGCATATCTCTTCATTATCTATAAGTCAGTATAGAATATTCAACTTTGCTGCTGTGTAGACATGACCTGAAGAGCAGAATAGCATATTTGGTTTTGCTGCCATGTAGACACAACTTGAAGAGCTGTCAGCCAGACCCATTCACTGTCCTTGTCACTCTCTTTCCTTCAGAGCAACACCACCAAAAGTCAGTTAACTGCTGCTAGCCCATGTTCCCCTTCTGGACCACTGCTTCTGGTTAATCTTGTTTATCCTGATGTAGATAACCCAGGCCTTCACTCACTCCAGTAGCTGAGCAATCGTATTATCAGTGTCTTACATATTTATACCGGCTCCTGGCATGATGTCTGCAGCCATGGACTGCTATTTTGCAGACAGACTCCATTGTGTCAATTTTGAATCTCATTGAAAGAGTCACATTAATTTTACTTCTGAAGAGGAGGTACCTTTAGCAAAAATTCTTACTACTGAGCTTCTAGCAAAAATGATCAATAGTAACAATACTATCTATACACACCCTATATATGTATATATATGTATATGTATGAGTGTATATGTGTATGTATATGTATATATGTGTATACGTATATATGTATATGTGTATATATAGGTGTATGTATATATGTTTTAGAGATTGTTTTTTTAAGTTTACACCTTCACATCATCTAGTCAGTCATTGAGAGCGTGACAGTGAGGTGCTATGTCCTAGGGAAAGTCTTGTGGGGTCTTTCAGGGCTGAGTCTCTACTGACTAATGTAGGGTGCATTGGGAGTCTTATTGGGGTGTGGGATACAGGACAGTTGCTATTCAGAATTGTCTCCTCTCCTCTGGCAATGTGGCAACTAAAGGTTCAGAATGTATGTTTTATGGTGGTGGGGGGGCATTATCCATACTTGAGATGTCAAGCCACGTGTGAGAACTGTTACTCCACATGTGATAGTATTACAGGAATTATACTGAGAAAGAAGGAGAGACAGGGCTACATGTAGAGATGAAGACTGAGGAAGAGGCAGGGTGGGGGAGGACCGTGCTGATGTTCTTACTGAGTGTAAGTGGTTTCCTGAGATAACACCAGTAGCCAGGAGAAGGTCGATCGTGGGGTAGTGAGCTGGACAGGGACAGGAGAACATTCCAGTCCTTGGGAGGCAGTAGGCAGTGATGGGCTTGTGTGCAAATGTCCCTTGGGACGGCAGTTTTCTCCCTCATGAACTTCTCCCTCCTGTCATTTACAGTTCCGGACCATCAGAGCAGAGAACACTGGCATTTCCAGCTCCCAGGCACTAATTTGGGGGGCTGAAACAGCAGCTCCTTGCAGCAGCTCCTCCCACAACCACTGCTGCCCTGCTGGGCTGTGAGGTCCTGCCAGTTCCCGCACTCTTGCCCAGGAAACAGAAGGTGGCACTTAAAGAGCACTTAGGGGTCTCTTAACCAATCCTAGAGTCTCTGAATCTAGCCAGTTCTAAATTAAGCTTGCTGGAGTAAATGAATAAGGACTCAGGAAACCTCAGAGTGGAAAGGGAAAAGAAAAAAAGAAAAGATACAAAAACTCTTACCTCTAACATCTATCTCATCCTGTGGATGACAGGTGTTACCAGGATTCAATCCTTCTCTGACTTAATTTAAATAATCAGATCATGATGTCAAAGAATTAGAAGAGATCTTTCTTTCTTGTGTGTGTGTGTGTGTGTGTGTGTGTGTGTGTGCATGCACATGTACACGGTACTGGAATTTAAACTCATGTCCTGAGTACTAACCCTTACCTTCTTTTTGCACAAGACTGGTGCTCTACTATTTGAGCCACTTGTGTGTGTGTCTTGTTGTTGTTGGATTTTTAAAATTTGTTTATTGGAAATAATGGACTCACTGACTTTCCTATCTGGGCTGACTTTGAACCTTGATCTTCAGATCTCAGCTTCCTGAGTAGCTAAGATACCCATAAGATACCCATGTCCAGTTTATTTTTCTAATTTTTAAGGAGACTAAGGCTGAAGTAAAACAAGTGCTTGACCATTGTATTATAGTTGGTAAATACAGATAAAAATAAAAAGAAACAGTCCTCTTGGTACATGAAAAGATGTCTTTTCCTGCTCTGAAATTACATCAAATCAGATTTCTAGAACATAGAGCAGATCCTAAAGAAATGTGCTTACATCTTTCACAGAACTTTAGAGTGTGTGTGTGTGTGTGTGTGTGTGTGTGTGTGTGTGTGTGTGTGTGTGTGAGTGTGTATGTGTGTATGTGCAAACACCCATCCTAGGGCTTGAACTTAGGGCCTGGGTCCTGTCCCTGAGATTTTTCACTCAAGACTGGTACTCTACCACTTGAACTACATCTCTACTTCCAACTTTTTGGTGGTTAATTGGAGGTAAGAGTCTCATGAACTTCCTTGCCCAGGCTGTGATCCTTCTATCTCAACATCCTGAGTAGCTAGGATTATAGGCATGAGCCACTGGTAAGGCTTGCACATTTTGTGCGAGAGTCTTTTTTGAATTGTTTTATCTATCTATCTATCTATCTATCTATCTATCTATCTATCTATCTATCTATCTATCTATCTATCTATCTATCTATCTATTTGTGAATTGGTTTTGTGGTAACTACAGGCAGTGTTGTGTTGCTCACATAAAGCATGGTTGCTTGGTGCTACCCAGCCACCTCACAAGGGGCCAGCGCCACAGCGGAGCTGGTTGACCTCTATAGCTAAAGTGCTCTGTTTGGCCTCAGATGCAATTATTCTCCCTGAGCCAAATGCACCCCAAGGGATGGCAGGGACGAGTGCCGTGGAAATGGCAACATTTGACTCAGGACCGAGGCCCAGATATCTGCAGCACTGCACAGCTCACACTGCGTCAGCAGGCTGCAGTTCTGTGCCGAGCCAAGCGCTGCTCAAATCACTGGACAAGAAGCATGTCCACTGCAGCCAGAGCGAGGCTTCCAAATGTGACTCAACTGTGGTTGTAGACTCATCTGTGTAGGGGAGTGGAAAGAATGCTGGTTTGGGCTGGGCCCACGAAATCGTCCTTCCAGCTCTGACTGGAGTCAGGTGGTCCAGGCTCAATCCTGCAAGCTCCCCCAGCCTGGTTACTCATCTATGAAGCAAGTCCTTCTCTTGTGAGAAACAGGTCTTCCAGCTGACCAAGGAGCCTGCAAGCAGGAAGTCTATTGGTGGATGTTACAGGTTTAAAAGAAATGTAGATTACGATTCCTGTTTATAATTATTAACATTTAGAGAGTATGGAAAGAGTTAAGCCTTTCTTTGACTGTTACGGGAGTTAAGTCTTGGGGCTAGAATTCAGGGCCTGCATGCTGTCTTTGAGCTTTATTACTTAAGGCTAGTGCTTTATCATTTGAGCCACACCTCCACTTCCAGTGTTTTGGTAGTTAATTGGAGATAATAGTTTCAGGGATTTTCCTGCCTAGGATGGCTTCTTTGAACTGTGATCCTTAGATTTCAGCTTCCTGAGGAGCTGGGGTTACAGGTGTGAGCCACCTGCACTCAGAGTGAAATATCTTCACATACTAAAACATAAGCCAAAGCTGGAAGCTAGAATTTGTGTTCATACACCATATTGTGCAGGAAAATGTTCTGGTTTGTTGTGTGACCATTACATTGAGGCTGCTCAATACCTTGCATTGGTGAAATCGATCAGGGAAAATACGTTAATGTATTGTGGGCTTTGGCGTGTATTATTTATAGCTTGGGTTCTGATGTTTAAAAAAAAAAGTGTCTTTTCTGCCAAATCTTCATTTCTAAGAAAGTTTCATTATACTACCTTTCAACACTAAATTTAAGGCAATATTTTTTCTTCTGGATCTTTCTTTTCTTATACTTTTTTCCATCAAGTGAAATCAATAATTTCAGTAATTCACTCAACACATATTTATTATAACCTACTACACTTCAGCAATGCTTTGGCTCTAGATTAGAGGAAAAAAGTAGACCAAATGCCCTGTCAGCATTACAATATTTTACATCTAAATATTTCTAGTGATCTAGATTTACATGTAGAATATTTCTATATACTAAAGACTAAAATGATCCACCTACCACGGTTGATGGTATATCTCTGTCTACTTCCTTCCTGGAGCCCTGATCTTTCTAGCTCTTCTCAGCCCAAGTCATTCTTCTCTCTTAAAAATAAGCTTTGTGCAAGCTATTAGAGAATCCATCTTCAGAAGCAGGAAGGCAAAGGTGGGTGGCTTCCTGGGTACCTGTTTGTCTATGGGAAGTTAGTTGTACCCATCTACTTCCTTGTACTGACTCCTGATTCCTTGCTAGGAACCAGGCACTTTACCTTGCTGGATAAAGTTCCGTGGCACTTATTAAATCAGTCTGATGCACAATCAGATGGCTTTTGTCAAGCCTTTCCTTCAGAGTGCCAAATCCATTTTCATCCATTGTTATTCTTTGAAACTTTTAGTCTTTGGGCCACATGCTTCTGTGCTCAGCCCACACCTAATAGTTACTGGTTGCTCCCGCCTGCCTCCCTCCTCTTCTCCTTGCCTGCCTCCTGCCGTTCTTCTCTGTAAACCTTTTGCCACACTAAACCCAGAGGAATAATTTGGAGCCCCAAATCCATCTGAGACCATCTTCTTTCCCAAGGGCTGCTCATCAGTCTTGTAACACAGTCTTTAAAGAACGTTAGCTCAGTTCACGGGTCCCGCACACTCCGACCTTCGAGACTGTCCTGTATCTGTTCACTCTGCTCTAATCATGTTCTTTCATGCCTCATGGTCTCTGAACACGTTTTCCTCTTCCGGGATTACTTTCTCCTCTTTTTATTTGTGTTAAACCTCCTCTGCCAACATCCACCCAAATAATTCCAAGTGATCTTCCCAATCTGGAACAGGCATCTCTTTCTCCAGGAAACAATAAAAGTTGTGTACAACGACAAGAATTTTCCAGCTTTTCTGTGTACATGGACCTTGTCCTATCTTAATCCTCACTGGCCACGGTGTGTGCTGTCTATGTTCCTGGTTCCTTGTCAGCTCCACTCTCTAAAGATAACTGAAGTGCATGCCCGGATATAGTTCTAGGATATGGTTCAGTGCAGGCACTGGATGCTGTGCAGTTATTTATGAAAGGAAAGAAATACAAGGTTGCCTGTAGGCTTCACATCCATGAACTCGCCAGTACTTATTCACTTTCTCTCCATGCTGCAGTTTTTGCAGTTCTGATTCTGCTTTGAATGTCCTGTTGCTATAGCTGAAGCTGCCCCTCCAGGGTCTCTCTGCTCCCATTTTGTACTGTGGATTCTTATAAATCCTCAGTGTGATCATACCATGTGTGTGTGTGTGTGTGTGTGTGTGTGTGTGTGTGTGAGAGAGAGAGAGAGAGAGAGAGAGACAGAGACAGAGACAGAGACAGAGACAGAGACAGAGACAGAGAGACAGAGACAGAGACAGAGAGACAGAAAGAGAAAGAGAGACAGACAGACAGACAGACAGAGACAGAGTCCTGGAACTTGAACTCAGGGTTTAGGTGCTATCCCTAAGCGTTTTTGCTCAAAACTGTTGCTCTACCACTTGAGATATAGCTTGACTTCTGGCTTTTGGGAACTTATCTGGAGAGAAGAGTCTCATAGACTTGCTTGCTTGGACAGGCTTTAAACTACAGCCCTCAGATCTCAGTCTCCTGAGTAGTATTACAGGGTTGAGCCAACAGCATCCGATGGTCACACCTGTTGTTGAAAATTTCTCTTTCTATTCTTTCTGAGGGATCCTATATGTTTCCATGATTTCCAGACCTCTGAAACTCCTCCTTCAGTGCATAAGTGCGTCCACCCAAGCTCAGCCTTTTCCTTCTGATATGTCTGCGGTGGACCTGGTTGTTCTACAGTCAGAGTCACAGTTCCAGACTTCGCCTTACCTCCTTGTGCTCTCATGGAGCTTTGTCTCTACAGAGGTACTCCATGCAAAATACAGCTGAAGTTAATCCTGGCAATAAATAAGCTAGGCAGGTCTGTGTGTGTCCTTCTTTGATACGCCCCGCGATTGCTCACATACGTGTATGTGTGAGCTCTCCCATCATAGTGCTTCCTTGCCTGCCTCTGCGAGCATCTCAAATCTATGCAGCCCCCAGACCCATCCCTAGGCATTTGCATATCTGCACCTTCATTTGACTTTCCTACAATGTTGTTCTCTTACAGTTCTGTTTATTTGAATTGTATCCCTCTTTTTATAAATTATAAACATTCCCGAGTTTCTTTAGTCTGCAGGAAACTCTCTCATAAGATGAGACTCACCTTCTTTACTATATTTCACATTTCATATATACTGCAATGTTACTTATTTATTTCTCTTTCTGCTCTTGGATCCAATTTAGTCCCCAGTGCTAGGAAAGTAGAGATACAAAACCCTTAATTTCTAGAATTTGAAATGTTCCTCCTTTAAGAACGTTGGTGTGGTTGAATGCATCCTGGAACTGTGTGATGGATAAGCAAGTGAGTAGATGGCAGGTCAGGAGGCCTGGGTAGACAGGAATAACAAATACCAGCAGGATGCTTGGTAGACTTTCAGTAGCCAACCCAGAGGCAGTGAGAGTCTGAGTTAGGAGGGGGCAGTACACACAGAAGACATGCAGGGAAATTGAGTGTAAAAGTAGAATTAGTAGGTGTTGACCACTGAGATGTTAAGAATAAGAAAAATGGGGAATAACTCCACCAGACCATTAAGACTCACTGAAAACCAGTGAATGACAGGAAAGCAAATCAGAGTAGCTGGGATGTAGGTATTAGCAGAAGTAGGAGATGGCCCACGAAGAGGGCAAATAAGGGAGAGGGGAGGACCATGGCTGAGGCAGTTTGTTTACAAGTTGTAGGGAGCCGAGGCGAGACTCCGCCCACTCCCTTGCAGCTTTGAGGTAACCACCCCAGACGGTGCTTGGCGGGACGCCTGGGCTGTGCGCGTGCACGAGCCAGGTAGAGTCCCCAGCCAATCCCATGACACCTGGTGACGGTGAAAGGCAGGCGACCAACAATAGAAAGACCCGCGTTCCGATTCTCCTATATAAGCGGCTGTGTTTCGGGTGCACGCTCTCTCGCGCCCAAGCTCTCCTACAACTAAAAGGCTCTCCAATAAAGCGTGATCTGAGAAGACTCCTGGTGTGGTGGTCATTTTTCCTCGCTGGTCGAGTAGACGGTCACTACAACAAGTGTGAAAAATGGATAGTGAAACCTGTTGAAATTGTTTCAAAGAGAAGGGAGGAGACTGGTAGAGATGCTGAGTTTTTTGGTTTTTTTTTTTTTTGGTTGACTTTTGGTCGGTCGTGGGGCTTGAACTCAGGGCCTGGGCTGTTTTCCTGAGCTTTTTGCTCATGGCTAGCACTCTACTGCTTTGAGCTACAGTACCACTTCTAGTTTTCTGGTGATTAATTGGAGATAAAGATCTCATGGACTTTCTTTCCTGGTCTGGCTTCAAACAGCAATCCTCAGATCTCAGCCTCCTGAGTAGCTAGGATTACAGAAGTTAGCTACCGGTGCCTGGCTGAGATGCCGACTTTGGGATACATTATAAACACACATGTATGGAGCTGTCACAATGAACCACCCCCTTATATAATTAACATACGCTAATAAAAAGCAGGTTATGAAGGGAGATCGTGATGAATGTATCCACAGGAACGTGAAGATGAGTAACCATGCGCCATCCACTCATTCACTCTCCCATGCATTCATTCATCCAGCAGACATGTTCCGCATTGGTGGAACAGGCACACTGTAGATGATAACCACAGAGCAGTTGGCCAGGCAGGGGCTCTCCTGGCCCTCCCTACCCCTCCCAGAGCTCATACTCCAGTGACACCACGAAGATCACAGCCTCAGTGGCAGGAAGCTGAGGGCATCAACACCTAGTGAAGATGGCAACAGGACATTTTGCAGAAAAGTTACTTACTTAGTTTTGCACATTATTGTGGTTCACTCTATGCCATACGCTGTTTAATCCCTTTTAAGTTATCTGATTACTAAAATGGTCTAGTTAATAATCAAATGATCTAGTAAAAACTCTAATAGCTCTCGAAGAATGAAAAAATAGAACATGGTCTTTAAGTAGTCATACCAAAAGGTTTTCAATTCAAAATATGAGTTTGTAAGCACCCATGGGTTCTACCATAAGTGGTGGGGGGAGAAAATGGGTACATTTAGTTCTGTCAGCTTTCTTGAGCTCCGACCCAGAGGCTCGATAATTTCCTACCTATGTTCATTCAGTAAGATAGTCAACCCATCTTACTCTCAATGGCATCCAGTGGGATTTGCCTTCTTTCCCTGAGAACTTGCTATGTCTCCATGCTTCATCTTCATGAATAGAGCCAGTGTTTCCTGAAGCCCCCAGACTGGAAAGGTGGGTCTTTCCAGCCTTCTCTTTTGTTTATCCTCCCACCCAATAGGCTATCAGCTCCACCTTCCCCATACTTGTCCACAGCCCATCCAGCTTTGCTATCATACAGTTCTGATGGCCTTTAAGATGGATTTAGACAACCTCCACCAAGTTAAAAATGCTGTTCCTCACTGTTTGCAGGGAAATTGTGGTTAAATCAAGAGCATCATCCGCTTACATCACCTCATGAGTCATGGTCACTTTCAGAAGCATTTTTAAGTCCTCAGCAGAGCTGCTGCCCTGACTCCTTTTAGCCACATTGTGGCCCTCATTGCCAGGCATACTTTTGTTCCTTCCCTTCACATCCTTGATTCTGCTTACCCCCCCCCCCACTGCCGCCGCCCCAGAATTCTGGTCCTTCTCTCTTCTTCATTTGGATGAAACCTGCTTGTCTTCAAGATTTCATTAAACTTCAGCCTCATCCACCCAGAGGCTTTCTTGGGCCTTCTCCTCCTCCCTCCTCCCTGAGTGTGTCTTGGGTAACTGTTTTCTGGATTTCTGTCTAGCCCTTCAGGTTTCTCTGTCCTCCATTCTGGGCGTGTTGATGTTAGTCTGGGCTCTCTCTAGAGAGCATAGGTTTCAGCCATGTACAGAGTGTGAGTTCAACAAATTTGGTAAAAAGGATGAATAATTGGGAAACAGGAACTACACTTTCAAAAAATAACCAAGACTCCAATTTGGAATTCCATTGTGAGAGCAATGGACATAATTGAAGGACTCTGAGAAAAGCAAAATCAAAGTGTGAGAGTAGTTTCTCCGTATTAAGAATGAAGGGAAATGTTTCTCTAGTACTGATGATAAATATGAGAGAGCAGTCTGCACTTACTGCTTCCTATGAATCTTTTACCACAAATTCATAACTCAATATTTGTTGTATGCCGTTATTCTAGAGCTGAGATACATCCTGCTCATATTTGCAGGACATAAAATGAATTGCTGAAAAAAATGTTTGGTGTATTGATTTCATAGAAGTCTTTCTGTATTCATCTTGTATCAGTTTGTTTATTTCAGTACTGGGACTTGAACTCAGGGCCTTATACCTTTCAGGTAAGTGTTCTTCCACTTGAGCCAATTCTCACTTCCTTTTCTGCTTTGGTTACTTTTTGGATAAAGTCTCACACATTTAACCTTCAGACAGCAATCCCCCTACCTTGGCCTCCAGTGAAGCTGGGGTTACAGTGGTTCACCATCATACCACAGCTTGTCTGTTGAGATGGAGCCTTGCTACCTTTGTGCTTGGACTAGGATACTCTTTAAACTGTCATCTGCTTCATCCCCATCTCCTGAGAGGCTGGATTATAGCTTTGAGCCTCCAAGCTTGCTGGTTTATTTTATTGAACTACCTTCATAGTGAATTTGTTTTTCAAAAGGTTATCCATTTATTTATTTCCTTATTTACTTTGCAGTCAGGAGTTTTGATCTTTTTTCTTGATCATTTCTGAGATTTATAACATTTTGTTTGTGCTATACTTAGAAAAGCTTGTCCTTACCCAAGACTGGAGAAACTTCTTCATCTTCAGAGTCTTTATTTTACTTCTACTTTAAAAACTTTCCTGGTGCCGGTGTAATTCCTGTAATCCTAGCTACTTCTGAGATCTAAGGATTGCAGTTCAAAGCTAGCCCACTTAGGAAAGCGACACTCTTTATCTCTAATTTCAAAAAAAAAAAAAAAAAAAAGCTGGAAGTGGAACTGTGGCTTGAGCAAAAAGCTCAGAAACAGCTCCCAGGCCCTGAGTTCAAGATCCAGTACTGGCACAACAAATAAACAAACAAAAACCTTCTTGTCTACCAGATAACAGCTTCAGTGAAACTATTTGGGGTAATATTTCCTCACTCTGCCATTGAGCTTTTTTTTATTTATTTAATCACAAAATTTATAACCTCACAAGCCTTTATAATTGCTTGTTTTTAAAAGCTTTTATTTGGCCAGAATATAATAAACTTTGGACAGTCTGCATTTTGTCTGTATTTTTCCCTGCTGTGATTCCAGTCTCCAACATAATGCCTAGGATGTTGTAGGTTACCAGGAAACATTGGTTAATATTTTTTAATGACTTACTTTTATGACACCATAATCGAGCCAATTTTAAGATGTCTAAGTAATTTAGCTTGAAAAGTTTTAGGGAAGTACTTCCTAAGACAGAGAGAGCAATTTATCACTATATCATTGATAGCTTCCATTTTAATTGTTAGAATGGAAAAATAACAAACAACTTAGGCTCCAACAGATTTTGATTACTTGACCATTCTCTTCAAGATGCTTTGAAGTATTGAGGTGATTTCCTAGGAAGGGACATGATTGAACAAGTAATAAACAACATTTGTTTCTTAGAAAGTTATGTAGAAATAGAGTGGGAAAGACAGATTTTGAAGAGTAGTAAAGTATGACTACTTACAGATGAGGATGTTAGAAAAACAGGTGACATACTTGGAAGGACAAAAAAGAAAGGCAAGGATTAAAATAGTATTTTGGAAACTGGGAAGATCTTGTTTCAGAAGATCTAGAGGGCAAGACATGAACAGACAGGTCAGAGAATTGCTGGATACGAATTTCTATGAAGAACAATGTTAAGGGGTCAGGCTACAGAGCGAGCAGTCCCAGCTGCACAATAAAAACAACCGGTTAAGCTGGGTGCCGGTGGCTCACGCCTGTAATCCTAGCTACTCAGGAGGCTGACATCTGAGGATCATGGTTCAAAGCCAGCCAGGGCATGAAACTCTTATCTCCAATTAACCAGAAGTGGAGCTGTGGTTCGAAGTGGAAGAGCACTAGCCTTGAGCAAAGAGCTCAGCGCCCAGGCCCTGAGTTTAAGCTCCATGACAACCTCAACGCCCCCCCCTCCCAGCAACAAGCAAAAACAGCAATAACAATAACAAACATGTGGCCCATAGAACAAAGAGATAATTGAGAAAAAAATGAGAAGTCTCTGGGCCAACACTAGGATGGATATTATTTTAAACTGTAAGAATAGTATAGCAGAAGAGAGTTAAATAAATGGAAGAAACATGAATTAAGAGGCTAGAAGAATTTGAAAAAGGCTAGAAAAAAATTAATGTAAGAAGACAGAGGTAGAAAGCTGGTAAGAATGCCTGCAAAATGACAGCTCTCCTGGAAACGGAAAATAGGTATGCACTCAAAAGTACACAATGGTCAAATCATATAAACTGTGTTTTCTTTATGCGCAGTGGTGTTTCTTCTTCTACCTATGTGCTAATATGCCTCAGCATTTAAAAGCATGACTTCCTTTGCAGTTTGAAAATCATCAGAGATATTAAAATCGATAAATCTCTGTTAGGTGAAAAGGTCAGAAGGTAAAAAGGAGCCAAGTGAAGAACTATCAATGGGGGATTGAAAGTCATTGGGATGGATCAACCAATGCATTTTTACTAACAGCACTTGCTATGAACCTTGGAATTCTAACATCTATGGGGGTTCTTTCATTTCTAATCTAGGTGCTTAGAAACAATCACATGACTAGATTAATAAAAGTTGAATAATAACTACCTGTAACTGATTTTCCCAGCTCTCATTTTGCAGTTTATACTCTGCATTTTATCCAAGTTGAATAAGATACCATTATTAGAACAATGATGGCTCCCAGACTTGAGCAGGTGACTGGAGCTACGAGCTACAACATGCTTCAGTTTCTTCAGCAATAGCACCGAGATAATGTTGATCTGGTCAAATATGGAAGACATCCCCCTTTACTCCAGTTCTTCATGGAGTTTCCTTGGTGTCCTGTGCATACTTTCAGATAGATGGGTCATTCAGTCCAAAGAACTTTGAATAAAATTGCTATGTGTCACTTTTAGTCCAAAGAATTGAAGACTCTGCATGTTTTTGCTGAGCTCTATTAGAGTCACCTTGAAATTAAGGGGATGAAATTAAGGGGGTGCTCTTTCTTCCTTCCCAAATTTACCTGACCAACATTGAATCATAATAAATTTCAAACATCAGAAATATACTTTTAAAGTGAGAAAGAATATATTAAATGAATATAATCTTGGGAGTAAAGCCCAACATAAAAGTTAAACAAAAAAGGTAAATTCTGACTTTTTGTGCAGATACTGGAGCCGAATTCAGGACTTTGCATTTCTGCTCTTTGCTCAAGGCTACACTTCAAACAATTCAGTCACACTTCTAGTTTTTTAGTGGTTAATTGAAGATAAATGTCTCATGGATTTGTCTGCCAGGGCTGGCTTTGAACCATGGATGCTCAGATCTCAAATCATTTACTCTGCCTCACACAGAGTAAGTTATCAATAAACCAAAATCATTATTAATTACAAAGTTAGAGTTAAAATAAGGTTAGCTGTTCCAGGCTTTTTCTTGCTATTGTATTTATCTGCTTTTCATTGCATGAACAAGAAAGGAAATTTGAATGTGTTGGCAGTATATTTCCAAAGTTACTTCAAATACTTGCAGTTCCTCTAACTCATCTTCTCTTAATTGAATACACTTGATCTTTTGTGACAAGAGTAGCTACTCCGTGAACTTGTACTTTGTGTAAGCACAGTATATATTTTTGGTCAGAGTTCTCTAAGGATTTTATTTATGGATAATTCATTGCCCCAAACCAATAGTGAAAATGAGTGATCTTTCCAACATGGAAACACCCTATAATTTTCTCCTGGCAGGGCCACAACTTTGATGTCCGTCTTTCCCTTTCTGACTGAGCCTATATGTGCTTAAGCACAGGATCACATTAAGAACATGCTCAGACCACATGTAAACAGCCTGCGGCTAGACAATCCCAAACTCTAGGCAATGTCCAGTTTTCAAAGGATGTCAGTTTCTCTGTTCTTATCTCTACCATATATTTTTCCACAAAGACCCTACTTATTACTTTATTACAAACCAATGTATTTCAGTATGTCTGGGTACATTGTGATTTTGAAGAAGTAGATCCTCCCTAGCCCACTGCGGGGGTGGGAGGGGGCCCGGATTTGGGTATCTCTGGTCCCCTAGGACAGCTCTTTGTCTTGATAGCACGTCTCAGTTTAAAGGAGTTGGGGAAGCCGAACACTGGTGGCTCACACCTGTAATCCCAGCTACTCAGGAGGCTGAGATCTGAGGATTACTGTTGGAAGGAAAGTCAGTGAGATTCTTATCTCAAATTAACTGTAAAAAAGCCAGAAGTGGAGCTGTGGCTCAAGTGGTAGAGGGCTAGCCTTAAGAAAAAAAATAGAAGCTCAGGAATTGAGTTCAAGCCTCAGGATGGCACGTGAGCATGTGTGTGTGTCCCCCCCCCCCGCCCGAGAGTTAGAGAGCAGATGTGAAAGGAGATGCTAAAGACAGAATCCATTTAAATCATCTGCAGATGAAGCTAAGGTGATTGCTACAGGACAAAAAGAGAAGGGCAGAGGGGGTTGGACTAAGATCATTCACTTAATGATGGATTTTCTTTTCTTTTTTCAGGGCAGAGTGTGAATGCAGTCCCCCACTACTACAGATTATGCAGTCAGGGTCCCCGAATTTGGGGACATCGAGTGCAATGGATAAGCCTCACCCTGGGAAACCCCACTTTATGACCGTGGTACCACTGCCAGTAAGTACTGGATTTTCTTTTTCTATAAGTAAACTTAGCACTTCAAAGACCAAGAAGAACTCTGTAAATCAGATGATTTACATCATTTAGGTACCAATGGTAGAAACATAAACCCAGAACTTTTATTTATAAGCTCAATCAGCAACCTGTGTCTCTAAGCTTTTCTTTTTTCCTTTCAGTAGTGAAGACATGACTCCTGGGGAGGAATTACATAGCTGGGAAGTCAGGATACACTCTGTGTGTGTGTGTGTGTGTGTGTGTGCGCATGCACACACACGTGAACAGCATGACGCTCATTTAAATACTGCACAGTGCTCCCCAAGCCCAGGCTTCTCCCAATCCTCTCAGAGCTCCGAAGTGGGTGTGTCAGGATCTCTGGCAAGTAGAGGCTCCATTTGGGGTACTCCATCAGAATGGCCAGGATCTGATCCACTGAGGCCCTGCCCATTGCCTGTGTGATCAGAAAAGACAGTCCAGGAAGAGGTCAGACGCTCTTTCTGAGCTGGGAGAGGGCTGATGTAGTCAATGGCGGCTTGATGAAGCCCACAGGAGTGGCTGACAAGAAAGAGAGAAAACTTAACAAGGGTGAATATAAAAAGATGTGGCCCAGTACCATGGCTCACGTATGTAATCCTAGCTATTTAGGAGGCTGAGGTAGGAAGATCAGGGTTGGAAACCCTGGAAGGAAAGTCTGTGAAACTCTTATCTCCAATTATCCTCAAAAAGCAGCAAGTGGAGCTGTGGCTCAAGTAGTAGAGCATCTAGTACTAGCACACACACACACACACACACATGGGTAAACGGAGTATAATCAATGGAAATTGTAAATTATTTACAACAATATTCACATCCTCAAGCCCTCTGTGAACTTTTAAAAGAAGGTTTGGAAAGGTCCATGATAAAAGAGTACAGACATGTCAGGAGGTCTATAGAATAAAGCTAATATTCATGCATATTTGAAGAAATTCAAATGAAGGTTAAAAATAAGATATTTCTCACTTCCATGGGAGAGTTAAAGTTTGTTGTTGGTTCCAGAATGGGCAACAAACAGCTCCTAAATTCTGTTTCTATTGTGCCAGGTGCAGATAGAGTAATCTGAGAATTGTTGCCAACATATAATATGCTGTTTCACTCAGAAACTTTGGGCAATCTTCTCATGCTGAAAGACATGAACACACAAGCACACAGTCTCTGCAGTTGTCTGTAATTGTACAAACTGTTAGATAATGTTCATGGATAGGTGTCGCCCACGTTCAGTACAGTTATATATGTGGACGACCTGTAGAAGAGATTGTTAAGTGATACAAGACATTTGTAAGTCTACACAATGTCTGCTCTGTTACTGTAGGAGAAAGAAAAGAAGCTGTCTCTTCAGAGGATAAACAGGTGTTGGGGAGGTGGTGTTGGGGAAAGAAAGACGATTCTAAGCATGGAGGACAATGGGTAATTAATAGAGGTGTGAAATGTCATAGATGCTATCCGCCCAAAAGCACCCTTCATTCCTAGTTCATGTGTGTGATATCCAAGAAGAAAATGAATCCTGGTGATGAGAGCAATGATAGCCTTGGTAGCAGTGATTCAGACAGACACCAGCTTGATCACATTGAGCTTTTAGTAACAGTAGCGATTTCCTCCTCCTCTCTGGACAAGTATATGAAGACTTAGTCAAAGCACACAGGCAGCCTTGACGTCTCCTGTGGTAACCAGCATCAACACCAGCCTTCTAAGTAAACACCTATCCATGCTGTCGAAACACCCACATCAACCGGTGGAGAAGGCAAATATTTACCTGCTGTTCGTGTAAATATGGTGATTTTAGTTTCCTGTGGAATTCGGAATTGCTTCTCTGTGTGTGTATGGGGGGGTGTATATATGTGTGTGGTGTGTGTACTGCATGTATGTACTGTATTATAGCTCTATTCTCATGTACAGATTTGTGTTGTAGAGAGATTTGCTTGGATAAGGTCTATTTAAGAATCACAGTTCACTAGACACTATGTTGGAAATGAACTATACAACTTGGGGGGGGTTGGGTGGGGGAGGGAAAAAACCAGAAGAACATGAGGGAAGGAGTGACAAAAAGAAATATCCTCATTACCTGCCTATGTAACTGTCACCCCTCTGCACATCACCTTTACAATAAAAATGTGAAAACGTGACTTCTCAGTATAAAACAAAGAAAACTCAGAATTGAAGAAAGGAAGAAAGGAAGGAAGGAAGAAAAGAAAGAAAGAAAGAAAGAAAGAAAGAAAGAAAGAAAGAAAGAAAGAAAGAAAGAAAGAAAGAAAGAAAGAAAGAACAAACGAAAGAAAAAGAATCGCAGTTTTCGCTTCCTTTGTCTCTCCCGAAACTGATTGTGTCATTTGTACGGGGTCTCATTTGCGGCGGACCTCACCAGTGAGCTGATGAATTTCTCTCTTGTGACCCGCAGCCTTTTTACACAGGCTCCTGTCGAAGTTTGCCTTTTCCTGCATTGTCACTTGTGTGGACCACTTCCCGATTCTGACCTGTAGGAAGCTATTATGTAGACTAATAGTTCCTAAATAGAACAAACAATAATCTAGTCAACTAAATAGAACAAATGATGATCCAGTAGGCTAGGTTTTAAAATTTTAAATAACTGACTTTTTCTCTAGCTTGTTCTTACACATGAAAATAAAGGCATTATAACAAGTGTCTTATTCTTCCTTTCCCCCCCTTCCTCCTTCTAACCCCCCCTCCCTCATTCCCTCCCACCCTTCCTCCCTTCCTTCTTCCTTCTTGCCTGCCTGCTTGCTGCCTACCTGCCTGCCTTCCTCTCCTTTCTCTCCTTCCTTTCTCTCCTTCCTTTCTTCCTTTCTTCCTTCCTTCCTTCTTTCCTTCTTTCTTTCTTTCTTTCTTTCTTTCTTTCTTTCTTTCTTTCTTTCTTCTTCCTTCCTTCCTTCCTTCCTTCCTTCCTTCCTTCCTTTCTTTCTTTCTTTCTTTCTTTCTTTCTTTCTTTCTTTCTTTCTTTCTTTCTTTCTTTCCTTCCTTCCTTCCTTCCTTCCTTCCTTCCTTCCTTCTTTCTTTCTTTCTTTCTTTCTTTCTTTCTTTCTTTCTTTCTTTCTTTCTGTCTTTCTTTCTTGTCTTTCTTTCTTTCTTTCTTTTTCTCTGTTGACTCTTTGACTCTTAGTTTTTCTCTGCTGAGAATCCTGATGCTCTTCCCCAGTGCTTACTGGTGGAATGTGTCACTTGATTTTATTCTGGCATGAACTAGCACCCAAGGCTTCTGGTATTCTGATTGTGTTATTTGTGATTGTTTTAACTCAATTCTTTTTGCAATTGACTCTTTCAGTATGAACAGTTGTGCAATAAAAATATCATGGTAGATTTTCTTGAATGTATGAGGGGACTCCAAAATGCTGTCGTCTTGTGAGTCTTGTTTCCATAACTCATATTCTTCTGCCTGCCGGCCCTGCCCCAGCGCCCTCCTTGCCAGGCAGGAAGCTCTTCCATCTTGAAGACACTCTGGAACATGCAGAAGCTACTTCCCTCTATAGTGCTCAGGATATAGGAGAGTGAGAAACAGAACAGGAAAAACCACCACTAATTCCATCTTTGAAGCACCCTTTACAAGTGCTAAATTAATGACTGTCTACAAAAATATGCTATTTCAAAGAGGAACTTTCCAGAACCTAAAAGGAATAAGATGGAAGACATTTCCAAAGCTTGGATGGTCCACTTTCATAAACATCACATAACTCACAGGCATCGAGTCCTGCTGTTACTATGAACTCCATCACCAGAGCTCCGCCAGCATGCCCTTTATATCAACCATTTCATTATTAAGTTAGAGTGAAGCATACATGTAAATTTACCAATGAACTGACCTGTTTTCAAGTATGTGTTTTCTTAGAAATGAGTGGATTAAGCATGGATATACATAAATTAAGTTAATTTGATAGTGAACATGCAGCAGCAAGAAATCTTTAATAAACTATGACCCTGGTGCCTCCCAAGAAAACAATTAGGACATCTAATATTAAAATGGAGCAAGGATTGAATGTGTGTGTTAAATATAAACCTGGGACAAACAAGAGTCAAGATCTGAGTTAGGATAGGTTGTTTTTACCTGAGACACGTGGGTAGAAAAAGTGTAGTTAGCAATAAACCATGGAAAAGATTCTAAGTCACAAAACAGAGGTAACTGAACAAATATACAAAGCTCCATGTTCTTGTATGTTCAGTTTTTGGATGTTACATACAAAAATAAGGAATTTCACTCATTTTATGAGAAAACAAGAACAAATTCTAGCCCCTTGAATGATATGCATTGTTATTATTTTTTAATTTTAATTTTATTGTCAAGGTGATATACAGAGAGGTTATAGTTACATAATTAATTTTTTAAGCTAGGGAAAATGTTTTTTTTTCTGCTCCGAATTGTATAGGGATGAAGCACGTAGTCTTTGATATTAGGAATATTTTGAATACTTTCTGAATGTGTTTTGGAAAATGACTTGAGAAAGCTCTCTAAAAAGCATTTCTTCATTTCTAGTCTGGAGATAGCAAAATTTATTTCATAACATTGTTAGGTGAACAAAACAAAGTGATTCATGTTAGTATCTGCCTCACAGTTAGGTGAGCTGCTATGCTTTGTTTTTTCTGGACTTTCTGGGCTTCCATAGCTGATAGACAGACACCGGCCTCCATTTCCAACTATTGTATAGATATTCCAGAAAAGAAAGGAGGAAAGGAGAGGAGCAGATCTGCTCTGTCCTGAGCATGTGTACGAGGGTACAGGAATTGGAGATTGGTTTATTATTCGAGTGAGAGATGGGCAGTGGATAAGAAGAAGGAAATAAGTGACTGTAGGTTGGATAGAAATGATTCATCTTTCTCAGGCCAAAAGGTTATAATCTCACCCAGACTTCACACAGCCTCAGAATCTTTTATCAGCAGAGCACATCCATGAATCAGAGTTGGCCCAAGAGATGAAATGTGTTGACCTTGGGTATGAGCGATCAGCGCCATACAGAATCTGTATCGCATTATCAGGTGTGAGAAGTTAGAAGTATATGTTTTTTAAAAAAATACAATCCAAGCATACTATATAAAAAGGAAAAGATATACCACAACCATTACTACATGCTGATAATAATACCAGCTTCGTTACAAGGCTGAAGGAAAAGAAAACAAAATAGTACCAATTCTGAGGCCTGCCCACAGATCTATTGATTCAGACTTTCTGGGAGTAGAGCCCAGACTTGTGGGTTCAACAGGCCTTCCAGCTGAGTTGGGCCCATGCTAACACGTGAGACGCCCACTGAAGCAGACACTGATGCGAACGGACACAATCATTATGGATAATTGCTGTACATTGACAGACAGGGTGGAGGGGGACTTCTCCTGTGCTCAATCCTGCCAATACCCGTTGATTATTGAATATCAACGATAACATAATCTGATGTGTAAGTTGAGGAGGGAGAGAGAGGAGAGACAAGGAAAGACAGTGAAACCTAGAGCCATAGACAGAGACAGAAACAGAGACATTATATTCACTGTGATAGAGTTTCCACACAGCAAATAAGAAGTACAGGTAGAACCGAATTCTCAATTTGTAATTTATTTACAAATTTCAACGTCTACCATTTCATTTTCTTTTGCCTCTTTTTCCACTCAGCCACACTAAGCAACGCAGGTGAGAAGCAAATATTTCTACGGTTCCGTAGAAAAAATTTAATTTTTATTTGGGCCAAAGGAAAAACCAAAAGGGAATAGAAAAATTAGAGCTCAGTTCACTGCTTTCTCAAGAAGCCATTGTGGGCCCCAAAGCCATCCAGTTTCTCAAAGCTTGGACTATCCATCCAGCATGGAACCCAGAGAGGCTCTGGGAAGAAAGGCATATCGCCCATGTAAATTGGCTCCTATAGCTAGAAGAGAAAGTTCAGGTCAGAACGTGGGGATTGATCATGAATGTTCCCACTTTTAAAAATTGTGGCAGATGATGTGTTATGTTTTCTAAAATCATATGTAAGATAAGGTTTCAGGAAGAGGTCTAAACAAAATGTTCCAGCAACTGTTTCTTTTCTGTGTTTTCTTTTTGAGCCCCCCCCTCTTTCTCCCTCTTCCTCTCCCTGTCTGTCTCTGTCTCTGTCTCTGTCTCTGTCTGTCTCTGTCTCTGCTTCTCTCTCTCTCTCTCTCTCTCTCTCTCTCTCTCTCTCTCTCTCTCTCTCTCTCTCTCTCTCTCTCTCTCTCTCTCTCTCTCTCTCTCTCTCCTTCCCTCTCTTTCCTCCCCCCATCATGTACAGAGGATTTTTCTTGTGCCTGGCAAAATAAGTAAAATTCAAAGTAGACAAAGAATAATGTACCTTTAAAAAATGCTGTAATGATGGTTTTATTTTGACTCAGGAAAATACTTCCACGAGACCCAACACTTCCCTCCTAGCCACCGACTTAGAATGGGGGTTTGGTTAGGTAAGAGATGAATCTCTGCCCGAGGGTGCACAAGGTAAAGATCTTTGCAATGCCGTTGGCTGGCGGTGTCACAAATGCTGGTGTACCCTGGGGGGAGGGTCATCTTGTCAAATGGCTCCTCATTGCTCTTTGGTGTCCACTTCTTGGGGGTGGTTTGAGAATCCTGCAAATATTTTCAGCCTCCACAGGGGATACTATACAAGTTATATTATTATTGTGGTTATTGTTAGGTATTATGTGAGGGATACAAAGGCTGGTTGACTTGAGTCATGCTACTTCAGGCACTTCAGTCTTAGATACTCTCGATCTGACTGGCAAAAAGACCAGAAAACCGAATCATGAATTCTCTTTGCTTAGGCTGAGCTTTTCAGAAAGTCCCGGTGGGCTGGTTTTTGGTGCGGCATGCGAAATTGCATCCAATATTCCGGGTAGAAATGTTCTGTTCTTTCCCCTGGCTCGTGGTGGTTGGCAGACAGATGGTCACATTTCTGGAGACTTATTCCAAAGCTCAGACCACCCCAGTCTCCACTGACAGTTCATCAAAGTATGAAATTTAAAGATCGTATGTTAACTGTTGTAACCACGTTCCCACATTCTCAAATTTCACAGTGAAAATCATTACCAGGAGGTTTTCGATCGTGACTAAGAATTCCTCAATGTTCTAATACAGGCCTTTGTCGGTCATCGCTAGGTTATCTTCCTGCAGAGTACCATATGCACCTTAGGGAGCCTGTCTGTGTCACCCATGCCTGTGTCAGTCAGTCACTGAGGCACAGGGGGCGTGGCTATCCGGCCCAGATGCTCTGAATTCTCCAGCCTGCTGACGCCTGTGCGCATCCCACTGCTCTGGGGACACACCTACTGTTCTCTGGGTAGACATGGGTGGGTCAGATTTGGAAACAGTTGCAAACTGCATAGCTAGCAATTCCAACAGTTTCAGATGTGAGGTCAACATCCCAGACCAATACCCTGCGTGCCAACAGCAGCTCTCTCCCCGGCGAAGAGAACAAGGGTTTGTGCTCCTGGTGTTCATAACCCTATCTCGGTCCTCAGCACCAAGACCTGTCCTCAACAAGCATCAGGCATCGTACTTCCTTCAACCTGCAGCTGAATTCAATAAACTTTTCCTGAGCACTGCATTTGGCAGAGTCAGGATAAACAAAATGTAGTAGAGTCTGTGCCGTATGCTCATGAAATTGTGCATGGGTAGTAGAATTACATCCTTTCCTCATGATTCATGACAGCACACATGACAAGAGAAGCTAGGAATGAAAACATGGGCATGCATTATAAAAGCATAGTGTGCTAGATGATACTTGATTCTTTATGCACACTATTTACTTTTGGCACAAAGGTAGAGGGAAAGCCTTCTTCTATATTACTATATAGGAAGCAATAGGATTACAGAATCAGAAGCTCAGATAGGTTAATCACACACACACACACACACACACACACACACACACACACACACATTCCTAGATCCCCGTGTGGGGGTGGAGATGGGAGGGTGAAATGTGAGCAAGTGTCTCCACTTTTCCTTTTATATTCTGGACATTTTCAGTTCCCAAACTGACAATCACAGTGCTGATATTTTGATAGAACAAAGCTACTGAGGGGGGGGGAATTGTAGAGCTTAAACTTTTCTGAAGGAAGGGAATATGAGTTATAAATATAAATAAAATGCACATTGGAAAATAGAATGAAGTAGGTCAGAGTTATTATCGTAATAATACCCACCACATAAACAGGCATATTTTACAAAGGCAGTGTTTAGCTATCTGTCATAGTAAGCATTGTATGTGAATTCATGCTTTCCCTCTAATTAATCTCCAGCAGAAAGCATTATTATCCACACTTACCCACACTGAGAAAAGGAGGCCCAGAGATACAAGCTGAACAAAGTCCCTTCACTGGTGTGGAAGAAGATTTAGAGATTAGAGCTCCTTTGAGCTACTTCCTGTCTTCCGTTGATTTCAACACAAATGGCTAAAGCCTACAATATTAGTTTTCTGAAAACATAGGGTGCCTTAATTTGAATTACTTGAGCAAAGATTAATTGAGCATAAATTGTATGCACAGCATGCATTCACACTAAGCACTGGGGATAAAGAAATGAAGAAGAGATATGTCTAAAACATCTTTTTATTCTCCCATTAATGAGCTCAGCTGGCAGGGAGTAAATGACTTACAGACATAATTCAATACAATTTACTGGTGGAAGGTGTGGGAGTAGAGAAATATGGAAGGATTTGATGCTCTAGAAATTCAGAGAAAACTTTCTCACAGAAAGTAATAGCCAAATAAGATTTGGGACATAAGTGGAAATTATCCAAGTCAGAAGACTAGGGTTTGTTTATAAATGTTGATATAATATTATAACATATACTCCTATATAGCATAGACCATATACATTCTATATATGTATATGTCATATACACATATAACAATAATATGTGATATTACATATATAATACTAGTATATTAGTATGTAGTATTAATATATATGTAAAATGAAATAACATGGTATATATCACAATATCAAATATTAAACAAATGATATGTGATATATACATGTAAATATTATGATACAGTTACAGTAATAAAGACTTCAATGAGTTGGGGAACTAAATCTACCATGGATGGTTTTATTTCTCCCTAATCTTTATGTTTATTTAAAGATATTTTACCCTTACTTATGGTAAACCTGCTCCTAACAATTTCCACTTTGATGTGATACACATTGATATTATTCATTTTTTCATTGGTCAAAGGATTTCACAGGCAAGGTCATGTTCAAGAGTGTAGGATGTGTTTTTCTACCACATACTTAGATGAGCAAATCTGGAAATAGTGATAAACTACTAATAAATCTGATAGGAGAGACTAGAAGAATGTCAACCTGTCGCTCAACCACACTTGAGGATGTGTGTTGTACGAAACCTAGGAACCTGTTGGTAATTCCCCATAGTGAGGCCACAAAGTGGGTGTCATTGGTGAAAATGTTGACAGAAGCCATGTTAGTAAAGCTGTATGTCCTATCTTACTGCTGGGCTTTATTCTGTAAGGCAGCAGGAAGTTCAGGGGACTGCAATAAAGAGAATGTCTGTCAGATTTTGCTTTGCACAGTGGTTTTGGTACAGGGAATAAATTTGAAGCACTCAAAAATGGAAACATATAATAATACAGAAAAATAGAAAAATATAATCCTAGCTACTAGGAGGCTGAGATCTGAGAATCTACCCAGCTAGGGTAGATAAATCCAAAGATTCTTATCTCCAGTGAAATAGCAAATTGCCAGAAGTAGAAATGTGACTCGAGTGATAGAATATCAGCTCTGAGGGAAAATTCAAGTGAACTTGGGAGGAGAGAGAGAGAGAGAGATAAAAAAAGAAAAAGAGAGGAAGAGAGACAGAAAGCAAGAAAGCAAGAAAGGAAGAGAGAGAGAGAGAGAGAGAGAGAGGACACACGAGTGAGCGCATTCCAGGTGCTGGTGGTTCATACCTGTAATCTGAGCTAATCAGGAGGAGTAGCTAGGATTCAAAGCCAGCCTGGGCAGGAAAATCTGTGAGACTCTTATCTCCTACAAACTACTCAGTAAAAGCTGAAAGTGAGGCAGTGGCTCAAGTGGTAGAGTACTAAGAGTACTAGCCTTGAGTACAGAGAGGCTCAGGAATAGCACTAGGCCATGAGTTTGAGCCCTAAGACTGGCAAAAAAGAGACAAAGAAAGAGAGAGAGAGAGAGAGAGAGAGAGAGAGAGAGAGAGAGAGAGAGAGAGAGAGAGAGAGAGAGAGAGAGAGAGAGAGAGGAAGGAAGGTAGGAAGAAAGAAAGTTATGTGTCTAAAACTACATGGGACATAGAAGATATAAAGAGAATTTAGTAAGTAGAAAATATAATCAACAAAATGCACTGGTTAATTATATGCAGAGATGAGCTCAAAGAGAAAGCCAGCAAACTTCTCACTTTTGGAGATTGGATGGATGTTGGTTCAATAAAATAATATAAGGAATAGAGAAGGGGCAGGGGCAGGATGAAATGTATTTAGCCTGTGGATCTCACATATGAGAAATGTCCAACAAATATTTGTATGTGTGAGTCTGAGATGTGGAACAAAAGCCGGATCTCTGGAGATTTATTCTACAGCATTAAAGGCTGTTAAAATTGTAAAAATGGATTTTGGTCTAAAATGAACCTTCCCTATGAGAGCATAACAGATCAAGGATGGAACTGAGAAAGGCCAATGAGAGAGAAAGACAGAGAAACAGAGTCAGAGACAGAGATAGAGAGAGATGGAAAAAGACAGACAGAAACAGAGACAGAGACAAAGAGACAGACAGACAGACAGAGATAGACAGAGACAAAGAGATAAAGACATACAGAGAGATGGAGCTGGAGTTCTAGCTTGTGAAAGGGACAAAAAGGACTAAACAGAAACAGAGATAGAGAGGCAACAGAGAGAACACTCCAGAAAGCAGTATGTCAGTTCTAGGATACTAAGAATAGGTCTTGAAGTACCTTTCAGACTTGTCAATAAAAGAGTCTATTGATAAACTTTGACAGAACCTGTCTGTTGATTGGTTGAGCCAGAAAATAAATTTCAGTGGGTTGAGGTGTAAGTGGGTAGTACCAGAATAATGATAGTGTATACTTATTATTTTATTTTTAAAAAGTTGTCAAAGAAGCAAACAATAAGATAAATATATCAACACCAGGAAAATTTATTAAATCAGAGATTCTTGAGTATGTTTTTAACTCTGGAGAGAGAGAGGCGGGGGGGGGGGATAAGGTGGGAACATAGGTATTTTTTTTAATGTTGTTTTGTTCTGGTACTGGGGCTTGAACTCAGGGCCTTGATGCTGCCTCAGAACTTTTCCACTCAAGGCTGTTGCTCTACTACGTGAGCCACAATCCACTTATGACATTTTGGTGGCTAATTGGAGATAAGAATCTCAGGTATTTTCCTGCTCTGGCTGGTTTAAACTTTAATCCTTAGATTGCAGCCTCCTGTGAAGCTGGGATTACAGGCGTGAGCCACCAACATCAGCATGACTACCGTTTTGAAACTATGGGCTACTATGGGAGACAACTATGGGAGATTTTAGCTTTTCAAAAAAAGAACTTATTTCATAAATAATAAAATCCCTATGGAAGGTTGGAGTCCCTGGGAAACTAAACTGGAGTTTTAGAGGCAATGGTTTTAATCATGGCCAGGTGATTGATTTGTTGTATAATTTGGCAGCATGTTATTTGATTTTCTTTGGCTCAGTTTAGTTAAGTTAAACTTAAATTTCATTTTTTACATATAAAATGTAAAGGTGATCCAGCCCCTTGAATAAGGAGGAAAGATAATTAGCTACAGTATGCAAGACAAAAACTATTTTGCAATTAAAATATTGCATGGATATTTCTCAAAATCTTGTCCTTCTTCATATAACTACAAATGGTCTATGCTGAATCTATCCTCCAAGTCTAGACCAGAGAAAGGAAAAAAAAAGAATAGCAGAATTTCAAAGAGTAGTAAAGCATAGGTGTTGATTATAGAAGAATGAGATAAGGGAACCACAATCAAGAATTCCCTGGGATTTATTGCCAACACCCCCAGTTAGCAGATAACACCAGGCCCAGGTACACCTTGAAATAACTGCTTGGTAGACATCTGGTTCAGTCAGAGTTGCTGTGTGCCATCACAATCAGCAACTTCCCTTTGTGAAGCCTTACTGATTTTGCTCACTTTGCAACCAGGTAAGCACTTTCTATTGTGTACACTGAGGTCATGATCCACATGGTGAAGTAGAAGGAAAACATACTGTCCGTCCATCTGTCCATCCGTCCATCTGGCCGCTCACTTTCTAATCTGGGAGTTGGCTGGCATTGTTGATATCCTCTGCTTGCTGGCCTGGTAAGCTTCCTCTCTGAGCACTGCTGAGCTAACTGCTCTTCTACTTCTAACTGTAGCCTGTTCTGGAACAGAATGGTGTGGAAAAGTGTAGGTCTTGGGGCCGAGGAGAAGTTTTTCTGATTGATCATTGGGGTGACCAAGTTAATCCGGTGGAAAGAAGATATGGAGAAGCACCTGATGTCTGCTCAGGGTGGAGAAATGTGGAATCAGCCTGGACATCATTGTTCACCACCACACTGGGCCCACACAAGGGATGGGGTGCCATCCCTTGATCCTCTATCCCTGTGGCCTAATTGCTGTTTTCCATCTTATTCTCTGCTTTGGGAAACATAATTCCATTCCATGCTTGTGTCTGAGTCAGTCTGGCAGCTTTCAGTTACTTGGTTTTTGTTGTTTTATTTTTCATTTTTACCATCGTTAAATAGCTGCACAGAGGAAGTGTCTTTTAACAAGGCCGTTTGTGAACACAGTGCATCTTGATCAGAGCCACCCCCTTTAACATTCTGGCCCCCTTCCCTTAGTTTTCCTAGTTTTGTGATCTATACCATGAGTTCTTGACTGTATTTCCCACCCTGCCCCACTTCCTTTGTCTTTCCCTCTCTGTTCCATTTCCTGCTGCTGGTTGTTAGACTATGACTTTGGCTTTCTACAAAATCGTGGCTGGCATCTGTGGTCTGAAAGTCCTTGTGGTGTGTGATACACTCGAGAGAACACTCCTGTGCCTGTGCTCAGACCCTGTCTGTTTTGTTTGATTCTTTGGCTCGTTTGTTGTGGCAGCGTTTCCATGTTTCTCCCCTGGGTCAGTGTTTATGTGATAAACCAATTAATTCATGTCAATTGGGAAGAGAGAGGGAAGAGGAGTTCAGAGATCTCACCTTCTTGGGTTTTGTTTGTTTAACTATCTTACATTTGAAACTGCATTTTTTGTTATAAAATGAAATCCTTTTGTCAGCTCTAAAGGCCATGTTGATTAAATGCTTAAAAGATCACGTATTTCAGGACAATACTGATGCTATTGGGGCAGTAGATGGTAGAGATTCTTAGTCAAAATATGGATTGGCTACAGTGGGAAAAAGGCAAAGTTGAGTTCATATATGTGCTTGGGCCCGGCTTGTACACAAATCAAATTTTGTAAGCTACTGAAGTTAGAGATGACGCAAAGCTCACTGCTAGAGTGTACGACAAGCACAGGTTGGTATACAAATCATGTCGCTTCTTCCAAACTTCTTTTTATTGTTGCTAAAGATATCCAGTAATATATTTTCTCATGGATTTAAAAAAAATTCTGGACTCCAAGCAGAGACCACACACCGTGCTTTTAGTGGTGCTTGGGAAGTTCTTGTAGTCCAAAGCAGTTTTCCCCCCTATGTTTTGCCTTTGATGAAATTGCCATATTTGCACTGCTCAGACTTGTCTTAGAATATATTTCGGGGGCCGTCTAGGTGTCTACTAGATTACACATTTTTTAACTACTCATCCTCGTTTCTTCTGACCCCAGATAGGGAACAATGTGTGTATATTTATGGCTTATCCTTCTTTTAGCTTTCTGTCATGGCCAAAATGAACAACAAGCTAGGTATATAATTATAAACAAATGGCAGTACACTCTTCTGTGCCTTGTTTTGAGCTTTTGTTATATATTCATTCTCAGATATTGCCCTAATGTTTTTCATAGCTCTGTAAAATCATATTCCATTGTAGACATGCAGAATTTGTTCCACAAGCCTCCTGCAGATGGACGTGTGTGCTTTCCAAAATTCCCACCATCACAAGTAATGCCAGACCCCACACCCCTTTCACTGACAGATTTCTTGCACTTTTAAACTCTCAGAAGTGACTCCTCTCTGTCAAAAGTTGGGCACCAGTGGCTCACGCCTGTAATCCTAAGTACTTAGGAGGCTGAGATCTGAGGATCATGGTTCAAAGCCAGCCCAGGCAGGAAAGTCCATGAGACTCTTTTGTCCAATAAACTACTCAGAAAAAGCCTGCCAGAGGTGGCAGGGTGGCTCAAATGGTAGAGCACTGGCCTTGAGTGCGAAGAGGCTTAGGGACAGCGCCCAGGCCTTGAGTTCAACAGCAACAGCAAACCAAAAAGGAAAAAAGGAAAAGTAAAAGAAAGAAAAGACATTTTGATAAACCTTGCAGGCTTTCTTCTCCTCAGAAGTTGCGTGTGATTTGGGGCATTCCAACCAGCATGTTTGAGAGAGTGCTTACTCATAATCACGATGGTATAACATTTCCACAATGCACAGTCCAATGGGCAGACCCCCGACCTGAAGCACCAGTGAGTCTATGATCATGAAGAACGAGGGTTGGTGTGAAGATAGTAACATGACAATAAATTAAGAGAGAAGGAGGGACAGAGAAACAGCTAACATTAATGTTATTTAACTTTCCTGGGTTTTAGACTTCTCAGAGATAAGGATTCATATTGTGTGATAACTAAGTTAAAAAAAAAACCAAAAACAAAAAACAAATCACATTCCCTTCACCAAGTGCCAATAGCTCACATCTGTAAGCTAAGCTCGGTGAGAGGCTGAGATCTGGAGGACTAAGGTTTGAGGCCAGCCTGGGTAAAAAAGTTTGCTCGAGTCCATCTTCAAAATAACCAGCCAAAGCAAGACTAGAGATAAAACTCAAGTGGTAGGGCACCAGCTGTGTGCGCAGGAAGCCCTGAGCTCACACCCAAGGATACCCCCTTCCCCACCAACAATCTGCTTATCCTAAGGTTTACACTGGTTTGGCATCATTTCACATACCTTACTTATCTGACAGTTCTCATCTGGCTGAGATCTGTTTGGACACCAGGTGGAGAGTAGTTTCCCAGGGCCGGGCTCCGGGTGACTCATCCAAACATTCAAATCGAAATGAGGATAGCTGATGGAATCCAGCCACAGATTCCGTCAGTCCTTAGGTATATTGCTATCGTATCTAAATCCATTGGCATCGTTTAGACGGAATGTCATACATGAATTTACTTTTCTTTTTTAATCCCTTCCAGGTTCCCACAGAAAGGAACAGCACGATCTGCCATCAGTGGGGTCTCAGGTGTCATGGAATATGGTGTGACATTTTTCTATATTGTTTTTTTTTGAGGTCCTGCATAACACCCGGCCACAGAAAGGCTGGAATTGATCACTTCATAGTTCTGGGATCTGCAAGGCCCCCTGGAAGGACCACAATCTGTTGGAAACCTGCAGGGGAGATGCCTTCCTCCCTTCTTCACACTGGGTAGCTTGCCGGCATCATGGGCATTGCTAGGCTGGCTTGCAGATGAAATATTCAGTCTCTGCCCCCATGGTCACGTGATGTGCTCTTGTTGGGTATCTGCCCTCAACTCCTTCATCCTGTAGAAAGGCTAGACCCACAGGAGGAAGAATCTGCTGCTGGGTGATTTGAGTTCTTTCTCTCAGCAATTGCTATGGCTGTGTGCACATAACGATCTGCGTGACACAGTCGTTGCTAGGACTTCTGTGTATCTTTTAGGAAGGACCTCATTCAACCCATGCAGTTTCTAATGCCTGTAATAGGGAGAAGAATACAATTTTCACTCTAGGAAGATCATATGCATGTTTTAGTGCACGATCCTGGGCGCCTATAGTCGATCACAGCAGAGAATGCCGTGGCAGTGGCCTAGAGGCCTCTTCAGTGTTTCTGCCATAAGCCCAGTGGCTCTTGGTGTCCATGGACCATCCTGTTCCTCGATTATTAGGGCATTTTTTTTCTGGCATTATTGGGGACAGAACTCAGGCAAGTCTTTTACCACTTGGTTCACACCTCAGTCTTTTACTTTAGTTCTCCCCCTCTCCCCCCCGCCACGTCCACCCCCCATCCCCAGCCATAGAATGCTTTGTTTAACTCCTCTGGTCTTGAACTGGGATTCTCTTACACGTATTTACCCCTGATCCTCTATAGTTCAGGCAATGAAGATGTTCCTGGTATCCTGTCCTAGTCCGAAAGGACAATAAAAATGGTCCTGTTCACAACCAACAGAAAACCCCGATTCTGACCAATTGAAAAAGTGAAGGAGGAATGCATTGCCCAATGTGGTTGAAAACGCAGAACAAGGGCAGGCTGCAGAGTCTGAACCAAGACCCTGATGGTGAGCCAGGGGGACCCCTGACGGTGAGCCCCGTGACTTGCCCTCTTGCTGGCCCAGGCTCTTTCTTGCTGGTCTTCCCTATGGACTTCCCAGATGTCCACTCTTCCACATTCATTTTCATGAGGAAGAAAGAACTGCTCAGATAGAGATTAAAAGCCCTGTACTCCACTCTTATCAAGCTAATGGCAGATGTTTGCCTGCGCTTGAATCACCAGCTATTAGCAGGGAGAGTACGATACAGATTGGCATGGGCTTGTTTCTGTATCTACCACTGACCCAAGAACTTCACCAGCAGGTGTGGCATGATCAAGGCCCATGAAAAGCAGAGGTATGCACTGGTGGGTCTGTGGATACCCCGGAAGTACACTGGCAATTTTTTTGTTTCAATTCATGTAAAGACGCTTATGGATTAGCAGTGGTCATGAACTTGGAGTTGAAAAATCAACTCCATCTGTGTGTGTGTGTGTGTGTGTGTGTGTGTGTGTGTGTGTGTGTGTGTGTGTGTGTGTGTGTTGGTTCTGGGTCTTGATCTCAGGGCCTGGGAAGTGTCTTTGAGCTTGTATGTTCAAGGCTAACCCTCTACCTCTTGAGCCACAGCTCTGCTTCCAGATACTTTGGTGGTTAATTGGAAATAAGAGTCCCATGTACTTCCCTGCCCATGCTAGCTTGGAACCTGGATCCTCAGGTCTCTGCCTTCTGAGTAAGTAAGATTATGAGCATGAGCCACTAGTGCCCACTCACACTTTTTACAAAAGCTCTCCTAATTTCTTTATTACATCTGATGATCCATTGGGCTGTATCCTCAAGGGCCCAGCATGTATCTACAGACTCTTTATCTTCAGACTCCTGTCCTTGGAGCTCAAGTCCAATCTGGACTGTCCATGTCCACTGACTTTAGGCCAAGGACCTGTCTGTATTGCAGGTCAAGCTCTGGCCAACATCCTACTCTGTGTGTCCTTTCTCTCCCCGCTGTCTGTCTCTAGGTTCCACTAATGTTTTCTCCCTGTGTCTCTTCTGGTCCACGGCGGTACCAATCTCTCTCTCTCAACCTGCACTTAACAGCCTGACAGTACTGTGGCTTCCTTATTCCTTACTTACTTCCTTACTCTCTATCTTTATCTTTCCTTAAAAAATGCAATTGAAGCCTAGCACCAGTGGCCTGTAATCCTAGCTACTCAGGAGGCTGAGGTCTGAGGATCCTGGTCTGATGCCAGGTTGGGCATTCAGATGGACACTGAGTTTCTTATCTTCAAGTAACCATTCAAAAGCCAGAAGTGGAGCTATGGCTAAGTGGTAGAGTGCTAGGCTTGATGGAGAAAGGCTTGAGTTCAAGCCCCAGGACCATCATAAACAAACAACCACAAATGCAATGGGAGTGGAGCAGCTATTTCTTGCCAGAATCATGATGGTACCAACCAGGTTTGCGGCTGCTTTGGCATGGAATACAGTATGGGATCTGGCAGTGAAGCTTTTACCAGTCTTGGTAACCACCACCCCACAGTGACCTCGGTCACCTTGATTATTCCTGGTGACCTGGAACAGCTAGGTGTGTATGTAGGCACCGCAGAAAATAAAGGTGTTTTATTTTTAATAAGGTTTCTGTTTAAAATGATCATGATTTTAAACTTTGCAAAAAATGCGAGAGAAGTACAATTGTATGTCAAGACATTTCATTCTAAAATGGGAATCTACACATCTTGTAAATTACGTGCGTCAGGATGCTAAAAAGCCTCAGATCATTGCAAGTGGGAGGTCACAACAATATTTTCTGTTGTGTCTCCAAACCGTTTTTGAAGGCCAAGCAAAAGAGAAGGGAATGGAAAAGCTTAGCAATGCGATTTCAGTGGACCCGTCATGCGCTCTCCCTTCATCCTCAGGGCTTCTGAAGTTAGCTCGGGGGTCAGGATTAGACCCGCCTTGGTGAGGGAAACAGATACAAAGATGAAGCCTAAGAATGCACATGTCTGCTCTGCAGAGTTCACCATTTCTAAACTAAAATGTCAACCTCGCAAGCAATCAGTGCAGTGTGACCCTGAACAGAGAACCATGAATCAAACCTAAGCCGTGGGTCAGGCTTCCCAAGGCCTTGACTCTGAAGTTCACTCTGGAATCCCGACCAAATCTGCGTTTGATTAGGCAGTTTGGCACATGTTGCTATTTTCAAGCATTAAACTGTAATTTACAATTTGCTCTTATTTTCATTCCAAATAAATGTCCCGAAAATAGATAGAACTAGGGCAACACTCCTCTTCTTTTTAAAGGAGAAAAGACCAAAAAGCAAAGCAAAACAAAACAAAGCAAAAACCCAGAACAGACCTAAAACAAAGCCAAAGAAAACTAAAGCAAAGGGAAACTTGTTCACACTGGGTACTTGTGTATGTAGTATGCTTTATAGTTTAATCGATACGGTTTAAGTTCTTCTGAACAACACATACGGTCATGGTTGTCACAATTGAGCATCTTTACAAGGGTTGGAGGCATGGCTTAGCGGTAGAACACCTGCCTAGCCAGGGTGAGGCCCTCAGTTCAAACTCTAGTATGGTCAAAATGAAAAGAATGCCTGGAAAGCAAATCAGGCTCTGTGAGTACAACGCACATTCACCCTGTCCCTTATGTTCCCCCATTTCTCCCAACCCTACTCATTCTCCTCCATTTGCCTGGTTCCATTTTCACAGAGGTATATCAATCAAGACACATTGTATTTTCAAACTGACATATGGAGTTGAAAGCCTACTTAAGATTATTATTATTATTATTATTATTATTATTATTACCAATACAATGACTAATAATAAAAATAGGCTCTGTTGGTGGAGGATCTGGGGTGGGAAGTGAAGGACACAACAGGAGAGAGGGAAGAGCTATAAAGAAGGTGAATGAATGTGAATATGGCTGACAAAATAATTGACTTGCATGTATTAAAAAGAACAATAAAGCCTGTTGAGATTGTTTTAAGAGAGAGAGAAAGAGGTAGAGTTGTGTGAGTTGAAGCAGGATACCATGTACAATTGGATGGAAGGAAACGGCCTTTCTGTAACCTATATGCTAATAAAAATCCTTTTGCTATTTTGTTCTAATGTTTGTTCTGGTTGTGTTGGGAAAGGAAAGGCAGGTGCTTGTGAAGAGTTAAATAATAATAATAATTCGTAAAGCTGCAATGGGAAGAAAGAACACAAATGAAAGGAAAGGTAGGGTGGAGAGAGAGAGATGTCTGATTCTCTGAATTTGACAGCCAGGCCAAGAGCAAACCCACCACAGATTTCTTGGCTTCTAAAAACCGAGAGAATGATTTCAATGCTGAACTTGGTGAGTTTGCCTAAAGTTTGGATGAAGGGTTGAATTCTTCTGTAATCCTTTCCACTTCAAGATTTATTTACTCGGTGCTATTTGGAGAACTATCAGAGAACAGCTGTGCTAATTTTTAATGGGGTGGGTAAGTAGAAGAACAAAATGTAAATTTTGCTTTCAGAGAGTTCACCAAATAGAACAATATTCGTGTGCAACTTAAACAAAGAAAATTAGCTTCAGTTTCTATTTTCTATCTCGTGTTCCTAAAATGCTTTCCACCTCCACCTGGTTTCTCTGGGCAGAGAGGAAGGAGACGCGCATTGTCAGCTAATGGTGGGTGTTTCTGTTTCCATCAGCATGCTGGGATTTCAGGTTCTGGTTTTTTGTTTGGCGTTTTCTTTTTGAAATAAGTATCCTGTGAAAGTTGAGTTCTTTGTTGTTGGTTTCTTTCTTCCACTTTCTTTCTCGAGATGGTGTCTGAGCTTTTGATCCTTCTGGCATGAAAGCAGGAATCATCTCCTGCTGGTATTTTGCTGATATCTACCATGGACGTGGCCTGGTGAGCTGGCTAGGTGAGTGGGGTTCCCTCTGTGGGGTCCTGTTTCTGAGCTCTGCTGCTGAAGTCACAGCCGACAGCTGTGGGTTACCAACTTCCTCTGGGGAAGAACCTGTCTGAGCAGGGTAGTATTGGATCGGTTTTGTCTTACCATGGTTTTAGCACTTATCATTCTCTCATAGTACTTCATTAAAAAAATTTGTATCTTAAAAGAATTGACAGAGGCAAGGACCCAGTTGCTCATGATGGCAGCAGGAGGCTGAGATCTGAGGATCTCAATTCAAGGCCAGCCCAGCAGGAAAATCACTGAAAAGTCAGAAGTGGAGCTGTGGCTCAAGTGGTAGATGGCTGCTAGCCTTAAGCAAGAAATACAAGGAATAGTTCAAGGCCTAGTACCATCACACACAAAAAAAGTCTACATGTATCAAATGATGGATATTTAGTACATTTTGGTAATGCGATAATGGAAAACCAAATGCAGGATGTATTATTCACTTCCAACTTGTGATGGACCATGACATGTTAAATGAACAATTTTTTTTTAGCAGCAGGATCTAACAGAAAGTTAGTAAAAAAAAAAAAAAAAAAAGAAAGAAAGAAAAAGAAAAATCTCCAAAGAATTCATGAAATCCACAAGTGGATTCTTCAAAACATATGCTTCAAAGCATATGCTGCTTGCTAAGTATTTCATATAAGCCAAATATTTCATAATTTTGTATGTACTCATATTTTGATAAATTATTTTCTCCTTGTTTCCCTTTTTCCTTTAATCATAAAATATTTATAAATGCATGTCACAAAGCTTCAATAATATGTCATATACCCTTTCAAGTTCTGTTTGATTTTAATATTTTCCTAATTGCTAATATTTGTATGTATTCTTGTGTGTGTGTGTGTGTGTGTTTGTGTGTGTGTGTGTGTGTGTGTGTGTGTGTGTGTGTGTGTGTGCGTGCGTGCGCATGTGCTGGTTCTGGGCTCAAACTCAGCTCCTTGCCATCTTGCTTGGCTTTTTTACCCAAGGCTGGTCCCCTATCACTTGAGGTACACCTGCATTTCTACTTAAATATTCCTTTAATAGCTGTATAATATTCCATCAGGTAGCTTTCTCCTATGAGATGTTTAGGCTCTTTCTCTGTTTTTCCTGTTTTTTTTTCCCCCACAATATTACAATGGTCATTTTTTTTAAAAGACATGCTGGAATTTACTCTCTTCACAAATAATTTCTTAGCACTTACTTGGGAGAGGACGGCAGCTGGATAGTTTTGGTCAGTATCTTGGCGGCCCAGCAGTTAGTCACATGGACTCTGCGATAGTCCAGATTTCATGGGCAACTCTTCCTTCTGGCACGACTGGGTTTTTCTCTTATCAGGAGTCTTCCACTTCAGTTTCAAGCCGGATTTAAAATACGTTATTCCACAGCCAATAGACTAGTGAAAATTTCCCTTTTGAAAACACACACACACACACACACACACACACTCACACACTTAAGCATCTCTTAGTTTAGACTTCAGCAACACTAAAGTCACTTGTACAGAAAGCAAGGGTTTTTTGTGTATCTGCAAGTAATCAATAAAACTTATTAAACATTACCATGTTCTGAACACTTCATTTATATTAACGCTTTGACTCTTCACAATTGCACATTATTTCCACTCAAAAGATTAATAGCACTTCCCAGTGGAGAGCGGCCAAATCATTTGCTCTCTGTCACAAAGGTGGTGAGCTACAGAGCGGAGAGTGCAACCCAGTTGGTCTGATTCCAGAGTAGCCCAGGAAGCCATTCTGTGTTCTGGACATGGCGGTGGGAAATGATGTCTACCACGCAGCAGTTTCAAGGAAGGCATGTCCTTTTCTTAGGAATTTAGATTTTGGTAGGAAATGAGCCAGGAAACAAAAGTCATCTTTTATAGATGTTTCTTTTCTCATTATCTCCTTGCCTTCCTGAAGGTACATGCATACAGATTGGGAAAAGAAAGAAGATACACACAAGAATGATAACAGTATTTCGACCTCTGTTAAAGTATATATTCAATGAAAATTATCAAACACAATTCAAGAGCTTTTTTTGGTTAATCAATTATGAGCCCACCCCAATATGGTGGATCATACCTATATTCCTAAATAATTGGTGAGGATGGAGGTTCAAGGTCAACCTGGGTATGGATGTGAGACCCTGTTGAAATAATTAATGAAAACAGAAAGGGCTCAGTGTGTGTCTTAACAGGTACAGTGATTGCTTGGCAAGCTTGAGACACTGGGTTCAACCCCTAGTACTATTGTAAAAGGCAGTTGAGTTGTATTCTTCAATGGAGCCTCAAGTCAACACATGGGCAGCAATAATTTTAGTTAGTTGTTAGTTATTTAGTTAGTTAGTTGTTATAAAGGTGATGTATAGAGGGGTTACAGTTACATAAGTCAGGTAAAGAGAATATTTCTTTTAGGAAAATGTCACCCCTTCCCTGGCTGTCTCCTAATTTATTCTTCCCGTCCCCACCCACAAGTTGTATAGTTCATTTCCAACATGGTGTCTGTTGAGTACCACTGCTGCATTTGTTCACCCTTTGTTCCTCCATTTCTGTGCCTTTCATTGCACTCTAAGACTTCTAAACAAACAAGACAAAAGGAAAAGAAAACAAAAACAGCCAAAAGAAAATAACCTCGTTTTCATTTCCTGGAGTTCATTTCCATAATTTTTTTGTATGATCAGAGACACAGGGGCATTATGCATTTCTGGTCCTTTCCTAAGAGAATCCCCTTTGGTCTCACTGTGTGTGAATGCCCAGACATCCATATAATTTATTACACCCCAGTATTTTAAATCTAGCTTCCACATCTCAGTGAGAACAGGCACTGTTTTTCTCTCTGAGTTTGGCTTACCTCATTTACCATGATTTGTTCTAGGTCCATCCAGGTTCCTGTAAATGACGTAATATTATTCTTTCTAGTGGCTGTGTAAAATTTCATTATGTATACGTACCATGTTATTTGAGTTCACTTATCTATTTGGGGGCATCTGGGCTGTTTCTACCATTTGGCTATTGTGAATAGTGGAGCAATGAACACGGGTGTGGAGCCATCTTTGCAACATCCTGACTTGATGTTCAGGATAGGTGCTTGGGGGTGGTATGGCTGGGTCATAGCAAAGGCCTAGGATCAGTGTTTTGAGGAACCTTCAGACTGCTATCCAGAGGGGTCGCACTAGTTTACGTTTCCACCAACAGGGCAGTAGGGCTCCTTTCCTCCTCATCCTTGCTCAAATTTGTTGTTACTTGAATTCACAATGTTGGCCAATCTAACTGGGGTGAGATGGAATTTCAGAGTTGTTTCAGTTTGCATTTCCTTTATGACCAGGGATGATGAGCATTTCCTCATGTGCTTCTTTGTATGTGGCAATGATTATTATGCTGACTTTCTTATAAATTCACATTTGTAAATAGCAGATCCAAGAGAGTTGCATTTTTCTTTTTCTGCATTTTATTGTGATAGAAAAACAACATGTAACTTATTTTTGGAAGTGGCAAATTACTTTATTCATTAGTTTCATGTCCTTTTGAGGTTGCTTAGTATCTTAGAGATGAGAGTTAAGCACTTTATAGAGTAATATCTAATTACATGTTTACTATTAGGGCAGAATAATTTTCCTTTGTATTTATACATATTAAGTATTCCATGATTACTACCAGTGTAGTATAAAACATAATGAGAATAAAGACATAAAGAAAATAAGACATTCATATGCCAGTATCTTAATGTATAATAAAAATGAAGCTTTGCATTTTTATTTTTAAAGCATATTTCTAATTGTTGCTGTTGTAAGCTCAGTACTAGGAAAATATTTGCTAATTTTAAAAGTGAATTAAGCCAGGTAGCTGTGGCTTAGGCCTGTAATCCTAGCTACTCAGGAGGCTGAGATCTGAGGATCATGGTTTGATGTCAGCTCAGGCAGGAAATTCCGTGAGACTCTTAAGTCCAATTAACCACCAAAAAGCCAGAAGTGGAGCCATGGTCAGATGACAGAGTGCCAGACTTAAGCAGAAAAGCTAAGGGACATCATCCAGTCCACATGTTCAAACTCCAATACCAGCACAAAGAAAAAGAAAATACAAATAACATTTAATTTTTAAACAGGTGAATAAACTGAACTGTAAAAAGAAGTCAAGTCATGAACCTTAAGTGTGCACTTAGTCCCGTTAGAGAGAAATGGGTGTGGATTTAATTCTTCCGGTCATTTACCTTAACACAATTGCTGAGTGACACCCTAAGATTTATTACAAAAATAACAAAACAAACAAAGCCCCCGTCTTTGGGAAGCGAGGCTGGATGGAAGTATTTCAGGAACTACGTGCTGTCTTGGGCTTCCTGAATATGCAATTTGGCAGCTGTGGTCAATTTGCTGAAGAATCATATCTGTGCCATCTCTTTGCTTCTCATCCCTGGGGGGGAAATGATAGGCTGCTCCTCTGTAGCTAGTCATTGCCTCTGCTGACGTCTAATTAGAGATGGAAGCAACTGGTCTTTCGCTCACATCAGAGGTGCGCAGACCAGCTCGGCCAGGTGAGCGGTCAGGAACACCTGGCTGGCTGCGTGATTGAGTCAGCAGTGTCTGGAGGGGCTGCTTCTCTCTCTCTCTGTCTCTCTGTCTCTCTGTCTCTCTGAGCCCAGCTGGGTGAGCAGAGAGCAGGGCTCCCATGCTTCTAGCTGCTGGAGGACCTGTGGCGAATGAGACGCACCATTCTGGCTTTCGTCTTGTGTTGTTCTCTTTTGTTTTGGTTTATAATGTGTGTCTCCCTTGCAAACCAACTCAGCCAAACTGTTTTATTTTGTAGGCTTAGGTCTTTCGTGAAGATGTGTCTGTAAAATGCTTTTCTTCAGGCTGAAACTAGGCTAGTCAATCACTGAAGACAGTCTTATTTTTTTTCTGCTCTTTGTTAGAGTTTGGCTCCTTGATCAACATTGACTTTTGAGATGGGTTGTGACAGCTGGACTAGAGGTGGATAGAGTGGGCATTCCAGCCAGAGGGATTTGACAGACGGCCAACTCTTCCCAAATGTCATAGGTGTGTTTACTATAGATACTGCCATGGTAATCCTCCAGTGACAACACTTGCGGCTCTTTGGTTCTTTCTATTTTTTAAAAATTATTGTTGAATACACATATCTATTTTCCTAGCATCCATTTCTTTGAGTTTGCACATTATCCTTTGGTCTCGTGGCTTTACAGAGCAAGCTTTATTTTCTAGGCTTCACATTTTCCTGTGGGATGTGTTACTTAGTTGAATCTCCTTGCCACACACACATGAGTTTGTGCTTCCTTGTACATTTAGATCCTGTTATGCATGCCTAAAAATAACAAAAAGTTGCTATTAGTGCAATCATTTTAGCTGGACACACCTGGCTCCTGCCTGCAATACTACCTACTCAGTAGGGTGATTGTGGGAGGATCAAAATTTGAGGCAGCCCCTCCAGAAAAGTTTACAGTTTGTGAGATCCTGCTGCAAAAATTAAAAACAGAGCTGAAAGCATGACTCAACGTGGTACAAGGCCAGCCCAGGAAGCCCAGGAAGCATGGAGTCGTGGGTTCGGGCCCAAGGAAAGGGTGATCTTTTCAGAACCAGCCTCCTTTACATGTGATTTAACTAGTGAGGCACACAGACTTTCACTCTACACACTCGTATGCAGAGACTGTATTGCAATTTTGAAAACATCTAATAAGATCCTGTCTTCTGTATGAAGAGAACACTGCCTTTCAAACAAACACACTCATGTTGGTAACAGTGGAATGGTGTCCTCAGCCATGGAAGATGGATGTGGAAGTGTTTATAAAAGAAATAAGTTGATAACTGAGGTTCAAATTTAATTACCCAAACAAAAAGAATACAGGGAGGAGATAGAACAACATTGTTGATAATTGAATGTATACAGATAGTGAATGTATACATTTATTATCTCATATGATTCCTGACATTTGGAATGTTCCAGAATTATATTCTGGACGGCTTTAGAGGCTCATTGGACTTCTGTCTCCTGTCTCAGTGAGTCATCTATTTTCCCTGCCAATTAAAAGGAAGTTGTTATTTTGTCTCATGCTTCCAGAACTTTTACTTACATCTTTAAATACTCCTCTAGTGGGGAAAAAGGATATAAATGCACATCTTGAAGTCAGACAGACTCTTATTTGAATCCCCTGTCGAACATCCATCTCCGATCACTGACTTGACTTCTCTTCATTGCAGTCCTCTTTTCTTGCATCGAGTGAGAGTGATATTCACAAAGGTGGACTGTGGAAATTAAGTGAGATTAGTGCCCAGCATTCAGCATACAGATCCTTAAGAGTTCATAAGCGATGATCTTATGAAGATATTAGGAGTTAAATATTCACAATGGCAGCGGTAGTTACTCATGGTGGCCAGTATTTGAGTGATCTGGGAGTTGGGTCAACTCAAGAGCTGCTATTTATCTTATTCAAACAGTATTGAATATTCAGATCTATCTCTTGCCAGGTGATTCACATGGTGTTCTGTCTTCAAATGAGTCTTCATTTCCTTCATGATTGTACTGCTTAAAGCGTAGGCGGTGATGGTGAGTATGTGTCTTTGGGATTGGCCTCTCAGTCCCCTCGTCCCTCAGCTCTCCCTGAACTCCACTGGAAATCATATGGAATTACTCTGTGTACTTCCAAGGTTCCGCTTATGCATCGACGTACTTGCCTACTGTAAGCATAAGCTCTGACTACCAGAGTTTGGCATTTTCTCTATTATTCCCCAACTTTGATCAATCTGTCCTCCTTCCCCTACAGCTGTATCTCTGCTGCCCCATTAGCTGCTTAAAAAAATAGGATTTTTTTTTGAGTTGGCTCATGCCTGTAAACCTAGTTACTCAGGAAGTTGACATCTGAAAGTCAAAAATCAAAGCCAGCCCTGGCAGAAAAATCCCAAGACTCTTATCTCTAGTTAACTAGCAAAAATCCAGAAGTAGAGGTGTAGCTCAAGTAGTAGAGTACCACCCCTGGATTAGAAAAACAAAACAGCTGAGAGGTGAGCTACCAAATCCAAGCCCTAATCCTAGGACAACCACCATAAGATAACTCAACCATTTTAGATTTTCTTCCTGAACAAATGAGCAGGTGACCCTGCTTATTTCCTGAGCATTTATTTCTTATTTCAAAGATAGATATTTTTTTTCAGTAACTGGGAATTGAACTCAGGGGCTCACCCTCTCGAGACAGGTGCTCTGCGACCCAGCCTCACCCAAGTCCTTGTTGTCTGACCCAAGTGGAAGCAAACGTCCACAGCTATTTGCATGTCGCGTTCTATCTCAACACTTATGTGTTCTGGCAGTCTGAAGCCCTCTCTTCTTATGGTTCTGGGAAAGCTGCCTAGCTATTATCTCACGTTCATAAATGTACAGTGGCAACGTAGAACAATGAAAGATCCTACAATTCATCCTGTCGTTTCCTACTAGAGGGAAAGCGAATTGGCAAAACAGAGGCAGAGGCGGTGTGTTGCACAAGTCCAAACATCAATACTGTGAACGGCATATTTTCTATTGATAGGATACATTTTTTGAAGTCTCGTAAGAGGTATCAGAAAAGGAATTTCAGGAAGTCAGACAAGACTTCCTGATGCTGTCATCTTTCATAAGGTCTATTTCTCCTGGCCCATGTGTTCCTTTTTCAGTTTTTCAAAAAAAATATAGCTTGATTTTCTTTCAGTAGTTGTACAAAGACGTTGCCATTCCTTTTCAACGCTGAGCTTCCTTTTATGATGGAAAAGTCATCCTTCAGGTCAGACGCGATACAGTCCAGAGCTGGGCACGCCGGCTTCACTCCAGCCCCGTGGAAACGCACGTGGGAACCTGGGGAGTTGGGGTCAGCGGGAGGATGGCTGCACCCTTGCCGTGACGCCCGCCGTGTCCTCTGCTCACCTTTGGTTTTTCTGCTAAGCCTTCTGTGATGTCACACATGGCCTGCACCACACGGTGCTCTCCCTGCACCTGTCCTGCACCTGCCCCTTTCACCTGTGCCCTCTCACCCATCCCCTCCACGCGCTTGTCCTGCACCCTCCCTCACCTGTCCCTCCTCTCCCCCCCACCTGTCCCACACCTGTCCTGCACCTGTCCTGCACCTGTCCTGCACCTGTCCCCCCTCACCTGTGCCCTCTCACCCATCCCCCCTACGTACCTGTCCTGCACCCTCCCTCACCTGTCCCCTCCTCTCACCTGTCCTACACCTGTCCTCTCTCACCTGTCTCCCTCCCACACCTGTCCTGCACCTGTCCCCCGCACCTGTCCCCTCTCACCTGTCCCTCCTGCACCTGTCCTGCACCTGTCCCCTTTCACCTGGCCCCTCACACCTGACCCCTCACCTGTCCCCTCTCACCTGACACCTCACCTGGCCCCTTGCACCCATCTCGCACTAGTCCCTCACGGGAATCTGTCAGCCTCAGCAGGCCGTGGCTGTGTCCTTCTGGAGGTGATGGGCAGGGGAGAGAGGGATTGCACCATTGCTCTGCTGCTTCCTGGACAAAGAGACACAGGGGAGGGGCGGTCGTGTCCAGAGGAGGCTGCTTCCTGTGCATTCCTGTGCACGTCCTCACCGGTACACTCCCGTGCATGTACTCACCGGGAGCTCTGGCTGTGCTTTATTACGAGAAAGTTTTCTTTTTGAAGATGTTGAACTGGAAGTCAGAGCTTCGGATGGAAAGAAGTCATTTTCATAAGCTGGACAGATCATCTCAGATAACCTCGTAGGAATAGGAAATATCAGAACAATTTCCTGTGACCAGGAGCACTGCAGGAAGAGCAGCGAATATAAATTCATGGCATGCCTTCCCATTCCCCACCCTACTCACCCCTTCTGCAGAGCCTCTCTCTATGTACCCAGGCAGCCTCTGCAGGGGATTAGGGACCCATGGAGCTGAAGAAGACAGTGATGGAAGCAGGGCCTGTCCATATAGCTCGGATGAGAACAACAGCAACTAAGCATACAGACGAAATGCCAACAACAGTAACGAAAGAAGGGATGATTAGACTTTCTGGCTCCGGTGGCTCACACCTGCAATCCCAGCTACTCAGGAGGCTGAGATCTGAGGATCTTGTTTCAGATCCAGTCCAGGGAGAAAAGGAAACTCTTATTTCCAATAAGCTAGCAAAAAGCTTGAAGTGGAAGTATGGCTCAAATGGTAAAGTGCCAGTCTTGAGCAAAAGAAAAAAAAAGAAGATAAAAAAGGAAAAAAGCCAAGCAGGAGCTCAAGGCTGCTCTGAGTTCTAGCTCTATTATTAGCACACACTATTTTTTTTAAGTTGTGATTAAACAAGGTAAAGTGGGTACAACATGAATAGAGGAAAAGTAATGTTAGGAAAGTCTTCTTGGAGGAAATGTTGGTTGAGACAAAGGATGAGAGGTAGGGAATTGTGTGTGGCTTGAGGAAAAGGGCTGGTTTCATGGAGAGAATGACTTATGCAAAGGTCCTGAGGCACTACCATGCTTTTGGACTATTACAGTATAACCCAGGTGGTGCTGAGTTATACTGAAAATACAGGAGATGCATGATAGCGGAGAGGATGCAGTTGTTAGCTGAGTCCACAGTATGCCAGGCTTTCCTTTCTGGCATAGGTGAGCAGAGGGCAGGAAACTTTGCTAGGAATGTCTATAAATCTACCAGTGCGCATGTCTGCTCGACATGCGGAATTGTGCATTTTGACACATTCAATCAAAAGAAGAATAATGTCTTTCTCACCTGCGTGTGTCTCATGGCCAATCGAGGCAATTCTGGAAAATGAATGAAGCCTCCAAGCAAAACAAGGACCAGGACTGACCACAAAAATGATCCTGCTCCAGACATGTTGTAAACCCGGCACAGTCTCCAGGGTCTTCGCTGTGGTTCATTCAGTTGATGCTTCCGGGGCTGTGGCCAGGAAGGAAGGAGAAGAGGAAATAAAGCTGGGGCTGGGCAGATGAAGGAATGATTGTGAGGGTGCCCTTCACTGGCCCTAAGCTTGTTTGTTTACTGTATCCCAAGGTCCTCCCGTGGATGCTATCAGGTGCATTTTAAAGATGAGAAGATAGTCACCAAAGTTAAAGGGATGCGACCAAGGTGCCCATCAGCCAACCCATTTCTCTCTCCATCACTTTTGAATTTTTTTTAATATAAAAGTTGACACATGAAAAAGAACATCTATTGACATTGTACAACATTTGTCTTATGTTTACATTTGTGTGTGTGTGGGGGGGGGGGAGAACGCTTAAAATCTACTCTTAGCACATTTCCAGGGGGTGATCGTTGTCTGTAAACTTCATGATGTACCAAAGAACCCCTGCATTTATTTCTCTGTCCTAATTGAAGATTCGTGTCCTTTCACTAATTCCCAGGGCAGCTCCACCTCCTTTCTCTCGCTCAGTAACCATGGTAACCATCCTTCCACTCTGCTTCTACGAGCCTGACTCTTTTCAGCTTCTTGAGATGGCATGGTGTTTGCCTTCCTTTCTTCCCATGACCGGCTTATTTCCCTAAATGCAATATTCTTGAGGCTCATTCATGTGGCTAGAAATGACAGATTTCTTACATTTTTGAGGTGGTGTATAATATTCTACTGAGCCTACATGCTGTATTTCCCTCTTGTATTCACCTGTTGGTGGCACCTAGGTGGAGTTGTTATTCTGACTCTTGTGAACAGCTGCAGAAAATGTGAGCGGGCCAACATCTGCTTAACCATCTGACTTCATGTCTTCCCTTTCCATGATCCCTCTGCAGTCCCTGCCACTGAGCTATCTCCCTCCTTAACTTAGCAATGGGGCAGCGACCACTGTTCTGTGTGACAGTACTCGCTGTCCAACATTCGGACTCCGACCCCACTGAAAAGGTGGAGAAATTAGGCATGGATTCTGTTGGAGAGCACAAGGCAAGCAAACCAAGTGAGGCAGTGCAGAGAGAAAAGTAGTGATTGTCTAGGGAACAAGCCTCTCCTCCCCCCCCCAAAAAAAAGAAGTGAGCGAAGAAGTAGGGGAGAAAGAGAGAGAAAGAGAGAGAGAGAGAGAGAGAGAGAGAGAGAGAGAGAGAGAGAGAGAGAGAGAGAGAGAGAGAGAAGGCTGGACATCTACAAACTTTCTCCAAACCAAGTAATAACTTCTCAATTAAATATAGTTGTCAGATAAGGCTACTAAACAGTGAATTATTGGCTCTATTGGATGCACTGCACACCCCAGGCATCTCCAGGCTGAGTCCTGATAGATCATGTGAGGTCACAAAGGAAAGGAGATGGAAGAGAATGAGGTACATGGTGAGTGCAAGATGCACACTCAGCAGCCCAAGACTGACAGAGAGGAGAAGACGAGTGTGAAGAGAGGCCCGTGTCTTCTCCCTCATCCCGGCCTCCTTCCCAGGGTGGGGGTCTGTATGTTCAGAAATACTTTTTGCTGTCTGATTTGGTAATAATAAATATATAAATAAATCGGTGGCCCAACGCATTTCAATTTTGTACTTATTTTTCTACTCTCATTAGAGAGATCTCTATCATAGACAATCGTGACACCTACAGTTTGCCAAACTCGTTCTTCGACTTCTGATAAAGGGAAATCACCCCAGTGACGCACGCTGTTTATCTAGTTTCCATAAAAAGATTGCATGAGCAGGAGGCCGAGGGAACTCAGCAAACAGACGCAACAGGCCGGGCACTGCTCCCCACCTTCCCTTCCTGGGGGTGCTGCCCTTGGCTCTTCGCCATGAACCACAGAAAGCACAGCTCTCTGCTACCTATGACCTCCCGTGGTTCGGCCCCTCGCATCACACCTGTGATGTCACTTCCCTGAGCTCTCCACACCGTGGAAAGAACGTAATGCTGCACACCTGCATCACCCAGGATGTCGGAGATGACCAACCCTACCAGGCACAATTAGGCATTCAGAGCTCAGTTGTCTGCCTCTTAAGACTCAGGTGGCTGGGGTTGGGGTATAGCTCGATGATGGATTGCTAGTCTGGCACGGGGGAGACCCTGAGTGTGATCTAGTCCCTAGCACAACAGAGAGAGAAGAGACAGAGACAGAGACAGAAAGAGAGACAGAGAGAGACAGGGAGACAGAGAGCCAGAGAGAGAGAGACAGAGAGAGAGAGGAGCTAAAAACCCCAGCTGGTCAAACATGTTCTTGTCTCAGGCTGCCATTATTTCCTCTGAGGATGGAAAGACTGACGTAACATTTTCTTGATGCAGGGGACGGCAGTTGGTTCCCCAAGAAAGGGAGTTGGTGTCTGAGTTCCAGGGAGCTGTCCTAGGCTGGAAGCTGGAAATGCTGTGCTTCCCACCCCATGTGAACACTGCAGTGCGGAAGGGCGTCTACCGGCCATCAAACACAATAAAGCACCACAGAAGCTCTGCGGTCCCTGGAAAATTGCCGGCGCAGAGCCCATCCCTCCCTCAGCCTCTTTCTTATATAAAGCATCTACTGATCTCTTGTCCCAGGTTCCATCTCATAGCTTGAATGAGCTGAGGTGAGATTCAACACAGGGAGATGAGCGCGGGGAACGCTGGAATGTTCCAGCCGCAGGCACAAACATCACACTCACCCTTGTTCCTTGGTGCCAAGGCCAATGTTTACTAATGCGACAAGAGCCGTGCAATTTGCCGGGCACCTGCACAACAGAAGGAAGGCTGCTGGCCATGCTTATCTTTGATGCTGACGTTTTAATGCATTATAAATATATCTATGCAAAGAGAATACAATCTTTCATCTACACATGTTTGCTGGATTGTGTCTCTTTAAGTTACTTTCTGTTTTTAAAACTTATTTCAAATGTCCCCTCCCCACCCCCCAGGGCTTTGCTCTTGCTAGGCAAGAGCAAACACCCTTCCCTCCTACTTTTTCCTGAATAAAGTCTTACATTTATTTGATGCTCTCATAGTTTTTAATCACCTGAGGAAACTGCTAATACTATATTTTGTGCGCAAGAGGAAGGTGAAAACCATTTATACTAAGGAGTATGTCACAGGTTCATTTTTTTTTAAAGTAAGTACAAAATTGAGCAAATTTTAAATGCATTTTCCCAACAATTCAGCTCTTTAGTATTTCCTGTAATGCAGAGATAGTATAAAGTGACTTCACATTAACAATCAAGCTATCTTTTAAACATAGTACACAAGTGTGTTTTCAAGTTCTCAGTTCCTTTTTCTGCTTTACTCAACATCCACGAATTTCATTTTGAAATTTTGAGTAAATTGTGTGTGTGTGTGCGTGTGTGTGTGTGAGTGTGTGTGTGCGTGTGTGTGTAGGTCCTGGGGCTTGAACTCCGGACCAGAGCTGTCCCTGAGCTTTTTTCCCTCGAGGCAAGTGGTCCATACCTCTATTTCCAGCTTGTTTTGGAGTAGTTAACTGGAGATAAAAGTCTCGCAAACTGGAGCTGGGAAGGTGGCTCAGTGGTAGAGCGCTTGCCTTGCATACATGAGGCCCTGGATTCAATTCCTCAGCACCACATAAGCAGAAAAAAAAAAAGCCGGTAGTGGCGCTGTGGCTCAAGTGGTAGAGTGCTAGCCTTGAGCTGAAGAGCTGAGGGACAGCGCCCAGGCCCAGAGTTCAGGTACCACGACCAGACCACCCCCAACTCACCCACGCAAAAAAAAACAAAAAAACAAAACAAAAACAAAAAAACAACTTTCCAGCCCGAATTGGCTTCAAACCACCATCCTCAGATCTCAGCCTCCTGAGTAGCTAGGATTATAAGTATGAGCCACCAGCACCTGGCAGATATTTTGTTTTTTTCAATATATATTTTTATTGTAAAAATAGGGTACAGAGGGGTTACAGGTACATGAGTAGGGTAATAAGTACATTTCCTATCGAGCTTTGTTACCTCCTCCTTTGTTTTTCCCTTACCATCCCTTCTCTCCCCACCTCCCCAACTCCTCCCCCCATACTGTAAAGTTCGTTTTCAACATAGTGTCGTAATATTTTGCTTCTTAATTAGTGTATATTAATTCTCTGTAGGAGTTTCATTGTTCTAAGCATGCCTTTCATGTACTTTGATCAGATTTCCCCATTATTACTCTTATTCGCTGTCTTCCTTTTAAAAACCATGTAACATGTTTCAGCGTTCTATTGTTGTGTGCTCATAAAGTATTTTAATGACATTCACCTCACTCCCCTCCTTCTCTTCTAACTACCCTTTCCCCCCAATTCAGGCAAACACGTAAAGATACAGGCACAGGTTATGATTTTCAGAAGAAGATTCTAGTTGCTCAGGAAATGAGAGTAAGAACTGACAAAATTTGTCAATGGAATTGACCAACATTCAAAAGTTTATTTTCAAATGAGAGTAAGAATCAACAAATGAAGCTGCAAAGGACACAGTGGTCACAATCCAGAGACGGCATAGAGAACGGGAGCACTCCTCCACCAGCTGTTGATCAGATAAAAAGATGAACATCTAGACTACTGAAAGAGTAGAAAGGAACATGACTAAGTTCTAAAGTGAAGCTGCTTTATTAGTAGTCAGACTTTCAATTAAATATACCACATTCTTCTGATGACTTGCTTATTGTTCATAAATATCCTTAGCACTTGTATTTACAAGGTCTCTGAAATATTCTCTCCCGGCAGTTGGCAAGTCTAAAGTTTTCTTCAGTTTTCAATCAAGAGACAAAGATTAAACCTCCATCCAAGACAGTTGGTGTATGATTGGCAATAAAATGGGGTTCAGATGACACCCTAAAGCTTCAGACCTCTCCCAAGGGTAGTAGGTTTACACTCCTTGGGCTGGGCTGGGTTGCGGGTGGTGGGGACCCCACTGTCCCTGGGTCAGAAAACACACAATCAAATCTCCATCTACTCCCCTGGGAAGTGATTTTATGGCCTCCAAAGGTCACATGAATGAAGAGGCTGACTGAGGCTTTTATGTGGAAAATGGTGATATAATTTGAAAGGTCATTTTTTTAAAATTAGTTGCCTCATATAAAATGTGATTTTTATAGGCTTCAATCTAAAAGGCTGTGACCTGGTAGCATTAGAACCAGCCCAGGAGCACAAGAACCTCAGGTCCACCCTCTGTGGGGTTACTGGGCGGGTCTGAGCAAATTTTACCAAAAGCACATCAGTCCCCTTCTCTAAGATAAATAATAAACATAAACTATTATTTATGGGTTTATATATGTAAAGAGGAAATTCAGATGTGTTTGTAAATATTAACACACACACACATCCACACACTTTTTGTTTAACCTAAAAGCTTTATTAGCAAATGTTCACTGGTACCACACTGCCCTCAGACTTCCTTGACAATCAAAGGATAAAAGAAGAATTATTTTACCAGGGTGAAATTCATACTAAGAAGAGACAGAGAAAAGAAAAATGGGTATGCTCTAATAATTTCTGAAATCATTCAAAGACTAAATAAAATTTTTGGTTATTGCTGAATAACAAACCAACTCCAACTCAGAAGATCAAGAGAATAGACCATACACCAGGACAAAGGTTGAACCAATGCAACAGCGATACTCACAAGACACTATGCTGGAAATGAACTTTACAATTTGGGAAGGAAGGGAGTGATGGGGGAGGGAAAGTGGGAAAATAACAAGGGAGGGGGTAACAGCATTCAAAAAGAAATGTACTCATTACCTTACTTACATAACTGTAAGCCCTCTGATGTCACCCTTACAATAAAAAAAAAAAAAAAAGAAACCAACCATAAGTAAATAAACAAAATGTACCACTATTTTTTATCACTGATCAGCAATCCCTAATTGTCAGAGGCCTTATAAAATGAAGAATTATGTAAAAGCATTTTCTAATGACTATCATCTCTATCAAATATTTAAAGTAAGTCTTCTTCTGAAATCTTTAGGCTACTACAGACAGAGCCATTGGTTTACCTCCCAGAGTCACTGGTTTACTTCAAGATTTTTTTAAAAATGTAATTGAGTGTCTTGGAGGGATTATAATTCTTTTATGCTTTAATGTAGTGTTTTTATTATTGCTCCTTTTTTGATACTGGCCCTGGGCTTAAACTCAGGGCCTGGGCGCTGTCCTTGGGCTTTTTGCTCAAGACTAGCCTCTACCACTTGAGCCACAGCTCCACTTCTGGCTTTTTGGTGATTAATTGAAGATAAGCGTCTTGCGGACTTTCCAGCTCAGGCTGGCTATGAACTGTGAGTGGCTAGGATTACAGGTGTGAGCCACCCCCATCCAGCTAATTGCCTAAGTTTTAAATGGTAAATGAAAGGTAGCTCCCATGCAATGGAATCATTTATGCGTTTAGATAAAAGCAAACCTGCAACCAGTATGGAAGGCAATTTGGAGATTCCTCAGAAAACTAAACATAGAACTATCTTATGATGTAGCCGTACTACTCCTGGGCATTTATCCGGAATATTACAAGTCCAGATAGGGTAAAGACTTTTAAACTCAATGGTTATGGCTACACTATTCACCATAGCCAGGTATAGAAATAGCACAGATACCAGATGTCCTGGAATGGATGGGTGGATCAAGAAAATCATACATACATACATACATACATACATACATGTATATATTTATATATAATGAATTTTAATCATCTATCAAAAAATAATATTAAGCCATTGTAGGAAATAGATGCACCTGGAAAAAATGTCAAGTGAAGCAAGCTAATCCCAGCAAGACAAATAACACATGCTTTTTCCCATCTGTGTAAGTAAGATCTAAATTGTAAACATATGCAGAACCATGTGCATACACACATGAACAACTAATGAATAGTTGAACAAAATAAATACCAGGAAGCAGAAGCACATTTTGTCAAGGTGATTGAGGAAGATCATCAGAGTGGAGCAGTCTAAGGGGGAGAGGAAGGGTGGGAAAATGCGGTCATAATATTCAATGTACTGTACCTATGTGAAAAATGGAGCCAGGTTACTCGAGGGGAGGAGCGGGGTTGGGAAAGATGGAGGAGGAAGACGGAAAGGTGACACTGATCAGGATGCATTGTACGAGTATTAAATTGAAGCCCCTTTGTGCAACAACTGGAAGATAATAAATATAAGACAGTGAATCAGTATAGATGTTCTGGACAGTCATGCAAATGGGGCTGAGGTGCAGTATCCAGGGTTCTTATGGTTCAATATGCAATATTCCTGGATAACATTAGCCAGATAAATTATCAGAACAGCTGGTTAATTATTAGACTGTAAGTAGTCCTTGATAGAGGCCTCTGTTGAAAGGAAAAAAACAGAGATATGTGTGGAAGGAAGAAATAGTGAGGGAGGAAAGCAAAAACTGTGTAAAGTATCACACTGGGCCATTTTTCTACATCTTATATTTAATAGATTGCAGCCTTCAATGTCATCATTCTGTAGAAGCATTTCTATATAAAATGCCTCTAAGCAATATGTGAACTCTAACTGCATTATCAGCACCAGATTTACTTCTTTCTTGAGAAAAAGGGTTGTTTCCTTAGAGGATACATTCCATTTTTTTCTTAACCTAACTAACAGTAAGAACTAAACTGAAGTGTGAGAATATCTCAGTAAACTGAGACTATAAAGAGATTCTTTTTTTAATGGTGAAATAAATAAATAAATAAATAAATCAGGAGTTAGCAAGTACACTAACTAAAAGAAAAATAATAAAATATAGGCATTTAACTGGATTTGAACTGGCAAAAAAAGAATTGGAATGAATTCAAATTAATACTTTCTTTTCCTTCCCTACTTGTTCTGGTTAGAGAATTAGGTGCACTGTTGAATAGAAGTAAAGAGAGCAATAATTTTGTCTCCTTCTTGATCTTAAAAGAGAATATTTCCATCTGTGAAGTTAAGTATTTTATCAGGGCTGTTTTAGTTGCTTTTTCTCAGGTTGAGAAAGCTCATCTCATTTTGGTCTGATTTTAATCATAAAATCTTGTTTGATTTTTGTTGATTATTTTCTTTACCTGTTCCAGTGATTGAGTTTCCCCTCCATGAAATTACTGTGGTGAATTGGAAGAGCTGAGTGGGAAAGAGACACTAGTAAGTGATGGGGTGGTCAATTAAAACAAACGGGCCAAAATTAAAGCGGCAATCAATCAAGTGTTAATCACTTGTGGCTATGGGATAATCCAGAGACTTCCTGGAAAGGTAGTACCTTTTCTAGTCTTTTGCTTTCCTCTGTATGAAAGTGCTGGGCATGGATGTGTATAGACAGGGGGACGGTGGCATGGCCTGAGGATCCCCCAGAAGATGGAAGGCCCTCCCCACTTATTGTTGATTGACTTAGCTGCTGTGGGGAGACAGGGAGAGGATAGGAATGGTCAAGTGCCACCATGAGTCCTCAGGTTCTAACAGATAGCAAAGGATGGCCAGAGACACAGAGAAAGCATTTCCAGGCCCTGCTAGGCCGGCCTCCCACAGGGCCAGGGAGTGAGGAGTAAGGAATGCAGATGTGTGTTGGCTGCACTCAGCCAGGGCTTTGATTGCAGACCAGGAGTGGAGGCAGTACTTTACCTTCAGGTAAAGCCTTTGTAATCAGTCACCTAGGCTCAGGCTCCAAAGGTCACACTCCCCAGGGGTTATATTGATTGATTTGTATCTATAGATCAATATATCAAATAAACTTTGCATTCTCCAAATAAATTCGATGATGAGTTGTGACTCTTGATGTGGTTACTGGATATCTTTGGCTTGTTTTGTGTGTGTGTGTGTGTGTGTGTGTGTGTGTGTGTGTGTGTGTGTGTGTGTGTGTGTGTGTGTGTGTGTGTGTGTGTGTGTGTGTGTGTGTGTGTGTGTGTGTGTGTTTGCCAGTGAGGACATTTTGCTGCTGAAATTTTCTTTAGAGGAAGTTTTGATTACTATGGCAGCCTACTGCTCTATATCCATATAAATGCTTTCTTTCTTCTTGAGTGGGTTTTTAAAAAAATAGTTTGGCTCTTTCCTCTTCTTTTTTGCTCTTTGAAGTTTATTAAGGTGTTGTGTTTAAAAATATGTACTAATATTAATAGCTGTCCTGCATGCTGTAAATAACCAATTGGATAAGATAATTTAAAAATACTGCTGGGGGCTGGGAAGGTGGCACAGTGTAGAGAGCTTGCCTTGCATGCATGAGGCCCTGGGTTTGATTCCTCAGCACCACATAAGCAGGAAAAAAAAAGCCAGAAGTGATGCTATAGCTTAAGTGGTAGAGTGCTAGCCTTGAGGTGAAGAGCTGAGGGACAGTGCCCAGGCCCAGAGTTCAGGCCCCAAAGCCATCCCAGACAGAAACATCTGTAATACACTTAGCTCCAATTAACCATCAAAAAGCCAGAAGTAGAGCTGTGGCTCAAGTGGTAAAGTGCCAGCCCTGAGCACAAAAGCTCAGGGACAGTACTTACACCCTGAGTTCAAGCTCCAGGGCTCACAAATTATATATATATATCTCTATATATAGGTATATATATAGATATATATACATATATATTACTTTATTATATCTATCATATACATTTATTTGTATAAATATATGTTATATCTCCCATTTACAGTAGTGACACAAAATATAAATACATTAAGAATTACAAGAACATATTTTTACCTATGAGTCAAAGAAAAAAATTAAAGAATTTCTAGAAGAAATACTTCATGCTTTGAAAAGATACATTCTTTTGTGATTAACTTATGAATTCAAAACTTCCAAAGTTTGTCTTTTCAGGTTTGACTGAAGGATTCTGAAGTTCAGGTGGGAAATGAGTTGATGAGAGGCAAGCAATATTTACAAAAGTTATAATGGAGATGGAAGGACATCACATTGGGTAAATATTTTTTAAAACCTTTTAACTATAATAATTAAAGCAGTGTGGTAGTCACTGCAAAGGATGTTGATATGGGGGCTGGGAATGTGGCTCAGGGATAGAGTGCTTGCCTTGCATGCATAAGGCCCTGGGTTCGATTTCTCAGCATCATATAAGCAGAAAAAGCCAAAAGTGGTGCTATGGCTCAAGTAGTAGAGCACTAGTCTTGAGCTGAAGAGCTGAGGGACAGTGCCTAGACCCAGAGTTCAGGCCCCACAACCGACCGAAAAAAAAAAAAAAAGACATTGATATGAGTGGGATTAATTAGAAAACCCATATGTAAAAAACCATGGGTTTGGTTTGTGATGGAAACTGTTCACATTCGATTGTTAGGATGAAATTATAAAATATCCACAGGATCACCTGACTGTTTGGAAAAAAATAAACTACTTTGTGTGTCTTTCTAAGAATGCCCTCCTTTTATCTAGTTGTCTAATGAGGAGATACTTGGTCATGGTATTATTTCTTCTGCAGTACAAATCTGCTGGGTTTGTATATCTGGGCATGCCTCCATTTCTCCTTTCTTTTTGAAGGGAGAGCATTGCTTGGTTGACGGTCATTTCTTGTCACTACCATGAATGCCACCTTACTACTTTCTGACAAAGGGTTTAGGATGAGAAAGCAGTGGAGAGCTTCCTGACACGTTCCTGGGTGCATGCGGCATTCTTCATGGCCTGTTAGAGTTGTTCTTCATCTTCATCCTAATTTTTGAATGTGGATTACATTGTAGAATCATATTCTAGAGAGAAGCTTTTGTTTCCAAGTCTTCCTTGCTTCCCAGTCCTCCTTGCTCAAACACTGACGTCTGTTTGATACATTTCATGGGTACTTCCCATAGCTGCTCACATTTCTTTATTCTTCTTTTCTTCTTTTCTTTTTGTTCTTCAGACCATGAAACTCAACTAACTTAACTTCAGATCACCTATTCTTTTTTCTTTTTCTTTTTTCTTTTTTGCCAGTTCAAATCTGGTTAAACATCTATACTGACTTCTTTTCTTCCAGTTATACTTTTTAACTCTAGATTTGATGTTTGATTATTTCACCATTTTTTATCTCTTAATGGTTTCTATTTACTGAGATATTCTCATGCTTCAGTTCTTCAAACAAGGGTTATTTCAGTTCTTTGACATATATAATAATTGCTTTAAAAATCTTTATATAGTAAATTTGGTATCACTTTCCAAAGTTTGCTTTCACTCCTATATGTGGGTCATCATTTCTTGTTTTTCAGTATATCAGTATGATATATATATATACATTTATATACATGTGTACATATACATATATATATCTCCTGGGGATTTTACATACTATAACATAGAAAGTCTGGAAATAAGCTTATTTGCCCACCTGGTCATATAAAATCATGATAATTTAAATGTATACGAATATGCTTACTTGGATATTGATATTATTCCTTTGGAACATCTGTAGGTTGGGAGAGAAGGAGTGACATGTGTGATTTCTCAACCAGAGACTTTTCAGGTAACTGTATTCTTTTCTTTGTTTCTTGTGGTCCTGGGGATTGAACTCACGGCCTTATGGATGCTCTGCCACTGTACGGTATCCTCCACCTTTCAGCTAGCGTTGCACTCTTAAAAATCTGTTGGTAAATCCAAACACTTTAAAGTACAGCCACAGGCATCCTGCACAAATCAGTTCTGTCCTGAGTCCTGTAGCAAGGTGAGAAGTCATAGCTATAACTGCCTTATATAAATGGAAACGTTTGATATGGTCAATTTTGTTTAAATAGAATTACATCTGTGCCTCTTCCTGAAAGCGAGTTTAAAAGGCAGCCTGTGTGTTTGAGGGTAAAGTCTTGTGTAGGCTTTCTTTACAGAGCTGATGTAAACCACTGTTTACATTCCAAAGTAAACTTAAACCGGCTTTGAAATGCTTCCAGGGAACAGAACGGGGCTGTCTGTTGTCTGTCACTGTCCTTCTCATGGAAGTTGCAAAGTTCTCACCAAAGCCCACCTTCCCAGCAGTGTGGGCGGGCAGGGACCCCCACAGACCTGCACTGTGCTGACACCCAGCTCCCGGGAGCCCTGCAGACACCTACCTCCATGGGCAGACACCTTACTTCCACGCACAGACACCTTTTCAGCCCTTGGCTCAGCCCTCCTTAACAATGCCTCCATCTGCAAGTCTCCTAGGTGTTTCTCAAGGGGCGGAGCAGGGAGTGTGAATGAGCTGGGAAGCCAGTGTAACTGCGATCCTGACTGAACATCCTAGGATGGCCGGGCAGGAGACATAAACCCAGGAGCCATGGTGGGGAAACTGAGGCGGTCCTGAGGACAGTTGCATAGCATTTTGGGTGACAGTAATGGTTCCAAGACCCTTCCTGGTACTTCGGGGCAGTAGTGTTTGATTATTGGGAGATCATCCATCCTCTTGTCAGTGAAGTGATCCGCCACCCTAAAAATACAAGTTGAAGCCAGGCACTGATGGCTCAGGCCTGTCGTCCTCGCTGCTCAGGAAGCTGAGATCTGAGGATTGCAGTTAGAAGCCAGTCAGAGCAGGGAAGTCCATGACACTCTTTATCTCCAATTAAAAGCTGGAAGTGGAGCTGTGGCTCAAGTAACAGAGCGCTAGCCTTGAGCAAAAACGTCCTCAGGAAGAGTGTCTGGACCCCGAATTCAATCTCCAGCATTGACACACACAAAAAAAAGTACACATTGATGAACATAAAAGGGGAAGAGATCAAAGAGGCTATGATGGAGAATCACCTCCACTTACAGCGAAGGTGGTAAGTGCTAAGGTGCCTGTGTGATTGGGTGCTGTCTGGCAGCCGGCACTGGACCCCTTACCCAGAGGGGTGGGAATGGGCATCCTTCTCCCTCTGTGGCCCATTCATGAATTTTACAGCCTGAACTTTACATAGCAACCTGCGAACCCTTAAGGAAGAGTGGAAGAGTGTGGGAACAGAGCCAGCCTTCGCTGAGTTCTAATGACCACACGAATCATTTCACCTCCCATTTGAGTCCAGTTGTTAGCAAATGTGCCTAGATTAGAATGGGGATTTCCTCTTTGCCAGATCAATAAAACCCTAATTAGTTGACCTTTCTGTTCTCCTCCAAAAACATTGTTTTCACATCCTATCATTTATTTATTCTTGGTTTTCGTTTGTTTTTCCTTTGCCCAAATACTTCTGGCACAGGAAGCTTACCATATGTTTCATTAATTAACCAATAAACTCATTCATCAGAACCATTGTTTGTTCATTACAGTCGACCTCCCTGGACCCATTGGGGCAGGGGCAAAGGGAGCATAAGCTCAAATTTCAATTATGTTGTCTTGACCCAACTGCTTTCTGTTTAGATAGTTTCACAATAAAAGTTTCTCCTCCTCCTTCCTCCTCCTCTTCCTCCTCCTCCTCCTCCTCCTCCTCCTCCTCCTCCTCCTCCTCCTCCTCCTCCTCCTCCTCCTCCTCCTCCTCCTCCTTTTTCCCTTCCTCTTCTTCTTCCTCTTTGTCCTCTTTTTCTTTTTCTCCTCCAAACAGTTCCTTTCTTTGAAATGGCCAACCCTGTTTTCTTCCATAATCAAGTTTGAGAGTTTTGTTTTCCATGAAAAGAAACTGAAACTTCTTTACCAGTTACTCAGGTAGATTATTGCACGCCACATTGGCCTCAGTTATCTCTAGGAGGAGGCAGGCCAAGGGGTTACTGCACTAGAGCTCACAGCTGAAAACAAACTATGCTTCCAGCAAACACATGGAAATGACAATAGCAAGGGACTTTAACCCGGAAGTTAATGAAAAAGAGCAAAGGCAAAGGCACAGGTGGTGCAGGGAAGGTACAGAGGCCTATTTCTCTCTCTCTCTCTCTCTCTCTCTCTCTCTCTCTCTCTCTCTCTCTCTCTCTCACACACACACACACACACACACACACACACACACACACACACACACACGCTCACACACGCTCACAGAAAAGCTGGTGTACAGAGGGGTGACAATTATGTAAGTCAGATAAGGCGTACATTTCTTTTTGAACAGTGTCACCCCTCTCCTGGCTCTTTCTCTGTTTTCCTCTCAGGTCCCCACCCTGAAGTTGTACAGTTCATTTTCCATATGGCGTCTGGTGGGCACCACCACTGTGTTTGTTACAGAGCAGTGTAAGCAATACAAGGCTTATGCAGGGCTGGGTGTACTGTGTCTAGTGAAGGCAGATGTTTGATTCTTTAAAAAACCAATTACTTGTTAAAGTGACTGGTTTTCAGATCTTAGGTCATCGTTAGGAAAAAAAAAGATGCAGTTTTTTGTCTTTTCTTTTAGAAAATACAAATTTATTCTTCAACTCTGTACTAAGCCATCCATTTATTCCCTACACAAACATCACTTGGCATCTGCTATGTGCCAGGACCTCTGCGGAGAGCTCAGAATAAACAGAGAAAAGATACACACAGTTTGCACTTCACTGGATATATCTTTATTCCTGGTGGCTTCTAGGGCACAAAACAGAGTTGCAAGCTAGTTTTCAGGCAGGGATCTGTGATCAGAAATATAGTCACATGGGGCTGGGAAGTTGGCTCAGTGGTAGAGCGCTTGCCTTGCATGCCTGAGGCCCTGGGTTCGATTCCTCAGCACCACATAAGCAAAAAGAAAAAAGCCGGAAGTGACGCTGTGGCTCAAGTGGTAGAGCGCTAGCCTTGAGCTGAAGAGCTGAGGGATAGCACTCAGGCCCAGAGTTCAGGCCAAAAAAAAAAAAAAAAAGAAATATAGTCACAGAAGAGAAAGTGCTAGAAACTCCTCCGAGGCAGTAGCTGTGACTAGAGCATAAAAAGGCAGCCACAGCAAAGCTGTCCACTCTCCTTCCAGCTTCTTCCGGCCCTGCCTTTGTACAGATTGTATCTGAGGGCCCAGGCAGTGGGAAAATGATGCGAGATTTTCAAATCATCGGTCTGAATGGTGGTGAGATTTTTTCCCTCAAGAGTTTAAACCATGTGTTTATGAGAGCCATAATCTGGAACATTAAAAAGAGTTCTCCCAGGTAAGTGATTTGGGGAAAACGTGATGAGTGGACAATACTCCAGAGCCCTGAGAAAGAGGAGCCCTGTGTGCATGAGGATCCCTGAGTTCTGACTTTTCAGGCTTCAGTTTGCCTGATGGCACCTCACAGGGAGGGCCCCAGCTGAGAGGAATTCACTTGGAAAGTCTCCTCCCCCCTCCCTCCTCCTCCCCTCTCTTCCCCCTCCCCTCCCCTCTCCTCCCTATCTTCTCAGCAGGTGGTTCCTTTCCAAGCATGCAGTGGTGATCAGGTCCTGCATTCACTGCACAATTCTAGAACACTCATCCTCACCCCCACAGGGATGGCTGGCTGCCTTTTGTCTTTTCTTGGGGTCCCTTCTCTTACTCACACCTGTTCTCTTCAGGCGGCCTGGCCTTGGGCTGGAGTTAATTCTCTAGAGAGCCTTCTCTTTGGTGATTTTCACAGAATGGAGCTGAGAGGCTCTTCCTCAGTGGGACGTGTCTTTGCCTACTGCAACTCTTCCTCATCCTGATGAACGTCCCAGTTGCCTTCATTTTTGATTCCAGCTCCACGTTGCAGGTGGTTATTTTTAATATTCTAATTTTAATATGATCCTTGCTCTTGAGCCCCCAAACCCATTTCTTGTCTCGCATCCCCTGCCCAAACGTGGAGTCACCATTGTGACCGCATGCGGGGATCCTCTGATCCACAGCCCAGCTCTGCTGGGGCTCAGCTAGCATCTGCATCTCAAGAGTCCTGTACCCTGCAGGGTTTTGGATGTGGTGATTGTCAGTGCCAGGCAGCAGCCAGGGAAGAGGCCAGAAGTGGGAGGATGGGTGGAAGGCACTGGCGTTCTTCACAAGAGAAAGACTAGGATATGGCTTAGGAGCAGATTGGGAAGCCTGGTGGGTTATCTAGGGCGTGTTCAGTTGGTAGTGCGTTTTGCTTTTCCAGATCTGAACCAAGGCTAGAGCTGTTTTGTTGCTGTTTGCTTGCTTTAGTTCTTTCAAGTACTCTATACTGCTAGCTGCTAGGGATGAAGGGACAAATGCACAAACACAAGTTGCATACAAGTGCCTTGTAACTTCTCGTAGTGGTCTGACATACACTTTGTTTCAAGCAGGAAGCAGTTGGCACACTCAGGTCAGCTAGAGTTTGACTATTTACAAGGCAGTGAACAAGGCAGAGGAGGCAAACCAGGCTAGTGGATAACAAAGCTTAAAAATAAGTAAGTACAGGGCCAGGGGCTGGTAGTTCTCACCTGTAATCCCAGCTACTCAGGAAGCTGAGATCAGAGACGGTAGTTGCAAGCCAGCTCCAGCAGGAAAGTGCCTGAAACTCTTATCTCCAATTAACTACCCAGAAAAAGCCAGAAGTGTCACTGAGGCTCAAGTGGTAAAGCACTAGCTTTGAGTACAACACTCAGGGTTAGTGTGCAGGCCCTGAGTTCAAGCCCTGGAGTGCAGCGCGCACACACACACACACACACAAAAGCAGGAAGTCATTACTAAGAGGGTAGCTGTCTAGTCTCTTGCACACAAGTGCATTGTAAGCAGAGTCGCGTGGAAAGTCATCTGATGGAAGTCATGCTTCTAATAGAATAAGGAAGAAACAGGAAACCTTCCCTGGATGGTAGTCCAACTGTTTCTGTGGCTTCCATTATTCCAACTGGAAGTCCTTTGATAGAAGCCTTTCCTGTTATCTTCTTGGGGCACAAAAGGGGTACAGAAATTGGGAATTGAAGCCTGAAGTGCAACAGAAGTTGTTTGTCATATAAGCATTGAGTCATTGAATACTTAAAATAGCCGTAACTCACTGGGATTGCATGCTTACTGATAGCTTAGCATGTGTCAGGCAGTGTATTGGTGCTTTGTATCTGGCTTGAATATTTAGAGCAATCATATGAGTTGTGTACTCTAATCTGTACTTTTATTAAGGAAGGTATGAAAGGCTTGAGATATTACCTAGTATTTTTACCTAGCTAAAAGTGTCAGAGCTCCAATCTGACCCAAGGAATCTGTTGCTAGAACCCCCTTGTCATGCTTCACATCCATGTTCATAGAAAGTAGCTAAGGGTAAGAAAGCTTTAGCAATCAATGGAGTTATATAGAGTGGTCTGATCAGGCTAGGGTCAGAAGGTCGCTCAGTGCAACATTTAAGAGATCAAGGGAGGGAAAGATGACAATGAAGCCAGGTCTTTGAAAGGAGAAGGAGAATTCAAAGGGAAAAACAAAGCAAGAAAGTCTTGGAGGAAGTTAGTCACATAGTAGAACATAATGAAAGGCACCAGAGCAGTAGTTATCTAACTTCAAAAGTAATGCTTTTTTTTTTCTAGGATTTTTTTTTCTCCACAAACTCCCTTATTCTACAGCAGAAGAGGCAGAGTTTTCTGGAATTACATTCCCTTCACCGATGCTCAGTAAGGAACCAGGAGGCTGGATTCTGAGTTGGCCACTGAATTGTTCTGCTTCCCTGCTACTCCTCTAAACTCCTTTCTCCTCTGTCTCCATTCTGCCCTGCCTCTCTCTAACTGTGTGGGAAACACCTTCAGTTTCTGTGGGCATCAAATTCTAGTCCACCAGCACCACTGCAACAAAACACTGCAGAATAGGTAATTTAGAAATACTAGGTATTTGTCTTTCCACAGTTCTGGAGGCTGAAGATGCTGATATCTGGATTCTGGGCTTTGTCCAGATGGTGCCCCACCTGTATCATCTTCTGGATAGGAAACATGCTTTGGTCTCATGTGTCAACACGCAGAGGGTGAAAAGGGTCAAGCTCATTCTATGTCTACCATGATGACATGAATGCACTCATAAGAAAAGAGCCCTGGCATTCAAATTTCTCCCCAACATTCTGCTACCAGACTCTGGATTGCTCGTCCCTACACGTGAATTTGGGGAGAGAGACACATTCACACCCTTACAGTTGAAAGTACCCATCACATCCATCCCAAGGGACCATTCCGAGGCAGGCAGGCATAGGAGAAAGATTATTACAAGGTTTATTAGAGGAGCCATATTTCCCCCAGAGAGAGAGCGCACATGGTGGTCTCCACTATCTAGGTAGTGGCAGGGCCTGAGGGTCAGAAGTGAAGTAGATAGGAGTTCAGGTGGGTCTGGGCAGAGAGAGGGAGGGGCCAGCTGTATGACCGGAACTCCAGGGATGGGAGGGACTCAGGTCTGGGTGGAGCTGAGGTCCTAAGTTGGGCAGAATGCTTACAGCAGTGTTTCCTTCTCCCATGACACTTGCCTCACCCTTACTCTCTCCTTCCTGTGGTTTCTTTGTTGGAGGCAAAGTACATAGAAATATCTGCCCTACAATGCGATCAATTCTAGCAGGAAGGAAAAGGAAATAAAGTATAATCTTTCCATTGGTGATAAGTACTATGGAGATAAAGGTTTTTTTAAAGGTGATTTTTTTTGATGGTAGTAAAAAAATTAAAATAGAAATGGCAGCTGATGACATCAGTATGAGACCTGGTGGTCAGGAGAAAGATCCCGGGAAGTCTCTAGGGAAGGAATAACACTCACAGAACAGCAGAACCAAAGGTCTGACAACTCTGTCTTTTACTTCAAGTGGAATGGGAAGATATTGTGATCTGTCCCCCCACCTCAGCCCAGCACAAATTAAGTTCTAAAAGACTCATTCAGTCTGCTGTGAGAAAAGTCAGACCAGGAAACCATTGCCATAAGGCAAGGGAGAAAGTATTCAGGCTGTTCTAGACTTGGCTAAATAAAAAAAGGCCAGCTTCTGGATGTATCTTGACAGTAGAACAACAAGATTTTCCAATGGATAGGACAGGAGAAAAGAAAACGAGGAATCAAAAGTGACGCTTGGACTTTTGGTCAGAATTTTGGAAGTATGGAGTAGCTATTTTCTACTGCGTTGGTAAAGAATATGCCAAGGGCTGTATATTCCAGTCCTCTAGAGACACAGAATTAATATTCTCTCTCTCTCTTTCTGTGTAATTACACAAAAGAAATTAAGCTTCTATAACTGTCATGTCCAACAACAGCTATCTGCATGTCAGTGAGCAAGAAAACAAGTAGCTATTCAGTCCCTCTTGTTTGGGGGTTTCTAAACTTCTTGGACTGATGCAGGCCCAGTCTGAGGCATGGAAGGATTGGAAGGCTGTCCAAGGACTCATCCACGTGAGTCTGTGTGGACCGACTACAAAGCTGGAATCTACTGTCAGCAGGCAACGGCAGCAACAGTGAAACTTGGGAGGACTGAAGCTCATTTCCATTGGTGGATCTTTTTTTTTTTAAATCACTTTTATTCCATCTGATCCCCCAGCAAATTGGATGGTGCCACCCCTATTCAAGGTGGGTCTTCATCCCTCAGGTGCTGACCCACATAAGGATTGTCTCTAGAAACACCAGGCAGACACACTGGAAGTGGGTTTCACCAATCTCTTAGGTTTCACTCAATCCAATCAAGTGACAATCAAGGTTTGTAGGTTTGAGATGTTTTTTAAAGCATCCAAAGAGAGATATTGAGTAGTGGGTGCCACATGTGAATTTCTGGTTTGGGAGTCCAGGCTGAAGAGGTGAATGTAGATGTTGTTTAAGATCATGCAGCTTCCTGAGATGGTGAACCATGGAGAAGGGCCAGCCTAAGCACTTCAGCTGCAGAGGAATGAACGCCGTGAGCCAAGCCAAGGGGAAGAGGCAACAGGGAGTGCTGGGTACAGTGAAATCTGAATCCTGACTAACGGTTGTGGTGTAGCATTAGACGTCTTCAACACAGCGCATTCACGATCTATGAAGTGGTGATGTCTGACCTACCGAGCTGGAATGTGGAATTCTGGTGTGGTGTCTATTCATCATGCCTACAGATTTCCTTCTTTCTCTTTCTTTTTCCTGCTCATATTGCCTGAATCTTGATGCTGGTGGTATGGATTTTTCTTTTCTTTCATAAAATCTGAGCTTCACCATGAGGAAGATCAATGAAGTGCTGGAATGTGCATTACTGACCAGGTGAACCTATTTTGAATTTTCAGATATTTTGCAAGTGAAATGACACACATAGCCACCTTCCAAGAGATAGAAAAAAACAGCCAGTGCTGGTGGCTCATGCCTTGGTAGCTACTCAGGAGGCTGAGATCTGATGATTGCAGTTCAACTCCGGCCCAGGCAGGAAAGTCTGTGAGACTCTTATTTCCAATTAACCATTAGAAAACCAGAAGTGGTACTGTAGCTTTTTTGCTAGCCTTGAATAAAAGAGCTCAGGGACAGTGCCCAGACCCTGAGTTCAAGTCCTATGACCAACAAAAAAAAAAAAAAAAAGAAAAAGAAAAAATAAAGAAAAAATGCAAAAGCTCATATTATCAAAGCAATTCTGGAGGAAAGACGAAAACAAGCAAAAACACAATACTGGGGTATCATAATTCCAGACTTTAAGCTTTACTACTTAGTCATAGTAAAAACAAACAACAACAACAAAAACCCCAGTTTGGTATTGGCATAAAACAGACCTGAAGACCAATGGAATAGACTGGAAGATCTAGAAACAAGCCCATATACCTACTATTTTGGGTTCCCTCAGCAGCCAAAAATATGTGCCGGAAAAAGATACCTCTTCCAGATGTGGTGCTGGGGAAACGGGATATCCACATGTAGAAGTCTGGCATATGATTCCTGTCTGTCACTTTGTATTCCATCAATCCCCAAATGGATAAAAGTCCTCAGTGTGAGACTTGAAACCTCAAGGCTACTATAGGCAAGACCAGAGGAAGCAGTAGAACTTAACGTCTGGTGTGAAATTCCAACGTTCAACAAATGGGAGAGAATTGACAAATGGGATTACACCAAGCTAAAATGCTTCTGCTCAGGGAAAGATATAATTACTAAAGTTAAAAAGTCAGCCACTGGCTGGGAAGGTGGCTCAGTGGTAAGGTGCTTGCCTTGTATGCATGAGACCTGGATTCAATTCTTCAGCACCACATAAGCAGTAAAAGCCAGAAGTGGTGCTGTAGCTCAAAGTGGTAGAGCGCTAGCCTTGAGCTGAAGAGCTGAAGAATAGCGCCCAGGCCCAGAGTTCAGGCCCCACGACTGACCAAAAAAAAAAAAAAAAAAAAGTCAGCCAGCAGGCCGGGATCCAGTGGTGGCTCACATCTGTAATCCTAACTGCTCAGGAGGCTGAGATCTGAGAATCGCGGTCCAAAGCCAGCTCAGGCAGGAAAGTCCTTGAGGCTTTTATCTCCAATGAACCACCAGAAAACCAGAAGTGGCTCTGTGGCTCAAGTGATAGAGTGCTAGTTTGAGCTGAAGGACTCAGGGACGGCACCTAGGTCCAGAGCTTAAGCCTCACAATGGACAAAAAAAAAAAAGTCAGTGAGCAGAATAAGTGATTTTTGTCAGCTGTACATCTGACAAGGGCCTAATATCCAGAATATACAAGGAGTTTGAAAACCAGACCCCCAAAGAATCAACAACCCAATTAATAAATGATCAGAGGCTAAATAGAGACTTCTCAGAAGAAGCAGCAGGAGCAGAAATGGCCAATAAACACATGAAGAAATACTCAACATCCTTGGCCATAAGGGACATGCAAATCAATACAACACTAAGATTCCATCTCACCCCAGAAGAATGCTGGTGGAGGGGTGAGAGGCTGTAGGGAAAAGGAACCCTTTTATATACTGTAGTGGGAATGTAAACTAGTGCAACCACGACAGAGGACAGTTTGGAGCTGCCCCATGATCCTGGATGACCATTCTTGGGTGTTTGTCCAAAAGACTGTAAGTCAAGGTACAATAAAAACACTTGCACACCCATATTCATTGCTGAACTATTCATTATAGGCAAGTTATAGAAATAGCCTAGATGCTTTACAGTGCATGAGTGGATAAAAGCATGACTCTCTCTCTCTCTCTCTCTCTCTATATATATGTATACATATATGTACCTATATATACATATATACACATATATATACACATATGTATATATGTGTGTATATATGTGTACATATGTCTGTGTGTGTTTTCCTTGGTTTTACAAAACATGGAAACAGTTTTCAGAATACATCACCTGCTACTTACTGTTTACTACATTTCATTATTATACGTACTTCTAGGGTTGTTTCATTGAACTATGTCCATGTTCTGAAACTCCTACATACTGGTATATGTCAACCTAACTATGCTCTCAGAGACTGCATATTAATACTTAAAATGTCCATGAGGGTGTTCACCCTGTGGAAATGCTCCAAGAGTAGACATCAGGCCTAGTTTCTTTGCAGAGTTGGTTTTTAGTCACTGCCAGCACATCCCTGGACCTAAATCTCCTGGGACTGTACCAGAGTAGGCCGGTAAAAGCAAAATGACAGTGGCAGACAGGCACAGAGGACTTGGTTCTATCATGCTGCTGGATTTGCTGAGAGAAAATGGAGTTGGTCTTTAACAAGGAAATGTCGAAGGACCTGTTGCACAACATCTCCAGACATCGACTTCGAAGCAGCCAAGTCTGTAATGACCACCTTTAATGTGCCACCAGCAATGACAAAGGCTTGTGGATCACATCACAGGGGTCACGATCAGTCTCCAATGTGTCTCCTAGGAAGCAACTTGACATTTTGAGTCTGGGTGTCCTGGCTTCCATGCTGTGATAAACACTAACATGCAATTGCAGTTGAAGAGCACACTGTTTCCTTCCAGAGTTCTTAGCAAATATAATGAGAGCTAATGTGTGAACATGACCATGGGGAAAATTATTATTAGGGAACAAAACATATATAATGTATTCCCTTAACAGGTCTTTGTAATAAATAATCCATGAAGTAGCCAAGGTTGAAGTGGAGTGTAAAATCTCTCTCATGTAGGTAAAACCAAATGAGGCCCACTTTCTGCTTCTTCCAACCTTTGTATTTTTCCTTCCTTTTTACAAGAAATCCCCACAAACAGAGCTGGTTTAAAAAAAATAAAGTATCTGTTCCAGTGACCTGGGCTTTACCATTCATAGCAAATCTCTCTAAATGACAGACTTTTCCTACCAGAGGCCATTTATGGTGAATATAATGCAACCATGTCACTCTTTGAACTAGCTGTACTGTATCATTACCACACTGAACTGGAGTGGCCAGCTTTTCTATAAATAACTACCCTCCTTACTGGGTACGTGAAAATCCTTCACAACAGTTCCTGCATTATTGATTTTCTGGTTTCGAGCTTCTCTGTTGAGAATGACTTTTGAGTTGTTTTGAGAAGAGAAGTCTTGTAAACACTTCACTGTTGCCCGACTCAAGAAAAAAATCCGATTAGTAGGGAATCAATGTCACCGCTCAGCGGGGTTCCCTGTAATTCTTGAGTCTTTGAGCCAGGTGTGGACGGGTGGATGAGGAGATTTCAAAGAGGTGGTGTGTTCTTCGATTTGTTTCTTCTTGAAAGTCCTTTAATTTTTTTGTGTGTGGTTGGAAATTGAGCTAATAACGACCATTTGAACACCAGTAGCCTCATCTCTGAGAGAGAGAACAAAGCAGAGATTACCTGCTTTGACCAAGGTACTTAGAAGCTTAATCAATCTCTCTGTGAGAAGCCCTACCCCCGACAGGAAACAGAAGTCCAAGATCTCGCCAGGAGCTGGCTGGCCCTTCACAAGGAACAGCAAGTCTGTATATAAGTGTTATCTTCAGCATGGTTGTTTTGTTGTTACTATTTGTCTTGTTTGCTCTCCCATTTATATAAAACACTGTAGAAAAGTTGTCTCTGTGGTATTAAGAGACACAATGTGTTTGTTGTTCAAGTCACCAGGTGCGTCTAGGTTTCTTCATGGCCAGGAGTTCCTGGCCAGAAATCTGTGTTCCCCAAGTCAAATCCTGCGTGGTTTAAAACAGCTGAGTTCTAATCTAAGGTCTGCCTTCTATGTGAGTTGTTTCTGACTGAACTGGTTTCTTCATATTCCTCAACTCTGCTGTCTGAGTTTTCCACCTGACTGCTCAGCCCCAAGGCTTTGCTGGGTTTGCTGTCTTAGACCAGAGTTGCCTGGCATAGTTCTAATATTGCTGGAGTATCCCTGCCTGGGCCTCACAATAGTAGATGGATCCTGATGAGTAAACTTCTGACACCTGCCCAGCTGTTTGCCCATCACTTGTGATAATGGGTGAGCGAGTCTTTGTCCTGGTTGCACACATAGATCCCACATATCTGTTAAGAAATATTTATATCTGGCCCCACTTCTAGGAATTTAGGCTTAGTTGGGCTTATTTGATACTGCAAGTTTTTAACTTAAGTTCTTTGTTATGGAAAGCGTCCTCCCCCCTAAAATTCACACACTAAACTTTTCATCCACAATACCTCACTGTGTGACTATATTTGGAAATGGCAACTTTAAAGGTAGTAAAAAAAAATTAAAACTGTCATTTGAAGAAGAGAAAATCAAGATAAAGATAGACACAGAGGGCTGGGAAGGTGGCTCAGTGGTAGAGTGCTTGCCTTGCATGCATGAGGCTCTGGTTTCGATTCCTCAGCACCACATAAGCAGAAAAAGCAGAAGTGGAGCTATGGCTCAAGTGGTTGAGCTGAAGAGCAGAGAGATAGTGCCCAGGCCCAGAGTTCAGGCCCCATGACCAACCAAAAATTAAAAAAAGATAGACACAGAGATGAAAAACCATGTGAAGACACAGGGAAAAGAGCAATTTACAAGCCAAGGAAATAAGCTTCAGAAGACACCAAATGACACATGGACTCCAGATTCCTATTCTTACAACTGTGAATGCTATATGGGAATTCGATCACAAGATATAGAGAAGCCACACTTTGAGAGGTTGAATCAGGAGTCTTTTATTAGAAAGCCAGTGACTACGAGCATACACATGTCCCCTCAAAACTTGTAGCCTTGAATACACGTACACTGTTAGGAAACTGAGCCAGGATGATAGTAGAATAAAGAAAGAGCAGAAAAACCATCTCAAAAACCAGGCCCACTCTAATGGAGAGCTGAAGAGGGACGCCATGGTGACCTGAGGAGAGTCAGGAGACGTGAGGCATGGCACAAAATGGCGGTGGAGGTAGTGGGGGGTCTAAATAGGGTCATGGTTAGAGAGGAGGGTCACAGGGAGCTAGGGAGTCCAGAGTCTCCTGAGTTCCTGGTCTGGCAGGTCCAGATCTTTGTCCAAGTTCCTGCCCCTGCCTCTAGGAATTCAAGCATGGGGATGGGACTTCACTTTCATCCACAAAGAAGCCCAGATGGTGCCAGTTAGACCCAATTCCCTATGATCCACCACCGTGCCAAGATGGCACCAGTTAGACCCACTATCTTTATTTCATGAGAAAGATAACTTTTTTAAGCTCCCCAATCTGGGGCTTTTGCTAGGGCTAGTGACTGAGCAGTTCTAAAATGTCACCTTCCTTCTGTCACAGGGAGATGATCAGATCCCTCTTGGAGCACTTGAGGATTTGCCTTTCTAGTGAATTTCAGGTGAGGCTGGTGACACATTGCAAACCACTGCACTAACTTGCTTTGTGTTTGTAGCTGGTCTTTTGTCTCCAGCTTCTATTCTTAATAACTTCAGTGTCCCTGAGACCTGTGTTGGCCCTTCAGACTGGGTCAGCTCTCCTTGATTTACACACGAACTTCCTGAGAAAGGGGGAAATTGGGGATGGGTGGGTGGGACTTGTCTAGAAAGAGTTACAAACCCAGTGACGTGTGGCTCTGAAATTACATATTTTTCCACAAAAGGTTTTGTGGCAACTCTACAGGCCTAGAACTGGGTTACTTCACATCTGGAGGTATGAATAAGTGTTTCAATTTAAAAAGATTAAATATTAAACACATTCTATAGGTTTCGATGGAATACCTAATTACTAGGCACTAAAATAGTTTTTTTCTTTATTAATGAACCTTTTCTTTGAAGGGTCCATACTACGGATCTTTCATATTTGCAGAATATTTTGTAGTGTGCAGAGAAAATATATGTAGCACCCCTATACATACACTTGACTCCGTGAGGCTGTTCACACTGGAACACCATTTATTTATTTATTCAGTGCCAATACTGAGGCTTGAACTCAGGGCTTTGAGCTCTCACTAGACTTTTTCCACTCAGACTCTGAGGCTCTACCACTTGAGCCAACAACACCATTTCTGGCTTTATGCTGGATAATTGGAGATAAGAATCTCATGGACTTTTGTGCCCCTGGCTGCTTTTGAATTGTGCTCTTCAGATATCAGCCTCCTGAGTAGCTAGGATTACGGGTGTGAGCTACTGGTGCCAGGCTTCACACTGGCATTTTAAAAACAGCTCTTCCCAATATTAATTTCTTTGACTGTGAATTGGCTGCTACAGAAGACATCAAGGTAGAAAATCCCTGCCTCTTGATCCTAAAGTATCCTTTGAAGTTCAAATTGGCCAACCTGCCCTTTTAAGCATCTCAAAGAGGGAGACAGGCTTGCTTTGTCCAGTCCAACTGTGAAGTTTATATCAGTTATCTATCTTTGTGTTCCCAATGGATAGGGTAATGTAAGACGCAGGCCAAGTATACAATCGATGTCTGTTTAATCAATGGGGAAGTGCAGTTGATGTCTGTTTGATCAATGGGGAAATGAAACTTCGGCACAGGAGTATGCCACCTTTTTGCTTTTGTGTTTGCTCTTTCTTACTGGCTGCAAGATCCCCTGGCTTGGCCTTCAAGATTCAGTTTAAAGTCTTAATCTGAACTGAGTTTGGGCCCCAGCACAGTCTGTCCATAACTGTGTTCTTTCCTCCCTTTGCTTTGAAATTCAGTGGCTCTTGATTTAGTAAGCCTCTCCCTAAGAAGCCCAAAGGCATGTAACCACGTGGTGAGCTCACTTAATCTTTGCAGTAGTAACGCTGGCTGAGGGAAGGGATGACTTGTCAACAGTACACTTTTCAGCCCCACTGAGGCCAGTCAGATCCAAACATCGGTAGGGGAATTCTAGGGATGCACCATTGCGATTCTTTTTGAGACTTAACATGCTGTCGGATCTGGGAATCTCTGAGACACATGGTCCACATCTGTGGCACACAACCTAAGCCTGCTCCTTTGATCAAATTTGCTCTTCCAACCAGAGGTAGGTTTAAAAATAGTTCAAAAGGTTCTCCTCCATTCCTGGTCCCTCTTCTCCACAGGACCCAGTTCTTCCACGTCCCTGGACTCTTCTTTGGTCTAGGCTAGTGCTCTACCACTTGAGCCCCAGCTCTACTTCCAGCTTTATTTTATTTTATTTTATTTGAGAACATACTGTACAGAGGGGTTACAATTACATTGGCAGGATAATGCATACATTTCTTACCAAGCATTGCAGCCTCCTCCTTTGTTTACCCTTCACCTCCCTTCCCAGCCTTCCCCCTTCCCCCCACCCAATCATACCCCCCTATTTTTTGGTAATTAGGTGGAGAGAGCAGTCTTAGGACTTTCCCAGCGGGGCTGGCTTAAAACTGTGATCCTCAGTCCTCAGCCTCCGGAGTAGCTAGGATTATAGTAGCTGTTAGAGCCAGGCTTTATCTCTTCTTTATCTCTGGATATCTGACTGAAATCTCTGGAATTCAGATACACCCATCACTTGGGGGTGGAGCTTCCCTGGCTCCTCTGGGAAGACAAGATGGTGCCAGTTAAACCCAATTCCCTATTATCTACCACATGGCCAAGATGACACCTGTTAGACTCAGTCTCCTTCTTTCATTAAATTGGCAGAAAGAGCTTGCAATTTCTTCTCTCTGTAGGAGAGCAACAGGTTCAGAATAGAATCTGCAAAAGGCAACCAGGGATTGCTGTTGATTTCAAAGGAACTAGTAATCATGACAAAAATGGACCCTGTGGAGGAGGAGATGGGAAAACCTTTTAGAGGTACCTCTAGGGAGGTATCATCTTGAGATGACACACAGCCAATCCCCTGCAGAGTTACGATTGCCTACAACAGGAGCTATCATTCTATAAAAGGGATATGGTATTTAGGGTGCATAGCAGAGTATATTGTAAAATAAAAACACTTCTTATGCTTTTCTAGATACAACTTAATCATGTCTCGACCTTGCTCTCTTTGTAGAATGAAATACAGTTTGACTCTTAAGGGATTTTTGCTCTTTACTCCCAATCGTCATTTTAAGAATGATTTTCTTTTTCTCTTCCTGACCAACATTGGTTTATGGTGTAAGTATTCAGCTAATATCAGCAATATGTAAGTTAGTAAATCTACAGCTCCTCCTTGGTTTGTTGCTTTGTAGATAATCAGCAGGCATCCTTTAGCATTTAATTTCTAAAAAGTCATTAAATGAGATGAAACTCAAACGTTTGAATGTAGTTGAACTTCTGAGGTCTTCACCCCATATTTCACTCCTAAGTTATGGCATTTTAGAGGCATCTTAGAGACCCACATAGAGACTCAGGCCACCCTGGCAGTGAAGCCACCTGTCACAGAATACCTAGCAGGCTCCCAATTTAGGCTCCACCCACTTTTAACCTCTTGATCTCATACTTGCCAGATTTAAAGGACAGATCAACTGCTTGTATTGTGGAAGGCATAACATTCCCCATGATGAAATAATTCACTTGCTCTTCCTTCTTGGCCCAGATTGGAGGAGATAGGGAAGTGACAAATGATGATTTTTTCCCCCCTGATTTAGGAGCCAGGATAGGCCAAGGGAGACAAAGCTGGGAGTTTGGCTGAGGGCTCTTTTGCTCTTTTCTGATGGAAATCATGAGGAGTTCAAATGCATCTCCCTTAGCATGGGCTACTTCACTCCAGGGTACTTTCTCTAGCCGTGCTTATTTTCTAGCCAAACACCTTAGGGAGATAGAGTTTTTCTGATCCATCTCACTAGGATCAGGGATCTGTTGCAAGACTGAGTTTTGCAAACCCTGGTTACAGATGCTAGAGTAATGGATAGAAGAAGCAGATGAAGTTTGCATGACTACCTGGATCCAGACTAGGACCCTCCTCCTGAGGCTCAAGCCTTTACACTGCACGGGGAGCGCTGAGTTAGAGAATGCCTGGGAGATCCCAACAAACCAAAAGATCAAACTGTCCAGGGCTATGCCAGGTGCAGAGGTGGGAAGCCTAAGGGACAGGAAAGCTCAGCTGGATGAGAGCTTATCAGGCTGGCATCCAGGTCAGAGGGAGTAACTCGGGCCTCACGTCCCTCCTCTCCCGGAACCATCTCAGAATGAAATTGCTTCATCTCTTGGTGTCATCCTTTTCCAAACTGGGAAGTGAGAAGAAGCCCACTTTTCTCTTACCATATCATTGAGCGAAGACGCGGATTTACTTTCCAAATGCAGATTTTATTATTTCAGCATTTCTTTGAGGCAGATGCTTCTGAAAGAGAAGAAAAATCTGTTTCCTGCATGTACTGATGGAGCATTTCTTAGACTAAGTTACCTCTGGCTAGAGTGAAGTTTACTACTGCTTGCAAAAAATGAAATTCTCAAGTTCTGTTATACATTATCTGCATTTGTAGCTTAAAATCCATGGATTAGGGCAGAAGGCACAGCTTATCAGCAGGACATATACTCAGTAGACACGAGTCAGGGATGGATCCTCATTCCAATTAGAATAAAACAAAACAAAATAAAATAAATCCACAATTTAGATTTTAGATGACACATGCAGCAACTTGTGAAAACTCAATGAAATCCAGATTTTTTTTTACTTAAAAAAAATGATCAGGTAAGAAAAAAAAAGTTGTATTATAGCCCAGAAAGTAGAAGTTAAGACAAATGTTTAAGTCAGTAGAGAACACATTTGAGGAACTAACTGTTCTCAAGTTCCAGAAGTCAGCAACATTAAAATGAAAGAAGCTTCTTGAAAAGAGCCAAGCAGAGTAGATTTTCTGAAGTCAATCTGATACACAATGTCATTGCTCATAGACCTAAACTGAAGATGTTTTCAAGCAGGAAAAGTGAATGAATATTCTTCAAAAACACTTTGTTGAGGTACTAGATCTTCTATTCCTCTTCCTAGAGTTATCTACCAACACAATGTCCCGCAGCCGGAGCTCTGCTGTGGGAAGGGGTTCCAGACCACTTTAGCTTGGTGAACCCCAGGAAAGAGGCCCCTAGGCCTCACCAAAAGCTAATGGGGCAGGTCAGAATCTGCCTGAACATGCTCTCTGGAAATTTCCATGCGTAGTCAAATTTGAGGATTAAAGAAGACTTGCCTAGAAGTAGATCATCAAAACAACAAAGTCAAACAGAGAAGAGAAGGAAGTAGAATTTAACTGGTTTGTTCTTGCCTCTAAATAAAGACGTTAATCTTTGGGGACACACACACACACACACACACACACACACACACACACACACACACACACTTTTTTTTTACCCATGAGTACACACTGAAACTGATTTCTGTCTTCCCCTGTCTGCTTCTAGTATCATTGTCTGGCAAAATCATGAACAATGGTTACATGATTATAGCCTCTAACATCACTTCCCTCTCAACTCTGAAATCCACTGTTTACACAGTCTATAGCTGCTTCCTTCTATTCCAAGACTCCTTCTTCCTTGAAAGCAGTTATAATATAAAGTAGAAGAATGGGCTGGCTTTGGAATGGATGGGTTCTGGGAGGGTAGCCATGGGCTGATGCCAGCCAGCACAGGACGAATGAGAACTGGGGTCACTTGATCATCATTAACAAAGGGAGGTGGGTGTTCAGCAGTTGTCTGCTGCAGTATGAACCATAACTGATGAGAATGTTTGTCTTTTAATTTCCTTTGAGGGACCAAACATGGCATACTCTTGACTAACACTGCTTTCCAGAAAAATAGTCAATAGAAGGAAACATCTAGGATTTCCACCCCCCTGCAAAATTACTACTAAGACATTATAAAATGTCTTCCCAGTTAAAATGAAAATACAGGGTGGGAACCCATCTTGATGGAAAAGGTGGGAGATGCAATAGGTCGATCACAGGGAAGAAAGAACAAAAGCTTTAGTAGAATTCAAGTTCCATATATTCTAGTGCAAGTTGGCTCAAATTGCTTGTCTTGCTGAGCTTCAGATTTCTCATTTGTAAAATGGAAATTAGAGAATTGTTTTAAAGAAACAAATGGGAATAAACTTGCAAACTCTAGCAGGGGACCTAGCATGCAATTACTCCATGAATATTAGATATATTACATTTTAACTTACTCTGAATTGGTGAATAGAATTATTTTATATATAGTTTATGGAGTAGCCTGAGGGACACTCTCTGTTATGATCAATAATTCAATAGTAAATGTGATCTGCACCAGAGGTCTGGGCATGCTTTGTGATGATTATACCGTTTTGTTGAGGGAACAGAACAGATGAGTTAGAATCGTTGTTAAGGTTGGTATGGTTCTGGAGTGTTCCTTTTCAACCTCCAAAAAAGGAAGCACCACAGCAATCTTTCAGTGTTTTTCAATATTTAGAAGTGACTCTTTCTTTCAATGGTCTAATTTTTTGAAGACTATGAAGGAAATAAATCTAAACAGGGAAATGTTACTGAAATGCCTAAGTATCTTTGATACCTCCTTCATCCAAGTGTTTATCCAACATTTAACACTCTTTCTTGTGCCAGGTACTAACCCAAGTACTAAGGATATATGAATCAAGCTGAACACCAGTGGCTGATGCCTATAATCCTAGCTACTCAGGAGGCTGAGATCTGAGGATTGCAGTTCGAAGTCAGCCCTGGCAGAAAAGTCCCTATGAGACTCTGATCTCCAATGAACTACTCAGAAAAAGCCAGAAGTGGTGCTGTGGCTCAAGTGGTAGAATGCTAGCCTTGAGCACAAAGATGCTCAGGGACAGGGCCCAGACTCTGAGTTCAAGCCCCAGCCTCAGCAAAAGAGAAATAAAAGGATATATGAATCAATAAAACCACACAATCGTTACAAATTTTGGCATGGACACACAAGGAAGGGAAAGGATATTGTCACAACGTACAGGCATGTGGAGCACAGGGACATTTTAGTCATGAATGAACTATAGGGTATGGAAACTGCACATAGCTGGGGTGTGTTGGAGGCTGGCCCCTCCATGTTTGTCTAAGTTTACTCCATGAGGTTCAAACAATGACACATTCCTTGGAATATGGGTGTAGTTTTAGGTAGATTCAGAATTACCATTTCTTCCTATAACCCTAGATTTTTCTCTCTGGAAGCAAATCCATCTTTCGTTATTGTTGTTGTACTTCTATCTCCCATCTTACACAAACTTATTTTGTGTCTATTTCTTGTTTGAAAGGAATGTTTTTTTTTCAGGCATGTTGTTTTCTTTGTGTGCAAGGTGTTTGATTTTCTTAAATTTCCTTAATTCTACAAAAATCTCCTTTCAAGTTCTCTTCCGTAAGAAAATTCTACTTGCAAATGTGCATTATATGGAATTCATTTTCTTTGGGAGAAAGGAGGAGCCAAGACTTAATTCTGGCTACTTTTTTCTTATTTACCATAGTCCTACGGAATTACAAATATCTTTGAAAAAAATGTGAGCAGGGCATAGAACAGCAAGACGTGAGAGAGAGGATTTTGTTTGCTTGTTTACGACAAACAAAACTCCATCCATGGGAAATTTGCTTCACAGAGGTGTGAGCCTCTGTAGATAGCAGAAACCACTATTGTTCATGATGGTCTGTTTGTCCTTGCCTCTTTATGTCTACATGCTCTGTAGACTAATGTTCAGTGGGAAGATTTATGTCTCCACTTCTCCACCTTAGCTGGATTTACTTTAGAGATGGGGTGAGGAGAAAGTGAGCTTATGCTCGCTCTGAGCCTTCTGGAGATCTTCTGTTGACCTTGGCTATTTGCTATGAAGATGAGATGGTGTATGGTCTAGTCTTTTGATCTTCTGAGTTGGAGCTGGTTTGTTATTCAGCAATAACCCAAAATTTTATTTTAGTCTTTGAATGGTTTCATAAATTATTAGAGCATCTTCATTTTTTTCTTTTCTCCATCTCCTTTTAGTATGAATTTTACCCCTCGAAAAATAATTCTTTTATTTTATCCTTTGATTGTCAAGGACATCTGAAGGCAGTATGGTGCTAGTGAATATTTCCTAATAAAGTTTTGGTAAAAAAACTTTATTTGGGTAAAAAAAAGTGAATGAATATGGGTGTGCTAGAAAAAAAAAAGGCCCAGAGTTCAGGCCCCATGACGGACCAAAAGAAAAGAGAAGAAAGAAAAGAAAAATAAATTATAGCCAGGTGCTATGGCTCACATCTGTAATCCTAGCTACTCAGGAAACTAAGATTTGAAGATTGTGATTTGAAGCCAACCCAGGCAGGAAAGTTGATGAGATTCTTATCTCCAATAAATGATGAAACAAACAAACAAACCAGAAGTGAAGCTGTGGCTCAAGTGGTAGAACACTACTAGCCTTGAGCAAAAAAGATCAGGGATAGTAGGTAGGCCCTGAGTTCAAGTCCTAGGACTGGAAAAAAGTAAATAATGTAAACATTAATAAAGTACATTAAAAGCAAAATTCATAAACACCCCAAGCATCTCACTCCCAGTGTTTCCCTGTATTGAAATACTGCCGATCGACTTAGCTCTGTCATCTCGGTATTGTGTGTTGCTTCCCAGCTCTGTGGGAGCGATGCAGCACCAGAAGGCTGGAACAGGTGAGAGTAACAATGCTTCATCACAGGGTGTAGGTGACATTGAACATTGGGGCTTAATGTACAGTTCTGTGTAGTGTTTAAATGAAGAAACTGAGAAAGAAAAGGGGGAAAGTAAGGAATATAGAGGGATGAAGCGAATCAGTGGATGCTCCATGTGTATACACACACACACACACACACACACACACACACACACACACACACACACACACACACACACACACACACACACACACACACACAAAGAAACTAATGAAATCTTCCAAACACTGGCAGGAGGGGAAGAGGAGGGATGAGAATAGGTTGGAATATGAATTGTGTGCATGTATGGAAATATCACAATGAAACCTCCTCACGTCACAAATGCATGCTAATTCAAAAATACAACAGTAATGATTGTGGTGATGACGGTGATGATTAAATGAACCGGGAAGGGAGCTAATGAAGACAAGAATGCATCATATATACCACAGAATTGAGAACTATATAATTGCAGGGGTGGGTTGAAGGGGATGAGGATGTGGAAGGGATGAAACAAACCAAGATGCATTGTACACATAAACTGCTTTGGTAAATGGCAGAGAGTTTGATACATAGCCTAAAAGTTAAGAAAAGTGAAGGAAGGGGTGGGGTGGGGAGGGTGGGTGAGGAAGTTGAAAGGGGCAATAGTGATCAATGCAGGATGTTCATAAACTGCTTTGGTGAATGGCAACTTCTCTGTACAACTGCTTAAAGGTAATACAAATAATAATAATAGAATATTGTTATTAATTCAGACAACCAAAGAATGAGCAGAGCAAAAAGACACCCAGACCTTGGGAGTGGACATGACCTCAGCCAACACATTGATCTCAGTCTTCCCAGAGCCCAAGGCACACCCCTCAACCACAGTCCACAAAAGATGCTCAGCTGAAGGACTGCTGTACCTCAGCTCTTCAGCTCAAGGCTCGCACTCTACCAGTTGAGACATAGAGCCATTTCTGGCTTTTTGGGGCTTATGTGGTGCTGAGCAATCGAACCCAGGGCCTCATGCATGCAAGGCAAACACTCTACCACTGAGCCACCTTCCCAGCCCCCTATAATTTATTTGGCTTTTAAATAAATTCTTTAAAATACTATCAATGAACTGTCTTCAGCAGAACCCTACTCAAAAAAAAAAGTACCTGATGTATGTTCCCCTAGTTTTTCTGGCTTTCCTGAAGTAACATGGAAGAGTTGACAGGAAATACACAGGGTGTCACCTGATCTGCTGACGCAAAATTCAGTCTAGAAATATCTTGAAGATTCCAAGTAGTTGAGGTTTTGAAACACTGAATTGGAAACAGAATATGCATTCTTCTGTAGAGGGCTTCCATAGGAAACTGCCAATAGACTGGCCCATTGCTTAGAGGCAGCTCCAGAATTCTCCACAGAATGGATTTGATGCAACAGCAGAGTTGGAAGGTAAGTTGTAGGATCCTTTAGAAACTGAATTTGTACAGCAAGGGAAGTATGAACTTCACATACCTGTTTCAGGTCAGTTACATGAACAGTTTTCTAGGGTAGCTTGAATTCACCCAACTTCAGTTTAAGAAAGCCTCAACATTCCAAAAGTTATTATACTGGTGTGTTGATCTAAATATAGACACATGGAAACAAATCTAGGGTTACCCCTCCCCCCACTCCAATTAACCTTTGGTGTCACTGGAACAAGGTAAGACTGTCCACAGCGTGGCTGCTGGGGCAGAATGAAGGAATGGAGCTGATCACACAAGCCCAGCCCCTCTACTTGTCACTCCCTCCTTCCTTCCTTCCTTCCTTCCTTCCTTCCTTCCTTTCTTCCTTCCTTCCTCCCTTCCTCCCTCCCTCCCTTCCTTCCTTCCTCCATCCCTCTCTTCCTCCCTTTCTCCCTCTCATCCTTCTTTCCTTCCTCCCTTCCTTCCTCTTTCCCTCCATCCCTCCCTCTCTTTCTTTCTTGCTTCCTTTCTTCCTTTTGTCCTAGTCCTGATTTCCTATGTTTGATTCTTCCCAAAGTCTTATGTGAAGCACAACTTATCCAAGGTAGTGCAATGGGTCTGATTATATTAATCATAACATATAATTATGGTAATCATTTACAAAAAAACCTTGCTCTTCAGATTGTTTTAAGGTTTATTGTAATTCTCATCTTTTTTTTTCTTGGTTAGTCTTAATATTGTCAAAAAGGGTCTCGAATTGCTTTGAAATATAGTGGTGACAAATATGTGAGTCAGTTTGTAGCTGTCTTCTTGAGTGGCCTAGAAGTGTCTCATTAGTCGCTAGTGAAAGGTGCAATGCAAAGTTGTCTAGGATGGGGAAATTTGCTAGAAAATTACATGTGAAAACCATTCAAATTAAATTATATATTGCTGTTCTGAACTGCTAAAATAAAATTCATGAAGGGAACTCAGGAAATTGGTTAATGTATCACTGTTGAGCTATTACTATGAAAACTGTTTTGGCAAGTAATGAGATGAACTGAAGAGTATGCAAAATTTGTGCACTTCACTTTACAGGTGTTGTAAAGAAAAAGAACGGCCACATTGAAATGGACAAAACACAACAATGTAGCCTGGGACCCTTTCTGTTCAGAAATGGGAGAGTGAATGTAGGTTAGGAACTTGGGAAGGACATCAATGAGAAGACTGAGAATTGCTTTGAAGGATGGAAGACAACTTCATGAAGTTAAGGGAAGGAGAAGGGCTAGGGTGATAACTACACGAAGTCCACACACATGGAAGAAAAATTTGGTTGCATGGTTAATGCACAGAGATCCAAATGTTCCCTTGTAGGCAATGGTGATCCATTTAAATGTCAACTTGCAGAAATATTTTAGTGACATTACCCCATAAAAGGCATGACTAACAGAGTTTCAATTGGAATCTTCTTGCAGAATATCATGAATTCAGTGTTTGACTGCTATTCAGGAGTTGAATGACCTTTGGCAAGTAACTCATATCTATAAACTTAACTTGTCGTCCTAGCAAAATAATAATAATAATAATAATAATAATAATAATAATAATAATAATGATAATAATAACAGTCCATTTGCCATTCTATTTTTGTGACTATTGAGTGGAATGCAAAGACAGTATACTAACTGGGCCAGTGCAAATTGTAATGAAAATGTGATCATAACTACACTGCTGGCAGCAAAGGCTTAAAGCAAGTGATGGGAATGGAAATGGAAGTAGACATGAAGAACATTCATCATTAGCAAGGTAAGTATGGATGTAAGAGGGTGAAGAGAGGGCAGTATCAACAACTCAGGACTGCAGTGTAAGAACTAGATGTTGCCACTGGTGTTCATGCAAATCAGGGCAGGCAGAGAGAGGTCAGCGACCTGTCCTGGTTACTCACTGATGTGAGGACGGTCTTATATGCTCCCCAGGGCAAGTCAGACACAAAGCCACAGATGACCCTGAGGTCAGATTGGGTGCGTTTGGTGGTAATGGGGGTTGGCAATGCATAATATGGTGGAGATGAAGTCAGTGCATCCCAGGCATCCTGGTCAGTCCTGGGAGGTGAGGAAAGCAATGAAGGATAATGTAGGCCAAAAATAAAAGGTGAAAGAAATGAAGCAGGAGCATACTTCAGGGACAGACGGGAGTAAAAGAGGTGTAGTTCCTGATCTTATTTGGATATGAAGTCTTGCTAAGTTGCTTGGGTTGGCTTAACATTTGCAACCCTTCCATCTCAGTTTTCTAAGTAGCTGGCTCCTATAGGTAGGTGCCACTCTGCTAGTCTAGGTACTTGTTGCCAGCCAGGGCCCTTGGGATACTTATAACATTATTTGCGGACCATACAAAATGATCAATATAGGCAGAAGTTGAGCCATGGGAAGCCAACCAGAAGCATATAAAAGCATTCCTGCTGGGTACTGGTGGATCACACCTGTAATCCTAGCTACTCAGGAGGCTGAGATTTGAGGATTGTGGTTCAAACCCAGCCAGGGTAGAAAAGTGAGTGAAACTCTTCACTTAGCTACCACAAAAAACTGAAAGTGTACCTATGCCTCAAATAATTGAGTACTAGCCTTAAGCAAAAAAAGCTCAGGGACCGTACCCAGGCCATGAGTTCAAGCCCCAGAACTGGTGTGTGCATGAGTGTATGCATGTTCATGCGTGTGTGCGTGTGTGCACACACACACATACGCACACAAACACACAGAGCACACCTGCCTATTTGTCATGAACCAAATAATTTCAAAGGCATTTTGTGGTCCATTGGCAAAATGTTCCTCACTCCTACAAAAGCTTTTCCAGATGAATTAGAAAATTCTAATCCAGGAAGTTAGAGAAAAGTAAATTGTGGGCTCCAATGTGTGATAGAACAATGGTTAAAAAAAGAAGGTGTTGTACATGGAAAAACAGGTAATGAAATTAAGTATTAACATAGGTTCTGAAGCCAGTTCCAGTGATAATCCTAAACCTATGCAGGAAGCTGAGATCCAAAGGATCTTTGCTTAAGGCCAGACAGACAATAAAAGTTGGTGAGACTCCAGCTCCAAAATAACCAGTAAAAGGCGAGGCATTGCATGGCTCAAGTGGTAGAATACTAGCCAACCAAAAAGGCTGATCAAATGAGAGATCCTTAGTTCTAACCCTGGTACTGTAAAAACAAAACAAAACAAAGCAGAACCAAAGACCTAAAAGTCAGACATGAATTTGTGCTATATGGAGTCTAAAGTTAATTAATATTTTCTCTGGGGAAAAAAATCCCCAAATCATGAATATAAAGTTAGATACAAGAGTGGGCATTTCTGAAGAATGAAAAAGTAAATTAAAAATTTCAAAAAAGCAGAAAGCTACTATATACTTTACAGACTCTATAACCAGATATTGATCTAGTGACTTACTTTTACTTTTTTAGTTGCGTAGCGGGAGAGTGGATGTAGCCCTCTAGCCTTTTGATAGTTAAAATTCTGACTAGAGTTTGCATAGTAGGGTGAGTATAGTTAATAAGTTACTGTATAGTTCAGAAAAAGCAAAAAACAAATCATAAAGTTGAACCATAAAGAAATGGTAGGATGCCCTTGATTTGAACATTCACATACTATGTATATGTGAAGGAAATGTCATAGGGGACCCTACTTGTATGTATGATTTTTACATGAGTCATAGATACATATCACATAGAAAATGTGTAAGTCTAACTAAAGTATTTGCTCTACTTCTGGGTATGACTTTTTGAGAGCAAGTTATGAGGAGAAACATGAATGAGAAAAGAAAGAAAGCCGGGCAGTCCCAGAAGCTACCCAGAATGCTGGGTATGGCTGTTAACCGTGGGGCTCTGGCTGAGATTTAGCCTGCAGCTCCCATTGGCTCCACCTAGAATATACCCTGTGCAGGAGTCCTGGTGTGGGAGAACTGAACTTGCCACTCAGGTTGGAGTATGAAGTCAGAAAGGCAGCACACGGGCAAGAAGACCATGTGTGTAACTGAGGCAGAAGGTGGAGACTTCGATGGTCAGTTCTGATATGACATGACATATTCTGATATGATATGATATATGTCTTCATGTATGTTCTGAATGTGTGAGTAGAAACTTTCAGCAAGACTATATTTATATATATTAGTGTAATGAGAAATAAAGAGAGAAATTTGGGAGAAATAAAGCAGAGTCACATGTCCTTTTCTTTCTTTTTTTCTTTCATTTTCCCTTCCTTCCTTCCTTTCTTCCTTCCTTCCTTCCTTCCTTCCTTCCTTCCTTCCTTCCTTCCCTCCTTCCTCCCTCCCTCTCTCTTTCCTTCTTTCTTGTACTGAGAGCAAGATACCTGGCACTTTGCTCATTGGCTGGTGTTCTACTAACTGAACTATGCCTCTAACCTCTCACATACTCTAATAAAAGATATGCCATTTTTAAATTTTATTTAAACCTACACTACAAAGCAGAACAAAAAGTATTGATTAGTGTGGAAAAAAACAGATGTATCAAGTTATTTTAAAAATACTTAAAAGGTAGAATTGGTATGAGGCAAAGGGAATGTTTCAACTCAATCTGTTTTGTTTTTCACTTTTCACAAAGAATGCCTATTTTCTTGAAAGACAGGTTGAGGGCCTTCACTGTAGATACAACAGTGAGTAAAACTGCCTCATCAAGAATAACTCAGTTTTCCTGTGCAACATTCAATTATTAACATGTTTAACAATCTGTGTTCTGGTCTAACCCAGGCTTGCTTGCTTGCTTTGCCAATTTGCTTTGTTGTTGCTTGTTTTGACAGGGTTTTATTTTTGTCTTGTTGTAAAAAACAAAAGAGTATTGTATCCTCTTTAAGTAGTTGTACAAACGAGTTGCCAGGCAACAAGGTAGTTTATGAATAAAGCTCAGCTTGATCACTATTTTTTTTGTTTTTGTTTTGAGACAGTCTGACTATGTAGCCTAGGTTGGCCTTGAACACACAGTTTTCCTACCTCAGCATCCCTGGTGCTCTGACAATCAACATGTACCACCATACTGGGTTTCTTGATCCATTCCAACCACCATAACACGATGCTGTAGGCTGAGTCATTCATAAACAGAAATTTCTTTCTCACAGGCTAGAAAGTTTAAGACGAAGGCTCCAGAACACTGAGAGTCTGGGGTCTGATGGTATTTGTTTGTCACTTTTTTAAGGACCCTCTCAGTCACCCCCATAGGCTGCATATATAAATTTTGGGAAGACAAGAACATTTAGACCAAAGCAGCCTATGGTTTTATTAGTCACACTTAGTCCTGAAAATGACATGCGCTAGTAGGTTTCAGAGTTTGAATGGGGATGGTTTGGGTTATTGCTGATGAGCATTCCCCATGCCAGGAAGAACAGAACTCTCAGACTGCTGCTGTGTGAAGGAAGGACGTTGAAACTCGGGTATACACACTGTAGGAAGTGTTGCTTGAATGATTACTATTCAATTTTGTAAGCGTTTCCTTCTACCTAAAATTGGGAAAGATTCCAATTTTATAACATCACGCCATCTTTTTCTCTTTAATATTTGCATTTAATATAAACCTGCTTTTATACCCAGCTTTCTCTGATAGTTTTATGCTTAGAAATCATATAACATTATAAGATGATAATATTTTCTTAGGTAAGGTTTATTTTAAACAGAATGCTATAATTGACCTTGACCTACAATTCTAGTGTAAAAACAGGAACAATAATTATATATACATATGTTGACATATGTAAATAAGAGATTGCTTGCAAATTTGCCTGGGAACTAATATCAGCTCATAAGAAAGAAAAGTATAAGAAGAAAAATTGGAAACCTTTCAAAAATTTATGTTATAGAAGCCCTTAAACTAATGACTCAGTATCTTTTCTAGTCTTCTAAAAGTTGTGCTTATACATGTGTGCATGTACACTCAGGTTAGTACACATGTTTACACATGGACATACGCACTCTGCATACTTTTCCAAATTGCGGTCATAATCTTACGATTTCATTTTTTCCTCACTCCGATCACATTCTCCTTATTTAAAATATCAAGTGCAAACTCTGCTGAACGATTTAATAATATCCTATCAGTGCCTAGATTAAAATATAATCTTTTTTTCTGCAGTACCACACAGGATCTGAAGAAAACAGGTGAGCCACCAAGTTGATTCAACTGAGGTGAGATGAGAAAGGGACGTTTGTTCGTGTGTGCTCAAAACAAGGGCATCTATAAAAGATAGCAAAGGACCCGGGAATGGGGATCACTCTAGTCTGAAGGATGAAAGTGCAGAGGAATCTCCAGAAACTTCAGAAAGTAAAAACTGTCCACAAGGCTTTGGCCATCGACAGTGAACACCACCGTTGTTCTTGGTCTGTTGAGGAGGGAGGACAGAAAAGAAACACCCTGATTTCTCACCTTCCTTCCTTCCAATAACCCAGCAGTGTTTTCTGAGTCAAACCCAACTTGAGATAAGAGCATAAGGACTTGAGTAAATGTAGAGTGCAGAAAGTTCTGCCACCTTTGAAGAGAGTTGTAGGAAGGGTGGAAAATACACTAGAAGTGAGAAAGACTTAATACATACATATTTTAAGTGTTTTGCTCCTTGCATTTGTGCTATTGTTTAAATAAGGTCATAAAACATACATACTTTGGTCCACGAACCTTAATATTGCATCTTTCTGCAAATGCTTTGTCTTGAAAAATCAGCTGTTTGCTAATGATGGGAGAACGGAAATGCAAACTTTCTGAGAATGCCATGGATGATTAAAATCACATCACTTCATTGGGAATCAATTGTCCTTGTTTGGCTTTATAGCTAACGTCAATAAAACTCAAAGGGGAAAATTTCTGATTAACCCACCTAGGTTCTTACTCCATAGTGACCCAAGTGGCATTTTCTTAATTAGTTAGCACAAGCTGAAGAGTCAGGGTTCTGCTGTTGTTTCTGTGAACCAACTGAAATCAGGATTAAAACATAAGTGATGATCCCAGGAGGACAAATGGAAGATCTACCTTTTATGTGCATCCTCCCTTCAGTTACTTTTCTTAACGAAAACTCAGCATAGCTGGGCACCAGTGGCTCAAGCCTGTAATCCTAGCTTCTAACAAGGCTGAGATCTGAGGATCACAATTCAAAGCCAGTCCGGGCAGGAAAGTCCATGAAACTCTTATCTCCAATAAACCACCAGAAAACTGGAAGTGGTGCTGTGGCTCAAGTGGTAGAGTGCTTGCCTTGAGCTGAATAGCTGAGGGACAGCACCCAGGCTGAGTTCAAGCCCCATGACTGACAAGAAAGGAAGAAAGGAAGAAAGAAAGAAAGAAAGAAAGAAAGAAAGAAAGAAAGAAAGAAAGAAAGAAAGAAAGAAAGAAAGAAAGAAAGAAAGAAAGAAAGAGAAAACTCAGCATTTAGCATGAAAGGAAATGAGATTATAGAACTGCTTGAATCTGTGGCCTCTTTAAAGTATGGTTTTATTTGGCCCTGTCAGACACAAACATCCACTCATCTTTGTGCACATACACCCTCAGAAAGGAGGTGACTGAAATTAGTACCTTGCCATTCAACTGTCATCAAATGTTCAATTTAGTGGGTAGTAAATACGGGCTGTTTTGTGGAATGTGTTATATGGGAGTTTATGTGGGAGTTTATGTTATCTCTACTGAAAAGACGTCAGGTAGAAGACTATTGTACAACATTGCTTCTGTATGTTTTTCAGCCATATGGCTTGCAAATATTCTCTTCCAGTCTGTGGGTTTCTTTTTCACTGTGTTGATTGTATTGCTCTGCTTTTCAGAAGCTTTTTCTTGTGATGAAATTCCCTTTGTCTATTTTTTGCTTCTGTTTCTCCTGTTTTGAAGAAATCATCACCATAGTCCATGTGAACTGTCAATAGTGTTTTCTCTGTGTTCTTCCAGCGTTTTGTAGCTTCATGCCTCATGTTCAAGTCTTGCATCCATCTCAAGCTAATTTTTTTTGTATATAGTGTAAGACCAGAATCTAATTCTGTTCTTTTGCCTATGATCATCCAATTTTCCTGACACCACTGAACGTAGCATTCCTTTCCACCATTGTGAATTCTTGGCATCCTTGTCAAAGACCAGTGGATTATACACATGGACACTTCTTATTTCTGGGATTTCTATTCCATATTTTTTGGTTAATATATTTGTTTTTATTCCAGTCCCATATTGTTCTAATTACTGCAGTTTTGTAATATGTTTTGAAATAAGTCAATGTGCTGCCTCTTTGTCACATTTTTCTGGCAATTTACAACCTTTTATATTTTAGAATTGATTCTTCTATATCTAAAAATTACCATTGAGATTCAAGTAGAGATTACATTGTGTCTGTAGAAAACTTCAGTTGGACCTTTTAGTAATATTAACCCTACAACTCAACAGAAAAATAAAATAAAATCCACTCTACTTGTAATACATATTTCTTCAAAGAAGACATAGAATGGCAAACAGGCATATGACAAAGTATCCACCATCATAATTGTAAAGGAAATACAAATAAAAAAATACAGCAAGATACCATCTTGCACCTGTTAGAATGGCCGTAACTAAAAATAAACCCACACAACCCCATATGTGATGGAAAAATGACCAATCATATTGAGATACTTGGACATTTACTGCAATTTTCAAAATGTTTAGACTCATTTGGTAATGACTGATCACTTTTCATTGTGGAAAGTTTTTCTTCTTCTTAGTATAGAAATATTTCATATTATGTGCTAAGCTTACCTCTAGATTGTTTTATTTTGGATATCATTTTGAACTCATCATTTTTGTATTATTTCTTTAACCTAATTATTATTAAAGTGAAGTAAAAATGTACTAATTTTATGTTATCATGCTTGATTTTCTTACTTCTAAATGTTTTTTTATTTTTTTATTGTGAAAATACTGTACAGAGGGGTTACAATTACATGGGCAAGATAATGAGTACATTTCTTATCAAGCATTGTAGCTCCCCCCCGCCCCCTTACCCAATTCTCCTCCCCTCCACCCCACCAAAGTTGTAAAGTTCGTTTTTCCACATAATGACTTGTACATCTCATTGTTGCAATGGATCCACCTGTATCCCTATTTAAACGATTTGTTTTTTCCCTTCCCCTGCACAAATTATACCAACCTCAAATAGAGTGAAAGCAGGGGTTATACCATAGGGGAAGGACATACAAAGCAACAAAGAAATAATCTTATAAATGTGTTAGAAGCAATCACCTGAAAGGAAAAAAAAACATTTGAATACATATCTTAGGGTTCATTTCCCTAACATCAACTTATCTGACCTTTTCTGCTTGACTCAGACATATACTAGTTATTGCAAATAAGGGAAACCATGGGACCTAAGTTTCTTTGAGCCTGGCTTACTTCAGTTAAGTTTCTTTGAGCCTGGCTTACTTCACTTAATATAATTTTTTCCAAGTCTTTCCATTTCCTAACAAATGGGACAATGTCATTCCTTCTGATGGAGGCATAGAATTCCATTGTGTATATATACCACATTTTCTTGATCCATTCATCTACTGAGGGGCATCTGGGTTGGTTCCATATCTTAGCTATGGTAAATAATGCTGCAATAAACATAGTCGTGCTGGTAGCTTTAGTGCGGCCTTGTTTGTGATCATTTGGGTAAATGCCCAAAAATGGGATTGCTAGGTGATAGAGGAGCTATATGTGGAATCTTTTGAGGAACCTCCATTCTGCTTTCCAAAGCGGTTGAACAAGTTTACAGTCCCACCAACAATGCAGTAAGGTTACACCAACAATGCAGTAAGGTTACTTCTAAATGCTTTTATCAAAGCCCTTCATGTGGATTTCCAGGAAGAGAAATTCATCATCTTCTATACAAATAACTTTATCTTCATCTTTTCAATCTTTTCCTCTTATTTCATGTTTGTCTCTGAATGTATTAGAAGTCATATTTAAAATAAAGTCAGAAGAAGTCATATAATTGCGTTATAGATTACAGTCATGTTTTTATTAACACCCATCCTAAGATTAAATTATCCTTGCTTGTAGAAATTAAATAATTTGAAGTATTTTTTCTTTGCATTAATTCATATGTGAGACTGTATACATGGAATTTTCCTAAATACATATAAATGAGCTATAAAGATAGCTTCATCCTCTAGCCCATGAAGTCATTTAACTAGTGTGAGAATTATTTATTGAGAGACTATTTGGGGGGAAATCTACTCATACATCCACTTGGATAAAGTACTTAGACCAAGAGAAAATTTGTTGATGGTTTTAAAGCTTCCTTATCTCTTCGCTAAGACTATTTTATATTTTAGCTATACTATGTTCTCAGAGGTTGACACAATTTCATTAAGATCATCAAAGTTATTGCCATTGAACAAAGAACTATAGTACAATGAACTATTCATAGTTTAGTAATGTACATTATGAATGAAAAGAAAGCCACTGATTGAATTCTGATTATAGTGTTTCACAAGATTTTAAAAGAAGAGTTAATTCTTTAATTTAGTGACAACCTCTCTCGTCCTTCTTTTCTTTATTTTCCACAAAAGACAGAACATTCACTGCATTCCCAGTTCTGCACATGTCTCCTCTTGGTTGGTTATGATCTTCCCCGCCTTACCTTTCAAGCCTTCTTTAGTGCTGAATTATGTCTACCTTTTTTCTTCTCACCTTCTTTAAAAAAAAGAACAATGATAACTTAGGAAGATTTCAGCATAACATATTCTAAACTGCTGTAACAGACCTAGTCATGCTGGCGAAAGCTGAGTCGGAATTCCTCTGGAAATGATCTTTGAAATTGTTATTATGCAGCTCAGTAGGATCTTTGCCAGCATTATATAAGTAACTATCTATTAGGTAGTAGGCAGATGGGGAAGGTTGCCTGTTGGAAGTATGTTTCTCAGCAGGCTAGGATGATTCTTAACTTGAATTACATTTTGCTGAGAAAATATGGACGGAATCAGATATTTAGACAGGAAAAGCAGGCAGGTGTCTCCACGCTAATGGCAGACGCTGAGCTTAGAACATGGAGACACTCGATTATTATTCCTCAAAGGAATTGCACTGTCTCCACACTTCACTGCTTGTCTCATGGAACCCTCAAAGGGGCACATTGAGAAAGGTTCCAGCTCCTTCCAGCACCTCTCCACCTGCTGCACAAGCAATGCACGAGTTCTGATTGATTCTTGACAACAAAGAGCTCACCGTCAAATTGTATAACCACTACCATAAGGAATGGCCTCATGATTGCTAACTGTCTCAAACCCCACTTCCATGAGCTAGTTAATGGGAAAGGAAGCTTTATGTCCACTAATTAGCTGAGGTGAGGACAAAGGCAAACCAGAGATGGAACTAGGAAAACAAAAACGGATGTTTTCTCTCATCAAGGCTGAGCTTTACTGCTGTGGATTCTTTTTGAGTCTTAGTACCTGACAGTCTTAGTACCTTGCTCACCCCCTTCTCCCCCAGTTTTCAGTGCCACTTGAAGTCAGGATCACGGGATGTATATTATTGTGCTATAATTGCATTTGAGGGCACAGTGGCCTGTGATTGTGGTATAACAACTAAAGCCCTGGAGTACCTTTTTAGTCCATTAAAAATGACCCTAGCCTTGGATCACATCACAATGTATTGATTTTTTGTGGCTTCCTCTCCCTGGGTCTGCTTCCGCTTCCACAGGGACACACTAAATTATGACACACAAGGGTCCAGTGACATGAACTGTCTTTTTGGGTCATAACGCATTACTCAGTGTTGGTTACTAATGTGTCTCTGTTGCATGTGAATGAAGCCATGTGAATTGCCCTGAAGTTGTGAGCGGATGGGTGTTATGTAAATATCATTTAGTATTTGTGATGGAGACAATACTTTTCTCATCTGTAAGTGGGAGGCACTTAGACCACACAGAAGGAAACATAGCCAAGTTTGGCTTGCTGTAAAAAGAAAAGGATCCACTGTCTCATCTAGAAGCTATACCTCTTTGATGCTAATTTGACATCTGTTTTCTCTTTGTTTCTTTTTTTCTCCTTGTTTATCTTTTACAGTGATGACTGATATAAGATCTGTTTGTGACTCGTTGTGCTAAAGACTTAAAGTGAGGAGGCAAGCCTGTCCTTAGCATGTACAGGAACACAGTTCTCACATTACCTGGTGTCTGGAATAGATTTCCATTTGGGGAACAGAAGCTGGAAGAAGTTAGGGAGAGCCAGGATGACTTGAGTTCATCCTAAGTATAACTCATTAAGTAGTTACTTCATGAATAGATAGTGCTAGGGACATAAACTAAATGACGATGTCAGTCACTGTTATTTAGTTAATCCATCTTAGAAAATACACTTGGACCAAAGGAGGCACATACCAAAATGTTCATGGATGTATAAACTGTTTATAGAAGTGAAAACTCAGAAATAACCTAGAAAACCTTCAGTAAAAGGCTGCCAAGACAAATCAAAATATCCACACAATAGAAAAATCATCCAACATTTTAAAAGAGTGAAGTGGATCCATATGTGAAAAGTATTCTGAGATATGATGTAACTAAATCAGGAACTAAACAAAATGATATGTCCAGCAAGGCAGTTCATGTAAATAACACAGCATCCATCCATACACCCATGCACCCACCCACCCATCCATTCATCCATGCACCCATCCATCCATCCATCTATCTATCTATCTATCTACTCACCCACTCACCCACTTGTCCATCTATCCATCTTTCTATCCATCTACATGCACATGGTGTACATTTTACCCATAATTGTCAGGTGTAGAGAAAACAATTCTGGGAGAATAGCCCCCAGAGTAGCCTCATAGTTCAGTGTCAAGAAGTGCTAGACACAAAGAGATGAGATCTTTGGTGACAGTCTTACAGCCAAGGGTCATATCTCTATACTAATCTGATAGCCTGATTAGTTACATTTCTTTGGAGAAGTCAAGGGGACTAGAATTAAAGACAGTTGTCAAAATGAGCCTTAACCATCATCCGTGTCTTAAATTTTGTTTTGGTGCTGGTCCTGGGGCTTGAACTCAAGGCTTGAGCACCATCCCTGAGCATTTTAACTGAAGGTTAATGCTCTACCCCTTGGGCCACAGATCCACTTGTGGCTCTTTTTTCCGTAGTTTATTGGAGGTAAGAGTCTCACAAACATTCTTGTTCTGGCTTGCTTTGAACCATGATCTTCAGATCTTTGCCTCTTGAGTTGCTAGTATTACAGGTGAGACACCAGCTCCCTGCTTATGTCTTTATTCTTAAAGGAGATCATGCTAATAAACTGTATATATGCTAATTTAATCTGAGTGAAATGGGTGATTTTTTTTTGCTTTCCAGGTGCTAACAATCTAGAGCAGAAATAGGCATGTGCCCAATAACTGATACGAAACAAAGATAAAGTGGTGCCATGTGTCAAGATCCTAACCAAGCCCAACGAGAACAGGACCGGTGGAATGGATGTTCTCCTGACTCTTGGGTGACAGGCATTTACCACAAGAGCCCTCGGCACAAAGGAAGCTTTGCTATGGTAGAGCATTTCGGGACACAAATCAAGCCAAGACTGGATAGTTCTGGTGGTTCATTATTTATCAGACATGCATTCGTCTGTCTTAGAAGACACAATGCAGGGGTTGGGAGAAGAGGCTGGAGAGAAAACCAAAGCAAGGGAGTCCTAACCTAAAAGTAGGGATTTGTTTGAGACTTAAGTGAAAACTCATCTGGCCGTCTAAAGCCAAGGGAAAATGAACTGGTGAGAGAGTACGAGCTCATAGAGCAACTAGAGCATCACTGAGGACTACACTTGGAAAATCCAAATAAAGGACAAGATCACCTTAAGCAGCAGAAGAAGGGCAGCAGGCAGAAGCACAAGGCAGGTCTGGTAAAGTCCATCAGGTCTTACCATATTCACTCTGCTCAGCTACACTCGCATGGTGAGGAGGAGGTGGAGAAGAGACATTGTCTTGAGTTTCTATAGATGGCAAGGAATCTGTAAACAGGGCAGCAGGGCCATCCCACACATGGGAATGGAGTGGGCAGGCTGGCTCAAGTTGAATCAAGAGGGAGACACGGGGATGATGAGCTGTGCGTTTCCTAAGTGCCAATTAGTGTTCGAAACACCATGCAGGCCTTGGCGGTCACTGTGAGCAGCCATTGTTTCCGCTGTTGTGATCCCACCCATCTTGCTGCTGCTGGAGTTTAAGAACTTTCTCAAGACTACAGAGAGATCAGCGGGCTCCTGAGTCAATACTGTTGAAGGATGGGCTATTACACAGGTTCACTCTGTTACCCTTGTTGCCCTTTCTCCCCCCTTTTCTCCCCAAAACAGGAGACAATTTTAAAACACTGAGTGAGAAAGCAGAAAGTCACTTGACCCTGAAAGCAACCATAAAAATGTTCACAGCTACAATTTCAGTTCTTCTTGTCATATCTCCAAATTCCAGGTAAGAAACACCATTCAGTGCTTCATTTCCTAATAATAAAAACAGACAATTATAAATTGCTTGGCCCAAACGATTTCTCAGTGAAGAGCTAAATTGAGACAAGGGCTTGGAACCCAGAATTGGCCATGAAACCTTTTGAGCAAATCGTGACTGCCTCCATCCGCCAGGTTTCTGAAGTCAGTCCTCATTTCAAAATGCAATCCCATCAAATACACCACATTAAAACAAGTTTCCACACCTCTTATTTAAAACTGTCCAAAGGCTCCATCCACATTGACAGGGAAGTCTTAATCCCTTGTCATGGTGGTGTAGCTTACTAGAGTCTGATCTAACTCTTGAACTTCATCTCTCTCCCATGTCCTTTTCTTCTCAAATCCTCCAAGCTAGCTTCTGCATTAGGGACTGAGCTTGTTCCATGAGTGTGGAACGTGTTTGCCTGAATCTTCACCCAGCCCGTCTCTTCTTGCCTTTGGGTTCACAAAAGACATCTTGAAGAGAATTGACTTGAACGACCCCCAAACCAAAGTAACCATCTCTCCAAATCTCTTTGCTCTGTATTAAGTTCTTCGTGGCCTCTCTCTCGTCATCTGGAGTTTGATTGTTTATGTTCGTCTAATTCTAGATTGATGGATTCTTCTAGGAGAGCAACATTCTTATGTTCTTGTGCACATTCCATATCCCCAGCTTAGTCTCAGAATTGCACATGGACCTAAGCACTCACTGAGTAAACAGTTTGTGCTTTACCTAGCTGCCTAGTGGTTGAGCGTGCTCAACGATGTCCACTGACTCTTGAAAAGGCCAACTAATTAATTATAGGGCAGTAAGTGTGGGGAGGTGTCTTTGAAAGATACCATTTGGTAGATCAAACAGTTGAGGTAGAGCTAGGTGCTGGTGACATTCCTCATATCCTAGCTACTCAGCAGGCAGAGATCTGATGCTTGTAGTTTAAAGCCAGCCTGGAAAGTCCATGAGATTCTTATCTCCAATAAACTACCAAGCTTAAAGTGGAGCTGTAGATCCAAGTGGCAGAGCTTTGGCCTTAAGCAAAAAAGCTGAAGGACAGCACTCAAACTCTGAGTTCAGGCCCCAGTACTATCATTAAAAAAAAGTAAATAAAAGCTGGGGCAGAAAGGTAGAGCAATCTGCTTGCAGTGAGTCAGGTTAGTAGCAGGTGTAAACTAAAACCTTTGTCTCTTTCATTGGCAGAGTAGTGTTCTTTCATTTGTCTTGGTAACTGCCTTGTGAATGAGTTTGTAAAGTATCTTAACTTCTAAATTTCTTTGGCCATCATTCATGAAGGCAGGATGATCTTATAGAGACACGGCTTTTCGAACATGAATATTACCCCTGGAAACAGGTTGATGACTCTGACACGTACAAGCGGAACATTTTCCAAGTGGTAGGTTCTATTTCAAGAGCATGATACATATCAATCCACACCATCATTTAAAAGTCCCCAAGAAATGGACACGATGGTCAGTCACCTCCAGTTATTGGTGGGGAATCTGAAGCACTGATATTAAGAAATTTGCACCAAATCATAGAACAAGTAAGTTGTGGAGTCAGGACTCAAAAATTCAGACAACTCTACTTTAAAACCTCAGTTTTTAACCATGTTACCTGGCCTGCTCCAGCCCTGAGGCCCAATTTAGCCTTCAAAATATCAGCTCAGAGAGTTTCCATCAAGATCAAATGCCTAGGTGAATCACAGGGCAAATGAGAATCAATAGTGCCATTTTCATCAATGCACTATTGGCAGAACCGACTTTTTTTTTTTTTTGCTTTAATTTTTCCTGTATAGTGGTCTGCCGTACACAGCAATGAAAGGACAAGAACAAACACCAGTGAGTCACCAGCTTCTAAGCTACCGAGTGGCGCTTTATTAATGGCAGGAAGATAAAGCTTCCTGGAACAAGTTGTTTACAAATGCTGGCATTGAAAGGGTAGAGGGCTTGCCGAGCCCGCTGGCCTGGGCCAATTACACACTAAGTAACTGATTAAAGAGGAATTGCATAGCTCTTCCTCTGGGCTGCCCAGCGGGTTTTACTAGGGCTGATTTCTCCAGCTGGACCTGGTACTTGTGAAATCAAGCAAGAGAGAACATCAAAATCTCTCTCTGGTGTCTAGCTTTAAGCCTCCCTTTATGTTAAAGCAGGAAAATTTAGACAAGACTTTTCCAGGTTAAGATCCCTCTCAAGTTCATTAAGTTGGAGTTCCTAAGTTTGTATGATAGCTACTACTAAGATTTCCTTTCACAGAAATTAAAGACAGCATGTAGTAGAAAATGTGAGATAGAGAAAGAAATAAACTGTCTTCAGGAAGATCAGAGCATGAAGTCAACGCTATATTCATTTTTTAACTTTTAGTGAGCTTGCTTGCTCAGCTGATGCTTTATGACTTATGCTTAGTTTCTTGTTGGTTACTTGGAGATGGAATCTTGGGGACATTTTTGTCCAGACTGGTTTTGAATCATGATCTTCCTAATGTGAGTCTCCTAATTAGCTAGGATTACAGGCATCGTACTATATTTAAATATTTTGTTTTGTAATCCAAGTCAATAAATTGTTTACATCTTCAGTTTTAAAACTCTCCAGGTGTGTGAGTTTTAGAGTTTCCCAGCATAGCAACAGCTGCTTTGATAGTGAAGTTGGACCACAAAACAAACACTCCAGCTTCCTGAGCACCACACTTTGGGAAAGGCTGCCAGCTGCTCCCGTGATATTTGCTACAGTGGCACAGCCTTGTGACTCTGAATGAGAAGCAGATGGGCAAAGCAGGAGATACCAAAGTCGGAAGGGGGTCAAGCTGGTTCAAGGTGAACCTCTATTAAAACATGTCTCTCTCCATTACTTGGTAGCTTCACCCAGTACACATTCTGTAAACATTCAGAACTTCTTTGCTTGGTTTTAATAGAAAACTAATTCAGGTGTTGCTATGTACAGAGGAAAAAAAATCATAGTAAATTAAGTCATATCCTTGCCAAATAATTGCATACGAACCACTAGCTCTAAAAATTTCAGACTTATTTCCTTCTATTTTGTTATATTCTCCTCCAGACCGACACCAAGTCTGTTTGTCATAGGAGGCACATTTGATAGACGACGTATAGTTACCCCTTGTTTTGGCTTGAAAATACTCTGACATCATGAATAAAATAGTCCGAACAAACAGTAGAAATAATTGGGACAAGAAATTAGCAAGCCAAGAATTTTTCCCCCTGATTCAGACTCTCTGATTTCTACTTCTCAATGTTTGAAAGTAGAATTACCATTGTAGGGTCTCTATAAATCTTGTAAGTTTGTGGCAAGATCAAAGCAATATTTGTAAACTAAAATATACCCATGTGCAGAAAGTTATGAACTTTAATAAAACCCTTTGTTAAAGTTTTATTCTCAGAGGATCACATTTCTGTGAAAGGAACTGAGTGATTTAGTGTCTTTTTTTTTTTTTTTGCTGGTACTAGGATTTGAACTCAGAACACCAAATATGGTAGGTAAGCTCTTGAGCCATTCATTCTGCCAGCTCTAAATTGTGTGCCTCTAGTTGCATGAGTTAGAATCAAAATGCTACTGTGGAACAGCCAATTTGGAAATTCAGTATTTTTATTCTATTATTATTATAATTATAATCCAGGGCCTCACTGTATGCTGAGTAATCACCTACTACTGTGTTATATCACAGCCTTTTCAAGATTGTTTTGATATCAGATTGAGAAGTCAGAGAATAAAAAAATCAACAGACCTTCCGGGTTTTAATTTCCAGGTCCAACCTGAGATTCAGTTTCCAGGACTGAGCAAATACTACTTAGGCTTGTCTATGAGTAGGATCAAGCAAAGGTCAACACGGCAGGTTTACTGACGTCATGACCAGCCAGTTTTTACTTACACTGCCAATAACGCACTTCAGTGCCATTTTAAAGAGATTTAGAAAGAGCATTTTCCCTTCTTGCCAAGGTTTATCTTGCCATACTGGATTCTTGAGGTAACATGAAGTCTTGGGCACCAGGCAGGCCTGCAAGTAGAGGAAACACCTCCTCCCCTGTGCAGTTAAGTAAGCGCTGGCGTTTCTTCTAAAAAAAAAAACAAAAATCTCCCTGGAATTGACATGTGTACCTTTTAAAAGAAATGAAATAGCAATGGCCACTGGACAAGAAGAAGAGTGAATTCGAAAGTGCTCATAAAAAGAAAAAGGCGGGGGAAGGGAAAGAATGTGCAAACACAAGAAGCACACAAGGCCGTGGGCGTGAGTAAGCGAAGCAAAGTGCACCACAGATAAAGCACCCGAAGTGAAGGCAGGGAGGAAATACACTGACACAGCTGTTCACAGAACGGCAGCGGTGTGCGATCGAAAAGTGAGTAACTGATTAAAAGTGAAGCTGAACCTAGACCACTGCCCTGAGATGCAGCTGTGATCGCTTTAATAACACCTACGCCTCAGGAAGTGTAACAAGAAACAACCTGTAAAGCTCTGGGCAATGGAAGAATCTCTGAAGATGACACAGAGGTGTGATGGATTCTTCTAGAAAAGCCCAATAAAAAGCAAATGTAAACATTTGCCTACGTCACTTATCTTCTCCAGAGAACATAAAAGTTAGTTGCACTGTAACTCTTCAAGGAACATGGAAAGAATAGAAATCCTGGGGTCTTACTGGTTTCTGTCAGACAATCCATTACTCTGATCTATTTTTTTTTATTTTCTGCAGGACTGGAATTTGAACTCAGAACCTCTACCATGAAAGCCATATTCTGCCTTTTGCTTCAGTTGATTTTTTTCTGATGGACATTTTTGCTCCAGGCTGTTCTTGAATCTCAGTCTTCTTACTGACAGCTTCCCAGATGCCGGGATTACAGGCTTGAACCATCTTTCCCAGCTTGTTGTTTGAGCTCCAGTCTCATTACCATTTCATTTTTATTTTCTGAAACTCAGGCTGGCTTCCAACTGCCTTCCTCCCATCGCCCTCTCCCTCCACTGATGTTTACTTCAGACTCCCCCCACCACCCCATCTTCCCCCCACCATGAGCAATCAGGCAAATTAACAAGGACCCACAGGGGCAGAAGGCACAGCTCAGTGGTAGAATGCACACAGAGGGTGTGTGTAAGACTCTGGGTTCCATCCCCAGCACTGACAAAGTTCTGCACAGGAGGCTGATATTTAACCCTTTGTAGCAGCGAGGATCATCTCAGCAGATGATTGTGCATGAGGAGTCTGACCCAGGGATGCAGAAGCTGGGCTTGAGCTCCAGCACCCGAGCGGAGTTCACACGAGTGGAACATCTCAGGATTCACGGTGGCCTTGTCACCTGCGAGTTGCCGTGAGGAAGAGCAGCTAACTCACAGGCTTGACGAGAATCACATAAAACAAGAACGGTGAATGTGCTTTCAGACCGCGTCATGCTACTAAACGCACGGTGTAGACGGTCCCTGACAGGGTAACTCGAATAAAGCGTTGGCTTTGAGTTTACAGAGTGATTTGGATGGAAAACTCAGTGAGGTATGAGCACCTCCCTGCTCTCAATGAGCTTGCATGCCAGCCCTCCGACCTCTTCCGTGTTCTGCAGCTCCTTCTTCAACTTTGGAACCTGCTCTCACGAGAGACCATGGATACCTAGTGCTTCCCAAATGTAGTCATCGCTGGAGCCGTTGCCCAGTGCATGAAACAGAAGGGGGGATCGACTCCATGGCATGGTGAATCTACAATAACGACCTTTTCACACCTGCACCACCCGTTCATCCACTCACCTGTCCAAACCCAGTTAGGATTGTTTGTCTGTCGCCTCTTTTCCTGCCGCCTCTTGTTTGCTTGTTGCTGGAATGGAGGTGAGACTTGTGGTTTTGAATAAGTTAGATAAATGTTTTATCAATAAACTATATCCTCACTTATTTATGTGTGTATGTGTGTGCCAGCTTGAACTCAGGGTCTGGATGCTGTTCTGGAGCTTTGGTGCTCAAGGTTAGTGCTTCACCACTTGAGCCACAGCTCCACTTCTGGTTTTTTGGTAGTTTATCGGAGATAAGAGTCTTATGGACTTTCTTACCTGGGCTGGCTTCAAACTGCGATCCTCAGATCTCAGACTCCTAGCATTCCAAGTGTGAGCCACCTACACTCAGCTCATTGACTGTTTTTAATCTTATGTTTTCAAAATCCTATTTAGTTCACATAGTATTTTCCTTTCCTATTACTCTTGCCCCCTTAAATATCTACCTCTTCTGGAAAACCTTCCGTGTTTGACCTTGATCATCTTAGTTCACACTTTCAACATGACTTAATCGAGTTGTTCAAGGCCCCGTGGTTTTGTAGATGTTGTTAGAGCTGCAGGATAATACATGAAGTTAAAACTGGCAATGATTTGATTAAACAATTTCAGCCAGTTCATGGAGGCCTTAAAAAGCAGAGGCGACAAATGAACGCCCCAGAAATATACAACTTATCTATCCAGTTATCATTTATGAAGAGAAACTGTCACTAGTTAAATTAGAGGTTAGATTGTCCCTGGTTCGTTGCACACTCCAACTTTCTGTGTATACACTTGAGTTTCTGCATGTGTTTGTGTGTGTTTATGACTCCCAAGATGCTTGACCTCCTGCTTGCTTAATCGTGGAGGGAACTCATTAGGTTAGAAGTAGCAGTGCTACCACTCATTTGCCATGAGTCGGTCCTCTATGTTACTCCTTTCTCATGAAATCAGAGCTTTGTGGTAAGGGAGCCACATGAACTCTCCAAGCACCTATGACCTACAGACAAGGAGAAGCCTGGACCACACTGAAGCCAGGTCAGAGCTGAAAAATGTCTTGCCATTCTCTATCATCTCATTTATAGTGAATTTAGAATTATTGTAATTCATGTATATGGTTTGCATAAGCCATAAGCCCCGCCCCATGAAGTAGAAAGAAAGAATGTGAGAATGGTGTCTCTCCCAGCTTTCTCCAGTGAAAGTGTGCTCAGCAGGACTGAGAGGATGAATCCAGATGTTGCTGCCCATTCCTCTGGTTGCAGTCCTTAGAAGCCCTGCCAAGGAGGGCTGCTCCTCCCTCATCAGAACATAGTTCTTGAGCCCAGATGGCACACTGCCCTACACCAGTCTGAATCTCAGACCATTAAGATGCACTATTTGCTCTAAATCATAGGCTCAGCACTATAATCCTGGCTCCTCAGGAGGTTGAGATTGGAGAATCAGAATTTGAAGCTAGCCTGTTCAAGAAAGCCCATGAGACTCTTATCTCCAGTTGACCACCAAAAAGCTGGAAATAGAGCTGTGGCTCAAGTGGTAGAGCTTTAGACTTGAGCAAAAAAAGCTCAGGGACTGTGCCTAGGCCCTGAGTTCAAGCCCCTAGGATTGTCACTCACACACACACACACACAGACACACAGACACACACACACACACACACACACACACACACACACACACAGAGCGCTCTCTTATTGTATCTGGTGGTTGGTGGGCTCCCTCTGGCTGTCCTGGAGCTCTAGAATGGACTAGGAACGGTAGGAGTGTCTCCTTGTGCCTGCCCCTAAAGTGAAGTTGGCTGTACCTGCTGTTCCTACAGCCTCTGCAGGCACATGACCTGAAGTTTCAGATCCGTAGATGCAAAGCATCGTGAGTCTTTTTTTTGTTTGTTTATTTTTGGTCACTCGTGGGGCCTGAACTCTGGGCCTGGGCGCTGTGCCTCAGCTCTTCAGCTCAAGGCTAGCACTCTACCACTTGAGCCACAGCACCACTTCCGGCCTTTTCTGCTTATGAAGTGCTGAGGAATGGAACCCAGGGCCTCATGCATGCAAGACAAGTGCTCTACCACTGAGCCACCTTCCCAGACCTATTGCAAGTCTTGAATGTGAGCCCTCCTTCTGGTTAAAGACGCTGATGTTTCTGTGCCCCAGTGATGGATGGTAGACTTCCTAAGGAATCGAGGGGAAGTGATAATCTAGTACCTAAGATGAAATCAGGGCTTCCTTAATGTTTGCTGAGTTACTAAATCAAATCATATAGAACGTTCTCCACACACTGTGATGATGAGCCTAAATCAGGAAGATTATGTTTAGGACAGTAATCATCAAGTATCATTCTTAGGGAGAGAGTCATCATAAGCGGCTTTGTCTGTATAGGTTTTTCATAGATTACAAATGCATACACATTCCATCTAATGACAATCAAACCTTCCATGTTCCAAAATATCTTCTTAACAGAAATTTAAACAACTCGTCTAACATGCATCTGATCAATGGCTCACTGAAATTTAAGTCAGTTTTCTGACTTCAGAAATCCCAGGCTCTGAGCCCTCTGTTCATTGACGTTCCTTTGGAGAATAGCATGAAAATAAAACACCCAGCACAAGACTCACAGCTCTACTTAACGGTGATCCGTCAGGCCATTTCTGCAGCGTGTATTCTAAATGTTAGAAAGGCTGAAATCTGTGAAGGGTGGTAAACCAGAGACATGTGAGGATTTGTTCTAGTAACTAAAATTCTGAAAGTCATCCTGAGAAGGGGCGCCTGAAGGATTTTAAGATGCTCTAGAAAATAATTGAGGAGAGGTGCTGTGTGCTAGGAAAATATATCTGTTGTCTCCAGCCTAAAGGCTGTGAGAACAGAGGAATTATTAGGTCAGAATATAACTGCTAGAGAGGTTGTATTTGGAAGTGTATCATTAATAGAATAGAAGAGAAACTTTCAACAAATAAAAATTGCTCAAAACTTCCATATGCCTTCTGTGAGTTAGAACCTCTGAATGGGGAAGCGGGGGGTGAATAGATGATCTGCTGTGGTTGGGCAGTAGGTAGGACAAGAATTGTCGATGTTTTAAGGTCATTTCTAAAAAGCCTTTTCTTTTTTCACTTTTTAACCTTTGTTCCATGTAGGGTTTGTATTAGTGTGACTTGAGGGGGGTATGGAGGCCCATGGCTGGAGTCCAGCCGGTAATGGAACACAGCAGTAACACTTTTCTAACATGTACTAAGCATGGGTTTAATCTCCAATACTAAAACCAAACAAATAATCATACAAACAAACCACACCACCACTGCCACTCATCCCAACCCTTCTCCTATGGAGGTCCTTGATTCCTGTACCATGATGACATCCTCTAGGTGTTTAGAAGAAGTTGGCTTTGAGTTTCTCCTTGACTTTATTCACTTTCTCTGAACATGGGTGTGACACAGTCCATGGCTTCCCAAGATTTGTTTTCCAGGTTGTTTTCGAAAGTCTTCAGCTCATCTGGGAAGCATTTGGAGGAGTTTGAGATTCCTGGGACCACCTTGGCTGGGTTGAGCACCCCCAAACTCACCACCTGGGCCACTACCAAGACAGGGCCTGACAGGCTGAGCCTCGTAGTGGACCAGATGGGAATTCAGGATCCAGGGATGAGTTGCTGAAAACTTGGAATCACACTTTTCTTTAAAACAATCAAGACTGAATAGAATATAAAGGTACATCTTCTCTCACCACCTGTGCTTCTATTGTTATCTAGGTACCATGACCAATGCTAACCATTTACTCAAACACTGAGCAGATATTACAGGCATTGTGGTCTCTGGGACTCTGTGATGGTAAAGGTGATGGCTTGGGAATAATTATTTATTTGTAACAAGATTCCTTTTTTTTGAGATCATGCATTTAATTTGTTCACCCCAAATTTGCTTTTTGGAGGTAGTTGTGTGTATGTGTATGTATATGTGTGCATGTGTGTATATGTGTATGTGTATACGTGTGTACATGTGTACACATGTGTGTGTATTGGGGTTGGGGTGAAGCCACTCCTAGAGAATGAATATCTGGCAGGTTAAATCAACATTTCTTTGCAATGAAACAATTTGGGAAAGAGTGCTCTGAGTAGTAATAGTGTTCTAGAGGTGAATAGCTTGTTTTGTTTTGTTTTTTAAAGTTTTTTATTTTCCTTACATAATTATTAGGACTTGTCAATGCCAAGTTAGTTCAAATGCTGAGTTTGCATTGTTCTTTTTGAGCTTAGTCCTTTGGATTTTGGGTGCTCTGGTAAGTCTCATTTTGATGCTAGTTTTAAATAGTAATTAGTATTTTCACCTAAAATTGCTTTAATTAATTATTTCTTGATGGTTGCATAATTAACAATGGTTTAAATAAATTTAGTAAATTATCCTGTCTCATTTTACCCCATGATAAATAATCCTCAGAGTGTTAATACATGAGTCTCATAGATTTCCATGGACTAGAGGCAGAATGCATCTTTTCCTATACCTCATCAATAGATGATTTGATGAACTGTTAACAAAAGTGGGCAATAGGGGTAAAGAGAATGCATCATCAGTCAATCATCAATCCATAACATGAGCATCATCATCATCAATCACATTAACACAGAAACAAACAACTAGCAATGAAAACAGAAACCAACAACTAACGTCCATTGCAAATGTTAACAGAATTCTTCACTGCCCCTTAGTGATGAGACTAGTGTTCAATTGTTTTTCATTAAGCCCCTAGAACACCTTGGAAATAGTCTCTCTTGTTCTAGAATGGGAATCCCATGCACATGAGTGCATGCATGGCTGTCCTCTGTGGGCTGGATTTTATAGCACGCAGAGAGGAATTTCACTTCTGCTCCTAGCATTTGCTTTCTAAAGGGCAAAAGGCTCTTGAAAGGAACCATGAAACTAAAAATAAGTTTTAATGCTTCAGGAAAGCATTAAAAGCATCACTTTGAAGAGAAGCTCTTGAGCCTGTGCAAGCTTTTGTCTTTTATTCTCTTTACTTTGGTAAACAAAAACAGACCAATAGGTCCCATAGAATACTAATGTTTTCAATTCAGTTTTATGTAGAGACAGGCTACAACGCAATGAATTGCAAAGTGCAGTAGCTAAATAACCCTAAACATAGCTAAACAAAAGCCTCTTGTCAACTTCCCTGAATTCAGTGACAAGGTAACTCTCTTACTACAAAAGTTAAAAGCAGGCCGGGCGCTGGTGGCTCACGCCTGTAATCCTAGATACTCAGGAGGCTGAGATCTGAGGATCATGGTTCAAAGCCAGCCGGGGCAGGAAAGACTGTGAGACTCTTATCTCCAATAAACCACTCAGAAAACCGGAAGTGGTACTGTGGCTCAAGTGGTAGAGTGCTAGCCTTGAGCCAAAGAGCTGAAGGACAGCGCCCAGGCCCAGAGTTCAAGCCCATGACTGACCCCCCCCCAAAAAAAAGTTAAAAGCATAGACTTTAGCTGACCACATACAGATCACGCAAGTTTTCAGAGGAATGGTGGGGTATAAGTGATAGGGTTTGGGGGACAAATAAACAGGATTGAAAAGTTGCTGTCTTCAGATCGCACCGAGTAGAGTCTCTATATTGTCACTAGAACACAGTCTTGTGCAGTGCAGAAGCTCTGCTGTAGGACAGAGGAAGGCCCCATTTTAAGGCCAGTGTTTCTCTACTCCTTTTTTGTTTGATTCCAGTTGATTCTTAGCTTCTCTATCACAAAATGAGTGCCTTGACTACAGTGTTTCCATCATATATTTATAAACAAATAGGACAACTGCTATCTCCTTTCTTTCTATGTTATAAAGTACGAACTGTTCCGCATAGCAAAGCAGCTTTTGCTGTCAAACAGTACCCTTGTTGCTGTCAAAGGATGAGTTATAGGCTGAATCAACAGCATTCCTAGTTTTCTTATTCCAGGTTTGACTAGTGAATGTTCTGGAACTACAGATTGGGCAAGTAGTGCAGAGGCCGAGTCAGAATCTCCTGGACTCAGATTTATACTGATGATTTATTAGTTTTGTAACCTTGTTCAAGTCTTTTTCCTTGTCTGTAGAGTTAACTGAGTTAAACATTTATTTAACATCATGGTGTTTGTAGTGAAATGTCAGGGATTCATCTGGAAGAAATACTTAGATCAGTGTCTAAGAAATACTTAGGCCAGGTAAGAGTTTAATTAACAGTAGCAATTACTCATTTCGCTAGCTTTTTATTCCTCCTATTTCCCTTCTAATAACTTAGCATTCACGCATGGGATAACATAGTTTACAAAATAAAAAAAACATTTAAAAATACCACACTGGGAAGTGGCACTAAGAATCAAGAGGTAGAGCACTAGTCTTGAACTGAAGAGCTGAGGGACAGTGCCCAGGCCCAGAGTTCAAGCCCCATAACTGACAAAAACAAAACAAAAACAAAAACAAAAAAACTAAAAACCAAAAAAAAAACCCCACACGGATACATTGTCATTGCAATCTCTTCAACTGTACATGGGAAAGGAAAAAAGGAAGGAGAAAATGGCTTCAATGCTTATGTCTAGGCAGAATGAACCCAAGTGACTGCATGTCCCAGCTGTAACTTCTACTGAAAAAGAACTGTGAGGGAATCTAAGCAGGAAGTGTGTGGTGTGTGGTGTCTGGAGTGGCTACATATAACCTTTGCTGTCAGAAATCTCTAAGGCCAGTGGAAATTTAGCTTCAATCCTTACAAAAGTCTAGTGAGGACACTTGAAATTTAATCACTTTTAGCAATGACTAAAAGGATTTTTTTTAATAATAATAAAAAAAAGACAAAACAACCAACAGAGTTTCTAGAATCATCTGTGCAAGTGGGACAGAAGTGGCCCTAGTTGTTTGGTGTGCATGATACACCAGACCCTTCTCAGCATCAGCAGTGTTTCCTTACCTGACACTCGTGAGTGTGTGAGCTGGGTGTTATTCTCGTTTTACACATGTGAAAGAGCCCGGCAAGTAGGACATAATGATGTTAGGATTTAACACTTATTGATTGATTGATTGATTGTTGGTTGTGGGGCTTGAGCTCAGGGCCTAGGCGCTGTCCCTGAGATCTTTTGCTCAAAGTTAGCGCTCTACCACCACCCCACTTCTGGTTTTCTGGTGATTTTTTTTGGAGATAATAATCTCACAGACTTTCCTACCCAGGCTGGCTTTGAACCAGGATGCTAAGGTCTCAAACTTCTGAGTAGCTAGGATTACAGGAGTGAGCCACCAGTGCCCAGGTTGATGTCATGATTTTTAAGATTTTTTTCAAATCTTTTACTCTTTTCATACTATGAAATAATGTGAGTAGGGTAGGGGAAAGAGACAATGAAGTGATGGGAGAGAAAATGGAAAGAGAGAGAAAAAGGGAGAGAAGGAAAATAGCCTTCAAAGAGCTCTGAAACATGACCATCTACCCTCTTTGCATTTCTGTAAGCCTCATCTTACAAACATTTGATTATTTTTTCAGTATCCTTATCTTTCTAGTCTGGATCTATTTTAAAGAAAGGATTCAGAAGGTGGGTGTGGCTCAAACAACTTGGTACAACCTTTGCCCTATACAGTGCTATATAAAGCATTTTCATGGATTATCTATGACGTATAGAAAGTTTTCACGGCACCGGATGGCCTAGTAAGTCTATTTCACATAATCTCCTATGCTGTTCTATTTGGTGGCAAAAGTGCCTGCTGTTTGCAAAATGAAAGTAAAAACCAACAAACCTCTCTGAGAAACACATTGGGACCCTGTCTATCTTACTCAAATTAAAGATCAAATATCAGCTTAAGGCAAGAAATAGCCAAGATATGGAAACAACCTAGATGCCCCACTACAGATGAATGGATCCCCAAATTGTGGTACTTATATACAATGGAATATTACATAGTCACAAGAAAGGGCAAAATAATGGCATTCACGGGGAAATGGATGGAACTGGAACAAATCATGTTGAGCGGAAAAAAAAACCAAGATCAGAGAGACAAATGGCACATGGTCTCCCTGATATGTGGATGTTAAATTCAAAATGCAAGGAGATATGACAAAGTAAACAGGACTCAAGAAACAAAGGACCTCGTCTTAATTTGTCACATCATTTTTAGATGACACCATGTTTTTGACCTCACATATAGTGTATTCATGTGCACATCTGAGGGAAGCTAGGAGGAGGGCACAGAATCAAAGGGAAATGGATGAAAAAATATAACAGAGGGGCCCCTCAGCTGCCCTGGACATTGGTAAAAGTGAAGTAAGCAACTCAAGGGCAGCAATGGGAGAGAGGGAGTAAGAGAGAAAGAGGGAATAGCTTACATTAAGCAAAAAGAAAGAAACGTACATATCACCCGATTTGGAAAAAAAAAATAGTGTAGTGTCAAAGTTTGTAAAGTTCATAAGCTATATAAGACCATGATAATGACAACTAACCTTGTGAGAGTTAAAATGTGTTTGTGCCTTTAGCTAAGTATTTGTGAAATTTATGTAATCACCTAATCTCAATAATGAAGAAACAAAGAAAGTAGGTAGTTAAAGCATCATGTGTGAGTGGATAGGGTGGAATCTTAAAATCCAGCCACAAAAATCACAACTTCTTTTGTAAATGACTGACATTCAAAGACAGTAATTATATTGGTCTTGGTTTGATCCTTTCTATATTGCTATCCTCTATTGATGTTTGTCCCTGCAAATATCACAGGCCCTTCATTCAGATTTTCAGAAGGGCCAGGGTTTCTCCATTCTACCAGAATCTAAGCCTAGGGGCCCCAGAGCCCACAGGAGGGAAGCGGTTGAGGTTTCTGGAGAGAATTCTGTGGAAGGTGTTTACAGCCCTGTGTGTGGTGGTTACTTACACGAACTCACAAGCCACAGCTCCTTTGGGGGCCTTCTCTGTGCGGGGCTCTTGGAAAAATGACACACCCACAACCAAAAACGTGTTCTGACAGCTACCACCGATGTAAGCATTCCTTCTCCGTGGCCCAGGCTGACATGACATTTCCCACATAGGACGGATTTTATAGGTCAGAGGATTCTTGATAATTGGCCATCTGGTTCAGCCTCTTTATCCTGATCTACCAAGAGCGCAGGATTCCTCTGAACCTGCCCTCTGACTGTCGCATTGTGTCCCAAGTCCCAGTTGAACTGGATTGGTCTGGGCTGGGGCCAAAAGAGGAACTATTCACAGGCCCCAGGTAAAGAGAGTAACCTACAGAGGTTAAAGTTGTAGCTGGCAAGGCCTCAAAGATCGCTCATTCTAATTGTCCAAGTCACAGGGATTTCTTTTCCTCCAAAGCCCTCAGTCTATCCCTGAAGGTCGATTCTTTTAACATACGTATCTTCCTCTCCCTTATAGTTGGCTCAAGATTCTGCTCCTCAGAATAGTTCTTATTTGCTTTAAGCCAATTCATGTCTCATTCATTCATCTCATCTAGAGATTGTCTCTAGATTATCAACAGTTAAGTCTTTCGAGAAGCAATAGACAGAGTAGAAACTACCAGCCTCTGATAGCCAGGGAGGTTGGTTTTGTAATCATACCTTCTGTTGAGAAACTTTGAGCGACTCATGAACATTTTCTGTGACAGTTTTCCTTATTTTCAAAATTCAGGATGATTGAAGTCCTTACTTCATAAGATTACTAGGAGAGGTAAGTGGAAAGGATGGAGGTAAAATGTATAGTTGCTGACCTAGTTAAGTACCAGCACTGGTCTCAAGCCACTAGAATTAGTCTTAGCAGCTGTTGTAAAAGTTTGAGAAGTCAGTCTTTGTTGGAAAGAGCTGGTGGAACTCTTCAATCATGCTTGTTATGAAGAAATGAATCAAGAAAGAGGTAAGTTGGGTAGTGAAAGGAATCGTGGCTTTGAAGCTTGTGTGGACCCTGGAAATCTGAGGCTCAGAAGAGGACGGACCCAAGTAAAGAGCTTCTGACTTCCAGAAGCTACAATAGGAAGCTGGTAAAGGCAAGATGAGTAAACAAAGGATGGGTGAACTGAATGATAGTTTCTCCAAGGACCAACCTTGGTCAAACAGAATTAAATTAAGGCTGACTTCCATTCAAGCAGATGTCCAAGGGCTTTACAATCGGAAAAGGTATGTTGAATGAATTAGTGAATGATGAACAAAGAGCCCTGTGTTAAGTGTTAATAGCTGAATAGCTGCCAGGAGCCTGTGGCTCACGCCTAAAATCCTAGTTACAAGAAGGCTCAGATCTGAGGATCACAGTCCAGAGCTAGCCCAGGGACCATAAATCTGAGAGACCCTTATCGCCTATTAATCTGCAGAAAAGCTGAAATTGGAGATAAGGTTCAAGTAGTAGTGTACCAGGCATGAGCAAAAGAAAAGAGCTGAGCCAGACTGCAAGTCCCTTAGTTCAAGCCTCAGTATATTTATCCTTTATATTTATTAATATATCATCTAATTGTACATTTCAGAATAATAGGTTATTCTGAAATAGGATGGGAGTTAATTCTTTCTGAAAAGTCACCAATCATTATGCAGACAGGCATAGGGAAAAGGAGACAGTGAGTGGAAAGCCTCTCTAGATTGTATGTTTATGGATGTGTATTTTCACAATATCTGAAGTATCATGCAGTTTTGGGGATATAACTTAGCACCAACCAAAACTAAACTGCCAAGTGGGATGTCTTTGTATCAATTAGACTATTGTGATCATAGAAACTTTGACTTTTTAAAAAATATGAGCACCCTTTGAAAATGAGAAATAGTGACAGCAAAATACAGCAAATAAATACAAATTTAAGAATGGATACAGCACAATAGTATATTTGAATTACATCTAAATAAAGTTAGTTCTAAATGAAGTCCTTCTTCCCTTTCCAAAATATAATTACCAATTGGTCTTTGTGGAATCACATGGCCTGAGCATTGAAGATTAGCTCAAGAATCACGAATCTTTTCTATAAAAGAAGAGGGAATAATTATTTTAGACTCAGTGGGCCAAGAGGTCTGAGTGTAAGTAAGTACTCAGATAGAAAAAGTGAGGACAAGTTGCCACGTTTAAATGAACAAATTAAAGACATAATGATGTAGTGAGATTCTTTATAATACAAATCTACTATAAGAAAAATAGGCTGCTTGTTTTGAGCTGAGTCTTGTCCTGTAGAGTGGGTTGATTTTAGACTTATCATCTTCCAACCTCAGCTTCCCAACTATGAAGATTATGGACACAAGTTACAATTCCTGGGTAAGAAAAATAATTCTTTTAAAAAATAGTATCTTACTTCAGAAAGGTCCAACGTTAGTGTTAGGACATTGGTGTTCCTTGAAGTCCAACTGATTGCAAATGCTCTTCCCCGGGTAGCTTTCCTAGCTAGGTATAGTGGTACACACTAGCTACAGAAAGCCTTCTCCAAAAAATAACTAAAGCAAAAGCAGGCTGAAGACATGACTTAAGTGGTAGAGCACCTGCCTAGCAAATGTGAGACCCTGAGTTCAAATTCTTAGTACTATCCATTCCCACTCCCCTCACCAAAAAACCCCAAACTCTATACAGGTTGAAAATAAAGCCCAGTGGTAGATCTCTTGCCTAGCATACACGCGGTGCTTGGTTCAATCCTCCATGTTAAAATAAACCAGCATCTTTACAATGACAATACATTTAAAAAATAAAATAAATAATAAATAAACACCTTTGCTGTCCTGCCAATTCACTAAGTTGTAATTCAAGTAATCAGAACTCATGCACACACTCTTGGTATTGTTCCAGGAGATTGAAAATAATATGAAAGGGACCCTAAGTATCCTGAAATGAACTAAAGAACCCGGCACGCACCTGTGTGAGTGAGGACAACCAGCACAAGGGAAAGAAGGGGAAGAAGGAAGGCTTTCTAAAGGGCTGGGGCAGAGTGCCTTTCCTTCGTGTCAGAGCTGACCTCCACCAGGAGCAACGCGATGTGCAACTCACATCCTATCCAGAAGCTAGTCACTGGTAGCAGACTGAATACTGTTCCCACTCCAGAATCTAAGGTGGTGTGGTTTTACTTATAAATCTCTTTTCTGTCTTCCTAAAGTCTTAAGAAACATCCCGTGTGTTTCTGTATTGTCCTAGTGAGTTATATGCTGACTGTTACTGGAGTTGAGATTCAATCGCAGTGAGCAAAATCAGGTGAGCAGCAAGAAGTCTCCCCTTCCCACACATTGCTGTAGTAAATGGTTCCTGCCTGTCATGTGCCTGAGATTGTCTTCATTAGTCTGCATCTAGGTTCTTTGATGTACATGGACCCATGAAGCAAAATTATTTGGTTTGGAACAGCAAATTACTTATCCAAAAGCCTTTAGTAGTTCCTACTGGCATTTAATCCTTTGTGAACTTGTCTTAGTGTCTATAAAGAAGAAATACTCTTATTAAGAAAAGGACAAGAAATTCTTTGTAGTCAGACTGCTGGTTTGAACCTCCATATTTCCTTCCTTGACAGAACTTATGTGTTCGACTTAGAGACAGAAGGAACAGAATGTGAATCTTGTTTATAGCATCCAATATTTGGATCTTTGTTTCAAATGAAAAGAATATCTTGGATCTGTTTGTCTGGGTTGGTTTGAAACAGTGATTCTTAGATCTCAGCCTCCTATGTATTTAGGATTTATGAGTTTCTCTTAAAAGCAAAATCTGTTTTTCCTTGTCACTGTGAAGCAAGGTTGATTTTCCAGAGAAATTTCCTTACAGAAGTTGAAAAAAAATCATATGTTATGGTGGTTCTAGCTCAGAAATGACTGTTTAGTATTCTCTTGCTTCATGTTTCCTTATCTTTTCACTTCAGTTCTCTCTTCTATAAAATTAGGGCAATAGCATGTGTATTGTGTTAATGACTCCTGCCTGAGATTTTTTTTGAAATAAGCTGTTATATAAAAATGTAGGTCAATGTCTACAAGGTACAAGGCACTGAATATTTTCTTTTCATGTCACTTTTGTCTTAAGACTACTCTTACTATAATGCTTAGCAAATGGTTAGTGATCCACAATAATAACAGAATAATATTTATGCAAAATAGTATTTATGAGAAAAAATAAACTACTTTAACATTTTTAATAAGTTTTTTATTGTGAAATACCATATAGAGGGGTTACAATTACATGAGCAAGGTAATGAGTACATTTCTTATCAAGCATTGTTGCCTCCTCCTTTGTTTTTCTCCTACCATCCCTGCCCTCCCATCTCCATGACTACACACTCTCCCCCTCTCCCCCCCTCCAAAGTTGTAAAGTTCATTTTTCGACATAGCATCTTGTACATCTCATTGTTGCAATGGGTCCACCTGTATCCCTGTTTAAACCACTACTTTAACATTCAGAGTTATTCTTCTCACTGCTGAGCAAGACTGGGCTAAGTCAGGATAAATCAACCTTTCTCGTTGACCTCTATCAGGATCTAGACAGCAAACCTATTTACACAGGAAGGAGGCAGAGCCTTCCTCTTCTAATTATGGGTCATATCCACCTTGGAAAGTTCAGGGCTGTTGATGAATTTTCATTGTTGGAAATCCAAAACAAACAGATGTGAGTGAGGTGAAGGAGAGGCCTGTCAATATACTTGTCCCATTTCCTCCTCCTGTTGCACAATGCCTATCATAGTCATAAGTGACTCCATCCTTAATTTGCTACATGCTTTCTTTCTCCCATGTCAGTAACTCCACGTTGGATTCACTAACGTTGGATTCACTAAATTCACTGGTATTCTCCCACTGTCACACCCAATAGTGCACTCCCAGCCCTCCCTTTCATTCTCTGGTGTTTTCAGTGTGCTGAACTCAGGGCCTAGGTGCTGTCTCTGAGCCTCTGTGCTCAAGACTAGTGCTCTACCACTTGAGCTTCAGCACCACTTCTGTTTTTTTTTTGTTTGTTTGTTTTGTTTGTTTTTTGCTCTTTTTTTGAGTAGTTAATTGGAGCTAAGAGTCTCATAGACTTTTCTGCTCAGGCTGGCTTCAAACAGTAGTTTGGGTCACAGGAACCTTGATTTCCAACTTCAGGCCTCCAGCACTGTCTGTGGCTTCCAATCTAGTGTTCAGTTGTTGTTTTCAACAATTGTTGTTTTTAACAATACCTTTTCAATGTTGACTAGAACCCTATAAAGTAGATACTGCAATTATTGTCCTTGTTTTAAAATAAGGGAACCAAGACACAGAGACTTTAAGTGGCTTGTCCCAGGTTAAAAAATATATATATAATATAATAATAAAAATATATAATATAATATTATACACAATATAATATATAATAACATAATATATAATATACAATAATATAATATAACATAATAATATATATAACATTACACACACACACACACACACACACACACACACACATATGTGGCAGGTGCAAGAGTTGCAACTTGAGGCCTAGTGTGGTCTGGCTTAAGAGTCAGAAACTGGCAACCGCACTGTGATTGCATGTGTTTTCAAGGACTCGGCGCCTGTGTCAGGCCAGGGTCTCTGGAGACAGATCACTATAGCTTAACTGAGAAATACTATAGAGAGGCCTTGCATCCACAGTCACCTGTGGCTTGATGAAGTTCTTCCTCCACTACTAGACTGTCCAGGACTAGGGTACTTTTCAAATCTCAAGCAATTTTATGCAGAGCCTACCTGAGAGACAAAACCTCAGCCAAGACAGGAGTTCTTGCTGTTCTTAAAGGCCTTGTGTTTATTGCCAACCTCTGTTCATAGAATACTAAGCTGTGTGCCCCTGAGGCACAGTGGAAAAGCTGAAAGGGAAGGCTTCCCTTGCAGAACTGATGGGTTTGGACCTTCCGTGCCATATGGTTTATCTGACATTCCCTTTCCTTCCTTCTTTAAAACATAGACATGCTGGTGGCTCACGCCTGTCATCCTACTCAGCTAAGATCTCTCCGAGCTCCTAGCTGAGATCGGAGGATCATGATTCAAAGTGAGTCCAGTCCATAAAGCACTATGAGATTTAACCATTAAACAGCTGGAAATGGAGGTATGGCTCAAGTAGTAGAGTGTCAGCCTTAAGTGACAAATCCATATGAAGGCATGAGGCACTGAATTCAAGTCCTAGCATTGGCACCAAAACTAAACTAAACTAATTAATACAAATAAAATAAAACGTGGATAATAACATTTACTATAGTATCTTAAGTCTTTTGCCCAGTGGTAATATGTACATATATAATATATGTGTATATATTGAATATATTATATATATATATATGCACATATATACTATATATGCATACTATTCATTTAAAAGAGTTTCACAGAGCCGGGCGCTGGTGGCTCACGCCTGTAATCCTAGCTACTCAGGAGGCTGAGATCTGAGGATCGCGGTTCAAAGCCAGCCCGGGCAGGAGAGACCATGAGACTCCTATCTCCAATAAACCACCAGAAAACCGGAAGTGGCGCTGTAGCTCAAGTGGTAGAGCGCTCGACTTGAGCTGAAGAGCTGAGGGACAGCGCCCAGGCCTGGAGTTCAAGCCCCATGACCGACACAAAAAAAAAAAAAGAGTTTCACAATTTTGCAAAGGAAAAATTTTTGTTATTTTATAGAGAACACTGAGAATTATAGTGGCTAACTAGTTGGATCAAATCATGGCAGAGTTTGGATGCAAAGATTCAGATAATTAGACATACTGAAGAACCTCACAAAATTCCCTGGCACAATCCAGATTACTTCCTCCTATTGCATTGGGCAGGGCTGAAGGAGCACTAGGAGACACCCACATTCCTTACTGTGTGTGGCGTAGCCATTACTGAAGCAAATGTATCTGACACAACCTATAAGCAGGAAAGACTTATCTGGTTATCTTAGTTTACAGTTGTGGAGGATTAAGGCCACAGCTGACTGGCGCTGTGGCTTTGGGGCCTGTGATTAGGAAATTCCTTGTGGTAGCAGCGCATGGTGGAAGAAGATGCTCACCTCGCAGCAGTGAGAGAAAAAAGAGAGGCGGGGCCTGAATCCCCAAATGACCTAACTTCTCCCTTTAGGCCCCGCCTAAACGTTCCTTGGTCCCCAGATGCATAGTGAACTGTTAGCACCTGGGCCTTCGGGAGACTCGTAACCAAACTATAGCATGCATTGTAGAAAGAGACTAATGGTGGTCCTTTCTCTACTACCCCAAGAGCCAGACCCTATGATTTCTGCTTCTGAGATCACCTCATCCTTGAGCAGAATGGACTCTGGGGATAACGACCACGCTATTTGTATTACATAGGTAAGTCTTTAGGAGGGGATGAAGTCTTCTGCCCAGGGGAGCTCTCTGTGAGAGGGGGAGGTGGGGATAGCTTCTCTGTGCCAAGGGAGGAGCCACCATTACAGAATGCAAGTGTCTGGGACTCTCACTTGCCTAGGCAAGGTTTCTTGGCAAGAGCAGCACTGTAGTCCCTTTCTATCTCCTTCCGTCTTCCTTCCAGTGGGATAGCCTCAGACTCTCTGTGGATATTTTGTGTCTTCGGGTCCTGGGTGGCTGAATTGGGGATGGCATTAGTGGGGTGTGTTGACGTGGTCGTCACTCGTGGCCTGGTTATGATGTTCCTTCTGCTCAGGAGTATGTTGGGTTGTCCACTCGTTTTGGGGAGATGAGGTAGAGACCAGGGTTTGCACTGCAGAATGAGCATGTTCCACAGCATGGGCAGATGGGTGCGCTTGAGGGGACAGGCAGGCTTAGCAGAGTCAGAGCAGGTGCTCACTGCGGAGAGTTCCATAAATCATTGCAACCAAGAGCTGTAACCGAAGGCTGTGCTTCTTCACGAGGGCATGTTCACTCAGGTCTCTCCTATCAGGTGAGGTGAGAGGCGGGGCAAAGCGAATAGGACCCAATACTAACAATAAGAATTAGCCGGGCGCTGGTGGCTCACGCCTGTAATCCTAGCTACTCAGGAGGCTGAGATCTGAGGATCGAGGTTCAAAGCCAGCCCGGGCAGGAGAGACCGTGAGACTCCTATCTCCAATAAACCACCAGAAAACCGGAAGTGGCGCTGTAGCTCAAGTGGTAGGTAGAGCGCTCGCCTTGAGCTAAAGAGCTGAGGGACAGCGCCCAGGCCCAGAGTTCAAGCCCCACGACCGACAAAAAAAAAAAAAATTAAAGAAGTACAAAAAAAATGCCAGAGGAGATATCAAGAAGAGAATGGACAACTTATTTTGCTGGGGTTTGTGGCTATCTGTGACACTTGCCAACTTTAAAAAAAACATTTTTATTTTAAAATGCTAAAAAAAACCTCGACAACAAACTCAGAGGGGTTATAGGTAGGTAAGTCAAGCAAAGAGTACATTTCCTCGTGGATAATGTCACCCCTTCCCTCATTCTCTGCCATTTTTTTTCCAGCTAGCTTTTTTTTGGGGGGGAGGGGGAGAGTTCGGTCGTGGGGCCTGAACTCTGGGCCTGGGTGCTGTCCCTCAGCTCTTCAGCTCAAGGCTAGCGCTCTACCACTTGAGCCACAGCGCCACTTCTAGCTTTTTTTTTCTTTTTGCTTATGTGGTGCTGGGGAATCAAACCCAGGGCCTCAGGCATGCAAAGCAAGTACTCCACCATTGAGCCACCTTCCCAGCCCCAGCTGGCTTTTTTTTACAATGCATACTTATGATCATTTCTCCTCCTAAGTACACAGTCACAGTGATTATCTATTATTTATTTTCCTGTATTTACTAAAAAAGGGCCCAGTGAGCTGTCCTCTGAAGCAGCATGAGAGAATACATTCATCACACCTGTGTATGAATGGCTGGAGGGCGAATCGGCTTCTAGGGGAGTGGGTTCTGGAAATGAACTAACCTGGGCTCCCTGACTCGAGAATACTCTATCAGCTCCCACACACACTTACAGTATCCTAGTTTGTTGTTGTTGTTGTTGTTGTTTGTTTTTCAAAACTAGGCCTACCCAATGAATAAGCTCCTAGCATCGCTCCCCTCCATCTCTTCTCCACCTCCTATTGGGGCCTGGCATATAAGAAGAGAGGTACATTCCTTTGTGTTGAGGAAAATGCTTCAGTCTTTGGGAATGGCATTATTCAAAGCAAATGCTTTTATCAGCAATTGTCTGGTTCACCCGCAGGAACTACCCTCTTCCTCCTAGGAGAGGACACGTCTTGGAATGAGGACACTGACTTTCCAACGTCTGAACCTGTCTAACCTCAGGTGACAGGTTGTATGCCTCCGTCAGTTCTCCAAGAGGAGGACAGAGAAACATAGAGGAGTTACGTAGTTCCAAGGGCCTGAACAAGAACTTTGGGCACAGAAAGAGTTAAATGAGAAGACAGGGTTGTTTAAATATTCCAGGATTTCACAATCATGCCTTCAACCAGCCTGGCCCTTCATGCTTTCCCCAACTCTAGTGAAATGCTGATGTCCATGCCTGGTCACCACGAACTAGGGAGAATATTCTGGAAAGAGTGTAAAAATTAATCTTTGGACAATGAAAGCATCTTCCCCAGCATAAGGAACATAATTGAGATGAAAAGCCAAAATATAGCCTGGATTTCAACAAAAACAAGATCAATTATTAAGGGGAATAAGGTTTTTAAGACAGCTAGAAACACAGTTAAACATTAGCATTCGATGGTTTGAAGTGTTTGGGTTTTGCAATGGCGTGGGTTGGAAGCTTTCCAGCAGAAAAGCTATTTTCTTTTAAGAGGAGAACTCGGCAATATTTTCTTTGCTGAAATAATCTGATCCTTAATGACGTCTTACATGACCCAACCTTTAAATAGACGCTATTATTTTAGTTGACCTCATAGTCAGTAGGTTTTTACAGATCAGCAATGAGCGATCAACAGCTTCCTGATGGCTAATCCTACTTGACCAAAAAAAAAAAATAATAATAAGCCTGTTAGTCTGTTAGACTTATCTGTTCTAAGAGGAAGCTCTTATATGTACCACACTTCCTCCATGAATAGTACAACACAAACTGACATTTCTGTAGGAAGTCTCCAGTGGTGTGGGGTGGGTTTGGAGAATGAAGACACAGGTGGACAACGACGGCTCTGCCCTCCCCTCGGTTTCTCACTTGCTGAAATTCTGTGATTCATCAGCCACAGGGCTGGCTTGACAATAGGGTCAGCAAAATAATTGGTCAGTCGAGTGAAGAGCAGCCACCTGGGAGGCTTTATCAACACACATGGGCACTGTAATGTTTGCAGAACTCTGGGTGGTCGGGGTAGAACCAAATGCAAAGAGAGGTTAACTAGCAACTGTAGTGGTTCCTAGTGGACTTTAATTCTTGACCATTATATAGTCGCTCTCTCTTTTTCTCTCCCTCTCTCTCTCCCTTCTTTGACTAGTTGATCCTGAATTTCTTTAGCAATCTACTATTAAAATACAGCCACAGTGATCAGTAGATGTTTACCCCCCAAACAAAATTGGTATATGATAGGACAGAGAAACATTTCTAAACTCAGGAAGAGGAAAGAGGAGGAAATGAGTGAAATAGTGAAACTGCTCTTCAAAGGCCTAAGAGAGCAGGAAGCTGATGCTGGCTCCATCTAGCAATTTGTAAATAGGTTGTTTGAGCATGTCCATGGACTCTGTGTGTGTGTGTGTGTGTGTGTGTGTGTGTGTGAACTATTATTAGATGCACCCTCACAATAGTGTGCAGCTCCGCAGGAGAGAATAAAGGATTTCTGCCTCTGCTATTTGCCCATGACAGGTTTCTTTCCAAGAGAAATCTCTTACTTTAGATGATCACATGATTACACATCTCTGTTCTCCTCCAGTTAAACCTTAGCTGCTCAGGCATGCACGGATAGACACACTCCCTGAGCCGACCATCAGCACAGTAGGCCGTTGTAGGCGCTGCTGGACAAGAAGGAGACATGAGCGTGCCATTCATGTCCGTGTGCTGTGTGGGTCTTTTTTTTTTTTTTTTTTGTGAAAATACCGTACAGAAGGGTTACAATTACATGGTCAAGATAATAAGCACATTTCTTATCAAGCATTGTTGCTTCCTCCTTTGTTTCCCCTTCCCATACCTTCCCATCTCCCCCCCCCTCCCCGTTTTTTGACATAACGTCTTGTACATCTCATTGTTGCAATGGGTCCACCTGTATCCCTATTCAAACGATTCATTTTTTTCCCTTCCCCTTCATAAAGTATACCAACATCAAATACAATGAAAACAGAGGTTATACCGTGGGAGAGGGACATACAAAACAATAAAGAAATATCTTATAAATATGTTAAAGACAATAGCAAGAAAGAAAAAACATTCGAGTCCTTATCTTGGGGTTCATTTCCCTAACATCAACTTATCTGATCGTTTCTGCTTGACTCAGACATATACTAGTTATTGCAAATAAGGGAAACCATGGGACCTATGTTTCTTTGGGCCTGGCTTACTTCACTTAATATAATTTTTTCCAAGCCTTTCCATTTCCTAACAAATGGGGCAATGCCATTCTTTCTGATGGAGGCATAGAATTCCATTGTGTATATATACCACATTGTCTTGATCCATTCATCTACTGAGGGGCATCTTTTTCACGACTCTCGGTGGCAGTGCTGCACGTCTGTGAACCTGTTGTCCAGCAATGATCTGAACAACAGAATCGGAGCTCCCGGTAGGTGATAGATCCCAAGCTAATCTGCCATTTCCTCCTTCCTCAGGGTGGCGGGGCTGCTTACGACTTGTTTCAGTTCCTCCAGTATCAGATTCTTGCTAGCCTGGGTACAGATGTCCTTCGGCCAGAACATTCCTTCTCCAACGCTCACAGATGGCTACTGCTTATCTTTCAGTTGTTTTCCCTGGCACCCACAAAAAGATAAGCAGAGATGCCTTTTGTGACCATTGGGGTTTACAAATCAGGACATCCACCCCCCCCTTTTTTTAAAAAAATCATCCATCTCACTCTACCCTATTATTGAAACACTCACCACACTTGGAGAGTTGAAGAAACAATATAAATCTATGAAAACCTTTGCTTAAGTAACAGGCAGGCGGGGTTGCAGGGAGGAGGAGCCGGAGCAGGAAGCTGCAGGTTTGCTTTTGAAGCTGCTCATGTTTGTCTCTATATCAAGAAGTTGGACTTTGTAAACGTGACTTGATGTATGGAGTCTTGGCAGGAATGCCGGGCTGCCTCTTTATTTTTGATCTAGTATTTGATTACATTTACTTTGAAGATTCTATGTATCTCCACTTTACAAAAGAAAGGAAGAGAGAGAAAGAGAGAGGAAGGAAGGAAGGAAGGAAGGAAGAAAGAAAGAAAGAAAGAAAGAAAGAAAGAAAGAAAGAAAGAAAGAAAGAAAGAAAGAAAGAAAGAAAGAGAAAAGCCAGAACGTGTTGGTCACAAAGAAGCTATGGATATAGAGAAGGCTAGCAGGTGCTAGAGTCCTGGGGCCAGTGCTCATCCAAGTGCCAGAACCCTCCAGAAGGCAGTGGTCAGGGGAAAGTCAAGAGCCTGCAGACAAGGCCAGCGCCCGCCATGGGGGGGTGTCCCCTCTGAGATCTCTACCTGGCCACGAGCCTCACTGTAGGGGGCTGTGAGGGGTGGGCAGGGACACAGAGCGCAGGCTGGGACTAAGGCCGGCATGACCAGTGTCAGCCCCGGCGTGGGGGCCTCGACGCAGGGCCCCATGTGAGCCGTGGGTGGAGCACCCCGTTTCCCACGTGCTCACGGAGAGGAGACCCCTCCTCCACGCTGATGTAAGGCCAGGGACCCAATCCAAGGAGCACCATGTTTTGTGCCCCACGCAAGAAAGCCAATCTTGAAACCCTGCGGCATCACTGGACCGGGGGTGCGGGGAGGTACACGCGCACGCGTGGTGTGGCAGGGTGGGGAGGTCCGGGATGGGGAGGCAGCGCCCGGGGTGGGGAGGCGCGTGCATCTGCTGCTCCCCACGGAGAGAGCGTGAGCCCGGCGCCCAAGCGGGGAGCCACGCCACGCGCGCCTGTGCGCCGCCCGGGTGTGCCCGAAGCCAGGCGTGAGTGTGAGCGCACGAGTGTGAGTCCCCACGCCGACCTTGGTTCTCACAGCCCCTGGCTTCCTGCATCCCCGCGTGCCTCTGGAAAGACCTGTGGACCGCCATGTGGGTCCGATGGCTTCCACTGGGAGCGAACCGAGCTCCGGATTGGTCACCATCTGCGCGTTCTAACCAATAGCCCAGTTGGTTGGTGGTTTGTAAAGAAATCCAGGCAAACCCTGGGAGCGCACGGGCCAGGCCGCTCTGCTGACTGCAAGAGCAGCCTCAGGAACTCCCCCCGTCAGCAGGAAGCCGCTGGGCAGCAGGGCGATGGCCATGGCAGAGCCCACCGCCTTGTGAGTCCGGGTCACATCATCTGACACAGACTCTGAACCGTCCTACGGCAGGCTTCTGAGCAGCTGTCATCAAAGCCAAGGTCTGTAGTGCAGTAAATCATTCCAATATATGATGGGCACATCCCAACTGCCAAGGGCAGAAACAGCATCATAAGGCTGCACAGGAAAGCAAAGCCCAAACCAGGATGGCTGGATAGAGTGGACCTGGCACCTCGCTGCTGTATGGTGAGACACCACAGCCGCACACGTGCTTTGGGAGAATAACCTACCATCGGGGTCACAGCACCATTCTGTATGGCCAGAGTCACTACGACTGACAAGCTATTTATTTATTTGTTTGTTTGTTTGTCGGTCGTGGGGCTTGAACTCTGGGCCTGGGTGCTGTCCCTCAGCTCTTCAGCTCAAGGCTGGCGCTCTACTACTTGAGCCACAGTGCAATTTCCAGCTTTCTCTGCTTATGCGGTGCTGAGGAATCAAACCCAAGGCCTCAGGCATGCAAGGCAAGTGCTCTACCACTGAGCCACCTTCCCAGTCCCTGACAAGCCTTTTGTATTAAGTGATAAGTGTATGGTGATAGCTCTGTGGGTTTCCGAAGGTTAAATTGAGCCTCCTGTATTTCATTTCCCCATTAAGATAACAAGGGTGGCCAGATGGGAGGATGTGCTTAGGAAGCAGTGGTCTCAGGAAATTATATGGTGGATGGGTCGGCTCTAACTATTTTAAATTTCTGAAGAATTCAAAGCACTTAAAATAGAGCACCCGGTGGTCCTGATAAGCAGATTCTTTTTCAGACTGCCTACTTTAACTTTTGGTTTGGATATGTAGTTACTATCCTTACATGTTCTAAGGATAGAATAAAAACTTGTCATGAAAGTGAATATATGCCTATTAGGATGGAATTCAAATAGGGACACGATATCGTCAAAAAAGAAAATGGTATGCTGTATTTTCTATCCCTGGTGTAAAAATACACATTGAAATCTAAAGTTAATTCATCATCAGAGTATTTACAAACTAGATAGGCGTGGGTGCTTCAGAGGTATTTCAGAAGCATTGAAAAAAAAACACAGAATTGCTCAATTGGTAATAAAATCCTGTTGCTCACAAGTAACAGGGACTTTGGGAATATGACACAGCAAGTCACTGAAAACTTGGAAATTACTTTAAAACCATATTCCAACTGAAAATGCCACTTACCTCAATGAAAGGAGGATTTTTATCAGAGACACATAAAAGTACTTAGGCTAGATTATTTGCTAGGTGGAAGGATTTAGAAAAGGTGCTCACTGCAGTGGCGATGGCACTAGGTTAGTGTCATGACCATTTATGGGTACTAATGAATAAAAGACAAGAAAAGAGGGTGTGTGAAAGCACACATAATTCAGAGAGACGTGGGGGAGGGGTATAGCCTGAGTGTGCCCACATTTTGATCTGCCAGTGTGGCTGTGCTGTCCAGCACCCCGACTCCCAGAGCAACAGGTAAGAGTCAGGCACAGGAGCAGCAGATGGCTCATGCCTGTCATCCTAGAGAGTGAGGAGGCTGAGATCTGAGTATCAAGGCTTAAAGCCATCCAGGAAAGTTTGTGAGATTCTTATCTCCAATATTTACCACCACAAAGTTGGAAGTGGAGCTGTGGTTCCAGTAGTAGAGTGCTAACCTTGAGCACAAAAGCCAAGGAAGAATACAAGCCCTGAGTTCAAGCCCGTAGTGTTACACACACATACACACACAGTGCATGCTTACACCTACGCATATACAAAAGAACTGAAGGCTATGACTACTCATGTTTCTGTAAAGTGCAAAGTACAGTTTACATTGCTTCGGGCTAATTGATCAATACAGTCATTCAAAATACATAAGGCAAATTCCAAGGAAATGTTTTGACCAAACTGGATTTTAATTGAATCTAGAAGACAAGTAACATCTCCATTTTTCTCCCTTGTTTTTTAAGCAAGATATTCAACCAGACATTTGGCTGTTAAATATCATGTAGACAAAACACTTCAGTAATTAGTTTGTTTTCAAATGTTTTAATTTGAATGTTTTCTATCTTTAGACCCAATGTGGATTAAGGATTAGTCATGATAACTCAATTTCTTTGATTCATGAAGACAGTGTGACTCAAAATAATGATTTATCCAATATGCACTGGGTAATTACCTTTATGTCAGAAATGTTTCTGCATCATGTCTGCACTCCAGCTGAAACTGTAACATAAACTAAAATGTTACAATGTTCTACATGAACATAGTTAAACTGTATGTCTTAAAACATTTAAGTTTAATATAATTCTTATCTGTAATGCAACCTATTTTTGCTTTTATTCCTTTATGGCAGCAATTTCAGTCTCTTAATGTTAACTTTTTATGAATATCAATTTTATTTTTAAATCAATGAGTTTATAGTATATCAATCTGTATTTCTCTGATAATTAGGTGGACTCAATTTTCAGGCCTCAGGAGCAAACACAGTACCTATCTTACAGCTGACTTCTTTAACCTTCTTATCCTCCCTCCCTCCCTCCCTCCCTCCCTCCCTTCCTTCCTTCCTTCCTTCCTTCCTTTTTTCCCTCCTTCCTTGGATGGGCAAAACTGGAAATTACATCCAGGGCTTTTAATAAGTACATTGTCTCTTAGCTGTCTTCCAGCCTGTAAGTACTCTTCTCAGCAAGCCCTGTAACCTACAGAACACAAGTGCTTCTCTACGATGCATGCAGCGTTGAAGAGTGAAGGACACTAGACCACACTTCAGTGCTCCAAAGAAACATGCCTATTCACTCCAGCCATGCTGCCCAGTCCTGGTCAGTGTGGAGGTGCTTCACTGCTGCTAACCAAGGATTCATGTAAAGAGACCACGTGGAAATAGTGGCCAGATTTGGTTAGTAAATAATGTCACTTCTTCTATGTTAATTAACCTCTCTGTTAATGTCATTTCTTCTAGGTGAATTAATCAATTCCTTAAGTCATTACGAATTTCAAAACCTGGAGGGCAGTAATTCTGTGACCCTTGACAGCTATCTTACCATCAAAACTTCGAAGCTCAACCTTTTCAACCCTGAGTCAATCCAAACTCACTGTTACTCCCTGCCATCTCTGTTAGAATTGAGATGTATCAGAAACTTGCTGTTTTCAGTCAGAAAAGTCTGACTGAAAGTCAGTCTGGTAAAAAGTGAAACTTGGAAAGTGAGTTGATGTCAAATAAAGATTTGATATTTTTTGTAAAATGTAAAAAGAAAAAAAAGCGAAATGGATTTCTTTGATATTATATTGTTAAAACAAATTCTGTTGTCTTGTGGTAATACCCTGTAGTGAGTCTGACAATTTCCCTACTTATAATTAACTTAAAGACCTCAGGCCTATGATAGTAGTAAGACATTTTTTTTTCCTTTAGAGTCTGGTTTCTAGGAAATTTTTAATTTTTTGAATTCATTCTATAACAACTTCAGAAATAAAATATTTAAATACTTGTGTCGATTTTTTCCATTGTTTTCTAGGATAACATATTTTGGTTATTTAATTGTATTTTATGGTATTTTTGTCATATTTTCTCAAACACCAAAGTAATATTAATTGTGCTATTTTATTTATTATTTCCTTGCTTGCAAAAAGGAAATTGTGAGGGAAGAAACGTTAAAGAGAAGTTGAAGGCTTGGAGCTGGTGGCTTATGTCTCTAATCCTAGCTACTCGGGAGGCTGAGATCTGAGGATCATAGTTCAAGCCAGCCAGGAAAGTCCATGAGACTCTTACCTCCAATTAACCACCAAAAAGCTGGAAGTATAGATGTTGCCCAAGGGCTAGAGTACCAGTCTTGAGCTAAAAAAGCTCTGGGAGAGAGCTCAGGCTCTGAGTTCAAGTCCCACTACTGGCACAAGAAGAAAAAAAAAGTTGATGATGGAAATAACACTAAATATCTTCTGTTGGACAAGGAGACTCGTGCATCACTGATTTAATCTATGGTTCACAAGCCTTCTGCAGCATCCTCAAATTTACATGAAAAAGATAACATTTCTGAATTCAGTTTATAGAGTAGATATGGGCTGAGTGTCCCCCCAGGGTCAGAGCTAAAGGCTCAGTGCCCATCAGGGCGCAGCTGAGGCCACAGATCAGTTAGGGGGTGAGGTGAAGTGGAAGACAATTAGGCCTGTATCAAGTTCTCTCTTTCTCCCTTCCCCTTTGGTTTATTCCTGGTAGTCACTGTTTCTGGTTTTGGTATCCTGTGTCTTATGTATATGTTTATCTGATTTGGGGAAAGGAAGGGGAATAACAATTGGTGAGACAAGGAAAAAGGGTAAACCAATGCAACAGTGATGCTCCTAAGACACTAGGTTGGAAATGAAGTTTACAACTTGGGTGGGGGGAAAACGGGGAGAAAAACAGAGTGGAGTAGGAACAATGTTCCACAAGAAATGTACTTATTACCTTGTTTATGTAATTGTAGCTCCTCTGTACATCACCCTTCCAAAAAAATAAAATTAAATAGAAAAGCAAAAGGAGCAGGTTTGGGCCCTGAATCTCTCTCGCTTCTTGTCTTGCCAACTTCTTTCTTTGGCATGCCCTTTCTCTTCTGTGGTAGCACATATTATCTAACACATTAGCTAATGCACGCCTGTGGCCTCCTGGAATCTTAACTTCCCAAACTATGAGCTAAATAAGCTCTTTACTGCCTAAAACATCCAGCCTTGGCCCAGCTCTGGTAGCTCACACTTATAAACCTAACTACCAAAGAGGCTGAAACTGTGATTCGAAGCCAGTATGGGGAGAAAAATGTGAGACTCTATATCCAATCAATCAGCAAAAAGCTAGGCCGAAGGCATGGCTCAAATGGTAGAATACAAGCTACAAGCAAGAAAGCCTAGTGAGAGTTCAAGGCCCTTAGTTCAAACTCTAGTAGTGAAAATAAATAAATAAATAAACAAGTAGCACACAGCATCTGGTATTTTGTTGTTGAAACAGAACACAGTAATGGCTATATACCATTTAAATATGTATCTTTGACATTTTGTTTTTTTTAAATTTTACTTTATTGTAAAGATGCTGTACAGAGGGGTTACAGTTACATGAGTAAGGTAATGAGTACATTTCTTGTCAGGCATTGTTACCCCCTCCTTTGTTTTTCTCCTACTATCGCTTCCCTCCCACCTTCCTCTACAGCCCCCCCCTCAAGTTGTAAAGTTCATTTCCAACATAGTGCTTGTGGGTATCATTGTTGCAATGGGTCATCCTGTATCCTTGTTTCAGCCTTTTGTTATTTCCCTTCCCCTCCCCAAATTAGGTAAATGTATATACAGGATGCAAAGGACCAAAATCAAATACAGTGACAACAGGGATAGACCATAGGGGGAAGAATATACAAAGGAAATAAAAAAAATTGCATAGTACATTAAAAACAACAACAACAACAAAAAAAAACCTCATGTGTCCATGTCTTGGGGTTCATCTCGTTTAGCATCATCTTATATGGTCATATGTACATAGCTTTTAAGGGAAACAATGGGACCTATGTTTCTTTGGGTCTGGCTTACTTCACTTGATATGATTTAAAAAGTTCATATGAACAGAGCAACTATTAGTGGCCAACAAACAAATACATTGACACACTCACACAATAGCTAAGAATTGGTTAAAATCATCACCAGCTTAATGTACCATAGAAGCTGGCCATATTTTTTCACACACAGTTCCTCTAGAGAAGAGGAATCGTTTATCCTCTCTCTCTTTCTACCCTTCACAACACTTCCCAAGTTCCTCCCAGGAAATGTCAACATTTTCTTCCAGTTTAAACTCTTCTAGCACAAAGTCACAGAAGGATTACATTGTAACCCAGATATGGTAGTTTACTCACTCACATTTGGCTAAGTGTTGAAAATATCTGTGTATTTCTAGTTTATACACCCCAAATGAATGCACTTAAAAAAAAGAAAGTCCTGGGGCTGGGAAGGTGGCTCAGTGGTAGAATGCTTGCTTTGCATGCCTGAGGCCCTGGGTTCGATTCCTCAGCACCACATAAGCAAAAAGAAAGCTGGAAGTGGCTCTGTGGCTCAAGTGGTAGAGCGCTAGCCTTGAGCTGAAGAGCTGAGGGACAGTGCCCAGGCCCAGAGTTCAGGCCCCACGACTGGACCCCCCACCCCCCAAAAAAAGAAAGTCCTGCTCAGTAGTCCAAGTTGGTCTCAAGCTTGAAATTTTCCTGCTTTGGCCTCCTGGGTGCTGGGATTACAGATGTAACTCACTATGCCTGGTGACATGTGATTTTTAAATATTGTTTGGAATAAAGAAGATGTTTGGTCCCAGAAGACTTGTGACACTTATTAAAAAGGCAAACGTCTCACCACGATGTCAAAACTGGAAACACTATCTGGCATCCTTAGTACTGATCATAGTGCAAGGAAATAATGGCGACTCATTCCATTAAACAACAAACCAACTTTTACGTTGGTGATGTAGAACCATCCAACTGTTTGTTGTTCTCACATGGGAAGGTGCTCAACTCGATGGTCTGTGACAGCAATGAGAGTTTCTTTGCTGTGGGCTGATATTTCGAATGAATACCCTGGAAAATAACACTCCAACAAATGACACTTAAGATGCCCAGCAGAAGGGTGACAGACTGGCTGGATGACCACAGGTGGGAATGGATTCCCTACCACACCAGGGACACTCTGCATAGCTAACAGCTCCCTTCAGACTTAGTTATTTGTTCCAGGCCATTTAAATCCATTTCCATGGGTGTCAGACAAACAGAGCAGCCAAGAGAGAAAGATGCCAATCCATGAAGATGACAAAACTGCCTTACTTAAATATCTCCATAACGAGCTGCATAACAAGTATAGTCATCTATCACCTAGCCTTTCCCCACCTGTAAAATTAGAACTGGTCAATATTGTTTTGAAGCTAAAAAAGGAGATAATAAAGAGGGCGGGGTGGGGGGTGGGGAGGAGAAAGGTTGAGAAATTTAAGATGATAAAATGTAATCTCTTAACTGCTAGAGCTATACAAGTAATAAGCTGGACCATTGTACCGCCAATGAATATGGATGTGCAGGACCTTGGGATTGTGCTGGTTTTGGACAGGCCCGCATGGAAGAAATCATTGTTATTTTTTCCTAAAGGATCATGAGAAAAGTCAGGTCATGAGCAATGTTTCCCTGTACCCACAGGCAGTTTCCCCAGTGAATTTTAATCTTGGCAGCGTAATCAGTTGCTATGTAACACCAACGGGACAGCGGAGAGATGTCCAGTTGGCTGGGTAGTATGGACATTTGTGTGTGCACACTTGGAAAGGGAGGCCACTACCCCCGGGGCCTCCACTCCTGGGGGCCTCCACTGCCCAGGGTTCTTGGGATCTACTGAGAATTTTTCCTCTGATCGAAGGAAGGAAATGGCAGGAAGAAGCTCACCACTCATCTGCTATGGTGCCTTACGGGGTTGTATTTTGCTCTTTGTGGAAAAGGATCAATGAGTAGAGGTGGAAAGAAAGGTGGGAAAGCATGGCGAGGGGAGAGAAGAAGGCAAGGCAGGGGCAAGGAAGGGGTATGATGATGTTAGGGGAAAGAGCTAGATGGCTGGGAAGAAGTTACAGACCGAACACAGTTACCTGTACTCTTCTCCTTCTCCATCTGGGGCTATAACCTTGGAGAGAGAATTTCCTATCTGTTTATGTCTTATCTTCTGAAAGCAGTTTTGAGATGACAGGAAGTCGAGAGCTCAGGTAGAGAAAAATGGCACCCAGGGAGGGGGGCTGGCCTCCCCCCACCGCTGGAGGGAGACATTCACCGGGTCATTGTACATTCTGGCCCTCCATGCCTAGCTCCCCCAAGTTTCTCTAAGTCTGTAACATCTAGAACTTGGGAAGGAGGAGATGACAGGTTCAGTTCCATTTTAAATAAAAAAGAAATATGAGAAGACAGGGAGAGGACCCACTCATGCAAGTTGGAAGGGGACCCGTATACACGGACCTCAGGTCCTCCTCTTCTCTAAGAAAATTAACCTTCCCAGGCCTTGCTTGGCCTATTGGAGAAATGCACCTACTAATATGTAAAGTATTGTTTGTAGTTTTAAATTGTTTTGAGAAAATTTAAAAGAAATAATCCTGGCGTATAGTAGCAAAGCTAACAATAACCATACTTATGAAGGCCAAAATTGAGGGTGGTTTTTTTTCTTTCCCTTTTTGTGCTAAGTCCAGAGTATTCCCATCATCAGCAAATGTTAAGATCACAAATTAACACATGTTAAAATCACAGGTGATTTTTATTCCTCAGGATTTCCTGTAAAATGATCAGACCACCAGATTCTGCTCCCTCAGACAGCAGTTCACGCAGGGTGCCTGTGGCTCATGTCTGTAAGCCCAGCTAATCCTCCTAGCAGGAGGCTTGAGAGTTGAAGCCAGCTGGGTAGACAAATTTGTGAGGCTCTTATCTCCACTTAGCCAGCAAGAGGCTGGAAGTGGAGGTGTGGTCCCAGCGGTGGTATCAAACCTTGAGCAAAAACCCAAATTTAGATGGTCCATATTTCACGTTTGTGGTGACTGTAATTTTATCAGCATTGTATTGCCATAGGCCTCCTATTATTTTCCCTTTAATAGGGAAAATAAATTACTACCAAATAGATTCTGAAGCTGGAGACAATCCTCCAGCTCCAGTCCTGAAGGCAAGACTGTCTAAATTCAATCTAAGAACAAGTATGCTGAGCAATCCCTTAGCTGTCACTGTGTTGGAACATGTAGGCATTCTCATCCAATGATTATTCTGGTTATCTAGAAAAGAATAGTGAAGCAAGGCTTACAATGACCAAATTGCCCATTTCCTGGAGAGATGGAGATGTTTCCTTCATGCTCTCGGTGTGAAGACAGGGAGAGGAACGATGAACACCACATGCTTTCATTCAAAACATGTAACAAGTAGCTACAGTGAATGAATGCATCCGGGACCTGTTAATTCCGCTCAGGATTCCATCGCTTACCAGGGCACTGCCAAGAGCAAGCCAGCCCAGATGTTCCACAGCAGCCAGCTGTTTTATTACAAGTCTTGAGGAGGAAGTGTCAGCCACAACAGGCTGTCAGGGGGGAAATGGGGCGCTGTCCCTCAATGGGTGGGACTCCATCTTGTCCCCACTACAGGGTGGGACACAATGGGCCCCCCACAACCCGTCATGGTCTGCTTGCACTTCTCTGCCACACCCTCCATTCCTGACTGGCCACAAGAACAGCTGGGCAGGGAAGGGAGGCCTGGGACTAGGATAAGACTCCTAACCAGAGGACACAGCTGGAGGCTGGTGGCCCTTGATGCAGCCCAAATGGTGGCTGGGCTGTATTGTCAACAACACCTGGCAGCTTAGTAAATAAAAGGCAGACTCCTCCAGCCCCCAGGGAATTGGGTCTAGGTAGGAACAGGCACTCCACATGGAGACTCTTCTGGTGTCTTCGTTTGTTATATTTTTGGTGAGACTGTGGTTTGAATTTGAGCCATGCCTCCAGCCGTTTTTTTGTTTCAGGTTATTGTTCAGACAGAGACTTGCCTAAGACCTGCTTAGAACCAACATGGTCTCCTATCTAGGCCTCAGGCAGCCAGCTCCGTGCAAATGCAAGACATCACTCCTGGCTTACGGACTGAAATGGAGTTGCACGTTTTGCCTGGGCAGACCTTGAACCACAGTCTTTAGCCTTAGTCTCAGAAGGTATAAAATTCAAGTCAGCCTTAAAGGAAATATTTCACAACATTTTTTTATTTTTTGCCAGTCCTGGACCTCTTTGTACTCAAAGGTAGTGCTTTACCACTTGAGCCACAGTGCCACTTCTAGAATTTTCTGAATAGTTTATTGGAGATAAAGAGTCTCACGCACTTACTTGACTGCCTGGGCTGGCTTTGGACCATGATCCTCAGCTCTCAGTCTCCTGAGTAGCTAGGATTACAGGCGTGAGCCACTGGCACCTGTACCATCTTTCTTGTTAGATTGTGTGTGTGTGTGTGTGTGTGTGTGTGTGTGTGTGTGTGTGTATTATGTCTTAACTTTCAAGAAGGAATTACTAAACTAAACCTGTGTCATTCATGATGATGAAGACTAAACAGCATTCATAGTCAAATGGGCGGGATTCAAGTTCTATTGCCTAGTGCCTCTGTTTCCCAATTCCTACAACATGGTATGCCCTCTTTTTTAGCAGAAGATGGAAGTGTGTGTGAAGAGCCCATGAGAGGCTGAGTGTATGGTACATGCTTGTCATCCTAGCACTTGTGAGGCTGAAGCAGGAGCACTGTGAATTTAAGACCAGCTCAGGCTACATAGCATACACATACATACATAGAGAATGGTAGAGGAGGGAAAGAGGAGGAGGGGGAGGAGTGAGAGGAGGGGGAAAAGGAGGAAGAAAAGTAGGAAGTAGAGGAGGAAAAAAGGAGGAAGAGATAGATGAAAGAATGGGGGAAGGGAGAGGAGAGGGTGGAGGAGGAGAAAAAAGAAGAGGAAGAAAAAGAGGAAGGAGGAGAAGGGAGAAGGAAGGGGAGGAGAAGGAGGAAGAAGCAAACAGGAGGAGGAAGAGAGGAGAGATGAGAGGGAGGGTGAGGAGAACGATTAAGAATAGAAAAAAAAAAAGCTGAGCATGAAGAACACAAACTAGAACTCAGCAGCACAGAGCCCTGAGAAGTCTCTGCCCACTCCACTCTGCCCAACCTCGTTTCTTACAGGACCGTCTACATTTCCCTCCTCCTTCCATCCTCTTCCTTGTGTGGGCAAGTCTTTCCTAGCTGAAGAAACGCTTTTTCAAGATCCAATCAAAAGGACACTTCTCTTCTGGATTTCTGCTAGTTCTCCCCCCGCCCCTCTCCACCGAGACAGCTGAACTGTAATTACAGCCTGGTGTGCCATCCCACTGGACTGGGGAAATGGAGTCATTCTTAAATTCCCACCATTCGTCTTGGTGCCTGACCCATAAAAGGTAAACAGATGCACATACCCCTCCTTATATACACCCAACTTCCTATCCATACTATATATACTTTAGACATATATGCATGTGTCTACATAGTATACATACATCTTTGTGCATATATACACATATGTATATAGAGTACATTATAGATATAATATATATATATATATATATATATACTCTATAGATCTTTATACATAGCTCTCTGCTGATAGACATACGTTCCAATACTTCTATGTACAAGTATTTGAAAAGCCTGGTCAGGATGCAATCACGTGACGGCTGGACGGGATTTACAGAAGTTCCTGGTAGGTGGCCACGGTGTCACGTGACCGGGTCAGAGTTGTCCCGTGGTCCACCACACGCCCTCCCCACTAGGGACGGTGTTGGGGGGGGAGGGGGCGGCCCTGGCCTGGCTGTGTGGGGGAGGGGCGGCTCCTCTTGGGGACACCGCCGGGGCACCGGCAGGGGGCGCCGTTGTCACGCAGCTGGGCTCCACACGGGTGACACCCTCACCCCACCCCCTCAGCCGGCTCTCTCGGGCTGCACCAGCGGTGCTTGGCTCCGCAGCTGGACATCCAGGGCCCCAGGTGGGAGTGGGTCGGCCGGGTCGGCACCCCGCTCGGTAGCCCCGCAGCGGCTGCGGGGAGCGCCAGCTGAGACGCCCGCGTTCTCAAAGACAGCGAACACCGGGAGTCCAGGGATGGCGGGGGACACGCGGAGCTTCGGAGCAAGCTCGACCCCGGGCGCGCGGGGCCCCGGGGCTCCGCACCGGCGGAAGCCCTCTGTTCCGCTGGGACCTTCAGGCTCCTAGGGGCCTGAAGCCGGGGCCCCGACGTGCGTGTCCACCTGACCGGGCAAACCTCGGCGGGCGGCGCGGGACGCGCTGCGCACCCCGCACGTCCGTTCCCGGGCCGCGCGCCGCGCCCCCAGCCGGGCACAGACCCCCGCTCCGCAGCCGCGCGCCCCGAGGCCGCTCGGGCCGCGGGGATTGGCCGCACGCCCGGTCACGCGCGCCGAGCCCCGCGTTCCCCGCAGCTCCGAGACGCCCGCGCACAGAGGCCGAAGGTCCGCGCAGCCGGCCTCGCGTCCCCTCGCGCGCCCCTGGGCTCCTCGCGCCCACCCCACATCTCCATGCCCCCCCTCCGTCTCCCGCGCGCCTCCAGTCTCCGCGCGAGCGCGCCCACCCCACATCTCCGCGCGCTTCCGTCTCCCGCGCGCCCCGCCTTTCCCAGCGCTTCCTGATGGAGAATCGAAACTCGTCTCCCGCCCTTCTGCCGGCCGCCCGAGCCTCGTCTGCGGGGACTCGGGGTGAAGCCTCCTCACCCCCCCCCCCCGACCCCGGCTCGTTAACGGAGCCAGCGGTCCAGGCCAGCTAGGGCCCGGCCCCACGGGTGAAGGGGGCGAGGAGGCGCCTCGAGCCCCCGCCCTCGGAGTCGGGACGCCGGGCCCGGAGGATCAAGCTCCTCAAGTTTCTGCAGCTGTCAGATTTCAGTTGTGAGCCCGAGTGAACGGCCACCGGTGGCGGCGGGGACGCGTGGAGTGTTTCCGCCCAGGGGTCCGGGGCAGGGCGCACGTGAATAACAAGTAAACACAACCGTGTGCGCACGTACTCACGCGCACACGCGGCCAGCGGCCCCGCACATAAAATACGTCCGCACGATCGTGTGCTCACGGATCCACACGCGCGTGCAAAGCGCCGCACATAAATGAAATCTAGACCCACAAGCAGGAACGCACAGACCCGCACACGCAGCCAGCGTGCACACAAAGTTGAGTACACATACACACACACACACACACACACACACACACACACACACACACGAGCGCGCGTGCGCGCGCACACGCGTCCGACGGCCCCGCACCAGCCGTCCCCGCGCGCGGGGAGCGCAGTTCCGGATCCCTGTCCTCCCGCGGGGAGGGGGCGGAGCCTATGCAAATGAGGAGGGCGTGGCGAACGCGCGGCGCCGGGGCCCCGGAAGCGCGCAGAAGCCGGGTATAAAAAAAGTACCGGGGACGATTTCCCCGCACAACTGCTAAAGCTCCTGAGACCGGAGCGTGTGCGGCGGCGGCGGCGGCGGCGGGAGCAGAAGCCGCCAGCTCCGGAACCAGCGCGGCTGGGACGGCCGGCGCGCGGGCGGGGGCGGTGCGCAGGCGGGGGTCCGGGTGGTCCGTGCGGGGCACGGGGGATTCCCCGCACCGCGGCGTCCCGCACGGCGGGGCCGCGCTGGTCTCTCCCGGAGGAGCAGCGTCGCCGCCGCGCGGAGCCTCGCCCGCCTGCCCGCCCGCCTCGCTCCTGGAAGGGGCGGCCGCCTCCAGGTGACCCGGACGGGACTGGCTTGAGCTTTCCAGATGCATCAGCGCTACTTCTGGTGCGGGGCCGCTGTCTGCGGGGTGGGCGGGGGAGGGGGGCCATCGGCGGGGTCCGGTGGGGTGGGGGGAGAGGGCCTCTCGGGCATGGGGGTGATCGGGAAGGGGGGCGCGGTCGGCACCCCGGGGTCCCCACGCTGCTCACCTCCTCCCCCACCCCTCCGTCCCGGCTCCCCAGGACCGAGCAGGGCCCCGCGGCGCTCGGCGGGCCGTTGGCGGCGGACGGCGCGGGCTTCTTCGCCATGGCGGAGGCCGGGCTGGCCGGCGGCGCGTACGCCCCCCCCGCGGGCCCGGACGGCGACCCCCGCGCGCACTGCACCGTGCTGAGCTGGGAGCAGGTGCGGCGGCTCGACGGCATCCTGAGCGAGACCATCCCGATCCACGGGCGCGGCAACTTCCCCACGCTCGAGCTGCAGCCCAGCCTGATCGTGAAGGTGGTGCGGCGGCGCCTGGCCGAGCGGCGCATCGGGGTGCGCGACGTGCGGCTCAACGGCTCGGCCGCCAGCCACGTCCTGCACCAGGACAGCGGCCTGGGCTACAAGGACCTGGACCTCATCTTCTGCGCCGACCTGCGCGGCGAGGAGGAGTTCCAGACGGTGAAGGACGCGGTACTCGACTGCCTGCTGGACTTCCTGCCCGAGGGCGTGAACAAGGAGAAGATCACGCCGCTCACGCTCAAGGTGCGGGGCGCGCGGGGGACGCGCGGGGGTGCGGGTGGGGGGGGCGCAGCAGAGGTCGCCACGCACCGGCCCCGCTCTTTGATCTTTACTATCATCGTGAATTGTGATTCCTGCTACTCTCGTGATTCATGTCTTACTTTCTTCCTGCGTGAACTTTTAAGGTGCGTGGAGGAGGTGGCCAGTGGCTTAGTTTTTCTGGGAGCTCAGTGCGCAGCAGCTCTGCTTGCTTCCTCCTTTGCCTGCCTTTTTGGTTCCTTTTCCTTCATGGTTTTAACCCTTGGCTTTCCTAGCTGGAGTGGTGCCCAGAGGAGACTGGTCAGGGGAAGAATGAAATGGCTCTTTCCTTCTCTTCTCCTTTCCCCTCCTCTCCTTTCTCTTCTCTCCTCTCCCCTCCAGTCCTCTCTTCTCCCCTCCTCACCCCTCCTCTCCCCTCTGCTTTCTCCCCCATCCCCTCCTCTCCTCTCCCCTACCCCCCCTTCCAGTCATTTTATGAGCTACTCTTTGGGATAATCGCAGCCTGAAGCAGAACTGAGTCCATGGGATTTTTATTGTATTGGAAAATGTGAATCCATTTCGTCACCGGGTTCAGCTGACTCGGTGGTGTGTGGAAGGGTTTATGTCGGTGGTGGTTATCATCTGCATGGGTTCATTTGGGGGGGGGGGTGCTCCGCTGGATACACACACTCACCGTTCGGTTGAAGTCGAGTTTTATCTGATTATCTACCGTGGTGTTGTCTGGAAACAGTTTAGTTCCCCTTGGACCTTCGCTGTGTCCTCCTGAGAGTCACCAGACAACGCTGGTTTCCCCACGGGAGGGGACGCTGGTGACCAAGGATGAGGTGAGGGGTAGAGTCATTTATCACCATCTGCCCCTCGGTGTCTTGAATAGTGTGTGGATTGCAGTGTGGACATTATGCCTATTAGACCAGTTTAAAAAAATAACATTTAAAAAGTCAGACATGACAACAGAACCTCTTAGTACTCTGCTAGGTCTGCCAAAAGCCTCAAACTATTACTTCCAGTCTCTTTCCCAGACGGTAAAACTACTCGTTAAATGTATTTTTTCCCCCTTCTGTTTTCGGAAGACTGTGGAAGCTGCTTGCTAGGTAGTGTTTTGCCAAAACTTGACAAAACCAAAAGGAAAGGCAGAATAATTCTCAGCTGGGGAGAGGATGGGTTTCTTTTTATTGGGTTTGCTCATCTTCTTGTTTTATCTCTTCAATTGTAGGAGGCTTATGTGCAGAAAATGGTTAAAGTGTGCAATGACTCTGACCGGTGGAGTCTCATCTCCCTGTCCAACAACAGTGGCAAAAACGTGGAACTGAAATTTGTGGATTCCCTGCGGAGGCAGTTTGAATTCAGTGTAGATTCTTTTCAAATCAAGTTAGACTCTCTTCTCCTCTTTTATGAATGCTCAGAGAACCCCATGACTGAAACATTCCACCCCACCATCATCGGGGAGAGTGTCTATGGCGATTTCCAGGAAGCTTTTGATCACCTTTGTAACAAAATCATTGCCACCAGAAACCCGGAAGAGATCCGAGGGGGCGGCCTGCTTAAGTACTGCAACCTGCTGGTGAGGGGCTTCCGGCCAGCGTCAGAGGAGATCAAGACCCTGCAAAGGTACATGTGTTCCAGGTTCTTCATTGACTTCTCAGACATTGGGGAGCAGCAGAGGAAACTGGAATCCTATCTGCAGAATCACTTCGTGGGGTTGGAAGACCGCAAGTACGAGTATTTGATGACCCTTCACGGAGTGGTGAATGAGAGTACCGTGTGTCTGATGGGACATGAGAGAAGGCAGACTTTAAACCTCATCACCATGCTGGCCATCCGGGTGCTTGCTGATCAGAATGTCATCCCCAATGTGGCCAATGTCACTTGCTATTACCAGCCAGCCCCCTATGTAGCAGATGCTAACTTTAGCAATTACTACATCGCCCAGGTTCAGCCAGTATTCACATGCCAGCAGCAGACCTACTCTACATGGCTACCCTGTAATTAAGAATCAGTTAAAAATATACCCGGTGGGGAAGCCATTGCAGACAAGAATGGGGGGGAAGAAGGAAAAAAAATTAACGGGGTGACTTCCCTAATTAGGGATGTGCTTTTGTACAGTGATATGCTCCTGATTTTAAGCTAGGCAGAACTTCGGGATCTCTTCATTAGTATGAGAGCATGATGCCAAACCAATCACTCCCCCCCCCAACCCCCCATCCCCATCCCCAATTGGATTCTAACTTGAAACCAAGGAAGACCTGACATTAAAAGCAACCAGGTTTTCCCAAGATAACAAGGGGAGGAAATGGTCGATGACAATATGGGTTTGTAGCAATCGCTTCCCATAGCTTTGCCAAAGTGTGTGTTGGGGGGAGGGGGACTGGTAGAGAAACTTTTCAAGATGGAATTCACAAAGGGAAGACTAGAGGGAGTGAGGAAAGGTCTCTCTGCACCTTGTGAGTACCAGTTCAGGAGTTCACATAGTCACAGTCTAGGAAGAAGAAGAACTCCAAGACTGGGATTACTCTCTGAGACTTGCTAGCAAGTGCTCTCCGTGGAGTGGTTCTCATTCGGCCTGGAATCGGATGAGCAGGAATGCAGGTTGGTGCCCTTCTTGTAACGAACAGAAGAATTGAGGATGACACGATGCATTCTTTCCAGCTGCATGCATAGCTCGCATTTTTAAAATGTGGAAATGCCAGCAGAAGCAGCTGTAGCAAAGAAAATATGCTCAAGGACCAAAGATTTCACAGATAAAAATTCCCAAGTACAAGAGACATAGAATATATATATATATGTATGTATATGTATATACATATACATACATATATATGAAAGAGTCACTATATTTGTTACATACCAGTATACATCAAAGTGCCTGTTGCTTTCTGAAAATTTGAAGTGGAAAATTATTTTATGGTTTAATGATTATTTTATCAGGGAATCAAGAAGAAAATAAAACAACATAGAAGCTTGTGAATGGTGGAGGAAATGCCCTACTTTTTCTTTTGGCAAATATGTGTATAAAGTTGATATTGTCAGTGTGATGTTGTCCTAGGTACGTGTGTGTATTGTGTGTGTGTGTATGCATATGTACAGATGATAATGTATATATATGTACACATACTACCTTGGCTATGACCTAAAATAATATGTCAAGTAGGAAATGTTTAAAATACTGTGTGCTTTAATGTTTGCAGTAGGATGACATGAGAGGGCATATTGCAATGATGAATTAGAACCCACATCTAAAAAAATGAAGGAGGGAAACAAATAATATATTTATAGGAAAAGAAGAGATTATAATTTTTAGTGAATTTTTTTGTCTTTTTTTTTCTGTGAGCCAGAGAATTCCATATTGAATATTTGTTTGGTAGAGCACTCTTATATCGATAGCATTTTGACAGCTTGAAACCATTAGAGGAGAATAATTGCATACTCCAAGGTATGCAACTCATGGAGCGTGGAGATGATAGGCTACTTAAATCCCTGACTGCTAACAAGAATTTCTGGTGATCTGAACACTACTTATTAGTATTTAAATGAATTTATAAATGAATGCATTCTGCATTTCTGGACCACTAGAATTTAGTAAATGTGAAATGACCCTTTTTAAAGAGTATTTGCACAATTGCATAAAGTTTATATTATGAGATATATATTATATATGATGTTTTATAAATTTATGCCAATATGAAACATCTTTGATTGGGATGTCACACTGCATTTAAGTATTTAGTACTGTACTTTAAATTAAATCACTTTGCATTAAACCAAACCCAACTTTGTTCTCCCTTTGGCAAAAGACCATAAATATCTTTGCTAAATGAGCTGATAGCAGCACTTTTTTCAGTTCCAGCTCTTCTCTCAGCCCTCTAGAATACTGGTCTCTGAAAAGAATGTTCATTAAAAGAAACGAACACTCATCAAAACGTTCCCTTCATGTCACGAAGCAACCATAGGTTCCCCACCAACCCTAGCAGAGCATTGCTTATTATTCATTCTTTTGAAGGCCCACCCAGAAGATTCTTGTCATCAAACCAAGAGGCGCCAGGGAAGGAAATGGCATCCTTGCTTTGGCAGGATGATGGGGGTTTCTTTCTTTGTCATCTGCGCATCCCTCTGCTCTTCAGTGTTGGTTACCCTGAGTAATCTATCTGAACTGCCTTTTGTGCATCTCTGAAGCCTTAACTGGAAGCTGCTGAGTTTGCTGTAGCAGCTTCCCTGTGAATTCCCACTGGTCTATCACAGCCACCTCCACTGCCACTCACGTTTTTTTTGGGGGGAGCCCTTCCTACTCTTAAGTTGGCACAGTCTCCCTCACTCAGTCTCCTGAGTTTGAAAAAACGTAATCACAAAACCCCTAGGAAACTATTCAGCTCACAGATTGATCCTGTCAGAAACCACAGCGCCAACTTCTTAGCTATTGGGAAGTTTTCTAAGAGAAAACTAAGGAATGCCGATGATCAGAGGAACTTCGGCTGTGCACCTGCCTTCCTTCCCACCCTCAGTATGGACAGATGACTTGTCTACTATTTGAGGAGTCTAGAGATCTCAGGCTCTGCTGTTCACTTATGACAGGTTTTGTTTCCCTCTGGTGGAAGGAGCCTTATTTGCAAATAGGACTTTTCATTTATGTTCTCCAATATTTATATTCTTTTCTTGCTGACTTCAGGGTTGTTAGCTTAGTTGGAAGTGCCATACACCTAGCATTCAGATAGAACAGGCTTTCCAGGAGACAATTTTCTATATGCACTTAAAGACTTAATATAATTTATTTCTATTTTGTATGTACTATAGTCTTGTGCATATGTAGTTGAACACAATGGGAGATATATCTATATCTATCTATCTATAGATATAGATATATATATGTATATCTGTATCTTTGTGGATGTGTGGCCAAAAAATTTGAATGTCTAGTGAGAGAGAGAGAGAGAGAGAGAGAGCCATGTGTATAGGTCAGAAAAAAGAAACCACAACAGCTCTCAACTCCTGATTAGTGCCTGTGATTTTGTTTGCTTCCGTGTTTATCTGGCCTAGTGTGCTGTTACTTCGAAACAGGAAGAAGTTTTGTCTTCTGGACGCATTTCTCACCTGCCCAGTCCGGCATGTCAGAGAATCTTTAGCCTGTGGCAGTGCCCTCTAAAAAAAGTTTACTTCATCAGTAGTAATTTCCAACTGCCTCAGAACTCTTTTAACACCCAAACGGACTTTTCCCTTCCAGAAATGGGATCAAATACCTGCTCGGTTTGAGATTGGATGGACTATTTTTTGCGTGGGTCCAAAGCAAAAATGCAAGGATAGCAGGATATCTGTAATCCAAGCTAAGAAGGAAACAAAGTGAAAAGCGAACGTACAGTTTTTACCACCCCTTTCTGTTTTGCTTATTGTTGGTTCTTTTTATTGTGCATAAAGTTGTTTTCAGTGCAAGGCTGTTAAATAAATATTGTGAACTCTTTTGTAAATGAAACGTGTTATGTTGAAAGCTGTCAACAGCTGTCAAAAATAAGCTTTTTTTGTTATTGTTGTTGAAAACAAAAACATGTTAGATGAAACCAAAAAGCCAAAAAAAAGTGATTTCATATATAGCACCTGTTTGAATATAATCTTTCTTTTCAGATTTCTTTTGAGCATAGCCTTTCAGTGCTATGAGACAATCTCTATGTTAATCTTTTGTTATTATAATGGCTTGCTAAGGAAGTAAGTGGTAAAAGCACAAAGCGGGAAGATGTTGGAGTCCCTTGGAGAGACTTGGTGCATGTGTTTTTGGACTGGACCGGAGGGAACTGTGTCCTGCTGGCTGTTTTTCCTCCCACCTCTCCACAGCCACACCTGCTCAGAGTCCGAGTTCTACTACAGCAGGCTGCACCTGGGCTCACTGTCTTGGAATCCGACTGTCATGTGCCACAGGCAGAAATAGAATGGATGGAAAATGGACTCTTAAAAGAAAACTGACATGTTTGAATCAGTGCTAGAGGGAACAGATTGTGAATTTTGTTTACAGAATCCAATATTTGGATTTTTTTTGTTTTGTAAATAAAAAGAAGTTATTTTTTTCTATTGATGGGTGTCTGCTCCTTTTGGTGTCTGTGCTGGCTAGCAACAATCTCTTGTGACTCCTAGATAGCTGCAGGGCTGCTCCATCCAACGGAGTTCTTGGAGCAGACCAGGTTTCAGCAACCCTGGGAACACCAACATGTTCTACTCACAGCCAGTGCATCTTTGACCCACTCAGCTCTGGAAGATTCTAGCTCATGTGTGTAATGATCTATGTCTGCTGTGACCACCGCAGGGTAAGTGACCGGAAGATGGCTGTTGGCCATCACCCACAGACCATTGCATTCGGTAGCTCTAAGTGGATGTGGGGTTTTAGTAACCCAAGGGCAGTGACTCTATTGCCGGTGTTACTATGTGCACCATTTGTTTGAAGCTCTTGTGAGGACTATGCATTAGTAGTAGTCAGGAATCAGAAGAGGAAAGAGGAAGAACGAAGACAAAAGGTAAGTGTGTGGGTGCACACTCCCACTTGAACTAAGATGTCACCTTTTTAGCTAGCAATACAATCTCTCCAAAGTGCCAGAAGGTAGACGTAATCTATTAATTACATATTTTCTTCCTCTAATTGAGTACGCTTTCTCTACACTAGTAGCATGAAGATTAGCTAAGCCTCTACCAGCAGAGGATATGCTTGTGGTTTTCAGAACCACTCCAAGCCTTCATGTTGGATAGAGGCATACTCTACATGGCCTCAATCAAAGGAGCCACTCCTGGTATGAAAAGCCGGCTTCCCTCACACATACACCATAAAAGTAAAGGAAGTGGTTGGTTTGATAATGGTATTTATGTGTCCTTTCTCTTGCTCCTTCGTTGCGACATTTCCATTCAGTCCCTCATATTTCTTTGATCCTCACACAATTCTTTTTAAACAACCCCTCCTACCCTTAGATCTGCCCTGCCATTTCTAGGTGAATTACCAGGCTGAGAGAACACAGCAGAGCAAAGTGATCCACCTCTCCCTAGGGAGCCTCATTCCTTAAACATGCAGTTCCTTAAAAAAAAAAAAGAAAACACAATTAAGTTTCAAAAGGCAGAAATGAAGGAAGATAGAATCACGGTCTTAAAGTAGAGGAACTGTTGAAAGCTATCAGATACTTCTGAAGTGAAATTGATTCCTCCCTAAAAACTAAGTTTGGAATCAATGATACAAATTTCACTTAGTCAACTAAACATATCCAGGCAAGAGAAGTGGTTTAAGAGTACAGTGACACTTCCCCCCAGTAGGACTTGTATCTTTGTTTCTAACGCCATATGTCCACACCAGGAGCTACAGGTTCCTGGAGAAGTGGACGAATCTAAATCTAGAGCTCAGAACTATGCAAGAAATACTTGAATCATCTGTAGTGGCTTTAGATGACCTCCAAAAATAAATATCAAAGACCACAATGCTGAGGAAACGGCTTTCCAAAAAGACACAGGACGTAACAGAAAGATCCCCGTTGGGGAAATCTAGAACAACTTGAGCAACAAAATCAATCACTGTTATTGGCTGATAATCCAATAGTGTAAAATATCTATTATCCAAACTGATAGAAATAAGCAGCTGAATGAATAATCAGGCAAGGGGAGGAGACAGGTTTCTCCCATAAAATCCTTTATAATCTATGTAGCTATCACCCTCTCAAGGAGGTAAAGATTAAACCACATGTCCTAAGTGTAGGTTATGCATAGTGACTTCCTTCCAGAGAGCTTGAGAGGGGAGGAAAGAGGAGTGGTCTGGAGGGCAAATCTGAGGAAACCCTACCCGAGCCAGATGACCAAGATGAGCGTACATTGTAACTTACCAGCCTAGTCACTATTCTTCCAGTGATCATGGCAGGGAAAGGAGGAAATCTGTCCTAGCTAAGAGAGGTCCAAGGAGACAAGGAGCTAAACATAATGTGACATCCTGGATGAGGGTCTGGATTGCAGGAGGATATGAAGTAGAACTCACAAGACTCTGAATACAGTCTGATGGAGATAGTAATGTTTTGAGACAGGGTCGTGAATGGTGATGAATGTATCATATGAATGTAAGATGTCAACAGTGGAAGTCTTTGCATGGAGTATGGAAGGAATGTAGATGATCATCACAACTTTTCTGCCAATCTAAAACTATTCTCAAATAAAAATGTACTGAAAGTGAAGGTGAAGTGGCTAATTCTAGAGAAGGAATCCATTGTCGAACTAACAGCAAATTTTATTTTTAGTAGCCTCATATTTAAATGATCAAGAGATCACATGAAGGAGGAGAAGGTAAATGTTGTCTTTTAAGAAAATTTCATTGTGCAGGGTGCCGGTGGCTCACGCCTGTCATCCTAGCTACTCAGGAAGCTGAGATCTGAGGATCAAGGTTCAAAGCCAGCCTGCGCAGGAAAGGCTGTGAGTCTCTTATGTCCAGTAAACCACTAGAGAACCGGAAGTGGCGCTGTGGCTCAAGCCGTAGAGTGCTTGCCTTGAGCTGAAGAGCTGAGGGACAGTGCCCAAGCCCAGAGTTCAAGCCCTACAACTGACAATAATAATAATAATAATAATGATAATAATAATTCCATTGTAAAGCTGATGTACAGAGAGGTTACAGGCAGATAATGAGTACTTTCTTTTTGAACACTCACCCCATCCCTCATTTTTTGCCCCTCCTGAACTGCACCTTCTCCTCCCCACCCCAAGTTGTACAACATAGTATCTAGTGAGTATCATTGCTGAAGGGTGAACCAAAATGTGTTTCTTTCCAGGAGCTATACCTACATGTTTTAGGGGGAAAGAGTTAAAGAAGACTGAATTATATAAGTAGTGGCTTCCTGAAAACAAAAAAACAACTGTAGGAGAAATTAATGCTCCAACATTATTTAAAGCAGAGCGCTGGTGGCTCACATCTCTCATCCTAGCTACTCAAGAGGCTGAGATCTGAGGATCACAGTTTGAAGGTTTGAAGCCAGTCTGAGCAGGAAAGTCCAGGAGACTCTTATCTTCAATAAATTATTCAGAAAAAGCCAGAAGTGGTGCTGTGGCTCAAGTGGTAGAGTGCTAGCCTTGAGGAAAAGAGCTAAGGGACAGTACCCAGGCCCAGAGTTCAAGCCCTAGGACTTGAACAAAAAAAACAAAACAAAAAACAAAAAAGCAAACCAAAATAAAAAAACCTAACAAGACAAAAAAATACAAAAAGGGTTATTTAAGGGATTGAGGCATAACTCAAGTGGTAGAGTACTTGTGTAAGGCACTGGGTTCAAACACTGCTTCTACCACAAAGACAGACAGATTGAGAGACAGAAAGAATGGAAGAAAGGAAGGAAGGAAGGAAGGTAGGAAGGAAGGAAGGAAGGAAGAAAAGAAGGAAGGAAGGAAGCAAAGAAGGAAGGGAGGAAGGATAATAAAAAGTTGTTTAAGATTTCTTTGCCAGGGAACAATTATTTTTGAACTAAGAGTCTAATACTTAATGGAGTGTTACACTGAGACTTATTACTTTATGTAGGTAACCACTTCCATGATCTTATCTGCTTATCCAAGCATATTGTTTTGTTTTGTTTTCCTGAGAAAACTTTCTGGGAGTAGAGGCACATCTGTACTTAAACTTAACTTTCCTGACTTAATCCCTGGCATTTGAAAACGGTAAAATGCAGTTTTAAGAACGGAGAAACCTTTAATACTTTTTAAAGCAATCATTCCAGCTCAGCAGTTTCTGAAGCTGCATAGAAGCCCGCTTTCTCCAGGACATAGAGCTCCCTGAACTCCAGGAATTTATAGGAGTGTGGCGCTGTTATTTCTAACCTCAATCATGGAAAGTTCCCTTCAGGATCCCCTTCAGAAACGATTGATCTCCAGCACAGTGTGTACTTTTCAGCCATGCCAAGTTCTGTGGCATCATCTGGCTATGCCATTAGAAAACGGCTGAAACCCTATTCTTTCAGAAATTTTTCTTCTTCTCTTAGCAGAATTCAGCATCATGGGCTTCACTGAGCCCTGGAGACAGTGCTGTTCTCTGCATTAGTCTGGAATTACCTATACTTGGCAATTTCTTCTCTTTAAAGAGGCAAGGAGAGCCTGGTTTCTGTGTTCTTCGTTTTAACAAAAAATAGTTAAGAAAGTGAGCAGTATAGTTTGGTAATCTGCTAGAAGCCCAACCATCAGAGAATAAAAGCAAATTAGGTTTGAGGCATAAAGGTGGAATGAAGGTGGCCAGGTGTCAAATATAAAAATACAGGATGTTCTTGGGCTGGGAAGGTGGCTCAGTGGTAGAGTGCTTGCCTTGCATGCATGAGGCCCTGGGTTTGATTCCTCAGCACTACATAAGCAGAAAAGGATGGAAGTGGCACTGTGGCTCAAGCGGTAGAGTGTTAGCTTTGAGCTGAAGAGCTGAGGGACAGCACTCAGGCCCAGAGGTCAAGCCCCACAACTGACAAAAAAAAAATACAGCATGTTCTCTACTTAATCTAAATTTATTTCTAATACACAGTTCTGTTTGGAAAATATAAATCATGCAGTATTTGTTACACACAATCTTATCTGTATTTTTCTGAAAGTCAAATTTGACAGAGAGGCTTGCACTTTATCTGACAATCTGCAAACCTGTTTAGGCTCACAATAATAGGGTCCAGTGTTTCCTATGGCCCGAACAAAGAACATTTTATAATTTGTTAATATCTAACTTTTATGAACTATTCTATATTACATTGCCAGGAAGTACACATGGTGGCAAAGGCTTGCACATACTGTTCATTTGTTTAATATGCCATGTACACTTTTATAGTGGTTAGCCTTGTGCTGAGTCTTGAGATGGATCCACAAGAGTTAAATGTAGTAGCTAACACTTGAGCCATATCTTCCCATCAGGTACTTGAGCACCGTGTTACAAATTTTCCTGCCTGGGCTGGACTGGCTATGGGATCCTTGGATCTCAGTCTCCCAAGTATCTAGGATGATAGGCCTGAGCCACTGGTGCCCAGCAGTAGATGGCAAATTTGCACTCTTTGACTAATGTTCTTTTTTTTTTTTTTTTTTTTTTTTTTTTTTTTTTTACAATAAATAACTTCTCAAGACATCATTTGTAGACGTGATGACAGCATGGGCATCACATCTTCAAAATTTGCTGAAAAGCTAGATCTTTGGAATCCTAACCCCGCTCACATGCAGAAGATGGTAACTAGGAGAGAGGTGATAAATGCATCAATGAGCTTGATTAAGGTCGTCATTTTACCAAGTGATTCACATATTGAGCAATGATATTGCATACCCTGGATACCAGTATATAGTGGTAAAGTTGGGGAGCAAAAAAACTAAGAGTCCTGATTCACTGCCAGGTCCAAATTAGAATTACTTCTGAGATCTAATTTTTTTTTCCAGCTACCCTGGGGTTCATTGCTCACGAGGCTGGGCTCCACATGTGGCATCACAAAGAGCCCTGTGGGCTACTGGGGAACTAGATGAGGGTAATAGCCCTTGAAATGTGCCTTTGTGGGAGTGGGAGGAGTCAGAGCCCCCCCACAATTGGCCCTTATTTGAAAAAGCACTGGCTGTTTGTTTGTTCTGTGGCAGAAGATAAGGTGAAATGTTTTGCCGATTTTTTTTTTTTTTTTTTGCTGAGAGAAGGGAAAATTCTCCCAGAGGTTGTGAATGCTTGTCTTCTCTTTTCTACAGGGCTGCAGAAATCTTTGGGACTCAGCTAGCATGCACTCCATATTTTATTGCCTTATAATCCTGCCCGTGGCTGCCATTAAATTCCCCTGAATGTTTCTTACGTAACCAAGTCCTGTTAGCTGTCATCTTGGAGTTAGTACCATTGAGACTTTGCTGCCTTTTTCATAGCTGTGAACATTCATTTTGTTTGTTTGGTTTGTTTTCAGATGTTTTAAATGCCCTGAATGAAGCATGAGATCCATACTCAATGTCTTCCCAACCTGGGCCAGACCAGCCGTGAGGTGAGGCTGAGGAATTCTTCAGGTGGTGGTAAAGCTCATATTTAAAGAGGATTTCTATCTGTTAACTCTGGTTATTTATGTAGTCACCCGCACTCCATGGTAAAACAAACAAACAAATAAAGCACATCTCCGGCCCTCACCATCAGCAAAACATTAAATAAATCTTCATTTCCTTGGCCTGCTATTGTAGGAAGCTTTACCAAGAGTTACAGAGAAATCACCTTCTTAGGCACGCTAATGTAAACGTGACACAGGCATCCAGATAAACAAGTATAGCATAGCATAAAGCTACAATGAAATGAAGACAGTAGGCAAATCAATCAAAGCCTGGCCAATGTGGCTTTCATCTTTCAGTCCGTGCTGGCTGCACCACCTCCTTGGAGGCCATTCTTCTAGATCTTTCCATCCCTTAGCGAATTGTTTGGTTTTTAGTTTCTTGTTGCTGATGTAACTTATCAGTTTCATTTGTCCTGGTCTTCCCACTAGAGTTGCCTCTCACATTTTTTTGGGGGGTTCCGGTTGTGGGGCCTGAACTCTGGGCCTGGGCGCTGTCCCTCAGCTCTTCAGCTCAAGGCTAGTGCTCTACCACTTGAGCCACAGCACCACTTCTCGCTTTTTTCTTTTTGCTTATGTGGTGCTGAGGAATCAAACCCAGGGCCTCATGCTTGCAAGGCAAGCGCTCTACCACTGAGCCACCTTCCCAGCCCGCCTCTCACGTTTGATTCATTTCTTCTCTGAACCCCTCCCCCACTACCACTCTGTTGTTTTCAGTGCCTGCTACTATTCTACATGCTACTAGCTGAAATTGCTTTATAAACAGAATTCTTTGTTTATGGTTTGTCACCACAGAATAAAGTCCCACAATGAGAACTCATCCCTTGTTTCCTGCTATATTCTTCCCTCCTCCAATCATTATCCTTATGTACACAAGGGATTTTCAATTCAACACATGGGTGCATGAGTACAATGCATCCTGATCAATGTCTTCCATCATTCTCCCCCATCTCTCCCAATCCCACCATTCCCCTCCAGGTATTTAGTTCTCCCAATGGTCTTCGTATTTGCAACAGTGCCTGCTGCATTCAAGGTGCCTGTATTGGTCAGCCTTTCTTCACTGTGACAGAATATCTGAGGAAATCAACATCGAAGAGGAAAGATTCATTTTGGCTCTTGGAAGTTTCGGTCGGTGGTCATGTGGCTCTATCACCTCTGGACCCGTGGCAGGGCCTGGTGGTGGTACACAGTGGCCTACCCCATGACAAGCAGGAGGCATACAAAGCAAGCAAGCAAGTGACAGAGGACATTATAAGTCAGTGTCCAAAGGGGTTTCAATCCCCGTGTGCATCTGGTCAACCTACTGATGAAGGAATGCAGGAAGTAAGGCAAAGCGCAAGGAAAATACATGAACACTCATCTCCCAGTGAGCTTTCTATACAATGTAAAACACCGTGATTTGATGTTCAGAAAATTTGACAAAATAGTTGTATCTTCCATTTAGTCTTAGGTAAGAAAGGTATCATGATTTTGAAAGTAGGAGAAAGAAGTCCTGCAAAGTCTGAGATGGTATAAAAGCTAGAAAGGCTTTTAGAACTCATTCAGTGATTACCCAGAGAGTCTATTTCTATCTGAAACGCAGAAGACAAATTGTGTCTTCAACAGCCCATCTTCTGTCAACCGTTTATGCAGAAGACAGGTGCAACAGAACAGCACAGCACAGCTCGTGCAAGGTGCAGGAAGAGTACTGGAGCTTTCCTTGCAGAATGAGATCACATAAATTGCCTATTGTGGGAGAATTACCTTATGAAAAATAAGCATGATTTAAATTTTCAGTTGACAGTCAAAATTCAATAAACGGCTTTAGTGTTGTCAATGCTGTTTTCTATATGTCACATTACTGAGAATGGACCACTTAATCTTGAAAAAGTGATCAATTAGCCTGGCCTACGTCACTTGTTTTTGACAAGGCATGCTACCCAGCTGTCTGCTTTTGAATCTCTATTTTTTATTTTAAAGAAAATGTCTGAAAGGAGAGGTAAAGAGTGCAATGAGACACACTAACCTCTTACAAAATTCTGAATAAATCTCTGTAACTTCTGAAGCATTCATTAGTCTTTTTGTCCTCGGTACTTATCACACCTGCTTAGTTATTCCACCCTGACTGTGGGCCTTAGCACATTTTTTGCTCCATTTGTGACATTTTCTTAATGATGCTATAAGCCTGCTTCAACCCACCATGTGAATAAAATTCTTTGTCACTTGGTAGATAACTTGTGAGGGGCTGGGGAAGGGTCACTGCATACCTGGACCTGGTTCTAGAACACTCCATGTGTATTAGTTTGGTTGTATTGTGTTAGTCCATGCAGTGTTAAACTTGGTACTTAAGGAAACAGAGTGCCAGCTCACCATCCCTACTTTTTATTTATTGAACCTCAAGAGAAAGAAGAACATCTGTAAAAAGAAATGTGTGTGTGTGTGTGTGTGTGTGTGTGTGTGTGTGTGTAGGTCCTGGGGGTGAACTCAGGGCCTCTGAGCAGTGTCCCTTAGCTTTTTTTGCTCAAAGTTGTCATTACCACTTGAGCCCCACCTCCACTTCTGGCTTTTTAGTGGTTAATTGGACATAAAAATCTTATGGATTTACCTGCCCAGGCTGCCTTTGAACTGCAGGTCTTAAATCTCAGCCTCCTAAGTAGCCAGGCCTACAGATGTGAGCCAACACAACTGCAAGTTTTACAAAATACTCCTGAAGCATAGCTCTGCTTAGAGCCCAGGTGCCTAATGCCAAATCAGTCTCCCTTAGCCTGGGTCCTCTAGAATGCAGGGCTTGACGAGGGGACAAGGATGCTAATGAGCAGATACAGTCATAGGATATTGAGATGGGGAGCAGATGGAATTCATTGCAGCACGTGTGTGATGCATCACAGGATGCCACAAAGAATACAACAGATTATCCGGCAGTCTTGTTCAAACAACAGGAAGGAAATCTCCAGAATATTTACAAGAAAGCACTGTAGCTTAGAGTAGTATAGAGGAGAAAGAAAGAAAACATAACTATGTGCTTGTTTCCCCTTGCTTCTTTTCCCATTGTTCATTGTCTAGTGACTTTGTCTAGTTTTATGAGTAGCTACTCAGGAAAAGGGATTTCAGATGCTACAAGCCTCAGTTCCAAAGGCAAAACTGGTCACAAAATCTGATTAATGTCCCTACATCAGTGGGGATGTTGACTAAAAAGACAGGGAAGGTGGGTTAGCAGAGATGAGAGAGAGAGAGAGAGAGAGAGAGAGAGAGAGAGAGAGAGAGAGAGAGAGAGAGAGAGAGAGAGAGAGAGAGAGAGACAGAGAGACAGAGAGACAGAGAGAGAGAGAGAGAGAGAGAGTTATAGAGACAGACAGACAGACAGAGAGATGGAGACAGAGAGATGGAGACAGAGAGAGACAGAGACACAGAGAGACAGAGAGACAGAGACAGAAATACAGAGAAACAGAGAGAGAGATGCAGACATAGAGACAGAGAGAGACAGAGAGAGAGCACTTCCAGGAGTTACAGTATTTCAACTTGCCAAGGAGATAAAGTTATACTTGAAGTGGAGGTAGAAAATAGGAGGAGAGATGGAAAGAAATTAGTAATGAATATCATTTCTTAGCACTTGTCTTCACTTAACACCTTTCTGTCTCTTACTGTTACCTTAGTTAAAAGGCAAGGAACTGTGTTCACCTGACTGGCTGTGAAGGCTCTGCCGCAATACAGATTAGGCCCTTTTTATGTCACTTTGGTGCCATCGAGTGTGGGACTGTGGATGAGTATATTGATGAAAGAAGTAACTTTCTTTGGTGTCTTCCTTGTAACTATAATGATGTGATCCTTTTTGTGGTGTTGTTGTTTGTGAGGCTTGAACTCAGGGCCTGGGTACTGTCCCTGAGCTTTTCTGTTCAAGGCTAGTGCTCTACCACATTTTGCCCCTGCTCCACTTCCGGTTTTTAGGTGATTAATCAGAGAGCAGAGAATCATGGGCATTCCTGGATGGGCTGGCTTCAAAGCACAATCTTCAGAGTCAGCTTCTTGAGTAGTGAGGATCACAGACGTGAGCCACCTGGCGCTCAGCCCACAGTAGTACCATCTTAAAACCATGAGAGCAGGAGGGTTTTTGATTCCCTTTCTTCGGGCTTTCCAAACACTTTCAAGTGCCTTCTTTCTTCATGTAGACCCTTTATGATGGAAGTGTCTGGAGCCTGGAGTGTTTTCTTGTGAGTCAAGCACACAGAAGCACCAAGAGCAGAGCAGACCTGTGGCATTCGGATGCACAGACTCCCAGGCTCCATTCTCCATCCAGCTCCAGCCTGGGGAGATGGTGTAGTGGAAAGAGACAGCATTTGGGAAGCAAACTTCCATGCTGTGTAGCCTATTACTCAGTCTCAGTCAAAGTACTCAACTTCCTTATGATTTTGTTTCTTTCACGTCTAAGATCAACTAATACCTGCTCTACACAACTCGTACCATGACTGCTAGATAGCTCGGATGAGCTAAAGGCTTGAAAAAGTTTTTTTTTTTAATGTAGTTTTAATACGTTTGAAATCTGAAAACAGGCTATACATAGCTGGGATGGCCATCTAGATAGCTGGGACTATAGGAGTATACCACAGCACTCCATGACATTCAGAAGCTTCACATATTGGGATTGCAAATGGTGCCTGCTACGTGTTCGGGAGAGGCAGTTCTGGAAGTGAACAGTGTACATACTTCAGCACCTTTAGCTTCTGATATTGACCTTCAAATTCAGGGGTTCTCAGGACACATGTATAGAACAAATGGATTGATGAAGGCCACCTGAGATCTTACATCCAGACTGTGAGCTGCAGAGGAGAAAATGGGTGGCAGTGTCACTTGCCTTAGCATCAGCCATCTGCACAGAGCAGGTCTGAAGCTTCAGAGGGACTCTGAGCAACTCCTGCCCCCTTTTGGTTGGTGATCTCACCAAGTATTTGGGAGTTTCCTATCTATCAGTCCATTCAGGAGGGCTTTGTAGCATTCCACAAAGTCTAATCTTCTGCCACATCTTCCAAAGACAGAAATCAGATTGTTAGGAAGCTGTGGGGAACATGACCTTTTTTTTTAACCTTGGCTTCATTTTGGGACGCTGTGCAGTCTTGATTGTATTCCTACAATTCGGGGACATTAAAAAGTTTGGCTGAGATCTGAGGATTATGGTTCAAAGCCAGCCCGGGCAGGAAAGTCCGTGAAACTCTTATCTCCAATAAACCACCAGAAAACTGGTGCTGTAGCTCAAGTGGTTGAGCACAAGCCTTGCATGCATGAGGCCCTGGGTTCGATTCCTCAGCACCACATAAGCAAAAAGAAAAAAGCCGGAAGTGGCACTGTGGCTCAAGTGGTAGAGCGCTAGCCTTGAGCTGAAGAGCTGAGGGACAGCGCCCAGGCCCAGAGCTCAAGGCCTATGACCGACCAAAAAAAAAAAGTTTGGGAGGCGATGATAGGGTGGTTTTCAAACACGGTACCTAGAGGGAGCATATTTTGATATGAGAAGATGGGTACTGTTTTATGAAAAAAAAACTCTTTGAAACTCATACTATCTGAAATGAAGACAAACTCAAATATGTTCTATTTTATTCTTATGGCAATATTAGGATCTGAACTCAAGGCTTTGTGTTTGATAGGCAGTTGTTCAAGCATTTGAATACCCTAAGCCCTTTTTGCTTCAGTTAGTTTCAAATAGGGTCTCTTGTTTATGGCCAGGCTGGACTGAACCATGATTCTCCAGCTTCCCACAGAACAGCTTTTTGTTGACTGATATGAAGCCTTGTGCATGGATTTTCCTTCTCACCTCAGCCTGTTGAGTAGCTAGGATTATAGGCAGAAGCCACTGCCTCCGACTTACATGTTTTATTCTTTTTGTTTTTATTTTTGCAATATTAGTTATGATCCATTAAATTGTTTCCACAAATCACATGGGTCACCAACTGTAATTTGAAAAAAATTGATGCAATAATATAACTATGTAATATAATAATATTAGAGCTCATATGAAGAAATATGTCTTTTAATAATGTCATTTTATTATATTTGCATAAAAATGTGTTTTTTTGATATGCATTACACCAGAACACTAGGATATGTATAATGGGCCTCATCAGCATCAGAAGAAAATAATAGAAAATAATGCTTGTATTACTGAATTGCTGAAACCATAGCCAACCACCACAGTACATCATACCGCACTATGGAGTACTTCTAAGTCCAAAAGACACCCATGTTTCATTATGTCTTCAGTTTTAGTAAGCCTTAGCCAGTAGTAAGCGTTCTTATTTTAGGATGAGTTTTCATTGTTTACTGACTGGGCAGGTGGCTGGGCAGGTAGAACTTCAGAGATTTTACCTGAACAATTCATGTTCTGACAGCAGAAGTTTTCAAAGTTGGGTAGTAAACAAAACAACCATTGTGGAACGAAGAAAAGATTTTGCATCCTAGCTTATCTTTACAAAAGTTTATATTTCTGCCAAATACATAAGTGAGGTCATTTATAACCAATCCAGTGGGTACCCAAACTGATATTTATTGTGGATGTGCAGTTAAAAATGTTTGGGATTTAACCAGTTTTATACATGACATCTGAGATTATATGTAAGGGCGGAGGTGAGCTCTTGGTTTGACTTTGTCTAATGCCATGCCACTCATTGTCCCTTAGTCAAAAATAATATCCACCTTACTTTTCCTCCACAGCTGCAGTCTGGTCAGGGATTAGCTGGAAGAGGGCCTCTGCTCTATCCATGGCTTCTACACCATTCTGCAGCAAGTGGGTTTCTTGTTCACAGCTCTACAGATCTGTTGGCCATGCTGGCATTTGCCTGGGAACGTCCGTGTACCCAGGGACAAAAATAACTGGGAACCCATCTGAATCTCTCTCCGTCTCTCTGAACTTTCCTCCCATGCCCTCTCTAGTTGGTGCTTCATAGGACTTGTTGTCTATCAGGTACCAAGGAAGTAATTTCAGGGCAAGCTGACACTGGCCTTCGCTGATCTAACTTCGGACGTTATACACAGTCATTTTGGCTAAATCCCACTCTTCAGAAGTAAATCACTTTGTGATTAAGAATGGAGGAGGGGAGTGAAAAGGAATTTGGTAGCATGAACCAACATTTCCATACATTGATTAAGTTTCTGAGACTTGGAGCCGTGAAAAGCCAATGAGGTGCTTTGGACAGAGAGATGAGGGGTAGTTGTGAACCTAAGAAATTATCCAGATGAAGCAAATTTTGAATCTCACTTCCCTCCTTGCCTTCTTCTTTTCCCACTTCTCATCCTTCTTGGAAGTGGGAATAGAAAAACAACAACTTAAAATAGAGTATATAACACCCTGCTAAAGCAGCTAGATTTCTCCATCTATTCTCTATCGAGGACCGGAAACAAGTGATTAGGCATCTTTCTTCCAAAATATCCTTAACATGTTGTAACAGATGTAACAGCTATTCAAAATCAAACCATACCATCTTCTTTCAACAGGTTATGCCAGTAACAGGTGAGTAGACTAGCAAAAAATGTGTGCATCCTATCAATAGATAGCACTAATGTTGCATAATATCATTAGCTTTACTTCCCATAAGTCAGTTGCTATCACTAAGTCTGACTGAGTATTGGCAATGAACATTCATTGTATATTTCTTTGTTTTTGCATGAAGTAAAGTTTAAACATGTATTTTGCACAAAACATCTATAAATTGAAAAATACAACTAAAAAAATTCACTCTTCTCTCTCCCAGCTATCTCTTTCCCAGCTCTCGCTCTTTCCCAGCTCTCTCTTTCCCACCTCTCTTTCCCAGAGCTCCTAATTTTATGCCATTCTCAGATGTACGCAGTTTTTGCCACTGCAATGGTAAATGGTTAGAAGTCCATTTAATTTCAGGCTCTCTTTGCTCTCTCTCTCTGCCATTCATGTCCAACTTTCCCTATCTCTTCCTTTCTCTTTTCTACAACTTTTTGGCTTGTGCCCTGAAGAGTGCAATGCAGGCTGGGTCCTGGGGACCCCCCTCTAAGTTCCCTCTCAAAGGCTAGCCAATCTAGGTTTGAAAATTGTCAGAGTTTCCATTTGTTCAGGGTTTCTTTGCATTTTTTCCGAAATTTGCCATATTGAATTTGCCATCTTGGCCACATGGTGGGTTAAGAGTTTGGCCCCATCTGACCCTTAATCTTCCACTAAGTTTACTACTCCATCCATTTTAAGGTGCCTTGCTAACAAGTTGCTCTTTTCACAGGCCCTGGAAAGTGAGGCCCAACCATCTGATGTGCTTTGTTAGCAAAGATGTCTACACATTGTTGTCAAAATTTTAGGTTTTGAGTTTTGCCTTTTTTTGTTTTGTGTTGTGTATTCTACTATTGACTATGTGACTCTAAAATACTGGGCATATCTGTGCTAAAATTCTCATCACATCTAATGAGTTTTGTCATTGCAGAATATTTGTTGGTCAATTCTTGATAAGAACCAGTAAACTGTACTTATTCTACTTGATCTCCTTGTTGCTTTAATTGGAAATAATAAATGGCTTTTGTGGCAAAGATTGCAGTTCAAAGCCAGCCTGGGCTGAAAAATCCCTAAGACTCCATCTCCCAACTAATCTGCAAAGAGCCAGGCTGGAAGCATGGCTCAAGACCCTTATCTTGAACCAGCAAACACTGCAAGTGGTACTATAAAGTGGTTCAGTGCTGGCCTTGAGCAGAAGTGCTCAGGCACAGTGCCCAGGCCTTGAGTTCAAACCTCCTTGAATACCAACTGGGACAAGCCATCCCAGCAACGAGCACCTAGACTTAGCCAGTCTGGCGAACAAGGGAACATGGAGAGGAGTAAGAGGAGATGTCACATCAGCTACTTTGTGCCTGCCCTTTCAAAATTAACTAGAGCCGGGAGGTCAGTAGAAGTAAGAAGCCTGCCCATCCAATGTCTATACCTGTCTACCTATTAACTGGACAGGAATTTATATTTTTGCCTTTGTTACCTGACTTCTCCTGTACCTAGTCACCAGATGTCAGAAGTAGGTAGGGACATTTCTACCAACATTTTCAGCCCCAAGTCCTTCCTCTTGTCATTTATTTGCTCTCTAGTATTTTTTTTTCCAGCCCCTCAATGCCTCATAAGACTTCTCCAGACTTCATCTAAGGACTCACGCCACCAAGAGACAGCTGCTGCTCACTGCCTTCTCTGGGAGGGGACCAAATTCCAGCCTTTTACCCCTAATGTCAATGCCGCTTGTCAGCAGGAAGTAGCCAGAGAGAGTCTGCACCCTATTTCATGATTATTAAAAGGCTGTAATGTAAGGTCCACTCCTGGATGGTGAGCAGACTCTACCTTCCTCGCAGCAGAGTCTCCACCCAATACCTGCGTTACCTAGGCAACTGGCACACCTGGATGAGGTCACATCTGAATTTGATGTGGCCACACCTTTCTCTGCCCATACCCTAGATAAGGCCTCGCCCAGGCCCAGATGCTCTCTCTCCCAGCTCTCTCTTTCTCAGCTCCCTCTTTTCCAGCTCTATCTCTTTCCCAGCTCTCTTTTCCAGCTCTCTCTTTCCCACCTCTCTTTCCCAGCTCTCTCTTCTCTTTTCTAGCTCTTTCCTAGCTCTCTCTTTCTCAGGTCTTTCCCAGGCCTTTCCCCAGCACGTGGGCCAACATGGCCTGGTGCCAGCCAGAATGATGAATAAACCTACCTCTTTTTAAAAACTAAAAAAAAAAAAAAAAGAATTCACTCTTGGTGATGTATTCCAGTTACAGCAGTCAATCTGGATGTTACAGTTTTTACTCCATGGTCAAAATATATTAAAAAAAATCAGTTTCTAAGTGTAAAGAGATTTCGGAATATTTGATCTAGTAAGTTAAAACCCAAAAACAAGGGAGGAAAGAAGAATCCTTGGACATTATTCAGAGGGAGTCCCCAAAGATCAAGTGTTGAGAAATAAGATGGAAAGAAAGCATGATTTGTTGCTATTATACAAGTTTGTCAGAGTCGAGTGTGCGCAGGTGTCTCGCTTCAGTGTCTGTTGGCTAGCTCTGTCTCATACTCAATGTGATGACCATCATTGAGAAAGAGAAATGACACCTACAGCAAAAATCTTCAACAGAAAAATGTCTTTGCTTGTCCTCTCCATCTAGCTGAATCAAGATTTAAATTTGGAGTAGTTTGGGTCTTTTGTTTTTCATTTGACTAATGCTCTAATTAAAAAAACACCCTGATTTATACATTTATAGATTGCCCATAAATAATCTACACTGATATATGGTATAAGTCCATAAATGACAAATAGAGTGCTGCTGTATTTGAAGATGAATTGTTGCATGCGTCGGTTGCCTAATGGCTTCATTAGGAGCATTCTCTTTGGGGATTTTCCTATCATCAATTAGCTTGCTTTCTATTTTGATAGCTACGGCTGTGGTGTCACCACTTCCTGTGTCTGGTGATATATACTTTCTCAGCCCAGCTTCATTTCCTTAAACTTAAAACCTAATGTCTTTGTGGTAAATGCATTACACATTGGCCAGACTACCAACTCTGATTCTTCTCCTTATAAATCGGTTCACCTGTGATTCACTTTGGAGAGTTGTTGGTTGTGATCTTTTTGGTTAGCCTTCAGCCATGGAAGGCAGTTTGAATGGGAAGTGAGACTATTCTGCCTGGCTGGCTGACGTAGAAAGACAGTCACTCAGGTAATGTCTTGGACTATTTGGGACCAACAAACCCCATACATGGGATGATTCATAAGCAGCAGGTGTTACCATGGACAGGGCTGGAGGCTGAGATGTCGCAGGCCAAAGCACCAGGACACCCATGACTGATGTGGATTGTTCCTTCACAGTGTCCTTACAGGAAAGGAGGGGTAAGGCAGCTCCCCAGGGCCTTGTGAAGGAGGGCTCCCCTCCTTTCCTCTCCTCAGGCCTCTGCCCCCCCCCCCCACCCAATCACCTGTCATCATCTGCCTCCTGTTACCATCACTGTGAAGGGCTGGATGTCAAGATGAAATCTGGGGTGATTAAGTCCGTCAGACCATAGAAAGTACCCCCAGGCTATCTTGTGGGTTTAGATTTTTCTCATTTTTTTAGAGTCATCAAATCTGATAAATTCCATGTCCTCACTTACCTGTGAATGCCCTCCAAGTACATTTAAAAGCTATTCTCAGCAAAAATTCTGGATGTTTGTCTTTGTTTCATTGAAGTGTAATTAGGAGGAAATCTGCCTGGACCATACCCACAGACATTGTAGCAGATCATGAGGGGGCCTGCAAAAGAGAGAGCACAGATCACATTACCAGAGTGCAGAACTGGGAAATATTTCTACTTGATTATACTCTTAAGAATTATTTTTTTAACATTTAAGTTCACTACTATAAGGCACATTTCTTTCACAGCTTTAGATTTGTAAATTGTTTACAAAGGAATTCATTGATGAAGACTAGCTCCTCCCTTTTATTCTTCCTGCAATGCATGAGGCTTCAGTTGGTGATTGCCTTCTGGTGCACAAGGAAATTCTTAACTAAGTTAAAGATCTAAAAGGAAAATGGTTGTGAAGCGAGTCAAGACTCATTTGACAAAGCTCCCACCAACTCTGTGGAGACCTCTCTACCCTTCCTTGCCCAAGTGCTAGGGCCAGCCATACAGACCAAAAACTCCAGGGAAGGGAAAAATCAAGCCCCTGGACCACTGGCCATTAGAGATCCCATGAAGCTCATGGTATGGATCAGATGACCCACATAGGGCTTGAACCCACCTATGAACTCTGAAACTCTCTACTTAGACTACAGACTTTTAAGGCAGACAAAGGCTCTGAAGGTTTTCTGTTGGGGTTGGCAGAAGTTAAGACCCCCAGGAACACCAATCTTCATCTCAGGCAAATGATTAGGATTTTGTAGGCTCACATTTGCACATTCTGCAGGATTGACATTAGTAGAATTGCTGTCCTTTTCCCCTTTCTTGTTTCTATCATTTGATTTTCCATGACGCTTTGCCTTTCTTGTTTGGTCTTCATTGGGTTGGATTTAGGTTTTTAGTCTTTGGGAATTGGAAGATGTTGATTAGATTTGTTCAAAGTGGGTTTGGACTCTTTAAGATTGCTAAATCTTCTTAACAACAAACAAAATAGTTACACATAATGCACATCCTCCATCGAATCAAAACAGGTAGAAAGAAAGTAATCAGGTCTGTGACACGGCTGTCCTTGGATTTGCAATCACATTTAGGAAAAAAATCCCAGTGAGAGATGCAATTTAGGCAAACAGGTTCTAAAGAGCACTTACTTTGTACTCTCAGAATGCACCTGAATGGATGTGAACTCATTAAATTGCATAAAAATTTTTTGGAACTAGGAGAACTGTTACTGAATGGCATTGAGTGGTGCAACATTTGTAAAATCTTCTAGAGGGAACACTCTGTGTGTGTGTGTTTGTGTGTGTGTGTGTGTGTGTGTGTGTGTGTGTGTATGTGTGTGGTGTGGTGTGGTTTGAGGGAGTAAAACCAGATACTTGTACATGCTAGGCAAGCATTCCTGTTGATTGAGCTACACCCCTTGGCCCAGATGCTCAACTTTAATAAATCTCACTGAAACTTATTTTTCTTTTAGTCACTTTGAATATCAAGTTTATAATAAAGAAAACAGATACTAATTAATGATTGATAAGTGGTCTGGAAATTAAGAGAGAATTTGTTTACTGAGTAATAAAGGCACATAGAATGGCTAGGCTTATATTTCAGAGGGGCACTCGCATTACATGAATATGTACTTAGCACGTCGTTACCAAGTTAATTTGCATAAAGGAGAAGAAAACCGGTGTCTGGTTCTGTTGTGCTGCAGGTTCTAAGGTGTGAATTTGTGTAAGGCATCGGCAACACTGATAGTCTGTTTTCCATTCATTCTTTCATTCATAAAAGTAGGTGTGAAGTTCTACATGGTTGCAATTGCTGTTGATCTTGGCAATGAAGCTGGGAATGACAGAAACAGAGCATGCAGAGCTGGAATATTAGGTACCAAAGAAAAGAAATATATAATTGTCTGATAAGAACTCTGCAAACCTTCTCTCCCCTAATATGAAAGGGGTGATAGATATTTCCTAAGCTTTAATTATTGGCTCTAGGAAATACACCACTGGGAAGGTAACTTGAAGAAAGGCTTGAAGGAGACCAGTGCTGGAGCCCCGTGGAAATGAGGAAGAGGGCAGAGGAACCATAGCATCATAAAGAGGAAGATAGGTCATGACAAGGAGGCCGGGATGGCAGGAGGTGAATGTATGCGAGGAAATAGCCACAGACGCCGCCAAATGCAAAGGACCATGGGATGGGGAGCGGAGAGAATGTCATGGAGCCTTGTAGTCCAGTGAAAGACTCTATTTTTCTTTCTGAGTTAGAAAAGAGGACTGTCCAAGAGTTAAGTATTAATCGGGTCCTTTGTCTGGAGAAAATAAGAGGCTCGGGCTTGATGCCGTAAAAATCTCTCCTAGCACTAGGGCCAAGAATCTGTGGTATGTGATGGCATCTCCCAGTTCTCCTATCTTTATTCTAGGCAGGAGGAAGTCCTGTTCCAGCTCGGCATGGCCTGCGCCAATGCCAGCTGCTTGACAGGACTCTAGGAATCAATAATTCATGATGCAGGGTCAGCGGGGTGAGCAGAACCCCCAAGTTCTCAGAGCTTTCTAAAAATAAGTGCTGCAAGGTCATAGTGTTTTAGAAGTACTGAAGGATTGTGGGTGGCAAATATAAAGACTGTGTGTGTGTGTGTGTGTGTGTGTGTGTGTGTGTGTGTGTGTGTGAGAGAGAGAGAGAGAGAGAGAGAGAGAGAGAGAGAGAGAGAGAGAGAGAGAGAGAGAGAGAGAGAGAGAGAGAGAGAGAGAGAACTATTGCATGCTTGACCTCAGCATACCAACACAGGCTTTCCTGTGTTTGGTTTCTTGTCCATGAATCTGCGCCTTTTACAGTTGGTGAGATCATTTGTCTTAATGTAATATAAATGCATAGGGATGCCACAGTAAGAAGTTTGCTAATTGGTATATGCATACCATCAGACCTTTCAGTTCTTTAAGTGTCCAAAGAGGATACTGTTTTCTCCGGCTAAAATGACTTTTAATGTTGGATATATATTCCAGTTCTGTGCCTTGAACCCTGGGCCTGGGCACTGTCCCTAAGCTCCTACTGCTCAAGGCTAGCACTCTACCACTTGAGCTACAGCATTACAGCACCACTCCTGGCTTTTTCTGTCATTAATTGGAGGTAATAGTTTCATGAACTTTCTTGTCCAGGCTGGCTTTGAACTGTGATCCTCAGATCTCAGCCTCCTGAGTAGCTAGAATTATAGGCATGAGCCACTGGTGCCCAGCTTTTATTTTCTTTCTTTATTTTTTTTAATATGCCATAGCTATAAGTACCCAGATACCTTGTTAATTGGGCAGGAGATACTTTTAGGAAGGAAGACTCTAGTATGCAGGGATGCAGTTGTTGTTATATACATTCAAATGATGATGAATGTTACTGTTTAAAAAAAAGTACTCTAAGAACCAAGAGCAGGTGGCTCAGGCCTGTAATTAATTACTCAAGAGGCTGAGATTTGAGGATCTCAGTAAGAAGCCAGCCTGCCCAAAAAAGTGGAGGTGTGGCTCAAGTGATAGAGTACCAGCCTTGAACAAGAAAGGTAAGCAAGAGTGAGAGAACCTAATTTTAAGCCCCAGTACCAGAACCAAAAAGAAAGAAGGAAAGAAGAAGAAATTCAAAACCCCAGATATAAAGAATGAAAAAGATATTTTTTCTTGTTTATTTATAATATATTAATTGTGTTATTTATTTAGATGGTAAAATAAAATACTCTTAGGTAAAGATATAGAAACTCTACCTCAAACTTATTTTGTTTTTTTATTAATACATTTTTTATTGTGAAAATACCATACAGAGGGGTTACAATTACATGAGCAAGGTAATGAGTACGTTTCTTATCAAGCATTGTTGCCTCCTCCTTTGTTTCCCCTTCCTATCCCTGCCCTCCCATCTCCTCCCCCCCTCCAAGTTGTAAAGTTCATTTTTCAACATAATATCTTGTACATCTCATTGTTGCAATGGGTCCACCTGTATCCTTATTTAAACAATTTGTTTTTCCCATCCCCTTCCCAAATTATATTAACATCAAATAGAGTGAAAACAGGGGTTATAGCATGCGGGGGGGGGGAACATACAAAGCTCAAACTTATTTTATTACATAGACAGATCAGGAGAGAAAGGGAGAGAGATAAATAGAGAAGAAAATAACAATGTTCTCAGCAATTAATTTCATACTTAAAAAAGGAAACATTAACTAAAAGAAGCAGCATCATAAAAAGCAGTGGGTGGTGGTTACAAAAGGGCATTTGGATCCTTTGTGAAAGGCCTTGGAATTCCCAAAACCTAAATTTAATAAAGGAGAGATAAGAATTCATACTGAAATTCATAAAACTGACTTGGCAGGGTGCTCAGAATCCATCTGAAGCATGTGCATGAGACAATGTTCCCGCACTGCAGTGGATTGGGGAGGACTTGCAGGCTTGTGGTGGGACATGGCTGACAGTGCTATTCCAAGTGGCACGATTGAAGAAAATGTGAGAAGTGCCCTGGTGTTCTGTCCAACAGCAGAGACAATCTAAAGATGCTGGATGTGGGAAGCTAGAGTTCTTCAGTGGGACTCTTCTGTATCTGAACTAGAATATTTATTCACTAGCTCAGTCCTCAGCTTCACTCTGAAATTCTGAGAAGTTACTTCTACGGATTGACAGGAGTCAAGATCACAGTCATGAGGAAAGGTGGTAAGTGAATAGTTAGCAGGGTATAAAATCAACCCACAAATAACCTTTCTGTATGCCAACCATGAGAAGAGGGAGGCTGAAATCAGAAAAGCAATTCCATTTGCAATTACCTTAAAAAATACTACCTAGGAATTAAAGAGGTGAAGGACCTCTAGAGTGAAACTGTAAACATTTGAAAATGACTTAAGGAAATGGGAAGATCTTCCAGGCTCCTGGATTAGAAGAATGAACATTGTGGAAATGGCAATGTTGTCATTTACAAATTCAATACGATACCCATCAAAATCCCAACATAATTCTTCACAGAGATGGAGAAAGCAATCCAAAAATTTGTATGGAATAACAAAAGACCCCAAATAGCAAGAGCAGTCCTTAGTAGATAGAGCAGCGTTGGAGGAATAATAATACCAAACATCAAACTCTATTACAGAGCCATAGTAATGAATGTGCTTGGTACTGACACAAAAATGGACCAGAGGACCAATGGAATAGAATAGAAGACTAAGAAATGAACCCACAGGCCTCTAGCCATCTACTATTTATTTAATAAAGGAGCCAAAAATATAGTCTGGAAGAAAAGTAGTCTCTTTAACAAATTGTGCTGGCAAAACTGAATATCCACATGCAGAAAACTGAGGCTTTTTTACTCCTTTACTGTATTCATTATTCAAATTGCTTTCCACCAGGCCAATTAGAAAGTGAGGTTGGAGCTGTTTAGACATCCATTCTGCCCTTAAGTAAATCATTTGCATGTACAGAAATGGCATGAATTTCCAGAAGGCTTTGATATACAGATCTTAGGTGAAGTTGTCCCATCTTTTAAAATCATCTTTTAATTACAAGTCTTGACATCGTGTCTCTGTACTGAGTCCTCATCTCATCTCAGGTGTCTCAGTTAGCACTGGCTGCATAAGAAATAACCTTAAAACCCAGTGACTTCCTATTGTGATCATTTATTTATTACTCAGTCTGTGAGTCAGTTCGGAAATTGTGCTGATGGAAGACAGGCTTCGTGTGGCTTCTGCTGTTGTATCTCAGAACCTTTGCTCCTCTTTGCTGAGGCTTTGGTTGGGACCATTAGCCTGACTCAGTGGTTTTAGCCTAAGTGATTACTCATCGTTCAGTGATTCATTTCCATCATGGAAGCATCAGCATCCTCTGAGAAAGAAACTGTCCTTGGGCAGAGTAGAAGAAAGCCATTATTTCTTGAGACCTGGACTTGAAACTCAGCCAGGTCATGTCTAATGGGTTCTTTGGGCCAGAGGTGCTTCCAAGGTCATCTTGTCGGTAGGAAGAATAGAAAAATAGATGGAGCTAGAGTGGCTAGGGATGCAGTCAAGAATTGTGTTCAAGCTATAATCTACCTACACAGCCACAATGCTTCCCATTTTGTTGATGAAGCTGAGGTATAGAGTTAAAAAATACAGTTGATCTAGATTCATAATGAAGCTAGAATCCAGGAAAGGGGGTCTGGCTTGCATCGGATTCCCAGTCCTAACTGATAAAGTATGGATTTATTCTGTGTGTGTTTTCCACAGATCACATTGCTCATCACCATGCTTGTTGCTCATTCTTGTCTTTCTTGTGTGGCATCTCCACCGTTCTTGTCATGGTTCATCCCACCACAATAAGCCACAAGTCTTCCTTCTTCTCTAGTGTTGTCTGCGGGTCTTTATTCAGATCTAAAAGAGAAACATCATGAGATCCCAAAAAGTGAACTTTGAGCAAAATGTTGTACATAAATGTGTTTGTGCTTTTAGAATACAAACAGCTGAGTGTAGGAACTGTTTGTTTGCATATGTATGTATGTATGTATTCATTTATGTTTTCATTTAAAGTTTTGGTTTTCAACAAAATGTAAAATATCCTTAAAAATTCTACCATAAATTCTTTCTTCCACTAGCAAGTAAGTTCCATCAGGTCAGGATCTAAACTCCAGATGATAGCTCTGTTGTCAGGAATTGGCAGGCAACAGGGATTTCATAAAGTATTGTCTAAACAGAAGAATGAAGAAAAGCAAATTGTGTAATTATTAATAGATACCTTTAAGCCATGGTATTATCAAGAAAGTTATATTAACATTATGTTCTTTAGTCTACAAAGGAACTCTGCTGAGAGAGGCAGCCTTCACCAGTTGGGGAAGTGGAGATTGAGCGATGGATGGTGGTGGTCTGGGGAGATGAAGGGGCCTGTGTTCGAAGCCCAAGCCCAGCTCCTTCTCCCTAAAAGTAACTAAAGCAAAATAGTTTTGAGTTCTAACCCCAGTACTTCAGAACAAACCACCACCAAGAAAAATCCACCCCATACTTCCATTATTAGTCTTTATAATTTTATTTTTTGAGTCTTCAAGATTTATGTACCTGGGTTGGCTTTAAATCTTCAATCTCAGCTTCCTGAGAACCTAGGATTATATGCATATGCAATGTATATGTGTATAGGTGTATGTATAATGTACATATATGTGAGAATTTTTGGAAGCATTAGTTGTGCTGTCAACTTTGGAGAAACTATCCCAGTTTACCAGTTGGCATGCTATAGGTTGGCATTATATAGAAATTAAGGAGCTGTATTGGCCTAGAAGTGTTAAACTTTTATTTTTATATTTTTACAGGTCTAACAGACTGTATTAAGCATGCCAGGTCTTATCTCCCTGGGCTTAATTACAGAAACGAATAAAATATTCTCTAACAAAGACAACATCTTCTGTGTTCCTGCTTACTTACCTAGCACCCTCTTTCTCAGTATGCTGTCCCATTTTATTTATGTAATATCTATATGTGGTAGTGTAATTCTACAACCAGATTTTAAAGAAATTTTTTGCTAATGTTGAATTTGTTTTCCTCAGTAACTTCACATTGTGACTCCCTCTTCAGCTGGGAATAAAATAGTATTGCAAGTGCTTGCATGAAAGTGTTTTGCCATTATGGAAACTTTCAATGCACAAAGATCTTTCAAACCCTGGGCTCCCGGACTGCTCTTGCCATTTCTTTACTGCACTTTTGATATCCAATCCCTGAGCTCAACAAAGCTCTATGCATTCATTAGAAACCACATCAGTATGCGTGTAGAGAACTTGAAGGCCCTTACAGGAGACCCTTCTCAGGAACCTGGTGAGTTTGTGATATTTTTTTTAAACTTTACCAGTGGGAATAAGCAATGGACTGAGTTGCTTGTCAAATTCTAGATCAAGGCCAAAGGATTAGGTAGCCTAGATAAGAACCAAAGGAAGCTCATTTTATACACTGTTGTTCAAGAGACTGAGAAATGTAGTTTGTAAAGAAAGAACACTATAAAGAATGAAGGCCTCCTCTCTCCATTAGGAACTGTGTGTGTGAACACTTTTTGTTAGAATGTATTAAAAAGTTAGCATGTGGTTTGTTTGTTGAACTGACAGGGGCATGCATAGTTATTAATAGGAGGGACAGTTTATAATTCATTTGGTTAATACGTATGATTGCTATCCAGAGACAGATCTTGTGGCTCGAAGATAAAAAGCAGAATGAGCTTAACTGGACTCTTCCCTCTAGAGATCAGAGTTCAAGTCATCAAAATGCATGAAAGGGATCCCAAGGGGAAAGCTGCTTAACTGTGAATCTGTCCTTTGTAGTAAGTTCAGTTTTAACCCCAGAGTCTGTTCACATAAAAAAGTTGGTCTCAGAATGTTTTCCATGAATATATTTTATTACAATGCCATCCCTTGTCAATGAAGTTTCTGGGGATTTATCCAATCAGACATAGAATTTCTCCTGAGCCATAGCCCCAAAGTCTGTGTTCTTTCTAATCTCTTTCCTCTGAGACCACAGAAGCCCACGGACCTGCCACCATTGTCTCTCCAGATAGATCACTAATGTCAAGGTCAGCTTCCAGATGGGAGAATACAAGGGTGTAGTCCCAGAAGGCCAGACGTCTTAAGACATGGATGTTATAAACAACTTCTCCCCCAGAACTTAAGTAACTATGTACTTTATTTTCAAATTTAGAGGATCACATCAGTAAAAATCCTTTCTAGGACAGAGTGAAATGTGCCAGAAGAAATAGATTAGTGCTACTGACACACAAAAGAAGTGAAATATAAAGGGAGCAAAGCATGCTCACCTGTGGCCTGCTATGTCAAAACACCTGACTGGGAGGCAAAAGAATTCGTGTAATTTTTCTCAGGCTTATAGGGCAGACTTGCCTGGAGCCCTTGTTAAAAAAGCATAGATCTTTGGTTCCACCCAGCCCCCAAAGAGCAAGAACCCTCAGGGAAGTGTCCTGGAAATGGACAGTTTTAATAAGTGGGAGGGTGATTTATATTAGCTGATCGCTGTGAGGCCTGAGAGTTTACTTCTGTTCTTCATTCACTATGTTGAGATGTTAGTTTACATTGTCTAAGCATCGATTTCCTCTTCTATAAAACCAGGGGCTGCTGTTCCTTCGCCTGGGCACGATGATGAACATTGATGATGACATGGGTGTAAAATATTTATGACAGTGTTTGGTACCAAGGCAGGGTCCTACTGCTACTGCTACTGTCATTTTATCCAACAGACTCTGAGGGTCTGGGCACAATTAAATTAATTAATATTGATGCCACAAGAAATCGCTGATGGAAAAGAGCACTAAGGAAAAACAGCTCTAGAGGGTTGTTCGAGAGCTGGGACGCTCTTGAGTGGATGGAGTGATGTGAGAATGGACATGGAAAGCGTGCAGCTGGCAATGCAGAGAGAGAGAGAGAGAGAGAGAGAGAGAGAGAGAGAGAGAGAGAGAGAGAGAGAGAGAGAGAGAGCATCCCACTCTGCTCACTTTTCTGCTTTCTCTTTGAGATCAGATGCATGGCTCATTTGCTTTGCTGGGAAGTATTGACTTGGTAGGGATTGAGGGGACATGGTCTAATTGGTCAATCATACTAATAATACTATTCCCGTTTTGTAACATTTTCATTTGGAATGTAATTGCCTATGCTGATCAGATATTCAAATACCCATAGTACTCAGAAGATCATTCACTTATTCAATGATTCACATTTGTGGAACATCTGCTGTGTGCCAGACATTGTTTTCAGAAGAAACTGTGCATCCGTGAGTAGAAGAATTGAAGAGGTCAGTAGTTTTGTCCTCACTGGGTTTTCGTTCCTATGTGTGTGCATGTGTGTGCGTGCGTGTGTGTGCACGCGTGTGAGTGTGTGTGTATGTCTGTGTAAATCAGCAAATAAATTATATGATGATATGAAAACTAGCAGCAAGGTATGGGGATGGAAGGTGGGCTGTGTCTGTGAGAGGTTACCAGGTCAGATCACATGGAGGACTGGTAAAGGCTTTGTCTTTCAATTATATAGGAACCCAGCAATCCCTCTTTGGGGCATTTACCCAAACAATCACAAACAAGACCATACTAAAGCTACCAGCACAACTATGTTTATCGCAGCATTATTTACAATAGCTAAGATATGGAACCAACCTACATACCCCTCAGTAGGTGAATCATATATATATATATATATATATATATGATATATATATATGCACACACACACACACACACACACACACACACACACACACACACATATGCAATGGAATTCTATGCTTCCATCAGAAAGAATGACATCGTCCCATTTGATAGGAAATGGAAAGACCTTGAAAAAAATTATATAAGTGAAGTAAGCCAGACTCAAAGAAACATAGGTCCCATGATTTCCCTTATTTGCAATAACTAGTATATGTCTAGGACAAGTAGAAAAGGTCAAAAGCTATGTACACATGACCATTTAAGATGATGTTAAGTGAAATGAACCCTAAGATAGGGACACAATATTTTTTTTCTTTCTTGCTATTGTTTTTAACGTATTTATATTGTACTATGTGATTTTTTTTGTTTCTTTTCTTTTTTTGCGGGGGGGGGGTGGTCCTGTCGTGGGGCCTGAACTCTGGGCCTGGGCACTGTCCCTCAACTCTTCAGCTCAAGGCTAGCGCTCTACCACTTGAGCCACAGCGCCACTTCTGGCTTTTTTCTTTTTGCTTATGTGGTGCTGAGGAATCAAACCCAGGGCCTCATGCATGCAAGGCAAGCGCTGTACCACTGAGCCACCTTCCCAGCCCCCTTTTTTTTTTTTTTGTATGTTCTTCCCTATTGGTATAAACCCGTTTTTTTTTTTTTTTAACTGTATTTGATTCTGGTGTTCTGCATCTTGTATATACATTTTTCTAATTTGGGGAGGGAAGGGAAAAAACAAAATGTTTAAATAGGGATACAGGTTGACCCATTGTTACAATGAGATGTACAAGACACTATGTTGAAAATGAACTTTCTAACTTCGGTGGGGGTCAGGGGGATGGTATTTGGGGAGGTGGGGAAGGAAGGGATGGTAGGGGAAAAACAAAGGAGGAGGTAGCAATGCTCAATAGGAAATGTACTCATTACCTTACTCGTGTAACTTTAACTTCTCTGTACAGAATTTTTACAATAAAAACATATAAAAATAAATTATATAGGAAATGCATACTTTTTTGAGCAGTGTCATAGAGGCATCCCCGTGTCTTGTGCACAATCCATGCCAGAGAAGATAAAGAACCAGAGAAAAAGGCTATGAAGTCCAGCCATGAAGTGTGATGGCGTCGCTCACACAGGCTATGGCGGCCACCATGAAGATGAACGACCAGACTTCGTGCATATTTCAAAGATGGAGCCCCCCTAATTGTTTGGATGTGATGTTTGGATGTGAAGCAGGACCGAAAGCTGGGAATTGAGGCCAACTTCACAACTGTATGACGGGAGCTGTTACACTGGAAGGAATAACCAGGACTCCATGTCAGGTATGTGATGCCAGCCCCATCTGACACTCAAAGCGGTGCTGTCAACAGGGTCGGTGGTACAGGTAAGTTCTTGAATTCGGGGTGGGGGGATTTGGATCAAATAAAATTGGAATGAATTCGATGAGGAAACATGATCAAGATGTCAGAGGATCGCTAATGGAAGATGCTAAACACTGGAGCAGAAACAGAGACTCAGGACTGAGAGACAGTAAGAGGCAAAGGTAGTGAAGACAATGGTGAGGATGGAAGCTGCAGTACTGGCTGACCAGTGTGTATTTGCAGTCATTGTCTCAGGAAGCAGAGACTGATCCAAGATAATTAACTCAATTGCCTGCTGGATTTCACTAAGTAACAATCTTTGCTGGCTCAGTGGAGAAGAGGTGTAATGGCAGGAAAGGTATGGCTTCAGGGGTAGAAAAAAAATCAGAGAAAGAGCTAGAGAACAGATGATTTCCAGGAGAAAAGATCCTGTTCCCCTGATGGACATTTGCTGTTTTTTTTTCATATTACATGGACTTTTTGACTGAAATGCATTTTGCTTGAAAGTGAACCATCTCAATTATGATTATTACTATTCTAGCTCTGTATGATTCTTGATCATCAAATAATCAGTGATATATAACATTCATTACCTTTGGAAAAGAAAGCATGTAAAGAAAAATTAACAGATATTCAAAATATACTTTCAATTATCTATCATCTAAAACAGTAAGTTAGGTGCTTTTCTTTTTGCGTTTCTCAGTTTTGTGAAGGAAAGAGGTGGTTGGATTATAACATAAAGACCATGTTTTCCTCTTAGTATATCCTTCCATCCTACCTACAGAACTAGAGATATGACTGCTTAGAAATTGCATATCCAGCCAGGCACCAGTGCCTCACACCTGTAATCCTAGCTACTCAGGAGGCTGAGATCTGAAGATCACAGTTCAGAGCCAGCTTGAGCAAAAAAGTCTGAGAGACTCTTATCTCGAACCACAAAAAGCCAGTAGTGGAGCTGTGGGTCAAGTGATAGAGTTCTATTCTTGAGCAAAAAAGCTTAGGGACAGTGCACAGAGCCTGAGTTCAAGACCCAGGGCAGGCAAAAAGAAAAAAGAAAATAAAAGTAAAAAAGAAAAATGTCACCTCAAATATTATGAAATGTGCTTTTATGAATAAAAGGGAAAATAATCTCTTGTTTGTAATTTCTTCTACCAAAGTAGAAATCAGCTCAAAAGAGTTCAGCAAATCTGAACACAAAACTGATATAAATAATCCATGGATTGGTAACTGGGTGGATTATTGTAGAATAATTAATATAGACAGAGCAAGCAAAAGATGAATTAAGAAACTTATTTATAAGGCATTTGTGTAAATTATAAACATTTTTTACTAGAGAAAAATCTTTGCAATTGAAAAATCAGATCTGTGACTCCATTTTTGTAAATATTTTCCCCTTTGATTAGTTTTTTTCTTCCTTGTGTTGAAAATCTGAAGTTTTGTAAAGAGGTCATCCAAGATCTGTGGTTTCCTTTCTAATTTCTTTTCTCTTTTTGTCTGTGTGGGGGAATGTCTATGACTAGTTTATTGGGTAATATTCACTTATTCATAAACTATTAATCTTTCCTGTGGCTCCTATTCCTTTAGAGATTTCAATATTTTTATAAATGTCAAAGTATTTTTTCCCAATGGATTCATGACAGATGGAGACTTGAAAAATGAAAGTTATTGAAAAAGATAATAATTGCTTTTTCACTCAAACTTCTATCTTATAGTGCCCAAGAAAGCATTTTAAACATTCTAGAAGTAGAATCTGATTAGGACATTTATTTTTACTTCTGTAATTGCTTTAAAGTATGACTTTCTTCTTCATATTTGTAAAGCGCGATTATATAAATGCCATCTATTTAGTAGCACTAACATTATTTTTTATTTTTAATGCTTCTTTTGGATGCTAGCCTCTAGTACTTTACAAGCTGAAGACTGCTCTTATGCAATTGTTTTTACCTGTTAACTCACTATTTCCACATTAATAGTAGGGTAAAGATATCAGGCTTCAGTTGAGATTATGACAGTACCTTAATGACTTTTCCACACTGACTTCAAGCAAGAAGACTTCCTCTCTTGTTTTCATGGGAATTTTATGAATTCCAATATGTATATTTTTCCAGCTGCAGTATTTTATTTGCAATTGGAAATGACCAGTTGAGATATCACTTTTCTTATAAAAAATTTCCTAATACTAAAGCCTAGTAGCTAAAGCTGATTTCAACTCCTTAAGAGGCATGGTTTTTGTTTTATGCCTAACTTTGACTTTTAAAATATTCTTTTTGGTTATTTATATAGCTAATCTGGAGTCAGTAAAACATTAAACTTCCCTTTTCCTTTCATAGTAGCTATCCTTTTGTAAGTGTAATTACTTTCCCCCTGCCTTGTTATGTGACCTTAAATAGATAATCTGATACCAGTGTTTGATTGTGAGTGAGACTTCTTGATTGCAAATGGTATATGTCCAGAAAATTTATCTCAGTAACCCAATGGAGTGGCTAGTCTTTATCTTTGTTTCTCTCTGGTAAATTATTTTCTTATTGTAGATTCAAGAGGCTGGCTTCAACAGACATGTAGAGCAAAGCAGACATGTTCGGCTCACATGGAATTTTGGAGTCATCAGACGTCATTTTTCTTAAATATCTTTTGGTTTTGGTTATTGTTGCTAAGGAATCTCTCTTACTTTAAAGGAAACATAGTTTTTCTGTGAGGAGCATGCTTAAATTGGCATTTGTTTGGGTCAGTTCTGTCACTAATTAGTTAAAGATTACGCAACCTACTGATCTCAGATTCTTCATCTAAAATAGGAGGATACTGAGATTTCTGGTTCTGTTGAAAAGGACTTTGTTTGCCTTATCTTTACCTACAACTCAGTCATGTGTTTATCACTATGTGATTGATAAAGTTCTGTTGCAGTAATTTCGTGGAAATTGGGAGAGTTCTGGTATTCACAGTGACAGGGGTCAAACTTTGAAATGGTCCTCATTCTGACTCTGCTTCTTTCCAGAAAACTATCACATTGGTCTAAGAACAAGTACTGGATTATAAATCTGATTATAGGAGTTAGTGGCAGACATTCTCATATAAGATTAGAGAAGAATTGCCCCTGTTATGGCTTGCTTATAAAATGTCCCACACAGGCTCAATTTTAAACCCCTGATCTCAAACTGATGGGCACCATTTCAGGGATGGTGGGTATTTGGAGGAGGACAGTCCCTGGGATATGCCCTTTGATGGGTATTTGAGTTCCCAGAATGCTTTTCTCTCTCTGCTTTCTGTCTGCAAAGAAGCTCCGCCATTCCACAACATTCCTGCCATGGTGCTCTGCCCAAATGCTTGGGGCCAGGAAACCTGACTCCTCCGAAATCACCAGCAAGAAGATCCTTTTCCTCTTAGTTGTTTATGTCAGCTATCATTAACAGAGATGGAAACAGGAACTCTCACAGAAACTTGGTCACAGAGAAGCAGAGTTGTGTTGACTACCTGCCACCTTGCTTCTTATGCCTTACAGTTTGTGGAAGGCATTTGGAAGAGTTTGGAGAAGCAGCCTAAAAAAGAAAAAAGAAAAAAGAAAAAAAAAGAAGCCTAAGATGCCATACACAAGGGGTAATGAATGATAAACTCTGGTGGGAGCTCAGAAAACCAAAATGCCGTAAAAATGCAGACAATAAAGATTATTCATAAGGTTTCGGATGGGAATGAGGACTCTACTGGGAATGTCATATTCAGGCAAATAATTTGTCTATATTTTATCCTTGTCCTGAGACTTTGAGACTGAATTAAAAAGTAATGGATGGGCTGGGAAGGTGGCTCAGTGGTAGAGCGCTTGCCTTGCATGCTTAAGGCCCTGGGTTCGATTCCTCAGCACCACATAAGCAAAAAGAAAAAAGCCGGAAGTGGCGCTGTGGCTCAAGTGGTAGAGTGCTAGCCTTGAGCTGAAGAGCTGAGGGACAGCACCCAAGCCCAGAGTTCAGGCCCCATGACCGGCAAAAAAAAAAAAAAAAAAGTAATGGGCTAATTACTCTGGCAATGGAAATTTCAAGACAGAATAGCATTGAAGCTATGGCATGCTTGTTGCTGACTGTTCTACCACGATTAGTGTATGCTAATGAAAAGAGATTATCATTAAGGCAATCAAGTACTTTGTACTAGGACAGGAAGAAAGATGGCTGCAGGGCTTGCAGAGATTGCCTGGATCTCAGCCATTGCAGCATGGAGCATGTAAAGGTTTTAACTCGCTTGAGAAGAGAGGAGAGCATGAGGCACCCGTTCTTGCATGGCTGCCTTTGGAACTGATTTTCCTGGTTGACAGCCCAGGTACTAAGAGGCTGTGCAACTGTGGTCCCAGCCAGCCTGGTTAGCACCAGAGCTGACAGCAAATCTCAGCATCTCCCAGAAGATGCCAATTTTTCTGGCATGCAGAGTCCTGGAGTTGCAAGACCAAGAAACCTTCTCTGTGGATTCTGAAGGAAAGTCTAAGAGCCTAGGTGATGTGTGACAAGGTTTGCCTGCCCTGACTTCGAGAGGGAAATGCATAAAGCTGTGAGGGTGAATCCTACAATGGAGACCCCAAGATCCCAGGCACTCCAGCCTGCGGGCCATTTCTGGAGGAAAGCTGCAGGCCACGAGTGGAGCCCATCCTAGGAAAAGGCCGTGTGGTTTGCAAATGACCAGGCCACCGGAACCGGACCGCCCAAAGCTATTGAAACTCACATAGTTTCCACAATGCCAGACGTAGAGCTCTATAGGATTTCGTGCTTGCTTTGCTGGATTTCAGGCTTGCATTGGTACAATTTTTCCTTGCTAGTTTCCTCTTCCTCTTTTTTTTTTTTTTTTGCCATGGGAATGTTTACTCTGCCCTCATATCTTGGAAATGTGTAACTTGCTTTTTGCCTTTACAGGAGTTTGCAGTTAAGAGTTTGGCTTGAGTGTCAGAGGAGACTTTAAGCTTAAACCTGAAAGCCAAGTTGGAACTTGAAGGTTTGAGGAGTCTGGGGAATGGACTAGATGCATTTAGCGTTATGAGATGGCGGTGAGCTGTGGGGGACCAGGGGCAGAATGCTGTGGTTCAAATATGTGCCCCACATGCTTGTCCGTGGCCTCCTGCCCTTGGTGGCCAGGTGGTGGTGCTGTTTTGGGAGTCTCTGGGAGGTGGGGCCTAGCTGGGAAAGTAGGTCACTGGGGCGGAGCTTAGCAAGGCCTGTTGTATGAGGTCCCGGTTCTCTGGTTCTCTTTTCTTCTTGTCCACCATTAAGTGAAGGAGCTCTTGCCTAGCTAGTGCTCCAGTCAGCCATGGTGACATCCTGCCCACCTACGTGGAGCTTAGCAACCCTTTGAAATCCTTCCTTCCTTTGGTTGATTATCTCAGGTATTTTGTTACAGCAGTGAGAGCAGTAACTGGTACAGACCCATGGATGTGTGTCTTATAGTGATTTAATTAGACCCCAGAGGAACTTGCATGTAGCGTCCATGTAAAAGAATGTGAAACGGACTCAAAATGGAGTTATACTGTCCACTGAGTTTAAACTAGTCTTTGTGTTCCTTGCCATGGCTGCTTACTTCAATTTCCAAATAAGTTTGAGTGGCATTTGTATATGCAGTTTTCAGTCCTGCTGCACAGTCTGTCCGGTTTCCACATAACAAAGGAAATGGTTCATGTATCACATATCCCATGGGTGGTGATAATTACCCTTCCCAGAGAGCTGCTGTCTCAGATAAGAGCAGCTCCTAGAGCCAGATCTTGGAGTTGAAGAAGTCTTTTATGCAAAGGTCTCCTGTGTCTCACCAGAAACTTGGGTGAGCTTATGTCTTTCCTTGTTGTCATGAAAACATTTTTCCTTTGCATTTTATTTTGCGCATGAGATCCTTTAATAACAAAATTTTGCTTTCTAGCCCATGATATGTATTAAACGTTTATTCTTTCTCTTGCTCACTTGCTTGCTGACTTTCCCTTTGACAGAACTGGGGTTGGAAGGCAGGTCCTTGTGTTTGCTAGGTCTGGCACTCTACCACTTGAATCACTCTAACCAGGCTTTCTAGCTTTAGTTATATTTGGAGTAAGAATAGAGTCTCACATTTATGGCTGAGCAGCCTAGATTGTAATCCTCCTGTATATGGTTCTACATAGCTAGGATGACAGTTACATACCACAGCACTCAGCTTCTTACTGATTGAGCTGAGATCTCAGAAACTGTGTGTCTAGGCTGACTTCAAACATCATCACCCATAGCTCTGCTCCCCAAGTGACACATCTGAGGCATTATAGGAATTGATGAGCTGATTTTTCTGTTATGACAATAGAAGAGAGCCACTTAGAAATAGCATTCTCATAATGGTAAGAGATTAATTTCAGGAGTATTTTACCATGACTGTATCAATGGACCATGATTGTAAAGATATCTGTGAGGGGAAATTTTGCCTCTGCTATTTAAATCTTGTATATAATTTTTCCTTCAGATGAATCTGAGATATTGAACATAAAGTGAAGTTTCATAGCCTTGTCAATTATTTCTTGACTTTCCAGTTTTAGGATGGTATAATATTTTGTTTATTGTATATGAACTCTGAGGTTTATAGAGCCCCTTGAGGTACAGTCCAAAGAGAAAACCTAACTCTGTGATTAGCACTTGCTCATTCTTGTGTGCTTTGTGGCTTGATGCCTCTGTTCTGCAATCTGCAACTTCTGTAATTTGCTGGTGTCATTTCTGCTTCAAGCATTTTCAAGGACAAAATGTTCGGAGTCTGCAATTGCAGCTGATTGTGTTCATGGAGGTGGGAGAAGAGTGGGCTGATATGTAAAGGGCACGGTTTGTGCCTCTGCATGGAGGACTCTGACTTCCCTGGGGAATGGATTTTTGGGCTTCCGGTTGCTGTGTCAGTGTTGTCAGACTCTAGTCACTCTTTGATTATACCAGTTATAGTGATTGTCTTGGCACAGCTGACCTCCTATGAATCATTGGCACCTAGGAAATCATTCTTTCAAAAAATTAGATAAAGTATTGCTAATTTTTCATCCTCCTTCAATGCCCAAAGTCCCCATAAATGTCAGAATGAAATATGAGAGAGAGAGAGAGAGAGAGAGAGAGAGAGAGAGAGAGAGAGAGAGAGAGAGAGAGAGAGAGAGAGAGAGAGAGAGAGATATCTGAGATCTTTTCTTGCAGGAGAGAAATAAAGCTTTATTCCAGATATTTAAATAGATGCTTTTTAGTCTTCATAATTCTTTCCATGCATATTTCTTACTAGTTTTCAAAACGTCATTTGGACCGATTATGATTGAGAGTAACAATTCTCTCAGATCAAATTTAAGGAGTTTTATTTAACAGTGATCAATATTCCTTGGTGACCTCTCTCTGTTCCTGTCTCTCCCTCTCTCCCTCACTGTTTGCATGGGATGGGCTGGATCTCGTGATCCTCCTGTTTTAGTTTCCCAAGTGGGTAAGCACACAGGCACCCATGATCCTCCCTGGCTGATAGGAAACTGTGTTTTTCTCTCTTGGTGAGAGTGGAATTGAGCTTAGAACAACCCACTCATACCTCACTTGACTTCCTTGCTCAGCTGGCTCTCTATTACACGAGCCACATCTCCAGCCCTGCTTTTTGATGTCTATTTGGAGATAGAGTCTTATGGTCTTTCTACCCAGGCTTTTACACTGTGATCTTTCTTATCTAGGATTAAAGATATGGACTATTGAAGCCAAGTAAAATAATAGACTTTTTTCCTAGTCCTAGGGCTTGAAGTCAGGGCCTAGGCACGATGCCTGAGCCTCTCTCTGTGTTCAAGGCTAGTGCTCCACCACTTGAGCCTCAGCATCACTTCTGGCTTTTTTTCTGAGTGGTTTACTGGAGATAAGAGGCTCACTGATTTCTCTGCCCAAGCTGGCTTCTAACTGTGATCCTCAGATATCAGCCTCCTGAGTAGCTAGAATTACAGGCACAAGCCACAGGCATCCCGCTAACTTTTTAAACAAAATTTTTAAATCTTGCATATTCATCCTCAGTTAAACTCGGAATTTCATGAGCAGAGAAACATGCTTAAAAATAAGGGTGACTCATTAGCTATAATGCACTTAGATCCCATTTCACGTTCATCTATAGGGAGAAGTGTATCTTTTTGGAAGAAGAATGCCCACTGGTTTGGGGAAAAATGACCTTTACAAATGACATTCTCTTCTGGTTGGAGGGACAATGCTCTTCCCGTTTGTTCATCTGACTATTCTCTTATATCCCTCAACCCTCAGGTATTTCAACAGTGCTCTCAGGAGCTCAGTAAATTTAACGGTCATGACAACGTGGTTTGTGGAGAGCCTTGAGAAAGAGGAGTGAGCCTAGGATGGATTGGGAAGTATGGAAGCTGAAATCAGCCTCGATTTACCTACAGTACCTTCTTAACAGTTAAGGGGTCCCCATGAGATTGTGGCCAGGGCAAGGCATGGTGGGGGGCTGAAAGTGAATTCCCTTGGAGGGGAAGTCCTGTGTCGATTTGGGGGTTGGGGATAAGGACAGGCTGCCATGGAAGCCTGCTGTAAACCATCTGAATTGTGTTGCCATTCTGGTCGAGAACCATCCTTGAAGTGACATTTCGACCCACGTTCAGGGGTGCACGTCTGTGCACAACACCTGCCCACCAGCTTCCCTTGATAGGAGTTTTGTGAGCAAGTGCAGGGGCAAGAGAAATGGCTTTGGGAAATGGAGTCTGTCTTGATGCCATGGGAAAGGTGAAAGGTGTTGCCTCTCCACCCTTGGCGTCGAGGGGACAGCCAGTCAGCACACGACAGGGAAGCCATTCCCTCTTTGGAACAGGACTGTGCAGTGGACTGCCAGGAGAGGGAAATCAGTGGGACAAAAAGTTTGAATGAAAGGATGTAACCGAAAGAGGCATTGTGTGTGTGTGTGTGTGTGTGTGTGTGTGTGTGTGTGTGTGTGTGTGTGTCCCAGTACTGGGGCTTGAACTCAGGGTCTGCACACTGTCTCTGAGCTTCTGTGCTCAAGGCTAGTGCTCTACCACTTGAGCTACAGAGTCACTCCCAGACACCCCCCCCCCCCCCGCTTTCTTGTAGTTTATTGGAAACAAGAGTCTCACAGATTTTTCTTCCCTGGGCTGACTTCAACCTGCAATCCCCAGACAAGCGTGAGCAGAGGTTATTTTAAAAAAAATTATGACATTAAAAACAATTGCCTTATCCCATGGTAACCTTTGTTATACTTTTCTCAGCATGTTTTACATTTTATTTAATTATAATTTTGTACCACATAATGATAGTACCTTCCTTCTTCATTTCATGACACATTTTTATGATACTATTGATAATTGTCTGTAGTTCTATATATCTCTATGTGTCTACAATTTAATTATTATTCTATCATTTAGTAATATTGTATTATCAGCCAACAATGTCTGAGTTTAGGTTTTTAATACTCTGGAAATTAATTTTCTTGAGATATACTTCCTATTTCCTATTTAATGATCTTTTAAAATTTTCATCTTGATTCAGTTTGAAAACTACAATAATCAATATTTTCTTTGTATATAATGCTCATTACCATCACTTCAGAACGTTTCATATAGATCTAAAATGGTCATCTAAACTTTGACAATTTACTCCTTTATTGTTGCATATAAAACTGTTATTTTAAGTGTATGGTTAATTAATATGACTTCATATTTTAGATTAGTTATTTGGGAGAGTCTCATAAAGATTAAGTCAACAACTTTTTCTGTGTAAATACAACACATAGAACCAAACTGAAAAAGGCAAAAAAAAATCTTGTGGTGTTTAAAATTATTTATTTTTTTCTGGAACTGGGACTTGAACTCAGAGCTTGAACATTCTCTCTTAGCTTTTTCATTCAAGGCTGGTGCTCTACCACTTGAGTAACAGCTCCACTGCTGGATTTCCATTGGTTAATTGGAGATAAGAATCTCACAGACTTTCCTGCCCCACTTAGTTTCAAATTGTGATCCTCAGGCTTCAAGCCTCCCGAAGAGATAGGATTATAGGCATGAGTCACTGGTACCTTGCTTATATCACACTAAATCAAATACTTGCTTTTCCATGACCCAATTGTTTTTAAGATGTTAAAATTTCTCAGTATATATTTTGTAGTCAAGAACAGTCTTTATAGTTTTACACTTGAAGATAAAGAACAATTCGTCTTTATGTCTTTTGACCTACTACTATTCACAAAAGAATCACATGGGAAGGTCTATTTGAGCTCAAGTACTCTAGATCTTACCTCATCAATAAAGGTACAGATGAATGCCATTTCCTTATTTAACTGAATACACAAACCCTGGTATAACAATACTAAACCTTGATGACACCTGACTGTCTACAAGACTAGATGAAGAAATTCTACACTGTAAACGTGCCTGGTTTTCTTGGCGAAGAAGACCTAAGTTGCTCAATTGCTTTTGCTGCTCTGCCTATTGAAACCTTCTCTTGCTCTCAGTGAATACTCTTCTTGGAGCCAAGATAACAGCTTTCAGGAATAAATTCTCCAAATGCTCATGGCAGCCAGCTGGATGGGCTGGGAGAGAATTGACTAAAAGGACTTGAATCTGAATCTTGTATCCCTCGAGCGATCAATCCAAGAAGTTTCATTATCATTCTGGTCCTTATGGCTTCTAGATAAACCTGATTATCTGACTCTATATAAAGAACAGCTGCAATACTGAAACTATTGATTTTGAGGATTTAAATATTTGTACTGGCTGCAGGTTTCTTTTTGTAAAAGAAAAAAAAAATCCCGGCCCTCAACTTTCCTAGGAAGAGGAATATAATAAACCATCTCCTTTCTCTCATACTGTTCTGAAACAGAGTAAAACCATACATGTAATAATTTCTGAACTAAGAAATGTTCACATCCAAGTAATCAGGGATACTCACTGTTTTCTAAGATACGATTTTTTTCAGAGAAGTAATTTTGAAGCTAAACATTAATACTTGAAATTTATTAAAATTCTGCCACATGCAGGCACTGAGCCATATAAAATTAGCTGCATTAATAGAAAGAGATTGTAATTTCAAGAGCAAATTTTAAGATAAGAGATGATAACGCTAAAAGGAATTAGGTGGCAGGTCAATATTGATCTCTCATCTTGCATTGAAGCTAGCACATGACTGAGCTTGAGTGTTTTAATCGTCAATCCCCTTGTAATACAGCGTACACTTTGGGACTGTAGGTAGTAGTTTCTTCAAGGGAGTGTTGATGAACATTCTTCAAAGAAGTTGGATTCTTTTCATTGATGGAACTTGGGTGAAGGTGGCATTTGACTCTGTCTGTGGAATGTATTGCAGGAATCCAGCCAAGCACAATGCATACTTAACTCTTTTCTGTACAGAGAGAGGACAGGGATTGGTGGAAGGAAGTATCAGGAACCCCTGATCTGTCAGGCACCTTTCCTGCTGTGTAGGGGAGGTATGGACTGTTCCTCCTTCTCTAGGAGGTCGTCTCTGTGTGAAAATCCCCATGTAGCTAATCATGTGGAAAATGAGCACTGCCTTTGCTTGACATGTTCATTCTCCCACTGAACCATGCAGATAATTCCATGAAAAATTCACATTTTGCGATTAGGTAGAAATGGGCAGCATTCTCCAACACAATGGCACTAGCTATATGTGCTATACACTTATATTTAAATCTAAATTAATTAAAAGCCAGTAAAAGTGGAACATTGGGTTGCTTGATCTCACTAGGCACTTTTCAAGAGTCAGCAGCTACTAGGGGTTAGCAAGCGCTGTATTACACCATACCTGTCTAGACCACGGGGACATTTTTCTAACAGCTGCAAGTTCTTACTGGAAGCCTACACCTTGATTAATTATTTTTAATTATTATTTTTTTGTTGGTTGTGGGGCCTGAACTCTGGGCCTGGGAGCTATCCCTCAGCTCTTCAGCTCAAGGCTAATGCTCTACCATTTGAGCCATAGTGCCACTTCCAGATTTTCCTGCTTATGTGGTGCTGAGGAATCGAACCCAGGGTCTCATGCATGCAAGGCAAGCACTCTACCACTCAGCCACCTTCCTAGCCCCCTTTTTAAAATTTTTAGAAATTATCTTTAAGTAGTTGTACAAAGGGATTTGAATAAAACATATCCATTTATGAGTACAAGGCTGTTTGAGTTTTTAAATAATGAAGTAAATGAAATAGTAAGCAAATAGTAAGTGGAAATAAAAGGGTTACTGTGAGCACATTCTGTGAAGTTTGTTAAATGGCGCCTTTGTGGTTTTATATTGGGATGCAAACAATGTTTTATGCACCAAAAAAGCAATCCAGAGGAAACTCAGTACGGCTGACAAGCTGGGGCCTGGGGCATCTTCCTCAGGAGTGGTGCTAACACTCAAATGGTCACAAGAACAGAATGAGTTCAGGAGGCCTTCTAAATTATTTATCCACAGCCCTTTTTCTGTCATCATGAAGTGGTAAGATTTCTTCTACATCACTAGTTCCAAAGATATCATAGAACCAGAAAGGAGAGTGCTGTGCCTATTTTATATATATATATATATATATATATATATATATATATATATATATATATATTTGTATATATATACATATATTTGTATATATACATATACAATATATAACAATATATCAATAAATAATAATATATGATTATATATATATATATATATATTTCCAGTTGTGGGGCTTAAACTCAGGACCTGGGTGCTTTATTTCTGAAGGCTAGTCCTTTATCACATTGAGCCACAGCTCCACTTCTGATTTTCTGTGGTTCATGGGAGATAAGAGTCTCATGGCCATTTCTGCTCGCACTGGCTTTGAACCAAGATCCCAGAGCTCAGCCTCCTGAGTATCTAGGATTACAGATGTGAGCCACCAGTGCCTGGATCTATTTATATACCTTTAATATCTAGGGGGATATAGTTTTAATGAGATCATTGTTTCTTTTCTTTTTTTGCCAGTCCTGGGGCTGGAACTCAGGGTGTGTGCACTGTCCCTGAGCTTCTTTTGCTCAAGGCTAGCACTCTACTACTTGAGCCACAGCACCACTCCCAACCTTTTCTGTGTATGTGGTACTGAGGAATCAGACCCAGGGCTTCATGCATGCTAGGCGAGCACTCCACCACTGAGCCACCTTCCCAGTCAGATTATTGTTTCTATATTACATCATTTGTATATTTTCTTAGCCTCAATGCTATGAAGCTATGAATGAGTATTAATTTAACTGTATGATCTATTTTAAAGGTGAGTTATATATAGCATGGCAATATGGGGCTTTGAACTCAGGACTTTATATGTGATAGACTGGTGCTCTACCACCTGAACCAGGCCCCTAACCCTGTGTTTCATTGGTTATTTTATTTTATTTTTACTTTTTGCTGGAAGTCAGGTCTTGCTGTCATCTGGTACTCTACCACTTGAGACATACCTCAAGCCTGGCTTTCTACTGGTTAATTGGAGATACAGTGTCATAGACTTTTCTGCCTGAGCTGGTTTTGAAGCATGATCTTCCAATCTCAGCTAAGTTGCTGAGTTGCTAGGATTACAAGCATGAGCCAGTGGGTAATTGTAAGACAGGGACTGCCTTCCAACCTGCACACGTGAGTCGTCACTGCCTATACGAATCTCCTCCTCACTGGTGTTCTCAGAAGCACAACAGCTCATCCATCTTCCCCTCATGGAGATGGAGTCACATGGACTTTCCTGCCATTCTCAGCCTCCCAAGTAGCTAGGTTTACAATCATGAGCCACTAGAAACACACACACACATACACACACAACTACCTTTAACTCAGTTACAAATAGTAGGTCATAATATATTTTGATCATTATCACACAGTACATGAGAATCTGTATAAATATGGAAGGAATCATAAAATAATATGACAGGAGAGATAAGCAAGTACTTGTAACTATAAAAATCAAAAGGCGCTAAATTTTCATCATGTACCCAAAAGATTTCTTTTCTTCAAGTCATCATAAAAATGGTGCAAGGTGAAGATACAGAATAATAAAGTATATTTGTAATATGCATCATGATCAAAAGGCCTGTATCCAAAATAAAAATACATAACTCCCACAGGCCAAAAAAGTGAATGGCAGAAACGCTGGCAGAGAAGTAGAAAAAAGTTACAAGTATGTATACAAATATATATATATATATATGTATAGCTGTATATATATTTAGAAAGATATGTATGGAGAAGGAGGGAGGGAGGGAGGGAGAGAGAGAGCAAAAAAGAGAATTATCTACCTGTACTGGTTATCATGGAATTATAAATTAAATCTATGTTGTGATTTCATGACATATTTATCAAAACGGCAGCATCACTGAAAACATCAACACTCTGCTATTAAATTTGATCAACTCCTAGGAAAATGACTTGGCCTTAAAACTGAGTCTGTAAGTGCCTGATCACCAGGAAATCTCCTAAGTTCATACTCAGTGCCCCCAAATGCCTGTTAAGAATATTCATAACTTTTTTTCCACCAGCACACCAAACTGGAAACAAGGTGTTCATCAAAAGTCAAATGGATTTGTCTCTGTCCACTCATGATATAGAATAATTCTATAGATTGGCGAGAATGAATGAAATCAACAATATGCACAGAGACATATCATAGTGATGTTACCTAAGAGAAACAGGGCCCATCGGGGTGCATAGCTTGTGAGTGAGATCCTGTAAAGGTGTGATATGAACTAAATTAGCATGGTGATAACTCTTAGAGGAAGACTGACTAAAGAAGTCATCATAAGGGTATGTTCACTTTGTATTTTCTATGAATGTTCTTGTGTGTAATTTTTCACTAAATGCAATATAATACATATGTTAAAGAAAAATAATAGATCTTTTAAAAACTTCTGACTGTGGTACAGAGATTTGTATTGAGGCTGCATGTTTTGGTAAAATGTGTGTATTGTCAAATGCATTCCAAACAGATATAGAAAGCTTAATTATCTATTTTTCTGGCAGCACTTGGATTTTCTCTTTTCATTTCCTTCCCTGCTTCCCTCCCTCCCTTCTCTCCCCCCTCTCTCCCCCTCTCTCTCTTTCTCTCTCTTTTGTCAGTCATGGGGCTTGAACTCAGGGCCTGGCCACTTTTCTTTTCTTGAACTCTTTTGCTTAAGGCTAGAAGTCTACCACTTTGAGGCACAAGAACACTTCCGGATTTTGAGTAGTTCATTGGAGATAAGAGTCTCACCGGGGGTTTTGGCACAGGCTGGCTTCAAACTGTGATCCTCAGATCTCAGCCTCCTGAGTAACTAGGATGACAGGCCTGAGCCACCAGTGTTCAGCTTTTTTTCCCTTCCTTTTCTTCTCCTTTCCTTTCTTGTTATTTTCTTTTCTATTCTTTTATTTTTATTTGTGTATATGTCAGTAGCGGGGCTTGAACTCAGGGCCTTGCACTCTCGCTTAGCTTTTTCACTCAAGGCTAGTCCTCTACAATTTGGGCCACATCTCCATTTTCAGTACTGAGATCTCAACTCAGGGTCATGTACTTGCTACCACTTGAGTCACATCCTCACTGGTTTTTGTTTTTTTTTGCTCCCAATGATTTTTTTTGGCTAATGTCTCCCTTTTCCTTTCAGTGCTCTGCCCCCCCCTCCCTCTTTCGTTCTCTCCCTCCCTCCCTCCCCTCTCCTTTGGGCAGCTTCAGCTCAGGATCCTTCTGCCCAGTGCCTCCCAGTAGGTGGACTTGCAAACAGGTATGCACCACCAAGACCAGAGAAAGCTTAAGTGTTAATGTCTGCCTTTCTGTCAGAAGAGCATCTGCAAACTACTAAAGCATCTTGCAAAAATCTGCATAAAGAGCCGCCAAGGAAGGCCCACTTGGTTCTCCTCCAGAACCTTTACTGAGGGGGAGAAATAGGAGACAGTGTCCTGATGGTTCCAAGTCCCAGCTCGAGGCACAGAGCTAGCCCTGGGCCAAACAAGCACCTGGGAGAACGACCAGCCCTGTGTCCTGCTCACACGGATCAGTGATCTCCATGGGTGCACCTGTTCACGTCGGCACTCACACAGGGAGCCTGGGACCACACAGCACCACCATGGCTCGCCCACACACACAGCGCATGCGCGAGTGCTCGCCATTTACCTGTGCACATGCGCACATAGATTCAGCCCTTGGACGCCTTCGGATTAGAGCGTTTACATTGTCCAGCTGCGCAAGTGCGAGGGCTGGGCATTTACCGGTGTACACGCACACAGAGATTCAGCCCAAGGACACGTTGGATGGATTAGAGCATGTTTACGTTGTCCAGCTGCGCATGCGCAAATGCTTGGCATTTACTGGTGCACATGCGCACAGAGATTCAGCCCATGGACGTATTTGATGGGTTATTAGCAGATGTTTACATAGTCAAGTCAGTTATGGGAAAAGCAAAATGTCACCTAATGCCGCTCCTGGAAATCAACAGTATTGTGAATTCTCTGGAGGTAACAATGTCCTGCTTCCTAGTGTCTGCAAGTGAAAACAGGGCATGCACAATTAAGTTCAGAAAACCAGAGGCAATCTCCCAGACTGCTGCCAAGACGAGTTCAGTTCGTTACCTTCTAGGACATTTCTGAGTCCGAATATACACAAGTGAAAACAAACACTTAATCACCTCTGAAATTAGCCGAAGAGCATTTTACAATGGGACCATCTTTCTCCTAAAAGAAATTAGAAAGGAAAAAAAAAACAAAAAAACACTCTTTTTAAAGAAGAATTTTATTTTGAAAAAGTAATTCACAAAATTGTGTAAAGAGCAACATTAAACTGCTGGAGGACAGTATCTGAAATTATACCAGATATAGGAACAGAGTACTTTTTACTATGTTGCCAACAAGAAGGATTATTTTGTTGTTTGGAGGACTTGGCTCATTAAAATCTACTTATATAGATGATGAATATGGGGGTAGGGGTGGAAATTTCCCAGCATAGGGAAGAAAGGAGGTGTTGATTCTCTGAATGTGCCTGTCCATGAATTTGGAGTCCATGCAGGAGAAATACAGGCCTGGGGAGTAGATTGGGAAGGAGGCCCTGGAGGCCCACATTTACTCTGCATTCAGTGACAAGTGAGGAGCTTTCCACTGACTGCTTATTCATGCGAGTGGATTAAGGACGCGCCAGGGCTGCTGTTCTCAGCTCTGCTTCCCTGTTTTCTGCTTGTAAAGGTCACACTGACTCATGCATGAAGCCTTTGTTTGTATCTCGGAGCTGAGGTGAGCTGACCCCCATGCACCTGCTTTTGAGTGTTTGGAGGAGACAGGCTTACAAGGGAATATGGCTTTTTGAAGAAATTGTTTATTTTAAAGTGGAATTAGCATTTCCATAGGTTCCAGAGGACTGGAGGGGTCTGTGGGGAGAAGAAAAATACATTGTGTGAGGGAGGCAGACTGGCATGTCACCTTCCCCAATGATGACATACTGCTGAATGAATGACAGAACAAATGAGCAAAACACTTTCCCAGTTCCTAACAGATTACTCTGTTTATAGACTCTTCATAGAGAAAGAAATGGGGGTTACACACTTGATTTGTTTTTTCTTTTTGGTGCTAGTCCTGAAGCTCGAACTCAGGGTCTGGGAATTCGTCCCTTAGATTTTTTTTGCTCAAGGCTGGAGCTCTATCAATGGTGGTTAATTGGAGGTAAGAATCTCATGGATTGTTCTATCTAGACTGGCTTGGAGCCAGATCTCAAACTCTTGAGTAGCTATGATTATAGGCTCGGACCATCTCCATCTGGCATTTTGGTGTGTGTGTGTGTGTGTGTGTGTGTGTGTGTGTGTGTGTGTGTGTGTGTGTGTGTGTGTGTGTGTGTGTGTGTGTGTGTGTGTGTGTGTGTTTGAAAGTCCTGGGACTTAAATTCAGTGCCTGGGCGCATCTTTGAGCTTCTTTTGCTCAAGGCTAGCACTCTACCTCTTGAGTCCACAGAGCCATTTCCAGCTTTTTCTGTGTATGTGGTCTGAGGAATGGAACCCAGGACCTCATTCATGTTAGGCAAGCACTCTACTACTAAGTCACATTCCCAGCCCACACCTGGAAATTTTTTTAAATGCTCCTTTTTTTCCCCAGAGACCACCCATATATTACATGGATGAAAATCTTTGCCATCAGGAATGATCTGGAAGGAGCCATAAGAGGATCCTTCTAGAGCTGTACAAGACATTGAAGTTTAAATAAAGTGGTGTGAGTGCAATATGGAAATGTTCTAGAACATTAGGTGATGGAGATGGGTGCTGGTAGCAGGTTGGTTCAGGGGAATACTATGGACAAACATGTTTTCTGAGAAAATTCTGGTGTTGTATGTGTCATTAATTGGGAGGGGGTCTAGTTGAGTTAAAATATCAATAATACAGACCAAAGGCAATCTCTCTGATGACCTTTTGGCTTCTGGTTGTCTTTGGCAAGTGACTGGCACAGCACAAAAGAGCAGGGCTGAGGTTCTGGTTAAATCCCACCCCTGATGTCCATGCTGGATATTTGAATTGGTCATTTGCAAATATGCATGAGCTATATATTTTGTGTATACTTCCCGTCATTTATTTCCACAAAAACTAAAAATAATGATGCCCGAGTCAAGGCCTTGGGAATAAACAGAAAGAGGATGGTTTCTACAGATCACAGACCACAATGGTTTCTATAATCACTTAAGTCAGAGAACAAAGGAAAGGAGAGATAATAAAGGACCTTTCCTTTGGCTTCTGATTTTATCTCTATTTTTCTTTCTATTTGTCTGTCTGTCTAGCTAGATTTGTGTAGAAATATGTGTATGTATGTTAAAATATTTACCTTTAAAATTGTATTGAAATGTATGCAACAAGACGAGGTTAGAGATCTTTGGTTATGTGTAGTTAGCCCCCTGTGACTTCTTCCCATTTACCTTATCAGTATATATACATTTAACAAAGGGAAAGCAGAGACATATTCTCAGTGGCTTATTTATAATGAGTGAGAGACGTAATACTTAGTGTTTTCCTTCTTCTTTCTTTCTTCCTTCCCTTCTTTCTCTTTCTTTCTTTCCTTCCTTCCTTCCTTCCTTCCTTCCTTCCTTCCTTCCTTCCTTCCTTCCTTTCTTTCTTTCCTTCCTTCCTTCTTTCTTTCTTTCTTTCATTCCAGTTGTGGGGCCTGACCTCTGGACCAGGCTCTGTCCCTAAGCTCTTCAGCTCAAGGCTAGTACTCTACCACTTCAGCCACAGCACCACTTCCTTAGTGTTAATATTGTAAAGCAATTCATTTGGAAAGCATAAGTTATACTTTAAAATGCCTATTTGTTTTTCAGATTGTTTTCAATTTAAGCCTATTTCATATAGAGTAATCAGCTCAACATAGTTTAAAAAAAGTTTATCAGGAATTTATCCAACTCACTAGATGCTATGTTGAAAATGAACTATACAGGACAGGAGGGAAAAACAGGGAGACAGGTAGGGAAGAGGTAACATTGTTCAAAAAGAAATGTATTCATTACCTGACTTTTGAAACTGTAACCCTTCTGTACATAATCTTTACAATAACAATATATATATATATATACATATATACACATACATGAGAATTAATTGAAAATTCTAGGGGTGACAGGTGGCTCATGCTTGTAATCCTAGTTACTTAAGAGTCTGAGATTTAGAGGATGAAAATTCAAAGACAGCCTAGGTCAAAAAATCGATGAGTCTCAATCTCCAAAACATAACCAGTAAAAAGCTAGGCTGGCTCAACTGGTAAAACATCAGATGAAAAAACATGAAAGCCTAGGAAGTTAGATGCTCTGAGGTAAAACCCTGGTAGTATTGGCAAAGAAAGGATGAAAGAGAGAAAGAGTAAGAAAGAAAGAAAGAAAGAAAGAAGAAAGGAAGAGATGGAGAGAAGGAAAGAAAAAAGAAAGGAAGAAAAGAAGGAAAGAAGGCAGGACAATAAAAAAATAAAAAGTAATAGGAAATTCATAAAGAGAAAATACATCTTTAAAGAATCTCCTTAATCTAAAAGGTTCTACTTATGAATAGAAGCATTCACTGCTCTTATGTCATCTGTATAAATCTTCTCTGTGGACGTGATCCATTCTGCCCATCACTGGCAGTTCAATTTGTAGTGATGTGTGTGCAGTGACCCCATTTAAAGCCGTGTGACACTTCTGACAGGGTTGGCTCTGGCTGTGGCAATCCTTGTGACAGACCCTCACCTTGACATGGAAACACTGACCCTGCCATTCTCGTGTAAATGACAAAGATAAAGAGTTGCTTCTCCAGCGGGATGGATTTGTCTGTCCTTAGAAAGGAAAGCTTGTACGCTTGATGTAGGCAGGATTGAGGTATGGAGAGTACTTTCTTTGAGGGTGCAAGGTAACATGGAATTTGTAATAAAAGAGACTTGTCTGGATGATGGGTTTTGAAGAGCAATAGCTCCTTTTAATTCTCTCCACACCACATCTGATGCTCTGCATATTTCATAGAGGCATGCTCATTACTTTTTAAAGAAGAAGACGGTGATTAGTATGCACAGCATGTTGTTTCTTAAAGGATAATATTTATATATATATAGTTCTTCCAAATATAGACATCTTACCTTTGAAATTAGTGACCCCCAAATTTTAATCATGTAAACCAAGAACCATCAATAGCCTAGGATTAATATAAAATGTGAACATATATATGTATACAAGAAAAATTGAGATATTCTCCATTAGTTAAATTAACTTCTTTTATTTTTAGGATAAGATATATCATGTATCCCATTCAATACACTGGTAATGGCATCGAAACATACAGAATTACCCAATATGCCAGTAGAACCCTAATTTTACAGGGGGCCCACCCATTCTCATCTGTGTCATTGTTTTTTAAGGCCCCGCAGCTATCAAGAACACTTGCATTCCTGTCCTTCCTTTGTTGCTGAGGTGATTGATGGACTCTTCTCTAAGCAATGACAATTCAAGATGTCACAGGCAGAGGCCAGGGCTGTCACTAGCCTTGCCTTTCAATATGTGCCAATCACACATTCATCCTTTTCCAAATAGATGTCGGACAAATCCATTTTGACCCAGAACCAGAACAACAAAGCCAAATCTAGAATCACCCATTCTGGCAAAAGACGAACCACTGGCAAATGCTTTGTAAAAACTTCATTTTGTAGGAAACAGATTCCAATTTTTTTTTCCACATGAGGAAAACCCAATAACAAACAATGATGGTCATAAAAATAAGACCAAAGGGTCACAGGACCTATTTATTTTGGAGAGGAAGTTAAAAGAAATTTGGCCATAAAGCATTTTATAGCAGTCTAGATTAGTTAACAGTTTAAAAGATAACTATCTTGTATTTTGCATAGAAACTCAAGATAGCAATAGTTGTGCTAAAAGAAAGCTGGAGATTTTTGAAGAAAATGCATAATAGATGGTTCACCATAAATGGTGGCTGAATTACAGGTATAGACACAAATGAGAAACTGCTATTTTATAGGTTCTTATAATTTTTTTCAAGGAAATTTATTGTCAAAGTTACACACACACACACACACACACACACACACACACACACACACACACACACATGATTCAAGCCAAGATATCTATAATATAATGCTGGTCAAAATCCCCTTGTTACAGTGTGCTATTGCTCTCTGGATTCTTAGAATTAACCACAACAGAGATTTCCTCTGGATTCCTGGACCTCACTGTGGCCCTCATGCCAACTTACATGGCACCACGGGGACCACATATAGGTCAGATTCCAACAGGAAACAGAGGATCTATTCAAAGAAAGTTGATTAAAAAGGGGATTTCTTTATGGATGGATACTTTAACCTATTTGGATATCAGAGAAGCCTATTGTCCTATCTGGTAGAAAGGCAGGGCATTTTTGGTGCTTGTGGATTAAGTGATTTATGTGAATATGAAGGCATTGAAGGAATGCTAGCGTGACACATTATCATGTGGGAACCTTACATGTGGGGCTTCAGGAAAAAAAAATTCCTTGACTGTGCTTTGCTTTATTCTCGGATCTACTGAGATTCCACATGGGACGAGTTTAATAAAACTGGAGAGCAGAGGATGAAGGGGACCAGATAGGGTAGAAGGAAAATGATGTGATTGATTGCAAGTCCAAATCCAAAGTAGAGAACAAGTGGAGGGGGTAAAGCATGGAATTTGAGGGGTCAAATCAAGCCACATGGCATAGGCCACGAGTTGCTAATGACTCCATGAAACCAGGACCAGAGATCCCCTTACCACCTTGAAGGAATTTTTCTTTTTCCCCTTGTGCCTTAATTAAATGAATTAATTCCCACTTACTCTGTGAGGATGTTCATTTATAAAATAAGCCTTTATGAATTCAATGAGACTGCTTTCTTTTGTTACCAACTTGAACCGAGGATCTATTTTAGATCTCTGACTGGCCTGAAAACCAGCATTCAGTCTCATACTGAATTAATTGTTCCTGAATTTGCACATACATACCCTCGTGTGTATTATCAAAATTCAAACACATGTCCACAATATACGCCAAATGTTTTACAAGAAGATTTTTCTCCATTAGGCCTTTTTTGAATTATAATTCAAACATTAGCAGTCTGACCTAGTTTAGCAACACTTGTAAACTTGAGAGCATATTTCATTTATTTTGTGGGTTATCAAATGACATACTGAAAATGCTTAGCCTAAAGGCTGGCTCTTACGAGCATTTAGGTGCATTTAGCATTTAGCATTTAGAGCATTTAGGTAATTTCCAACTTTTTCTTAGACAGGAACTAAGCTAAACATTGGTGGTACCAAAAGTGGCCAAGATTATTCTCATGGAGTGGAGAAAGAGGGTCATTAAGGCTGGGATCAAAATGTGATTCTCAGAATAATTTTCATGAATTTTGATTACCTATCTATTCTTGGGTGTACTTTGAGACTATCCTTGAGTGAAGAAAAGAGTTTTGATCTGTTTTTCTCTCCATAAAATTATCAGAATTCTCTAATATCGACCCAGTTGCAGACAACAGCCATTTTCTTTTTCTTTTTTTTGGGGGGGGGGTCAGGTTGTGGGGCCTGAACTCTGGGCCTGGGAGCTGTTCCTTAGTTCTTCAGCTCAAGGCTAGCACTCTACCACATGAGCCACAGCACCACTTCTGGCTTTTTTCTTTTTGCTTATGTGGTGCTGAGGAATCGAACCTAGGGCCTCAGGCATGCAAGGCAAGCGCTCTACACTGAGCCACCTTCCCAGCCCCACCATTTTCTTTATTATTTCTTCTCTCTTTTTTGGGGGGGGAACGGGGGAGGAGGGCAGCCTGGGGTGGGAGAGCAGTACCAAGGCTTGAACTTAGAGTCTTGAAAGCTCAGTCAGCTTTCTTGCTCACGGCTTGCACTCTACCAATTGAGCCATGCCTCCAGTTTGACATTTCATTGGTTAGATGAAGGCTCATCAACTTTTCTTTCTGCCTGAGCTGGCTTCAAGCCACAATCATGTAGACCTTAGTTTTCTGAATAAATAGCATTAAAGGAGGGAGATGTTGAAGTCCAGGCAGAGAATTCTTGTTTTTAAAATTATGACTTGATTGAAGTACAGACTTGACTCATCAATTCTCATGTGACTCAGAAGTTGGGTAACTGGCTTACTTCACTTAATATAATTTTTTCCAAGTCTTTCCATTTCCTAACAAATGGGGCAATGTCATTCTTTCTGATGGAGGCACAGAATTCCACTATATATATATATATATATATATATATATATATATATATTTATATATTTATATATATATGTGTGTGTGTGTGTGTGTGTACATATATATATGAACATATATATATCACATTTTCTTGATCCATTCATCTACTGAGGGGCATCTGGATTGATTCCATATCTTAGCTATGGTAAATAATGATGTGATAAACATAGTTGTGCTGGTAGCCTTAGTATGGCCTTGTTTGTGATCATTTGGGTAAATGCCCACAAGTGGGATTGTTGGGTCATAGGGGAGCTCTATGTGGAGTCTTTTTAGGAACCTCTATACTGCATTCCAGAGTGGTTGACCAAGTTTACGCTCGCACCAACAATGCAGTAAGGTATCCTTCTGTCCACATTCCCTCCAGCATCTGTTGTTATTAGAGTTCTTGATTATAGCCGTTCTAACTGGGGTGAGGAGGAATCTCAATGTTGTTTTGATTTGCAATTCTTTATGGCTAGAGAGGTTAAGCATATCTTCATATGTCTATTGGCTATTCTTATTTCCTCTTCAGAGAAGTTTCTCTTTAAGTCTTTAGCCCACTTATTTATTAGGCAGTTGTTTTTTTGAGAATTTGTTGTTGGGGGATTTAATTTGTTGAGTTCCAGGTATATTTTAGATATGAGATCCTTGTCTGTTGTATGGCTAGTGAAGATCTTCTCTCAATCTGTGGGCTTTCTATAGATCATGTTTGCTATGCACTTTCCCATGCAGAAGCTCTGCAACTTCGTGCAATCCCATTTGTCCAACCTTTGATTTGCTGTTTCTGGGTCTCTTCTATGTTGCTTTGCATGTCCCTCCCCCACAGTATAACCCCTGCTTTCATGGTATTTGATGTCGGTATAATTTGTGGAGAAGGGCAAAAACTAACCATTTAACTAGGGATACAGGTGGACCCATTGCAACAATGAGAGGTACAAGTCGTTATGTCGAAAAATGAACTTTACACCTTTGGTGGTGGTGGGGAGGTTTGGGTGGGGGGAGGTGGGGGAAGTATGGGAAGGGATGGGAAGGGGAAACAAAGAGGAGGCAACAATGCTTGATAAAAAATATACTCATTATCTTGCCCATGTAATTGTAATTCCTCTGTAAGGTATTCTCACAATTAAAAAAAAGAAAAGAAAAGAAAAATTTGGCCTGTGCCAAGGATACCTAGGGTTTCTCCTATTCCATCCAATAATGTTTTCAGTGTGTCTGCTTTGACTCCGAGGTCTTTGATCCATTTGGAGTTGATTCTGGTGCAGGGTGATATATAAGGATCTAGCTTAGGAAAAAATTATATTAAATGAAGTAAGCCAGGCCCAGAGAAACCTAGGTCCCAAAGCTATGTACATATGACCATATAAGATGATGTTAAGCAAAATGAACCCCAAGATAGGGACACAAATATGTTGTTTTTATCTTGCTATTGTTTCTAACATATTTATAATGTACTATGTGATTTTTTTTGTTCCTTTTTATGTTCCTCCCCCACAGTATAACCTGTTTTCACTGTATTTGATGTTGGTGACCTGCATCTTGTATATACACTTCTCTAATTTGGGGAGGGGAAGGGTAAAAACAAAATGCTTAAATAAGGATACAGGTTGACCCATTGTAACAATGAGATGTACAAAACACTATGTTGAAAACGAACTTTACAACTTTGGCGGGGGGGTGGGGGAGGTAATTGTGGAGGTGGGAAGGAAGGGATGATAGGGGGAAAACAAAGAGGAGGCAACAATGCTTAATAGGAATTGTACTCATTACTTGGCTCATGTAACTGTAACCCCTCTGTACAGCATTTTTACAATAAAAATGTAAAAACAAAAAGAAGTTGGGTGACTGTCGCAGTGTGTACCCTATGACTCCCCTTGACTGCTTCTTTCTCCCGGCTTCTCTGCAGAGTGCTACAAACTGCCTGGGTCTGTGGAATTTAGGAGCCTGCTGTTGAACACTGGCCTCATCTTGTTCAAAGCTAAAACCCAAAAGTTTACAGTCTAGTAGAATATAATTATTGTCTTATGTGAACATGTGTTTGTAAATTGCTGAGGCATATTCTGTGTGGCAAAGGTACAGTCTGGGTCCTGGTGCATCATGGCCTCATTGTATTTAGTAGTTATTTATATTTAGTTATTATATCTTATATATTATAGTTATTGTATTTATATTTGATTATATTTAGTAGACAGAACAGCTGAATGAGACAGAGGACACATTATGCCTTTTAACTGGAAAAATAATTCTGAGATAGAATTCGGATTCAGAATTGTTCTGAATTGAAGACCAGGCCACTGGTGCTGAGATCTTAGAATAAGGTTGGAGCAGTTGCTTCCATCGCCTGAGCATTCTGTACGGAGCCCAGCTGCCGCCAGTGTCTCTCAGCTGAGCAGATGCTGGAATGTCTATAAACATTCCTGGCAGTTTGAAAAGAGCCCAGTACAGAATGATGGAGGCCTCCACCTTGTTGGTGCCTTCCAAATACCTTATGATTGCTCTTAATTGGCAGACTTATTTTTCCAACTAAAACTCTATTTGCAAAAACATCTGAGAAATGAAGTTTTGGGCTTTCCACTCATTGGCCTATTGGATGGCATGCTCAGAGAGGCAGGGGTGACGGCTGAGTGCTAATCAGAGCCATTATGTTCCAAAATGGGGCACCACTCAACTTGCAAATGGTGGTTTGTATAGCCAAGTGACTATTTCCAATCACAATACCAATGAAAGATCATCTAGTGTTAAATTTCAAGTGTCAGCTTTAAAAGATGCATTAATACATGGTGTGTGTCCTAGGGGAGATGCCACGCTGTGGCTGGGTTTTTAAATCACATCATGAGAAGAAAGAAATGGAGACAGGAATTAACAGAGCAATCTGTAGACATTTGGGGAAGCAAGACTCACTTTCTAATGAGTTTTAGTGGATGTCAGATTGAAGATCTATATGTAGAGATTCACAAAGAGGTAGATTTCACATTGGGAAATTTTCCTTTGAAATTTTGCCTGTAGTTCTTTGAAAACTAACATTCTGCTGGGTGTCAGTGGCTCATACCTGTAATCCCAGCTACTCAGGAGGCTGAGATCTGAGGATCATAGTTCAAAGACAGCCAGTCAGGAAAGTCCATGAGATTCTGATCTCCAATAAACTGCTCAGAAAAAGCTGGAAGAGGTGCTGTGGTTCAAGTGGTAGTGTGCTAGTCTTGAGCACCAAGAGGCTCAGGGGCAGTACCCAGGTCCTGATTTCAAGTCCCAGGACCAGCAAAAAAACTATATATATATATAAAATCCCCCCTACAACAAAAAACAAACAAAACTAACATTCTGTGATCCTGATATTTACATATAGATCTTGGATCTCCAGCTTTCTGGTTAAGTTGACAGTGCCTTCATTTTTGTTATTTATTAACACTAATTATGCCTACGTAATAAGTATATCTAACATTGCTATCTCTTCTGCTCTATTATTTTTGTTTTACCCAAAATTTTAGCTTTCCATCAGGAAGTGATAGTTCAAGCCTTTAATCTTAGTAAGGAGGCTATGATCTGGAGCATTGAGGTTCTAAGGCAGTCCAGGCAGAAAAGTCTGTGAGGCTCCATATGCAAAAAGCTGGAATAGGGGTATGATTCCACTGATGGAGAAACAACAGAGCAAATGTGAGGCCATGAGTTCAAACCCCAGTACCATCACCACCAACAAAAATGAAAATATATTTTGTTTTCTTTGTCCTATGTAATCAGTAGCTTTATGTTTTCTAAGATCTCAAGAGAAATATGCTCTGAAATGTAAACATATAAAAATAACTTGATGCTGTTTTTGAAAATAGTTGGAAAACAAATATTCCAGACGTGGAGGCACAGATTGGTAGTTTGGGAAATTGAGCCTAGGCATGAATTCTAACAGGAAAAAAATGTGAAGTGTATTAATAAGCTGAGAAATACTAATCCAAGATGAAATATTTTATGGGCAGAAGAAAACGAGACTCCTGTATTGCCAAAAGAGACAGAGATGAAACCAGAGAGAAAATGGTTTGGCCATGTGTGTGTCAATAAATTAAGACTGATGCAATTTTGGCCTGTTAAGGATGGATTCTCACGGACAGGGTGGGGATGGTTTTACAGCTTCAACAATTCAACAGTCGGCTCTGGGAAACTGGATTCTTGAAATAGATGACAGAGAACCAGAGAAAGTTAAAGAGTTGTTAAGGTCAAAAATAGCTAAAAGACCTGCAGATGGCTATATAGAAATGATAAATTGTCTAATAAATCCAGAAAAGGATTATTTATAATTATTTGTATAATTAAATTATATACCTTTTTATAAATTGTATAATAAATTCAGAAAGGGATTTATTCAACAACTTAATTATACAGGTAATTATACAATTTGTTATACCAATTATACAATTGAAATTTTTATTATACAGTTGAAAGGATACAGATTATCATAAATCAAATACCCAAAATACAGATTTACTTCCTGCTAACAAATCAGGCTGGGAAACTATAGGAGGGTCCTTACAAGTTTTGATTTTCATTTTTAAAAAGATTGAAACTCATAGTTGAGGCAATAATTGAAAAATAATTTCCATATTCTAGACAAGAACTAAGTATCCATACTAAGCTAGTAATTGCCAGAATCAGTAATAAACAACACCCCACATTACTTCCAATGTATTATTTATAAATTCCAGTTATATTCTTTGCTAATGAACAGAAATTATATATAATATCTTAAAATATCTATGCACAATGGAATAAATTTTAAATCAAAACAAGCAACATGGATAAAGGTGAGATTAAAATCCAGTAGCTCAAAAAAACAAAATCCAGTAGCTCTCATTTTGGTTATATGTACAATATAAAAACAAGATTCTTTCTCTTAAAATGAAGAGCGTTTTGTACGCATGCTTTAGTTATATTTTGTACAACGACAACCTACCTTATTCCACACATTGTACACAGTGTTCCCACTGCTCTCTAAGTAGTAAGCACACATCTACCACCTTCGGCCCAGCCCTCTTGTTGACTATTACTATGATCCTGAAAGTAATTAACTTTACTACTTACCCTTGGGCTCTGTCCCTTCTTGATAGCAAAACATTAGAAAACCAGGGAATGTTTTGATAAGTGGTTCAATTTGTTTTCCCATACAACAGTTGATTGAATTAACAAAGCTAGCCAAGCACAGAGAAAGCAGGTTAGGTGCATATCCATTAGGTCAAAGTGGACCAGCTTGTTGCTGAGATTTTGGAATACAAGAGATTTTCTCCATGAAGAAAGTCCCTGAGAACTGGTCTGAGGTAAGCTGCCTATTACTCTAAAGATCATGAGCCAGACAATCCAGTAACACTGGTACACATCATCTACTTGGTGCAGTGTATCTGCTGTGTGCTATTTGTGTATCACCAGTGTCCTCAGTCTTCTGAAGTAGGTGATTTGGTGATAGAATCTCCATCATACAGGGAAGGAAATTTAGGGGCAGATAGGTAAAGCAATATTCAAAGGACAAACAACAACATTCAAACCCAGGGACTTCACCCTCCATTCTTTGGTATGGCAAAGAGATCAAACAGCATTGTCACTTTATTATTGTGAATAGAAAATAGTTGCTTACACTTTAACATAGGAGTCAGGATTTCAAATCAATTTTTCCTCGTCTGATCTCTCCAGACCTCATCGCTTCAAGGAAGATATGTTCTTTCAGGCTCCAAAGGATGTGGTCGAGCAGGCTTTTCCAGTGAACCAACCGATGTCAGGAGATAGATGCAAGGTAAACTCGAGTTAGTAATATCCTTCTGCTCTGAAGTTGTGGCTGGAACAGCAAATCATTCTAGGTCTGGCAGGGACATCCCTGAAATCATTCAGTTGTGCATCTGGGACAGCAGTGGAGAAAATAACCTGATCAATCAAAAATAAGCTCCTGTAGAGGGTTAACTAGATTCTCAGGAGAGACCTCAGTTCTACTGTTTTTTCTACTTTATTGAAAAAATTAAAAAACACATTTTCAGTGGCATGCAGACCCAGCTGGCATAAGGGAGTTTCATTGGGGGGAAAACAGCAAGATTCAGATTATTTTACAGTCCCAAGTTGTGCCAGAAGAGGTACTCTCAAAAAGTTCACTGTAATGTAAGACTTTATGCTTATGGATGTTAAAAAGGGGCAGTTTTCTATGCATTGACTGAAAATGGATTGAAGAAGAAGTCCTGAAATTTAAAAGAAAAGAAAGCACCTGTCTCTTCTGCACAAGCAATGATGGTCACTACTTTACCACATTCTTGGTGGGGTTTTACTGTGCCAGCACTTTCTACAGTTCAGAATTTGAAATGTGCAATTATGAGCCATTTAGCCCGAAATTATGGTGGCTAAAGTTGTTCGATCAAACATTTTCTATGTCGCTGTTTCTAGAATATTCTTTAAAATCATGAAATCAGTAGTGGATAAGGCTCCTGGTTTGTATTGGTATTCATGTTTCATTTTAGCTGCAGTTCTTCACTCCTGAAGAGGACTTGAATTTCTCAGGGAGATTTTTTAAAGCATAAGAATCTTGGGGAAGAAAAAAGAATATTGAGCTCTACCTCAAGGAGACTTTTGTAATTGATTTGGAGTTGAAACTATTATATCTGAGTTTTTTTAAGTTTCCCAGGTGAGAGTTAGAAATACTGGCCTATTATGTTTACAATGAGGATTGTGCTACCTCACCTGCGGTTAATTGTAATTAATTCTCAGACTGAATCATCTACTCTCACATTTTCTTTTTTCTCTTGCCCATTCTTTAACCCTCTTCCAATCAAGAAAACAGATTGTTTTATTATCAGCCTAGCTAGTTGAAGGTTACAGCCAAAATGTTCATTATCAGAGCAAGTAGATAAATGGATTCCATTCTTCTGGGCTATTTTTTTTTCCAGTTTGGTCATTGAAGTCTTTCATACCTATATTCGAATAAGCAAGGCTCATTCCTTATTGCAGTGAGGAAGTTCACACACACCGTGGGAGCCTCGGGGTCTCTCAGTACAGTGGATTAAGCAGTAGCCCCCAAATGACAGGCCTCTCCTCAAATCTCCCCAATCTGTGACTGTTAACCTTTTTAAAAACAAAGCATCTTGAGATGAGCAGATCATTCTAGATATTCTGTGTTGGCCCTAGAGTTAATGGCCCTAGAGTTAATGTCCCTAGAGAGGACAGACTCACTGAAGTGGAGGCCTTGTGGCTGGCAGGCAGCAGCCGGATGGTCACAGGTCACAAGCAAAGAAGCTCCCAGAGCTGGGAGAAGGTAGCAGAGGTAAGGAGTGGATTCTCAGAGCCCACCAAGGAAGCTCAGCCACCATCAGACCCGCACTGCAGCCATCAGCCTCTACAGTTTTGAAAGAATGTGTTTCCATTGTTTCAGGTTTCCAAGATGGTGATAATTTGCCACAGGAAACCCACCAATCTGGCGAGAAGATAGAAGGAAACCCACTGTAAGTATAGGAGTTGGGCTGTTTTATGAAAGGGAATAAAGAAAAAGATATTGGCCTAAATTGCGTGCTACCAGAAAACAGGGGCAATTTAACCTTGAAGAAATCTTATTTATAGAAGGGGAAGATTTGGACAAAGATAAAGTTAAAGTTAGGAAAGAAGTAGCAGTCACTGATTTAGGCTGAGAAATGAAGTACTTGGCATTTTGTGGGTGTTCCGATGACTGCTTTTGTCTGGGCTCAGGGAAAATTATAAAGTAGTCTTTCCTTGCCTGGTTCTGTCATGGTCGCAGAGTCACTTTGCCGTTGGCAAGTTGGTGAGTTTTGAGACATTTGGCAAATGTTATGGCTGAGCCACGAGTGCCAGACCAACTTCTAAATGTCATCTGTTACCTGACTCCATTAGCATTGCACAGCCACTGAAGTAACGTCAGCTTTGCCTTGCTGGAGGAGAAAATCAACCCCAGAGCTGGAAGGAGAATTCATGCACCATTGAACTCTGTTAGTCACACACATAGTACACTGGGTGCATTTTGTTTGTCTATCTGGAAGTGGAAAGTAGCAAGGATTTATAAAACATTAACAAAACTTTCTAGTTGAAACTGTAATTACTTTGTTAAAGTTCCTAGAAACAGGTAGTTGAGGCTTTTAGTTTTCATGGGATAAGATTTATGGTATTCTTTGGTGTCTTATTTTTCAGCACCAAACACGCTTGGTTTGAGACCTTGTTTTGTCTGTGCTAATATTGTTTGTACATAGGCCGTATGTCATGCCAATAGGCAAGCCTGTGAGATGACAATTTCAGAAGATTCATTTTGAATGAATTTTCCCCTGGATATGGTTTTAAATCTTCCTCAGGTCTGTTTTTCTTCTGTCTCATTTTTGGGACTTCAATAACTGCTTTTAAAAAAGGGCTTATTCAGGCTAAAGTTATAAAAAATGTTGCCACATGCATATTCTAGATTGTCAAGACTGCTTTTTGCTTTAATTTCACCTATTGATTTTGTCTGGCTCCTGATAAGTGACAATTGGTCACTGATCAAACTACAGTGAAAAATGTCACCCGAGTGCCAGAAGAGATAATCCATTTACTAAACATAGAGTTTCTTAGTGTCATCTAGTTGCTAAGAGAAGATGGAGATTTTATAAACATTTCACTTATACTACCTTGTGTTGACAACCTTAACAGCTGTATGCCACCAAATGAGGAAAGCCTCATTTGTATCATCATCTGAGATAAATCTACCAAAGAGAGATTTGACATATACTGTTAATATAAGAAGGCCCTGAGATTTAGGGGTTGTTTGTTTCAATAGAGTAATGTAATTATCCCTTACTGATGCAGTACCTACAAGATCAGATTATACAAAAATCAAAATATGTACCTGAGAAATAAAACCAAATTTATTTACAGAAATAAAACATTTCTAACTAATCTAATCAGGGATGTCACCAGACATAATGGACTTGAAGTTTAATGTACCGATAAAGTTGTATCATACGGATGAAAATTTTATAAATTGGTCTTCTGGTCTGAATACAGAAAATGTTTGAAAAGAGGCAGGCTTGGTTTCCTTAAAGCCTGTAGGTGATGTTGTCCATAGGGGCCATTTATTTGGTACCTTCTGTGTGACTTGTGCTTTTGTAACTACTGGAGGTACATGAGTGCAAGGAAAATGAATTACAGAAGGGAGTTAGGGCTAGTAGAGAGAACAGAGAGGGTGCTCATAAAAGCATTTGCTAAAGCAGTAATTTATGACCAAAGGCTGAAAAGGTGTTGAGAAATCCAGGTGCACAAGAGCTCCCATCCAGGAGGAGGCGCTACACCATCCTGGAATTAGATGGACCCACACATGTCAGGGAAGATAAGTGGCTGGAAAGCCTGATAGAGGAAAGCATCCTCGGAGAGGAAGCAGGACCGTGAAGGAGCTCATATCCGGAACAGTTCTGTAGATCCTGTGTCTGCTTGGTGGAACACAACAGCATTAGCTGATCTGGCATCATCTGATTTTCGTTTACATTCTGGCCACTGGGTCAGGACCAGACAGCAGGAGGAGGGGGAGGAGGAGGAGGGAGAGAAGGGGGAGGAGGTGGAGGGGGAGGGGGAGGAGGGGGAGGAGGAGAGGGAGGAGGAGGGGGAGGAGGAGGAAGAGAAGGAGGAGGGGGAGGAGTGGGGGAGGGGGAGGAGGAAGAGGAGGTTGAAAGTGTGACCCGAGGAAACTCGGTGGAGACTGGGCTGTGCTGTCAGAACGAGAGTTCTCAGAAGCGCTCAGATCTGAGATCCTTTCCTTCCTTTCTATGGGTTGCTTTTAGCTCAGATATCTCAGAAAAGCAAGAGACATAAAAAATAATTCCCAAAAGTTAAACATTAACCGAGAAGAGGAAGACTGTAGGAAAATAGATTTGGGGAATGGTGCAAACAACAGGATTCCAGTTCCATCTGAAGTTTGAGACACCACTTAGAAATCTCCACACATTTGATTTAATATCATAATCACACGAACACTTTGCTATTTCCTTGTTGTGTTCTTGTTTCCTCTCAAATAGATTGTATTCTCCTTCTGCATTGAGGTGCTAGTTTAGATTATTCTTTGTCTTCCATATTGTCAAGTAGAATTTTGAAGCCTACAGTTCCCTTTGGAAGTTTGGTTTATGATGTAAAGAACCAAACGAACATATAATAAAGCAGACACTTGAATTCTGCTCTATAAAGACTCTCTTTTAAAATTTAGCATTGCTTGTGCTCTACATGTGAACAATCCACGTGCCATATTATCAAGAGAGTACGGGAAAGGAGGAGACTTGGCAGAAAGGAGAGACAAGCTCGCAAGTAATTTAATTCAGCTTGGAACATGTTACCTGAAGTGATTCCTGTACAGTGCACACACGGGAAGAAGCTCATTTGTATTTAGTCCGCATTCCAGCTCATTCACAATGCAAATTCATGTCTTAGGACCCAGGGGTAGGAAACATGGCAGAGACCCAGCCACTGAGGCCAGTGAGGTGGGAACCATCCAGGGGCCAGCTTGTGGGACCAATCTTTCCTTCCCCGGAGGAAATGCATGATGGCACTTTATTACCAAGCCAAGGGTTTTAAGCCAACTCAGGATGAAGCGTAATGATTTAAGTAAATGGCTTAATCTTTAGAAACATGTTCTGGTAGGAAAGAATGTATTTTGTTTATTATTGTTATCTTTGAACAGGATATTTCAGCAAAGTAGCCAGATTTAGGAATAACATCATCCGTGGTTTGGTGACCCAACTGTAAACACTGAGAGGAGATGCCCAATTACATCGCTTTCTGGTTGTCTCATTCTCTGGTACTAGCTCCACGCACAATAGCTACTTAATAGGAACAAAGTTTGTCTGGTAGAAAAGGAAAGAAAGTAGGGAAATAGGATTATTGCTTTCTACCTTTCTATCAACCAGGATAACAGAGGAATAATTCTCCAATAAAAAAATCAGAAAATAAACAGTGCCTCAATCATTACATTTCAAAAATATAGCTAACTTTAGCTAGCAAACGTTAGATGATTCATTTCCTGGGTATCCTGTTAATTCAGTCTCAGGTATTAGTGCTGTGACTCAGTGGGCTCCAATTGTAGGATATGGGCTTAAAATCTCCACACTATATTTCCTGTTGATCTGTTTTCTAGACATGCTATAAGATTAGGACTTGGAACAGAAGTGCACGTTCAGTTTTGCCCTCATTAATGCCATTTGGCCAAGTATTCATGCATTCGTGTGGGACAAAATTTTCTCCTTCTCTGTATTATTCTTTTAGTTGAGTAGTTCACTTTGTGATGCATTGGCTCTTTTGGTTTAGGATGAATTTTAAAAGTATAAATTATAAATGTACAAGTAAATGCATATAGGGTTGTATGCAAGTACACCCACAAGTGGATTGATGGAACTATGGCATTTGCAGGGGAGAAATCAAATGATGTAATTCCTTAGAAAAACTAACTCACAGTCTAGCAAAGTGAATACCAGGAAACCAGTACTTGAAAGGTGTGTGGGGAAAGGAACGAAGGGAGGAAGGGAGGGAGTGCAGTCATAATATTCAGTGTGTATCCTATGAAAATAGAAAAGTTGGGAGGGGTGGAGTTGGGAGAGATAAAGGAGAACAATCGTGAGGGTGATCTCAATCAACAAGCATTGTATTCATTTATTGAACAGTAATTCCTTTGTACAACTACTTCAGGATAATAAAGGAATAGTGTTTTAAGATGTAGTTAATAACCTATGCATTTTGATGTCCCTGGAGTTGCTTTTCTTTTCCCCAAGAGGAAAGATTGCTACTTAATCATGACTGCTCTAAATAAAAAGGAAGAATTAACTTTTGGTTCTGAGCTTCTGAGGAGGATTGAATTCAAAGAGAACACAATTGCTACACTGCAATTGCAATCTAGAGCTAAGGCAGAGCATCTCCAGAAAGTCAGGCTTCGCGGCTCCTGTTGTCAGCTACCTTCTGCTACATGTGGTTGACTCTGTGCTAATAAAATAAAGGCTGGGAGAGGGTTAAAGGCCTGGAAAATCCATTTTCATCTCCATGAGTCATGGTGTTGATAGGGGAAGTTACTTGTCTGCATTTACAGTACCTGCGTCATTCCAATGAGCTGAACTAATTAACAACATCACTGTAATCTCTTCTGTGACCGTCACCAATCTCCTAGATTTATATAAGGGAATATTTTGATTTGAGATTTGATATTTGAGGTAATGGAAAGAGCCTAGAACCTTTGAAAGAAAGAGAAGACAAAATAGAAAAACTCTTCACGTGATCATTCCTTTTCACTGGGATTTTAAAATGCTCCCAAATGTATTTTTGCAGAATCTTCTTTGCTTATCTCCTACAACATCTGTTTCTGCCTCTTCTCTTGACTGAGCTGAAACTAACTATGTGTGCCTTTTTTAGTTTTCATTTAGGTTATAAATCCAACTAAACCTATTAACATGGAAGATGGTTTCTTGTGTGTTTGTTTTTTAGGAGACAAATATCCAAATAATTAATGGATGTTATTCCTTTTCATGCTAGCTTAGTAACAAATAGGCGGGAAATAAATAGGATTCCAACTTAAGTCTTTCACTGAAGCAATCCCTATTGGAGCTAATCTCATCCAAAATGCAGCTATTGAATAAAAAGGGCAAATAACTACAAGTAATGCAAAATAAACAAAAGCACACCTGGGCATGTGTAATTTTTCATAATTCTCCCCGTCCACAGCCCTCCTCCCCCCTCCACATTATAAGCCAAGCTTTAATTAAACCCTGTAGGAACCTATTTGATACAATTTGTGCCTTGATTAATGGTTGTTTTTTGCAAGAAAGGCGAAGTTGCTCTTTTTCCATTGGGATTTTGGTTCCTGACTTTGGGAACTTTTGAGCCCAGTGAGATTTCTTTATTTTCATGGGAAAATTGCCTCAGACTTGCACTCTGGGCTTTAATGGTGCAGTTTCCCAGGTCTCAGTGACATTTAAGAGCTCATACTGGTCCAGTTTCCTAGTTCTTACAATAGCAATACGGAGAGCATTGTTACTGCTGTAGAGTAATACTTCTCGGAGAAAGCACTGCTTGATGAGGAGTCACTGTGGTGATATGCACCCTGGCACCACACTCAGGAAATGCCTGCAAGAAACTGGGCTTGCCTTCTTGCAGGATTAACAGAGTGACCTTCTACTTTCTCCTGACTTTGGTTCCTCTACAAAGCAACTGCGTTATAATCACTTTTTCTTTATTCATTTTGCCTTAGGTTTGGAATGGTGATGAATGAGATTTAAGAGTGTGGAGTGGAGTTAAAATGCTTGGCAAATGGAGAAGGCAGACAGAGAAGAGTATCGTTATTTTAAAATCATTGGATTAATGGAAAAGGACAATTGAGAGTTGTTCACCATGGAACTACTATATAATGCATATATGTTATAAATATACATCACACATATAATACACACTATACATGCATAATATACACGAACATTACATGTATTATACATCACATATAACCCAACTACATGTTATATATTTTATAATGTATATTACGTTATATAATACATTATATTATATTATATGTATCATATTATATATACTATATATAATATTATATATGTTATATATAATATAACATATTATATTATATATAATGTACTATATTACACACAATACATTACTTGTAATATATTAAATTTTATATAATTAATATGAACAGTATATTTTAAAATATATAATATAAAATATAATATAAAATATAATGATATACTATACTAGACTATATATCATTATATATGTACAGCACATACATTGTATATGTAATATATAATGTATATGTAACATATAAAATATATATGACATACATAATATCTATGTATACATTTGCAGTCTCCCTTTTCATTTGTGCTGATATCTTTAATCAATGTAATGTTGCTTGTTGATAATGAAGTGAGTTAGCTTCTCTGAACAGAATTAGTAGACTTTTTTATATCAAGTGGGAAAACTTTTTGGCAAAAAATAATTAAATGAGGACTAAACCAGACCCAACAGCCCAGAGAAATGTCTATCTGCTCTCCGTGCAATTACAATTGGAGATGCCAACCAGAATAGACTGTCTCCTTTATTAATCAGTATGAGTGACTTCTGCCATGAAGTCTGGGTGCCATTTTGGAAAAAAAAATAAGCCTAGAAAACCTCAACTGTGTATCTGTACACATTCATTTTTCTGCTCAATTCTTTCATTTGCAAGCATTTTCTTGGGAATGACAAAGCATGGTAACAACAGATGACTCAATGGACAGATTTCAAAATATAAGGAATAAATCTAGACCTGTTGTCAGAAAATAATAACTAGAACTAGGAACACTTCAGGGTAGTTTGGGGGTAAAATGCTATACAATGTTTGTTTGAACAATCCTGAAGACTCAGTGTGGATTTAGACTAACATAATTTATTTCCTTTGCTTTTTCTTAGCCAGGTATGGTGCTTGAACTCAGGGCCTGAGCTCTATTCCTGAGCTTTTTTGCTCAAGACAAGTTTGTGCTCGACCACTGAGCCATAGATTCACTTCCAGTTTTCAGGTGCTTACTTGGAGATAACAGTCTCACAGACTTTCTTTCTTAGGCTCGCTTCAAACTGCAATCCTCAGCTTTCAGCCTATTGAGGAGCTAGGATTACAGATATGAGCCATCAACACCCGGCATATATTTTTAATGTTTAAATCTAAAGTGATACATGTAAAGTGTCCCTCAACTTTGAAATCTTCATAATCTGAACCAGTTTCAGACCACTAGACTAAGCTGAAGGTCACTGAAGTTTCTCAGATGCTTTGTTTTGCAAATCACTTGCAGACTTTATGAATTCTTATCATCTATTATGCTTTAGTGTTGACATGAATCGTCTATGCCACGTGGCTATGGTTCAAAGATGCTATGGTCATGTAATTTAGTGAGTTCTCAGTAGAAAGATAAATGTCCGCATCTCACTTGAAGAAATATCAGGATTGGTAGTTGCCACCAGAGAGATTTCAGTACAATGAAACTAATCGTTATTACATATTTTATATATCTGAGGTTTTGTGGTCAGGTAGTGGGTATGGAAATATATAAGAAATTTAATAAAAATGGTCTCATTGTTTAAATACTCTCATAAAGTTGCTTTAGATTAGTACAAAGCTCTGATTGAAATGACTTTTAGAGCATACCTCTTGAAAGCTCCACCATGAAGACATTTACCACAGAGACTTTGGCCTAGTATACCATGGTGGTCCAGCAGTTGTAGCTAAAGATCATATTTTATTTTCATTTGTGAAATCCCTACAGGGAGTGCCTTTGAAAGCTCGTTGATTCATAATCATTTCTGTGGCTATTACCGTGCAATACCACAATTCATCTTGGCCCTTCTGAAGTTCAGTTCTCCAACTCTATCATTATGTATCTGTTACAAAATATCCTATAGCATTTATATTTAGGTTTCTATAAAAAGGCCTCTGAAATGATACATGTTCTCCAAATCGTACTTCCTTTCAAAAATGCTATACCCATAATCCTCTTGGAGAAGCAGTGAGTTGAGGTAATTCAGGCTTGTAAGAACTGAGCGGGCATTAGCAGTATTTGGCTACCTTTGTTGCAAGAGCTTTCTTTGCATATGGTACGAGTCATTCCATTACATATTTTCATTTAATCTCCTTGATTCAAACAATGTGGTCCTCCTAGCTAAGACATTGCTGTAGGCTACTTAGTGGCAACATTGCAAAATCAACCATCAATCACTGAGTCGTAAATATAAAGCCCTATATCATCTAAGAAAGCTTCAAGTTGCATGTATTCATTCTCTAAACTAGACTTTTAATTGAAACTGTATGATTCTCTCCAAAGCTTGCTGATATCAGTAAACAAATCCTTTTTAATACAGTTGCGAATTTATCAAAATGTCTGTATTCTGAGAAAGATTTCATGACAAACCTTAAAGACAAACCAAATAGAACCCTCTTGATTGTTTTCAATGAAGCTTGGTTTTTACTGCATAGGAATTCTGACCCATCCCACCCCCAGTTCTGGTCTATTCAGCCCTCAAGCCTTTGGCTCTCCTTAGTTTACCTTTTTCAAGTGGGGATTCAGTTCCATTCTTGCTCTAAGTTCTAGAAATTCCAAGGCTATTTCTCAGGGTATTCCTGTTTCGCAGGTGAATTTGAAATTACATTGGTAGTTTATTAGCCATTAGCCAGTCCACTTATTTTAGCAAGATGTAATGACTGTCACAAGAAGATGTTGAGTTAATAGGAAATGGAAAGTAAGCTAAAATCTGTCAATGCACATTTGGAGTTACTATAAGTTATTGGTATTAAGAAAATCTTGAAGACCTAGCTTTAAGTAGTTTACTCCTTTCACAAAACTAAGACCTTGGAAGATTTCATTTGATAGGAATGTACTTAATACCAAGTTGTCAGAGTAATTCCCAGAGGTACCATGAGAGCCTTTCATGTGATCATGGGGTAACTACAAAGAATTTTAGCTCCAAACAATTAAACACTAATTGATTATATAGTTGCTGCTTGGAATACAGCATCAAGTAAGACAAAATCCTTGTGTAAGGAGCTTACCAGGCCTGGGAGCATCGCTCTCATCCTGACTAAACAGTCTGGAAGATGAGGTGGCTTTAGCCATCCCTTCCTCATATCCCAGGAAAAAATTCCCGCATTGCCATTCTCACAAAAATCACCTAGGATCATACTTTCTTCTTGGAGCTTGTTAGACAAATACACAAATCTGACACCTAACGTATGCACACAGGATTTCTGAAGCCATAAAAAAACAAGCATTTTCCTAAGTCTGTGTCTAATAAAACAGAAAAGCAACTCACTTGACAGAAAGTGGGCGTTCTAAAGGCAATGTCGGGCCAAGATGGGCTGCACACAGCACCGCACACGTAGAGGAGCTGGGCTGGGCTGACACGTTGCAGTCACCAAGGTCTGCTGCTGCTATTGCTGCCACTACTACGAACCAAGGAAGATGTTTGGAGATGTTTTGTAATATCCAGAACTAGGTGCTAATTTAACCATGGACAGAACAGGTAGTTTTCAGTTAGAAGGATCACCCGTATATAAGTGTGTGTGTGGGGGGGGGGCTAGGACTCAGGGCCTGAGCTCTATCCCGTAGGTTTTTTTTGTTAAAGGCTGGTGCTCTACCACTTAACCATCCCACCACTTCTGGCTTTTTGATGGGTAATTGGGATGAGAGTCTCATGGAGTTTCTGGCAAAGATTGGTTTTGGGCTTCAATCTTCAGATCTTAGCTTCCTGAGTAGCAAGGATTATGGGCATGAGCCACTGAGCCTGGCACACTCGGATATTTCAGTGCCGTTGTGAGATTAATGGGGCGGTCTGCAAAGGGCTTCTCCCAATCTCAACTCTACTGCAAAAGTAATAACTTTCTGTTGATGAAGCTATGTTTTGATCTTGGGTTTTGCTTTGTCTCAGATCATACATTTTTTAAGGAACAAGACACAATTGCAGAATAATCTTCTCGATACAAGACAATTTCTTTCATCTATGCATAAAGAGAGACAGAGTTAAACACACAAACTTTAGTCATCTTTATTTTAAACAACTTTGTGATTTTTTTCCCATTTTTACTTATAGGAATTTAAGTGTGTTTTTTTTCCGTATTGATAAAATAAAATGTTCTGAGAAAACGTGCATAGAAATAACATTATAGGAAAATATTAACTATTACTCCTAAAAGGAAAAATCAGAATATGCTCATGATTTTGTTGAAGTAGTTACTTCATAATTAGTACATGCATTTGCATGTTTCAGACATACACAGAAGGCATTATACCTAAACTTTGTTTTGATGAGAATCACTATAACATATCCATTAAAATGTATAATTATTCAAATTATAGATAATCCCTGTATTTCCTTAGGTCAAAAGTAAGTTTTAGCAGGATCAAGTTATAACTTTATTTTATACGTACACACGTACACACATATACATTATATATATATATATATACATATATATATATAAAATCTATGTTTCTATCATCTATCATCCTATCTTTCTTTCATGGCAAAGAATCTAAAAATGTACATGTGAGAGCCTATTTACAGTCAAGATAGCATCCACCCTGGTACATAATTTCAAAGGAAATGCAAAGTATGTGTATGGTTAAAGTACCCCATAATTATGTGCAGAAATGACATGATGGAAACCCCTTACTATCTGCAATTTAACCTGCACCCATGTAGAAGGGAATGAGCACAGGTATCGCTGGGGCAGGACGTCAGAGCAGAGAGAAGCTTCTGAGGGCAAGGTGAGACTGCTTGCCTGGAGCAGAAGAGTCTGTGAGGATGGCCCTCGTGCCAGTGCTAGTACCCTGTCATGAGCAAGGATATGATGTGAGGCCGAGCCCGTCTGGGAGCCCACCTCCTGTGCCGCACACTCATTCTCTAGACCAATGTCAACTCTGTGGGCCCCCGTGCAGTGTCCATGAGACCACGCACGGGGGAAGGTGAGCACAGCGGCTGGTCCAGCGTTAGTATTCAAGTACTTTTAGCTCTAGCATCAATGCCGTATCCTGGGAAAGGCAGGAGTAGGGTCGGGAGTGGCCAGAGCTGGTGGACATCTACACCAGGGGGGAAGAAGGGTGGAGGAGAACCAATCACCAATACCCCATTGTCCTCAGGGTATACAGGCCTGAACTATACAGAGGGGGAGTTCTCCTCTTCCAGCACACACTTACTGAAGTGTGCAGAAACATGAGTGTGCACCCTTCTCTCCTTCACCCCAGGCCCTGGATCATCAACACCCTATCGGGTTCCCATAGAAGACATGACAGACTTAATGGTATCAAAGGATTTGCCAAGCAAAGGCAACCATGAATGGAAAGAGTCAGGACTGGACTCCTATCTCTCTAGCTAAGGCAAATGCTAAGGTTCATTTTAAGAAAAAAAATAAAGAGAGAAAAATGAAACTCAGGGTCTTGACAGTGTTTTGTTTTTTGTCTTGACGTTAGACAAGCCATTAACCAGCCCTCCAAACCAGCACATACTCTTAGTCATGTAAGGATGGGATAGCGGCTAATTATAATTGAACTGAAAAGTAATTTCCTTGTGATTTCCTTTGACCTTTGTCTCCAGTGTGATTCTGCATCATTTCTGTCTGCAGCTTTGTCTAAGTGCTGGAGAATGCATGCACACTGGCCTTTTTTGACCCTTTCTACTTACTCTTCAGCACTAGAGTATGTCAACCTTATCAACACAGCGATTTAAAAATTAGAAGCATCTATTACATTTTTTTCTGATCCCACATTTTATATATTATGCAAAAGATCCAAATGGTTTGAGCACAAGAGAAATCCCTGACACCACAGTGCAAAGATTCCTTGTTAAAGCTCATGTTGGAAATGAAGGCTGTAATGGCAAGTCATTTCATGTCTATTTCATTTTCTTTCTTTTTTTTCTGGCCTGGGTGTTGTCCCTCATCTCTTTAGCTCAAGGCTAGTGCTCTGCAACTTGAGCCACAATGCCACTTCTGGCTTTTTCTGCTTATGTGATGCTGGGAATTGAACTCAGGGCCTCATGCATGCAAGGCAAGCATCTCTACCACAGAGCTACCTTCTCAGCCCCGCCAATTTCATTTTCTTCACTTGGCTCTCAACTGCAGTTAGGCAGCTCTTTCTCATCTGAAAATTCAGAATGGTGCCCAAGATACTTAATATTAATCATGTTCAAGAAGGATTTCTAGTAATCTTGTGTTTATTTGTTTCCGTAGGTAAGCTTTCAGGTATAAGTGTTTTTCTAAGGCTTTCTAACATAACTGTCTTAGGAGCTGTGTATATTTTATAACTGTTACGAAATCAGGGTATATTTTACTACTCTTTCTTGATCAAGATGGTATCAGGTTGTTTTGGTGCTAGAAGGGAAGCTAGCAAATGTAAGAGAGAGTTTCTCTAGTGTGGTACAGTATTATGGGTTCTAGAATGACCACAGAGCAGTTGCATGTTCATGTGAACTTGAGAAATCAGAATGGATAGGGAATTACAATGGTCTGCTTTAGGATCTCCTGGCTGATTCACACCAGGAGTTTCATGTAGAGAATACAGGATATAGCTTGTCTTAATTCACCATGGTAACAAAACCCTCCTGCATCTCCAGAATACCAAGGTTACATGGAATATCAGAGAGGACCAGTATGTGGCCAAAATATATTCATTCCAACATCTCTGCCTGCAGACAAGGAAACTAAGAAGCCCCAGACTAGAGAAACAGCTCCCATTGTGAGCCTGTGGGCATTACCCACATATTAACTTTCTTTGGTGAATTCTGTCAGCCATAATTTGGGTCCAGGCATAGCAGTGAGACTAGAGATGTCTTGTTCAGAGATCTTCCTTGTGTAAAACCAAGTACAAGCTCCAAGAAATTTAGGGAAAATGTTCACTAAAAATGCATTTAATAAGCTAAAATCAAAATAGTTGGAACCAAAAGAGAGGAATTGTATGAACTTGAAAGCAAATTGAAATCTAAAGTTGAAGGATTGGAGAATTTTAAAGACTTTTATATAATGATTTTTGATAATGTCATTTGACTCCATATTCTTAGTTCCAAAAAAAAAAAGTAATGAGCTTTTGGTATCCTTCACAAAATCTGATATTGGAGATATCAAAATAATCTAATACATTAAAATATGCTTAATGAGCTAATTGAGTTTACATTTTGTGACACACACAAGCAATCCATGTTTCAGACTACAGGAATGTAATCATGGTTCTGATAAGCTTCATTTTTAATTTGCATAAGAGGTGTTCTACCTGGAGAGTCAAGTGATTTTTAAAATCTGGTATATGTAAAGTGGATGGATTTTATCATTGACAATATGTAAGCAATTTTAAGCAAAGTACTTAGTACCTTGGCATAGTATGATAAAGAAATGCAGAGAAGAGGCACATGGCCAAATTGGGAAACACCCAACAACTGTCTTTTGCTGTCATGTAATTAGCTGAGGAGACGATATCCAGAGATCAGGGGCTCTTTGTACCTGATCCTCATGAGTTTTAAGCAGCACCACAGAGAGGGAATTTTACTTTTGGCTTAAATGATCATTATAAAAGATCTGTCAGCAGTTTTCTGTTCTTTTCCTTCTGAAGTTCCCCCTTCTCCACACCACCCCCGTTCTTTTTTCCTTCCTCAGCATCCTTTAAATGTGGCTTGCTAAATTATACTTGGGTGGCTAGGGAGCGAGAGCAACTGTAGTTATCTTTTTTTCCCTTGTCTTTACTTACCCCTGTATTTAAATCATTGGTTGTAATGATATTGTGTATTTAGGGAATGCTATGATTTATAGTATCCCATGTAATTATTGCAAAAAAAGTATCAGGTAGGTATATTTTTCTGCACAGTAGATATTGGTAATCAGCTTTCACAGATGTTAAAAAAATAAAGATTAGGGAGGTCAATTGATTTGTCTGGATTCACAGCAAAGAACTGACAGATGGAAATCAGAGTCAGATGTGCTTCAAAAGACACGTTCAGTCAGATGTCAGTAACCCCGCCTTAATCCTAGCTATTCAAGAAGCTGGGATCTGAGGATTGCAGTGTGAAATAAGCACAGGCAGGAAAGTCCAGGAGGCTCTTATCTCCAGTATACTACACCTCAAAAAGCCAAAACTGGCTGGGCACCGGTGGTTCATGCCTGTAATCCTAGCTACTCAGGAGGCTGAGATTTGATGATTGTGATTCAAAGCCAGCCTGGGCAGGGAAGTCCCCATGAGACTCTTATCTCCAATTAACCCTGAGAAACTGGAAATTGCCTCTGTGGCTCAAGTGGTAGAGCGCTAGCCTTGAGCTGAAGAGCTGAGAGACAGAGCCCAGCCTGGAGTTCAAGCCCCACAACTAACAACTACAACAAAAAAAGCCAAAATTGGAGCTTCGGCTTAAGTGGTAAAGAGTTACCCTTCCTAGCGATACAAGCTCAGGGACGCACCCAGGCCCTGAGTTCAAGCCTCAGGACTGGTGCACGTGCGTGTGCGCGCGCACACACACACACACCAATCTTCATAAACTATGGTATTTATTTTCTTTATTAAAACAGATTTGTCTTATTATGAATGGTTTGGGAAAAAGTAAAAATAATAACAAATTAAGGGAAACATAGCCAGCATCCTGATGTAGTCAATATTTTTGTTCAATCTTAAAAATAAGTTAAGAATTTCAAAAATATAACATTTGTCAACTGCACATTTATCTACATCCTCTCTTGACTGACTTTCTTTCCCTTTTGCAGTATTGGGGTTTGGATTCAGGGCCCCATTCTTGCCAGCCAGGTTACTTTTCCACTTGAGCCATGCCTCTACCTTCTTGTTTTCTTGGCTTTAATTAGTTTTTACACAGTGCCTGCTCCTTGCCTCTCTCTCCTGTGTAACCGAATTACAGGTGTGAACTACCACAGCTTACCTGCTTCTTTAGATGGGTCTTATTGGTTTTCTTCTAGGTTGCCTCCAAACTGTGATTTTTCTGAGTGGCTGGGATTAGAGATGTGTACCACCACAATTGACTGTGACATTTCTTTCAATGCAATATTTCTCTTTCAAGTAGTCCTCTGTCTGGCCTTTCCCCCAGTCCCCTGCTTATTTAATCTTGCAATGAATGAGTAGCATTCATGGAAGACATCAGTTTTCTAAGGGGGCAAGATTGAGAAAGTAAATAATAATATTTCCAACCTGTCAAACACATTGCATGGCCTTTGAAGATCTTAATGATGAGAGTGCTATTATGAAGATCACTTAATAATATCATTATTAAATTCAGGGAAATAGGTCTAAATGTATATGGGATGTTTTTCAAATTGTGTAACGAATCATATAAATAAATTGGAAGAAAATATATCAACATATTGATGGATGTTTCCTTCAATGAATATTCTGTTCTTTTCTTCAATGAATATTCTTTTCCTTTTTTTTGATACCAATACTGTCCCTTAGCTTGGTTTCTCAGTGCGGGTGCTCTACCACTTGAGCCACAAGCTCCACTTCTGGCTTTTTGTTGGTGAATTGAAAATGAGTGTCATAGGCATGGCTTTGCTTCAAACCATGATCCTCAAATCCTAGTCCCTTGATTTGCTAGAATTACAGCATCTGGTTTCTTCTTCTTCTTCTTCTTCTTCTTCTTCTTCTTCTTCTTCTTCTTCTTCTTCTTCTTCTTCTTCTTCTTCTTCTTCTTCTTCTTCTTCTTCCTCCTCTTCTTCCTCCTCTTCTTCTTCCTCTTCTTCTTCCTCTTCTTCTTCCTCTTCTTCCTCCTCTTCTTCCTCTTCTTCTTCCTCTTCTTCTTCCTCTTCTTCTTCCTCTTCCTCTTCTTCTTCCTCTTCCTCTTCCTCTTCCTCCTCTTCTTCCTCCTCCTCCTCCTCCTCCTCCTCCTCCTCCTCCTCCTCCTCCTCCTCCTCCTTCTCCTCCTCCTCCTCCTCCTCCTCCTCCTCCTTCTTCTTCTTTTGAACAACCCTAATTGCCAGCAATATAAATGAGATACACTTTGAGGTGGATACAGGACTTTTTCCTATATAAGACTTAGTCCTATATAAGTCCTGTCTACCTTGGTGGTTTATTTGGATGCCAGGAACTTTCCTGCTTTCTGTTAACATGAGTCCATTTATTCTTTCTCACATGGCATGCCCCCTTTAGTAAACTGACTTCTCAGCAGATTAAGAAACCCCAGTTTATGAACACTCTGTACAAGTGTGGAACTCCCTTGGAGAATTAGTATATTCCATTAAGAAAAGAAGACCAGATTTAAAAATACTGGCCTTCTAGTTCTTTTTTGGATTAACTGGATTTTGACTGAATCAGTAAACCATTGCCTTTTTAACATATATCTCATGAGTTAGATATTACAGTATTAGCTATTATATGTCTATATAATATCTAGACATACTGTATATCTGAGTAACAATATGTCTATTATTGTTATTATAGGCATATAATATATCTATTATTACAGAGTCATTATTGTGCCTTTATTAGAGAGTCATTTAGGCAATTAGAGTACAATGATGGAGTTTTGAGTTCAGAAAAAAATCATACAGAAAAGTCACTGAAATTTCAAAAGTTTTCTTTAAGCCTTTTTGCTTGTCAGTCATCGGTCAACACTTTAGGAAGCTTGAGTAATACAAAGTATCACAAGGAATCCTTTGCGCACACTAAGACATGTTTTCAAACAGGATGGCAAAATTGATTTTCCCTCTAGTTTATTTAAATTTCTCCATGTCTCCATGATACATACAGTCCATTGAAAGCAATTTATGTCTCCTTTGGCAGAGATGTGAATCTTTGGTGAGTCACCAAGGCAACCAACCTCTGCTTACTGTCCTGTACATGAGTGAAATGTAAGGTATGCCATCTTAAGTACAGTTGGGCTTTTCAGTAGAGATGATTTGAGATTTTATTTTCAATGACAAAGAAACTCTATGGAACCATTTCCACAAAATATGCCTTTGAAGTATTTGAAGTGATCATTCTCAGAAAAGTGATTGTTTCTAGGTGTGAGGGGCTATTCTGGGTCTGTGCTTTCTAAGTTTGACACATTAGCCGTCGAAATCAGATTCAGCCTTTGGTCTCTACCCATCTGTGCAAACTGACCATCTTAGTCTTATTTGTGACATAACTGAACATAGATGTACTGTCCACAGGGCATAGGGAAGTTGACCCTCTCCGGAAAGCTCAGGCTGTACAGAAGAATTAGCCGCTGGACAGAGCTGTGCTGAGAGGAATTTACCGAGGGCCGGCCCTCAGCAGGTGGTTATAAACTCCCAGTGCACCATGGGAATTATTATGTATGCTTTCTGCCTAACTGTATCAGGTAAACACAAAACTTCCCATCATTGGGCACAGTGGAGAGGTTCTGGACTGCAGGTGTCTATGTGAGGAGCAGTGCTTACTACAGTTGCCCATGGAGAATGTGATGGGGTCTAAGTGTTCTGACAAAGCCATCAATTTCAGTGCACTTCAATTTCTTTGCACCAGTGACAGTAGAGCCTGCTGGTTGGCGCATTTATTCCAAACAGTATGTATGCTCAGTGAGGAAGAAACAGATCCAAGTGGCGTTTTGGTCCAGCCCTTCAGTGGATCTGAGGCAGAGAGTCAAACACACCAGGTCCTGTTCACTGCCCCTAAAGGAAGCTAGCTACTGTGCTCCACAGGAGAGTGTCCGTGAAAACCCAAATGCTATCTGCTCTTACTGGAATTAGTTTGTTCTTTGTTATTCCTAATAGCCTAAAGATATGGAGTCTGCCTTGGCCTTCAGGAACTGGGGGTTGTGGGTGGTTGGAAAGGAGATGGTAGGGAGGAAGGCTCGTTTAAATCTTTTAGCCATATGAGAGATACAAAGGCAAACCTCCACGAAGTGTGTGTGTGCATGTGGGTTGCAAAGTTGCAGGTTTGAGTGCCCGCTGGGCTGCTGAAGTCTGTACCATGGGCACAGGATGACTATAGGAATGCACCTGAACTTGAGGTGGGCAGGGAGGCACCCTGGGAAGTTACCGTTTGATCCTTCCCTCCTTCTTGAAGTAGCCTCATTCTTGCTCCTGCATTTCTGAGCTGCTACCCGCCCCTCCATGATTTTCATAGTGATTCTTTTTTTTAAATTTAATTTTATTTTATTTGTGAACATACTGTACAGAGGGCTTACAATTACTTGGGCAGGATAATGCGTACATTTCTTACCAAGCATTGCACCCTCCTCCTTTGGTTTACCCTTCACATCCCTTCCCAGCCTCCCCCCTCCCCCCCAATCCCAATCCTTCTCCTTCCCCCCCCCCCCCCCGCACCGACGTTGTAAAGCTTGTTTTGGACATGACAACTTGTACTTCTCATTGTTGCAATAGGTGATTCTTTAACTCAGAAGATACTGGGATGGAAGAGCGTGAGCTCTCTTTTGGGGGTAGCGAGGCAGATGTGTTAAGTTTGAGAGCAGGGGCGACCTCTCTGAGCATCAGTATTTTTTTTCTGTCCACAGGAGTAAATAACGTGTCTGATATTGCCTGTCAATAACCAAACCAGAGATGAATGTGTGGCAGGTGCTAACACAGTCGCTGGGCCTGCCTCTTCTGTCCTTTATTCTTGTCTAAATTTAACAATATCGTGTTAAATACCAACATTGTATTTTAAAGCTCTTATATATAGAAATGTGTGTGTGTGTGTGTGTGTGTGTGTGTGTGTGTGTGTGTGTGTGTGTGTGTGTGTGTACACACACGTATAATTGTGCTTGAACTCAGGGTCTGGGCACTTTTGTGCTCAAGGCGAGAGCTCTACCACTTGAGCCACAGCTTCACTTCCAGCTTTTTGGTGGTTAATGGGAGAAAAGAGTTTCACGGTCTTTCCTGCCTGGTCTGGTTTCCAACTACCATCCTCTGATCTCAGCCTTCTGAGTAGCTAGGATTCCAAGCATGTGCCCAAGCATGAGTAAATATTTTTGTGAATTCAATGCATCTTTGGCTGGAGAATAAGAACAAATAAAAGTTGTAGAGCTCTTACTATGTACTAGGTCTTGTTTAGTCATTTATTATCATTCAGATAATTACACAATGCTAAGGGACCTTCATCATGTCTATTTTATAAGGAAGAAAATCAGTCCCAGAGATGAAATAGCTAGATTAAGTGGACCCGAGCTAAGACTCGGGTCCAGGAATCTGGCTCTAGATCATTCCTTTAATTCTTGTGCTCCACCAAGAACCACTGGGAATGCTTCACTGATCAATAATGGCCCTAATTTGGGGAAAGAAGAGGAAATGTGAATGCCCAGGCCATGTGGGCAGATGGCCATGGCTGCTTCTGAGACGGGAGTGACTGTTGTGTGTGCTTCATGCCCAGTGTGTTCCTTCCTTTTCCAGGAAAGTGTCAGAAGTAATTTCAGCGTGAAGAGAACAATTTCAGGAGTGGGATGTGTGGGTCAGAGGCAGCTTTTCTAGGCGTTACCTCTTCCTCAAGAATGCTCTTTTGTCTTTGCAGAGTGATTCATATGAAGCAATGTTCTTGCTCCACAGAACTAAGCAGTAGGAAAAATCAGGACAGTCCTTAGCTTTACTAAGGATATGGTATGGGTCCATCCACAGGCTTACTAGCTAATGAGCTTTGAAACTGAAGGAGCTTACAGCCATGTCATGTTGACATACCAAAATGATCAATTTTTATGACTTGTTTAAAATTCTGTATTTTTTTTCTCTAAAAGACTCTGTTCTGGTCATAGGCTGGAATGACCGCAGGCTGTAGACCAGGTGTCTTATGAAGTAGTGGTATGCATTTGGTCACAGTATTTGATGTCACTGAGCATCACAGAGTACGAGGAGGGGCTTGCAGGATTGGTGTGAAGATCAGCGTTTGAATTCCAAACAGGGTGTATTATTCTGCTGCCTGAAAGTAACTTTTCCTTGTTCTGTAGAGCCTCAGATGCATTATACCATTACATAATTATATATTTCCTTTTGGCCTCACAGACCTGAGTAAAGATTTCTTTCAGGGTTGTTGGAAAATTCAAGTGGAAACAATAGTCACTTGTCTTTGGCACTAAAACCTGTCATCTTAACTCCTCACTGCTCAGAGAAACCTGTGCATATGCTAATGCATGAAAAAAATCATAATTTGCCTAAGTTGTGGAGCAAAATATGATTATGTTAAATTAATGGCTTAATAACAAGTTGTTGAGTTCTAAGTGGAGGCCAAACTCTGCTTCTTTGTTGTCCTACACTCTGATGTAAATATTGACTGGCTAGATTGGTATCTAATAAGTGACGTTATAAGCAGTGAGGAGCAACGGTGACCTTTTTAAGCTCCAGTATTAATTCAATCTGAGGATCTTTTTAATCTTTTGTGTTCTGTTTAGGATTGTCTGATGATGAAAGATACTCAGCGTCCTACTATTGATGTATTCTGTACCTGAGACATGACCCATCAGCCTGGTTTCCTTGGATGCAGGATTTTCAGGGCCAAAAGCTGAAAAATCCATCACGTAGACACATTGCTTCCCCTACAGACAGGATTGAAGGAACCTGTATTAGACTCAGCGCTGCAAATACATCTCCTGATTATTGAAGTCATTAAAATCTCAACTATTTTTGCTTCATTGCTTCAAAATAAAGGGCATGTACATTTCATTTTTAGATCTTTTTCTTTTATTGTGAAAATACCATACACAGGGGTTACAATTACATGAGCAAGGTAATGAATACATTTCTTTTTCTTTTTCTTTTGTTGGTCATAGGGCTTGAACTCTGGGCTTGGGTGCTGTCCCTGCGCTCTTCAGCTCAAGGCGAACACTCTACCACTTGAGCCACAGCACCACTTCCGGTCATGAGTACATTTCTTATCAAGCATTGTTGCCTCCTCCTTTGTTTCCCCTTCCCATCCCTTCCCATCTCCCCCCCACTCCCCTATCTCCCCACCTCCCATTTTTAGATCTTTTATTGTTTTGAAGTGGACATTTAGTGTCCAGTTAGTTATTTTTTAATTAAAATCAACTAATTAACTAAAGAGGTAATTGTAGGTTTGAGGGACTTAAAATTTAACCACAAGACTGGATTTATAATGGAATTTTTATTTTAAAAAAGCATTTAGCATTTTGAAAAAGGGTTCCTTAGTGTGTTAGCTCATAATATTATGTTAGTGGATGATTAATTACAGTAGAATATGTTTTTTGGAGGATTTCAAGCCATATCCAAGTTCCAGAGAAATTATTAACAAAATTAATTTGAAGAAAATTAATTTAAAAAGGAGATAACTCTCCATAAAACTTATGCCACTTATCAAAAAATTAAAAAAAAAGAACACAAACAAGCAAAAACTTAGAAATAGAATTGAATTCCTAGTACAAATATAAGTTTTTTATTCCAGGTAGTGTAGATAGTATAATTTGATTTTTCTCTTTTATTTTTGTCTCATTAATTCATTTATCTGTCTTTGGGGGGATAAGGTGGGTCACAGAAATGGGGGGACAGAGGGTGAAAAATGCAGCAGCGGTACTCACTAGACACTATGTTGAAAATGAACTATACAACTTGTGGATGGTGATGGGAGGTAAAAACTGGGAGAGAGCAAGCGAAAAGATGACATTGTCTAAAAAGAAATGTACTCCTTACTTGACTTATGTAACTATGACCCTGCTGTACATCATCTGTATAATAACAATGAAAATATTTAGTAAAATTGATAAGTGAAATTTTAAGTAGGTATTACCAGTATTTCCACCTTCTGATCATTGATAGGAGAGGAAGAGGCTAATAGTTCAAAGGATGCACAGACACTGGCAAAAGCCATATCCTTATGAAGGAAGAGAATCGTAGGTAAAGTAGATGGTCAGGCTTTGGACCGGAGTGGATTGATTAGTTATGAAAATTTCATTAAGCACAATAATCTCTATTTTCAGCAGCTCTGGTGTAGAATACACTCTGTAAGGCATGCATTTTTCTGCTCACTAAAGCATTTATTGCAGGTAGTTTGTCCTATTAGTAATAGAAATATGCACCTGTTGGCAAATTTGCAAACCTTCTTTGAATCTCCAATGATTACCTGGTTGGAAATCTTTCAAATCACCTCTTCAATGTAAGATGAGCCTTCTAGGTTTGATATTTCCATACTCAGTGCACTGCTCCATTTTTTTCCCCCAAGGATCCTCTCCTTGAGTGTGCTTCTGAACTACAAGGACACTTTTAAAAGAAAAACAATGGATTCCAGCACTCTGTGAAAAGCCCTAGGCTAGAAAGCCCAAGGCTGCTTGGGCCTTGGCTCTTTGTGCTTGAAATCACCAAGTGCTCGGTATGGCTTTGGCACACACAGCCCCACTCCCACTAAAAGCGTTCAGTGGTGGGTTTTTTTTTTTTTTGCTGGGGATGGGGATGGGGGTTGTTTTGTTTTTGCCAGTACAGAGGCTTGAACTCAGGGCCAGGCCACTGTCCCTTAGCCTTTCTGCTCCAAGCTTGTGTTCTACCACTTGAGACACAGTTCTACTTGCAGCACTTTGCTGGCTAATTGGAGACAAGATTCTCACATACTTTCCTCCCAGAGCTGGCTTTGAACCATGATTTTCAGGTCTAAGCTTCTTGATTAGCTAAGATTACAATTTTTTTTTCAGTCAGGAAAAGAAGTTTATTTACTGAATTGCTGCCACCCCATGCATGGTGGAGAAGCATGGCTGAAAAGGAAAGGGGGTGACCCACCCCTGGGCCAGGACTTATCTAGGTCAGGGACAGGAAGAGGTGTGGCCAGGTGGGGGGGAAAGGTGTGGCCACACTAGATCTGGATATGACCTCAGGGTCTGGGACTCTCCTAAGGTCAGATGGGAGGCGTGTGACCAGAGGTGGCCCAGGATGTGACCTAGCAGGATAGGAAGGTGACTGCTTCCAGGTCTGCTAGTTACCTAGGTAACAGATACTGGGCGGAAACTTAGCCAAGAGGGAGGGAGGTGTCCCTGTGCACACCTTACATTCCAGCCTTTTGATAATTATGAAAAAGGGTGAAGATTCTATCTGGCTATTTCCTGCTGGCAAGGGGCATCGGCAGTAGGGGTAAAAGGCTGAGATATGGTCCCTTCTGGGAGAAGGCAGCAGGTAGCAGCTTTCCCTTGGTGGGCATGAGTCCTTAGATGAAGTCTGGAGGAGGCAAGTCTCTTGGATGAAGTCTGGAGGGTCTCATGAGGCAGAGAGGGGCTGAGCAAAAAAAAAACAAAAAAACAAAAAAACTAGAGAGCAAACAAATAGCAAGAAGGAGGGTTTGGGGCAGAAAATTATCTCCTGCATTCCAGGCTGTCCTGGAGTTGGTGGAAATGTCCCTAGCTACTTCTGGTAACAAAGGCAATAATGTAAATTCCTGTCTAGTTAAAAGGTAGACTGGTACATTTAAGGATACAGGTGGACCCGTTGCAACAATGAGAAATACAAGTTGTCATGTCAAAAACAAACTTTACAACTTTGGTGTGGGGGGGAGAGGATTGGGTGGGGGATGGGGGGAGGCTGGGAAGGGATGTAAAGGGTAAACAAAGGAGGAGGCTGCAATGCTTGATAAGAAATGTACTCATTATCTTGCCCATGTAATTGTAACCCCTCTGTACAGTATGTTCACAATAAAAATAAAAATAAAAAGGTAGACTGGTATAGACATTAGAGGGACAAAGCTTCTATTGACCTCTCGGCTCTGGTTAATTTTGAAAGGGCAGACACAAAGTGGCTGATGTGACATCATCTCCTCTTACTCCTCTCCATGGTCCCTTGTTCTCCAGACTGGCTGAGTCTAGGTGCTTGTTGCTGGGATGGCTTGTCCCAGTTGGTATTCAAGGAGGATTGAACTCAAGGCCTGGATACTGTCCATGAGTACTTCTGCTCAAGGCTAGTGCTCTACCAGTTCGAGTTATAGTACCACTTCTAGTATTTGCTGGTTAATTGGAGATAAGAGGCTTAAGCCATGCGTTCAGCCTGGCTCTTTGCAGATTAATTAGGAGATGGAGTCTTAGGGATTTTTTAGCCCAGGCTGGATTTGAACTGCAATCTTTGCCACAAAAACCCTTTATTATTTCCAATTAAAGCACAAGGAGATCAAGTAGAATAAGTAGAGCTTACCTGGTCCTTATCAAGAATGAATCAACAAATATTCTGCAATGACAAAACTCATTAGATGTGATGAGAATTTTAGCACAGATATTTCTTTCTGGTAACCCTAATGGTGCTTAAGTTAACCAAAGTTACAGAAAGAGCCTTAGCTTTTGCAAATCCAAAGCAATCTTTCACCAGAAAATCAGCTGCGTATGATGGAGCCAAGCAAGACTCCAGTCTACTTTTTCCATAGTGGAGGTAGTCAGGATGGTCTAGGCAGGAGTGAGGCCTGTCTTCCAGGTTGGAAGAGATGGACTGGATCTGGACTGCATGTAGACTGGCTGGCACTGAACTACGAATCCAAACTGAACAAATTTCAGGAATCTCAGACAATTTAAGCCAAATAACTTGATTACAGTGCCAGATAACAAGTTTACACAGACATAGACATACACACATAGGCGTGCACACACACACACACACACACACACACACACACACACACACTGTACACATTAAGTTTTACAGTGCTCCCAAATGAATAATGGCCATAGACTTTTGGAATTCCAGCAGTAAGATGACATTATTTTGCCCAATATTTTAGAACCATGTAATCAATAGTAGAATACACAACACCAAACAAAAAAGACAAAACTCAAAACCTAAAATTTTTGACAACAATGTTTAGACATCTTTGTTAACAAAGCACATCAGATGGTCAGGCCTCAGTTACCAGGGCCTGTGAAGAGGCAGCAACTTGATAGCAAGGCACATTAGAATAAATGGGTGGGGTAGTAAGCTTGGTGGAAGGTTAAGGTTCAGATGAGACCAAACCCTTTACCTACCATGTGGCCAAGATGGCAAATTCATGATAGCAAATTTCTAAAAAAGTGCAAAGAAAACCTGAACAAATGGAAACTGACAATTTTCAAACATAGAGTGGCTAGCCTTTGAGAGGGAACCTAGAGAGGGATCCCTGGGACCCAGCCCATGTCGCACTCTTCAGGGCACAAAACAAAATGTTGTAGAAAAGAGAAAGGGAGAGATGGGGAAAGTTGGACATGAATGGCAGAGAACAAAGAGAGCCTGAAAGTAAACAGACTTCTGACCATTTACCATTGCAGTGGCAAAAACTGTCTAAATATGAGAATGGCATAAAAATTAAGTGCTCTGGCTTTCCAGGGAGCACAGGAGGCATTTCAAAGGGGTTTCACGGCTCGGGCGTGACTCACAGCACCCCATTAAATGAGTGAGTCTGGTGAGTGAAGGAGAGCTGACCAGGCAGAAGCGGCGTCCTGACTTCCCCCAGAGCCCTCTAGAGAGAAATGGCCAAGCCCCCAAAACAAGCGTCCTCTGCTCAGGAGGTGACCAGTCTTTCAGCTAAAGGCCGTAGGAGCTCTCTGGCATGGCACCACATCTGGACAGAGACTGAGCAACAGAGAACCATAGAGAGTAGTTTCACTCAGCAGAGTGGAGAAATGGTGTGGACGTGGAGGTGAAGGCCAGCAGTAGTATTGGTGAAAAGTCTCGCGTGGTGTCTCAAGGCAGTTCAGTTCACAGAAAAGGGGTGGTTAGGAAATTCTAACATTTCCAACTCAAAAACCCCATCCCAGCACCATATGTAAGGTATATTAAATAGGTAGGTTTCATTAGGTAGCCAATGAAGAGAACACCAGGCACTATTCAGACAGGAAAAGAAGTTTATTTACCGAACTGCTACCCCCGCTGTGCATGGTGGAGATGCATGGCTGAAAAGGAAAGGGGTGTTTTGGGTACAAGACATTGCATCTTGTACATTTCATTGTTGCAACGAGTCAATCTGTATCCCTATTTAAACAATTTGTTTTTTCCCTTCCCCTCCCCAAATTATACCAACATCAAATACAGTGAAAACAGAGGCTATACCGTGGGGGAGGGACATACAAAGCAACAAAAAAAAATCACATGGTAACTTATAAATATGTTAGAAACAATAGCAAGGAAGAAAAAAAACCACTTGTGTCCCTATCTTGGGGTTCATTTTGCTTAACATCATCTTATCTAACTCCACATAGAGCTCCCCTATGACCCAGCAATCCCACTTTTGGGCAATTACCCGAATGATCAGAAAGAAGACCATACTAAAGCTACCAGCATAACCATGTTTATTGCAGCATTATTTACCATAGCTAAGATATGGAACCAACCCAGATGCCCCTCATTAGATGAATGGATCAAGAAAATGTGGTATATATACACAATGGAATTCTATGCCTCCATCAGAAAGAATGACATTGCTCCATTTGTTAGGAAATGGAATGACTTGGAGAAAATTATATTAAGTGAAGTAAGCCAGGCCCAAAGAAATATAAGTCCCATGGTTTTCCTAGATTTTTATTTTAAATGTTTACTGCTTTATCAACAGGGAAATGTTAGATTTATTTATTGGGCAGGACAAAATATTTTGACAGACATAACCATTGTTGGATGGTTAACTCCAGATATTTATCAGCACATATGTGTTATTTTTATGGTGAAAGCACTTAAAATTTACTATGCAATTCTCAAGTATGCAATATTAATAACTATCTACCCTGTGTAAATCCCTCCAACTGGGATTTTATGTGCTTGATTATTATTTCCCTGGACCTCTCATTTTGCTTCTGAGTTCAATTTTTAGATTCCACATGTGAGTGAGGTATTTGTCTTTATGTGATATTTGCCTTTGTGTGCCTAGCTTATGTTATTTTACATGATATCTTCCAAGTTCATCTATGGTTGAAAATGACAGGCTATTTTTCTTCTTAAGAACAAATACCATTACATATATTTACACATATATACATACCATTTTCCATTTTCCATTTTTATATACAGACCAAATTGTATCCATTTTTCTATTGATGGCCAATTAGTTTAATTCCATGTTTTTTGTTTTTTGTTGCTTTGTGTTTTTGGGTGGGGTCTGGTCGTGGGGCCTGGGTGCTGGGCCTGGGTGCTGTTCTTCAGCTCTTCAGTTCAAGGCTAGCACTCTACCACTTGGGCCACAGCGCCACTTCCTGCTTTTTTTCTTTTTTGCTTATGTGGTGCTGAGGAATGGAATCCAGGGCCTCATTCATGCAAGGCAATCGTTCTACCACTGAGCCACCTTCCCAGCCCTCCATGTTTTGACTGTTGTGAATATTGCTACAGTGAACACAGAAGACAGTATATCTTTAGACATACTAATCTCATTCTTCAGACATAAAACCTGTAGTGGGCTTGCTGAATCATAGAACTCTATATTTGTTTCCCATAGTTACTAATTTACATTCTCACCATAAATGTACAAAGGCTCACCTTTCCACAACCTCAGTAACACTTAACTTCTGTTTTTTTTTTTATACTAGCCAGTCTAACAAGTGTGTTTTTAATTTGCAGTTCCCTCATATTTAGTAATGTTGGCCTGCCTGCCTTCCTGATTCCTTTTCTCCCTCCCTCCCTCCCTATTTCCCTCCTTCCCTTTCTCTCTCCCCTTTCTTTCTTTCTTTCCTTCCTTCCTTCCTTCCTTCCTTCCTTCCTTCCTTCCTTCCTTCCTTCCTTCCTTCTTTCCTCCTTCCCTCCCTCCCTCCCCCTCCCACCATTCCTCCCTCTTTCCCTTCCTTTCTTCCTTTGTAATACTAGGTATTGAACTCAGGGCATCTTTTTTGATAGGCATGTGTTTCATTACTTGAGCTATGCCCAAGCTCTCATAAGAACTCTTAAGAAAAAGGTTTTGTATTTATATTACTATGTTCACTTATAGTGAATCTTGGCATATAGTAGATGAATGTGGGAGAGTTAATAATGCGATACTAATTTTGTCATTAAAGAAGATTGTCATTGAGTGCCACAATAGGCAATTTGCTTTAGAATCAGATAATAGACTTCTAGAATGATAATTAATTTTAAAATCATATCATCCTCAGTTAATTTTTTTAGCATTCTTCTTTAACCTCCCCAAACCTATTCCCCCCTTCTTTTCTAAAAGGAAAGCAAGTGAAAGTAATACTGGACTCATCCCTTTCTCTCATGCTGGGGATTGAACTCAAGGCTTTGGGCTTGCTCCGCTTGCTTGATCAGCTGGCACACTACCAACTGAGTCATGTTTCTAGCATGATGAGATGGAGTCTCATCAACTTTTCTGCCCAGTCTGGCTTTGAACTATGATTCTCTGGATCTCAGACTCCTGAGTAGCTAGGATTGCAGGTGTGAGTCACCTAGCTTGATTCATTTTTTATTTAACTTTCTGTTTTTAGAAATTTTACTTTATTGTAAGATGCTGTGCAGAGGGGTTACAGTTACATGAATAAGGTAATAAGTACATTTCTTGTTGAGCATTGTTACCGCCTCCCTTGTTGTTCTCCCACTATCCGTTCCTTCCCCCACCTCCCCACTCCTCCCCACCCCATTTCCAATATACTATTGTGTGGGTATCCTTGTTGCAATGGGTCATCCTGTGTCTTTGTTTCAGCATTTTGTTATTCCCCTTCCCTCCCCAGATTAAACAAATGTATATACAAGATGCAGGATACCAAAATCAAGTACGGTGACAACAGGGGATATACCATAGGGGGAAGAACATACAAAGGAAACAACAAAAAGTCACATAGTACATTTAAAACAATAACAACAAAAACAGATCGGGTCAAGAAAATGTGATATATATACATATATGTGTATATATGTGTGTGTGTATATATATGTATATATATATATATATATATATATATATATATATATATAAAATGGAATTTTATGCTTCCATCAGAAAGAATGATACCACCCTATTTGTTAGGAAATGGAAATACTTGGAAAAAATCATATTAAGTGAAGTAAGCCAGTCTCAAAGAAATTTAAGACCCATGGTTTCCCTTATTTGCAATAATTAGTATATGTCTAGGATAATCATATCAGATGAACTGAAAAGCTCAAAAGCTACGTACATATAACCATATAAGATGATGCTAAGTGAAATGAACCCTAAGATATAGGCACAAGAGGTCTGTCTCTGTTGTTAGTGTTTTATTTGACTTTCTACAGTGCTCCTCTAAATTTGATGGAAGCATGGTCACTAGCTGTGAGTTGACAGTGTGGAGATTCATGTCTGTATCACGTGGACTTGTAACAAATGCTCACTTCACAGCTAAGGGTAATGAATGCATCTGGATAGGAAACTCAACACCCCCCTCCTACCATCTCCTATTTTGCAACATCTGAGTTGATGCAGATGAAGCCGAGTTCCTGTGTGACCCGACTGGCTGGAATGGCTCATGGGTAAGAGCTAGTGAAGAAGCGTCCTTATCTTATGGAACCAGGCACTGGCTTTGAAGAGAGGGCGGCTGGGCTGCGGGCTAGGCAGGACTAGACAGTGAGCGGGCTTCACCCCTGGCCTGGCGCTTCGCACCTCCTGGCACATTCACTCAACACCTGAGACTGCAGACTGATATATTTTTGATGAGGGAAAAGTGAAGGAAATCCTGGAGAGTCAAAACAGACAGAAGACACAGTTCTTCTATTCTGAATCAATGGGGCCATTGGAGCCATTGCTTTGCCTTCCTGCAGCCGGGGGCCAGCCTGTGCAGATCAATATTTGTGGATGCATAATTTCATGGGGCAGTCTGGGGTTTTCTATAGCAAGGTTGTCTTTTCATAAAATGACCAAGCACAGCTTTATAAGTCAAACAAATGAAATAAAACCTTCCACACGACTACTGGAAATGTTCCTCTTTTTTTTTTCTTTCTTCAAACTCCAATACAGACCTTTCAGTGAAATAGCTTGACAGTTTTATGTGCTCCTTCTTGTTTAGCATGGCACCATGGGGTGGAATTTAGGCTTGTGCTTTCTGAATTCAGGCCCGCCATGACCTGTTGAAGTTACTTTCTCAAAAATAAAGACAGATTTAAATAATAAACTCTCAAAAGCCATCCTCAGCTAGAGCTTTAGGGATTTTTTTTCTCTTTATTTGTGAGGTTTTTCAACTTTAGAGTTGATAGAAATTGTGAAAGTAATGAATTACAACTGCTATGCTTTCCAGAACACGAATTATCCTAGAAATACATGTACAATGTATGTGTCACCTATTTGAGACAACTTATTTATTTAAAGTCAGACTTGTTGAGGAATAAGGTACAGAAGTCTAGGGGAAATTGAATCACTTAATACAGTTTAGATACTCGTAGATCATACCTGTACTCGTTAGAAGGCTGAGATCTGAGGATCACAATTCAAAGCCAGCCCAGGCAGATAAACCTGAAAGACCCTTATCTCAAATTAACCAGCAAAGAGTTGGAAGCAGAGGGGTGGTAGAGCACCAGCCTTGAGTGAAAAAGCCAACCCAGGACAAGAGGCTGAGTTTAAACTCCAGCACCAGTACCAAAAAGAAGAGGGAGAAGAAAGAGGAGGAGGAGGAGGAAGAAGAAGAAAAGAAGAAGAAGAAGAAGAAGAAGAAGAAGAAGAAGAAGAAGAAGAAGAAGAAGAAGAAGAAGAAGAAGAAGAAGAAGAAGAGGAGGAGGAGGAGGAGGAGGAGGAGGAGGAGGAGGAGGAGGAGGAGGAGGAGGAGGAAAAGGAAGAAGAAGAAGAAGAAGAAGAAGAAGAAGAAGAAGAAGAAGAAGAAGAAGAAGAAGAAGAAGAAGATGGGAAGAAGGAAGAGAAGGGAAAAGGGAAGGGGAAAAGGAAGGGGGAGAGGAAGAAGAGGAAGAGAAGAAGAAGAATGAAGAAGAAAAGAAGAAGAAGAAAAGGAGGAGGAGCAGTAGATAGATGAGGAGGAGAAGGAGGAGGAGGAGGAGGAAAAATAAAATGAAATGGTTCTGTGGTTCTATTAATCAGATAAAGAGAAAAAATCAAGAATTTTCTAGAGTAGACATAGTAAGCTTTAATCACATTAGATTTCTGGTAATCTGTTTAATATTTGTAGATTGTAGTTTCCAGATAGCCCAGAACTACTGCTCCACCACCTCCTTTACTTTCACCCTCCAAGATCACATTCATAGCTTTCTGACTGCTAATGATTGATCCACTGTAATCTCCCAATGCCTGCAGTAGTTTAAGTTAAGGTCCATTCTTGACACTGCACCTTCTTTGGGCTTGGACCGATGAATTATGACATCTATCCACTATGACAACATCACTCTGAATAGTTTTATGGTGTTAAACACCCTCTCTGTCTGGTCCTTATTCTCTCTTCCCTAGCTTTTGAAACCACTATAGTTTCTACTGTATCAATATTTTTTTCTCTAGAATAAAATATGGCTGGGATGATATAGTATGTACATTTTTTTAATATTGTCTTCTTTCACTTAGGAATATGCACTTAGTCTCTATATTTTCACGGATTCATGGCTCAGTTCTTTTCACCACTGTATAATGCAGCATTATCTAATTGTCTTCCCTTTTATTTATATATGTAAGTACCAAAGAATATCTTGGTTGCTTCCAACTTTGGACAATGAAAAAAATAAAGTGCCTATAACTAAGGTTTGTGTGTGGACATGTATTTTTGTTTCCCTTGGTGAAACGCTGTGAGTGGTACTACTGTTTGAGACCCCTGGCTCATACGGAAAGATTCTGTTTTGTCTTCCGAGAAATTGCCAGACTCACTTTCTGAGAGGTGGTGCGGCTTTGCATCCTCTGGGTGGGGGAACAGAGACCCCCATGCCCAGGTCCTCCCCAGCACTGGGTAGTGTTGCTGATTGGGACTGTGAGCATTCTAATGGGAGTGAAGGGGCATCTCACTATTTTCTTTTCCATTTAGCTTGAGAGATACCATCTTGGTTCAGAATAGGAGAATGGCATTTCTGCCCTGGTTTCAGACAAGACTAGAGCCATTGGAGGTTGTCACACACTGGCATGACAGGTGGTGGCTCTTGCTGTCTAGGTGTCTCTGGTCTTGCTGTTTTCCTCTGAAATCAGTTAGTCCCCAAAGGGTCTTGCAGGATTGTCCATTCCAGCTTTTGAGCAATGGACCAGGGTGGGGAAAATTGAACAAGGTGAAAAATGTGCTCATTTCCTCAGCATCAAGTGATATCTTACAAAACCCTCACACACTTTTGTGTGTGTGTGTGTGTGCAAGTAGATTTACAAAGCACACACACGTTCTCTACAGCTTGATAGTTCAATGACCAGCAAGCTGTTGCTCACCAGGCTCTCCGACTGCATCCGGTAGGCAGTACCTGTAGTGGTCAGGTGTGACTGGATTAAACAACAAAAGGGCCAGAAATGCCATGATTGCTCTTTCTGACTGAGAATCACCTTGCAGGGTGCTGCCTGACCTTTTGCTCTGGAGAAGAAAAATGACCCTGAAGTAAATAAAAGTTAAAATGGAGAGGAGGAAGAATGAGGAAGGAAACATTCATTCTATGTTCACTGCTCCCTCAGTTCTCTGGCCCAGGGATCTCCAGGAAGCAGATTACTACCCAGAACTGAATAGGTTTGATAGGCAGATCGCTTCCTTCACATAGTATTAGGTACTCAGCTTCACTAAAAGCTCATCTTTTTTTTGTTCTTAATATATATATATATATTTTATTGTAAAGATACTGTACAGTGGGGTTACAGTTACATGAGCAAGGGGTTATCTGTTACAATGGGTTATCTGTATCCTTACTACAGCATTTTGTTATTTCCCTTCCCTCCCCAAGTTAGAAAAATGTATATACAAGATGCAGGACACCAGAATCAGATACAGTGAAAACAGGGGTTGTAGCATGGGGGAAGAAATACAAAGAAACAAAAAAAAATCACATAGTACATTATATTAAAAAGAACAGCAATAAAGATAAAACCTCTTGTGTTCCTGTATTGGGTTCATTTTGTAAAAGCTCATCTTTTAAAGTCATAACTCATAGTAAAGGTTGGAATCTTACAATCTTTGTTGCCACCATATTTGTTTATACTGGTCTCTATGCTTGTCTAACTTGAGGAAAGAACTCGTGCATATTGTAGCTTTGTATTTATTTTGCATGGTCTTCTGTATGTAAAATTTGATCTGTTTTAAGAGTCCATCTTTTGCTGGAAAAATTGTTGTCATCATGCATGAAGTCTCTCATTGTCTCATCTCCAACTAACACAAGCTTGTCTCCAATTGCGATGGGGGTTTGGGGGGGAGGAGGGAGGAGGTGAGTGGGGTGGCCATTCTCCTCTCTTCTTTTTTTAAAATAAATTTATTATGACAATACCATACAGAGGAGTTACAATTACATGGGCAAGGTAATGAGTACATTACCTTGTTGCATTATTGCCTCCTCCTTTGTTTCCCCTTCCCAGCCCTTCCCATCCCCCCACCTTCTTCCTCCCCTCCTCTCCTCTTTGAAAGAGTTTTCAAAATATCCTCTCTTCAAAGACAGCCTATAGAGGGGGGGACCCAGATGGCGATGGGGCAGTAGGGAAACACCACAGCTCTCCCCAACCAAAAAGAGAGTTCAAGTTCCAATGCTTAATCTCCCCAAGAGATCGACAACAACAAAAAGACCAACACTCAGAGAAAAACAGGAGGTGGAAAACAACAAAAAAGAAAGAGAGGAAAAGAAGAATTTCAGAACAGAGAAGAGCGAAGACCCCTCCTCCAACCTTCACTGGCCGCGCAGCAGCGCGCCAAGCTGCAGCCAGCCGGCCGGGTGGGGGGGGGGAGGCTGCCGGAGCCCCAGAAACACAGGGGGCCACCTGCAGATCACCCGCACAGAAGCCGCCTGAGGTACCGGTTTGCAGACCTGCTGATCGCCATGAACAGAGAAACCTACCAGCTAGGAGTCTCCACGAGGATCCCACCCCCACCCCGCACTCTCCACCCGAGCAGAGAGGCTCCATCCAGCCAAAGCTGCCCTGCACCAGCAGCACGACAAAGGGAGCTGTCTGCAGACAACCCGCACAGAAGCCACCTGAGGCCCCGGTGTCAGACCCACCGATCGCGACGACCCGGCGGGGGCCACCAGGGACCCAGTGGCACAGGGAGTTGCCTGCAGATCACCCGTGCAGAAGCCGCCTGAGGCCCCGGTGTCAGACCCGCTGATCGCGATGACCCAACGGGGGCTGCCGGGGTCCCAGAGGCACAGGGGCCTGCCTGCAGATCACCCATGCAGAAGCCGCCTGAGCATGGACACTGTGGACCCGACAGCTTTGACAGAGGCAGAGACAAAAGAGAATCACACAGAGCCACAACCACCCAGCCCAGCCCGCAACCACCCCAACTAAACTCGGATTGCAACAGCAACTGACGGCCTATACCACACAGAAACAACTAGCTTCAGGGTGAGTACCCCACAGGAGACAGTGTATCCCTCAAGGGAGACCAGAGCTGGAGGGAATCCCCAGACCCTGACCTAGACTCCCTACCCCAACACCCAGACCACAGGACCCACTAAAACTGGGAACTGTTGGAGAGCTCCACCAGCCCATGGAGCACACTCTGCTGGCCTGGCCAGAGCAAGAGCGCTCCTGGAAGAGAGCTTAAATGCCCAAGCCAGGAACAGCACCCCTGGGTCAAGACAACCAACAGTAGAAGAAATTTGAACTGTGTATCCCAGGCTGCATAACCTAGGTGGTATACACGGCAGCACAGGCCCAACCGGCGTGCTCCAGGCAGGGGCCGGAACCAGGCCTGGGGATCCGACGCCTGAACAACACAACCAACTCCTCCCAAATGAAGTCAAAAGCTGAGCATACGCCTCAACAGAGGGGAGAAAAACAGGGAACTGCACCCCCTGGGAAGCATGCCTATGGCAACAAAAGACCTGGAGGCTCAGGACAAGAGAAGCCCAAACCCCATCAAAACCCCACCCATATACTCTAGGCTGGGAATTGGGCAACACAGGCCACCAGCACCTGATAGTAGACAGGAGCTCAGGCTGGTAAGGTGGCTCAGCAGTAGAGTGATAGTCTTGGGTGCATGAGGCCCTGGATCTGATTCCTCAGCATCACAAAAGCTAAAAGGGTCAGAAGTGGTGCTGTGGCTCAAATGGTAGGGTGCCAGCCTTGAGCTGAAGAGCTGAGGGACAGCACCCAAACCTAGAGTTCAAGCCCACAACCAGCCCAAAACAAACAAACAAACAAAAAACCATCAGGAGCCCATAGCAGACTCCAGCATCTGGGAGTGTGCATCCAGAGCATCTGATCTTACAAAGAGCACCCGTAGGAGCAAACACAAGCAGTCTAGGCTGCTCAACCCTTCCAAAGGCGGGAATTGCCAGCAATCTACAGCAGAGAGCCGAGAATCCTAAGTAGGTCAGACCAGCAGCTGGAAATAGGCTCCCAACAGAACCCAGATCAGGCACAGACTCTCTCTACCAATACAGAATCAGCAACCAAGCAAAGACAGACACACCAAAACAAAATTGCAGCTTAGTCTCCTGAACCCCCATGCAAAAATCAGAGAAGAATTACAAGGTTTATCACCACGCAGGGTAGCAAGCTATCCTCAAAAGCCAGCAGCCATGCAGGGGAGAGCCCCAGTGGGAGCAGAGCAGGAATGGAAGACAAAAGCTACATCCAAGGGTTGCTGGAGGCAATGACTCAAGAAATAAAGCGAGAAATAGATCAGAAATTGAAAGAGCACAAGGATGAACTATCAAAAGAGATACAGGATATCAAACAGGAGATGCATGCAAAAATAGAAGCTGCAAAAACCTCAGTAAGAAGTGAGATAAATGCCAAATTAGAGGTAATACATACTGACCTCACCTCATTAAGAGGTGGGATCAGTACTTTGAGAACCAACATCGAATCCATAAAGGAATAGAAGCCACGGTCAACAGAGTGAATGAAATAGAAGGTAGAGTGTCAGATATAGAAGGCAGAATACACCAACTGGATCAAAAAGTGACAGATAAGGAAAAATCACTCAAATTAAGCCAAAGGGAAATTCAAGAGCAAGCAGATAATGCCAAGAAATTTAACCTTTGTATAATTGGAGTGGACGAAGGTGAGGAATTTCAGAGCAAGGGAATGCAACACCTATTCAACAAGATAATCGGTGAAAATTTTCCTCACCTCAAAAAAGAACATCTTACCTACATAACAGAAGCATATAGAACACCCAACAAGCAAGATCCCAGGAGAAACACTTCTAGACACGTTATAGTAAAAATGATAGATCTGAATAATAAGGAAACAATCTTGGATGCAGAAAAAATGAAGAAGGAGCTATACTACAATAGGAAAAAAATTAGAATCACTGCAGATCTCTCCACACAAACTATGAATGCAAGAAAGGCCTGGGAAAGCACCATACGAGCCCTGAGAGCCAACAACTGCCAACCCAAACTGATATACCCGGCAAAGCTAGTATTCACATTCTATGGCGAACTGAAAATTTTTAATAGCAAAGAAAAACTAAATGAATACATAAACATTAAGCCAGCATTACAAAGAATTCAAAGAGGAGGGACACAACCTGAAGAAAGTAACCAGGAACTGTGACCAGTCCCAGACAGGCATTAATCAAAGTCTAACTGAGCAAGCACAGGAGGAAAGGAAAGAAGAAAAACTTAGGAAAATGGAATGACAGGGACAACAATGCATCTCTCTATACTTTCTCTTAATATTAATGGGCTTAATTTGCCAATCAAAAGAAAAAGAACTGCAGACTGGATCAGAAAACAAGACCCATCCATCTGTTGCCTTCAGGAGACCCACCTCTCAGCCAAACATACAAACAAATTCAGAGTGAAGGGTTGGACAAAGTTCTACCAATCAAATGTCCCCAGTAAAAAAGCAGGTGTAGCTATCCTGATATCTGACAAAATAAACTTTTCATTAAAATCAGTACAGAAAGACAAAGAACAATCCAAGAGGAGGATATTACCATCATCAACTTATATGCCCCAAATATTGGTGCACCCAGATATGTTAAACAAATGCTCTCAAACTTACAGAATAAAATAGATCCCAATATGATAATACTAGGAGACTTTAACACACCACTCTCACCAAAGGACAGGTCTACCAACCAGAGGATTGGCAAAGAAGCTACCGAATTAAGTGAGGCCATACTTCAAGCGGAATTAACTGACATCTACCGAGTATTTCACCCTAAAACAACACAGTACACATTCTTCTCAGCAGCTCACGGAACTTTCTCCAAAATAGACCATATCATAGTTCATGCAAGGAACTTAAGCAAATACAAAGGGATTGACATAATCCCCAGTATCCTATCTGACCACAGTGGAATCAAGCTAGTTCTCAATAACAAAGTATACCGCAGAAATTTCTCTAATACATGGAAATTGAACAGCACACTCCTTAGCAATGCCTGGGTAACAGAAGAGATCAGAGAAGAAATAAAGCATTTCCTACAACTCAATGAAAATGAAAACACCTCACAAAGAAACTTGTGGGACACAGCAAAAGCAGTTCTGAGGGGCAAATTTATTGCCCTCAGTGCCCACATCAAGAGAATGGAGACCGACCAAGTAAATAATCTCATGTTGCAATTAAAACAGCTAGAAAAACAAGAAAAAATGGAGCCTAAAGTTACTAGACGAAGCCAGATAACCAATTTAAGAGCAGAGATTAACCAATTAGAAAATCAGAAAATTATAGCCAAAATAAACCAAACAAAAGCTGGTTCTTTGAAAAAATAAACAAAATTGATGGCCCATTGGCAAGATTAATTAAAAAAAGAAGAGAGGAAACCCATACTAACAGGATTAGGGATGCCACGGGAAAAATCACAACACGTACCCAAGATATCCAAACAATTCTAATGGACTACTTTCAAAAGTTATACTCTCTAAAGGAAGAAAACCTGGCAGAAATGGATGCATTTTTAGAGAAATACAAGTTGCCCAAACTGAGCAAAGAAGAAGTTAACCAATTAAATAAGCCAATATCCTACAATGAGATACAGGAAGCTATCAAAAGTCTTCCAACAAGAAAAAGCCCAGGACCGGATGGATTCACAGCAGAATTCTATAAGACCTTTAAAGAAGAACTAATACCCATACTCCTCAAGCTCTTCAGAGATACAGAGAAGGAGGGAGCTATCCCAAACTCATTTTATGAAGCCAGTATCACACTCACCCCCAAACCAGGCAAAGACCCAACCAAAAAGGAGAATTACAGGCCAATTTCCTTGATGAACACAGATGCAAAGATCCTTAATAAGATTCTAGCTAACAGAATCCAGAAACACATAAAAAAATTCATACACTATGACCAGGTAGGCTTCATCCCAGAGATGCAGGGATGGTTTAACATACGTAAGTCAATAAGTGTAATCCAACAGATCAACAGAGCCAAGGTCAAGAATCACAAGATTATTGCCACAGATGCAGAAAAGGCCTTTGATAAAATTCAACATTCATTCATGCTAAAAGCTCTGCAGAAAATAGGAATAGAAGGAACATTTCTAAAAACAATAAAAGCCATTTATGACAGACCAATAGCCAATATTATACATAATGGGGGAAAGCTACAACCAATTCTCCTAAAATCAGGAACAAGGCAAGGATGCCCACTGTCTCCACTCCTCTTCAATATAGTCCTGGAACCCTTAGCCAGGGCAATAAGGCAAGAAAAAGACATTAAAGGGATCTGCATAGAGAAAGAAGAAGTTAAACTATCCCTTTTTGCAGACGACATGATACTATACCTTCACGATCCCAAAAATTCCATCCCCAACTCTTAGAAATCATAAATCATTTTGGCAAAGTAGCAGGATACAAAATAAACCCACAAAAATCAGTTGCCTTCCTCTACACTGACAGTGGACAAGAAGAGAAGGAAATAAAGGGAGGAACCCCATTCACAATAACCTCCCCCAAAATAAAATATTTAGGAATTAACCTAACCAAAGATGTAAAAGAACTATTTAATGAAAACTATAAAAAGTTAAAGAAAGAAATTGCAGAAGACACTAGGAAATGGAAAGACCTCCCATGCTCTTGGATAGGTCGACTTAATATAGTAAAGATGGTAATACTTCCAAAATTAATATACAAATTCAATGCAATTCCTATTAAAATCCCAATGACGTACATCACGGAAATACAGAAAACAGTCTAAAAATTCATATGGAACAACAAAAGACCTAGAATAGCCAAAACAATTCTAGGGGATAAAGACAATATGGGAGGGCTATCCATGCCGAACTTCAAACTCTACTACAGAGTTATAATAACAAAGATAGCATGGTACTGTCACAAAAACAGACCCAAAGACCAATGGAACAGAATAGAAGATCCAGAAATAAATCCACAGGCCTACAGCCAGCTGATATTCGACAAAGGAGCCAAAGACATACAATGGAAGAAACACAGCCTCTTCAACCGCTGGTGCTGGGAAAACTGGGCAGCCACATGCAGAAAACTAAAAGTGGACCCCAGCCTATCACCATGCACCAACATCAACTCAAAATGGATTAAAGACCTTAACATTAAACCTGAATCTCTGAAACTACTGCAGGACAGAGTAGGAGAGACACTTGAACTAATAGGCACAGGAAGGAACTTCCTGAACAGAGTCCCAGGGTCACAACAAGTTGGAGAGAGACTCGACAAATGGGACTACCTTAAAATAAAAAGCTTCTGCACAGATAAAGCTATCGCAACCAAGCTAGAAAGATAACCAACTAATTGGGAAAAAATATTTACCAGCAATATATCAGACAAGGGGTTAACATCCTGTATATACAGGGAACTCAAGAAACTAATCCCTCCCAAACCTAACAAACCAATTACTAAATGGGCAAGGGAACTAAAGAGGGACTTCTCAAATGAAGAAATAAAAATGGCAAAGAAACACATGAGGAAATGTTCATCATCCCTGGTGGTGAAGGAAATGCAAATAAAGACAACCCTGAGATACCACCTTACCCCAGTCAGAAATGTCCCATATCCACAAATCAGCCAACGACAAATGCTGGAGGGGATGTGGAGAAAGAGGAACCCTATTACACTGCTGATGGGAATGCACTCTTATACAACCACTTTGGAAAGCAGTCTGGAGGGTCCTTAGAAAGCTAAAGATTGACCTCCCTTATGACCCAGTCATACCACTTCTAGGCATCTACCCTGAACAACAGGAGCCAATATACAAGGACACATGCACCTCCATGTTTATTGCAGCACTGTTCACAATAGCTAGGATATGGAAACAACCCAGATGCCCCACCACAGATGAATGGATCCAAAAATTGTGGTATCTATACACAATAGAATATTATGCAGCCTTTAGAAATGACAAAATAATGGCATTTGCAGGGAAATGGATGGAGCTAGAAGGAATCATGTTGAGCGAGGTAAGCCAAGAGCAAAGAGACAAACGGTACATGGTCTCCCTGATAAGTGGATGCTAAATCCAAAATATTAGGTGATACGACAAAACTAACAGGACTCAAGAAACAAAGAATTCCCACTCATCTGGTAGAACCCATGCTGCTGATCACATGTATGGTGTATATGTGTACACTGTTATATGTTATAGACTGTGATAGACAATTTGCTCCAGGAAAGTTAGAATGAACTTGTGAATTTAAATGAGCATCATTATTCCACAATACTGTGAAATTCGGGAAATTATGTGATCACTTAATCACAATAAAAAAAAAAAAGAACCTGGGGAAGGTAGGGAGGGAAGGGATGGTAGGGGGAAAACAATGGAGGGGGTAACAATGCTCAATAGGAAGTGTACTCATTACCTTACTCATGTAACTGTAACCCTCTGTATAGTATCTTTACAATAAAAAATTTGTAAACTCTTTGAGATTGGATATAAAAATAAATATAAAGAAAGTATTGTTAATTTTTAGATGTGATGAGAGTTCCTGGTTATTATTTTTAACTTTATTGATTAACAGGAAATGTTTTCAGATGAGTGGACATCTAGGGTTTTCTCCAAATAATATGGCACTTAACTGTAACCCCTCTGTACATCAAATTGACAATAAAAAAGAAAAAAAAAACAAAGACAGCCTATAATCCTTCCTTTTTCTTTTTTAAATCCCCTGACTTCCTGTCTCCATTTGAGGATACTACTATCTCTTGCTTTCCTTCTTTCTTGGTCAACTCTTATATTGTGTTTTTCTTGCTCACTTCTGCTCTGCCCTCTCTTTGGCTAATTGATCTTGGCTGTCACTTTTTCCATCGCTCACTCTGTTCCTGTGTGATATCATCCATTCATGGTACTGGGCTCTCTCCTGCTGCTCACTCCCACATCTCCAGTGGCATCAGCTCCATCTCCGCTGAGCTCCTTGCCCTGGTGACCAGATGTCTGCCTGACAGCCCTCCTTGGATGGCGCTCAACGTGGAAAATGGAATTCTGGGTTTTCCCCCTTCCATGTTCATCCTTCCAGTTCTCCTGGATGTCTCCTTTCCTGTCCAATCTCAGCGTCATATCACATTGCTCAAGGGTGAGAAGGCACAGCAGTGGTGCTCACCCGACACTGATGAATGGGAACTGTACAACTTGGGGGTGGAGATGGGAGGGAGGGACTGGGAAAGAGTGATGGAACAGAAGACACTGTACAAAAAGGCAATGTACTCATGACCTGACTCATGTAATTGTAATATACATCACTTCTATAATAATAATCAAGTAGATTAATTTTAAATTTTATACTAAATTGCACAGATAAGAGTCTCATGGACTTTACTGCCAGGCCTGGTTTTGAACCGTGATCCTCAGATCTCAGCCTCCTGAGTAGCTAGCATGACAGGTCTGAGCTCCGGGTGCCCTGCTCGAATTACTACTCTTCGTAGTTGGGGAAAACATCAGTCATAGAAAGCAATGGCAGAGAAGTTTTGCAGCCATATCTTGATAGCAACCTTGTCTTCCCCAAGTGAAGTGAGGCCCTTTGGAAGCTGAATTGAGTTTGAGGAGGAGGGGGTGGGACACTACCTGTAATCAATGAAATGATGGTGTACGCTGAGGTTCTGCAGGGGTGGGGCCAAGGCACACTAGTTGAAAATGAAGAGAACAGCCCATTCCACTTCCTTAGGCAGCAGCCCAAAGCATGCTGAGGCCTGCTTTGTGGGGCAAGTCTCCCTCGCTTCTGGACAGATTTCACATCTGCTGGTGGCAGCTGTGTGATTGGCAGGCAGGGGGCCGCTTGTGTGTGTCCCTATGCGTTGTCTCTTCTCAACAATCAAAAACACATGAAACCTGTGTTTGGCTCGTGAAACACAGCCAAGAGCAACATGAAAACTAAGTTTAAGTAGGGAGTTTTGCAGAGCGATGTGCTACGTTTAAATAATACTAACAAAATGCTCTTAAGGTGTTGTAGGAGTTCTAACTCAGATTAGAAATCCAAAGGTCATGATGGGACCTAATACTCTTGGAGTAGGAATGATGCTTTCCTGCTCCCTTTTCACAGGTGAGCTTGCTTCCCGGGGGTGTGATCAGGAAAATGTGGTCTGGAAGCTGTTCTTCTCATTGTTGTTGAAGACTGTACAGATTATAATCCTCTTTATGTCAAGATTCCATTTCCATCTCCATCTTTACAGCTCCCTCTACCCTTGGGCGTCACAAAGCATAAATTTAATTTCCATTCTGCATCACAGCTGGCTATTCAATTATTCATTTATTCGTTCAGCAGACCTCTGCTGAACAGCAGCTGCTTGGAGGCACTGATGACGCAGAGTTGATTGCACCGGGCTCTGTTCTCAGCAACGTCACCGTCTTTTCTGCTAGCCCTTGAAAGCTCTTATTTACGTTAGGGTAAACATTCCACACTCTTTCTTTTCTTTCCTCATGTGTCCTATTTTAAGGATTCCTATTATTCTTCTCTTTCAAGTGAGTTGGAGTTGAAGGTCCTCAAAGTGATGAGTCCAAGTTGAATACAGGTCTAAAGATGTTGCTTGTTGGAACACAGAGATCACAGACTCACAGGTACCAAGTTCAGGATTCTCATATGTTATTATGTGATCCAAACCTTTTCATTGTTAGTTATATCACACATGGCAGTGATGTATTTATCTTAAATTTATTGAACTAAATCCCAAATTACCTTGACAGACCTGCTCAAATTTTGCAGATCTATTTGTCTTGATTTATCCATCACCACTCTCCAGTTCTATTTCTTTTTTCCATATATCATGGCCATTTTGTTTTGCCTTCCTGGAAGTCCTCATAGGAGTTGATTTAATGATTAATATATATATATATATATATATATATATAGAGAGAGAGAGAGAGAGAGAGAGAGAGAGAGAGGATATATATATATATATATTAGGTTTAAATATATTTATATAAAATGCAAATACATTACACACATATATTTGGCAGTTTGGGGGATTAAAATCAGAGCCTTGTGCTTACTCAGTTGGCACTGTACTAATTTAGCCATGCCACCTGTTCTGCTTTACTATTGGTCATTTTGGAGATGGAGCCTAGTAAAGTTTTCTGCCTGGGCTGAATTTGAGCTACTATTCTCAGCATCTCAGCCTCTTGAATAGCTAGAATTACAGATATGATACATTGGCACAAGGAAAGAAAGAAAGAAAGAAAGAGAGAGAGAGAGAAAGAAAGAGAGAAAGAACAAGAAAGAAAGGAAGAAGGAGAAAAAGAAAGAAAAAAGAAAGGGAGAAAGAAAGGGAGAAAGAAATGGATAAAGAGAGAAATAAGAAAAAAGAGGAAAGAGAGAAAGAAGCAAAGAAGGGAAGAAAGAAACAAGGAAAGAGAAAGAGAAAGAAGGGAGAAAGTAAGGGAAAGAGAGAAAGAAACAGAAATAATGAAGGAAGGAAAGAAAAAGAAAGGATCATTTTGATTCAATTTTCATCCCTAAACAGTTTCATTCTCGCTGTCACATAGTAGGTCTAGAAGAAAGCCACAGATTAATTGAAGGCTTACTATGAAACTGATCTAACTAGTTATTAATAGTGAATCTCATGCTAAAATATAACTTAGCGTTCACATTCACCATCAGTCACTTCCCAGGATAACAACAACAAAAAAAACAAAACGGAGATAACTTTTATTATTAGAGATAATGAAGCCAGAGCTCCAATATTGCTGCTGCATATATTGCTTTAATTTTGTAAGAATTAACTCAAGGAAGCACCCATGTTGCTAGGGAGAAGTTTGTTATATTAGCATCTCACCCCAGAGCTCCATTTGGAAAAATTCCTGTCTCTATTTAAGAGGAAAACCAAAAAAAATGCTGTAGGCAAGATGATGCCATTGTAGAGGCCTGTTCTAGAAGAGGACAGTGAAGCTGGGTGCCAATGTCTCACACCTGTAATCCTAGCTACTCAGGACGCTGAGATCTGAGGACTGAGGCTCAAACCCATACTGGGTAGGAAAGTCTGTGAGACTCTTATCTTCAATTAACCAACAAAAATCCTGAAGTGGAGCTGTGGCTCAAGTGGTAGAATACCATCACTGAGTAAACATTTTAGTTAAGGGACAGTGCATAATTCAAACCAATACTGACATCAAGAGTTAAAAAAGGGAGGAGGAGATAAAAAAGGAAGATGGTGAAATAAAAATGACTTGAGATTGTAAAGAAATTTGTCTTCAGGGGTAATTAGGAGATGACAAAGAAGAGCAGGGGGACAAAATAAAAGAAGAAAGTGGAATATTAGAGAAAAATGTACAGTATGATGTGGCAGAGAATGTTTGAGTCCAGAGATGACATGATCTGGTTGTTTGCTGTTTGGATTTATGATATAATCTTCCCCTCCCCTTGCCACATACACATGGTTTATATGAAGGATATTTCATGAAATGTAGCGAATGCAAGCAAATGGGCCGTGTTCCAACAGAGAGTTCAGGAAGAACAAGAGTTCAGAATGAGAAAAGAAGCCTCAGAAGATAAGTCCCCTGGAATTAGCTCTATTTTATAGGAGAATCTCAAAGGATAAAGTGACTTCAGCCAACATGGACGTTTTTACATTTACATTTACATGTTACATTTACAGTTCTGCCTGCCAACTAGACAGGAAGCCGAGTCAGTGCAGATCTAGATTTGATGTTTGTTGTTCCTCGTGCCTTGCATTCAGATCTCCTCATTGCTTGCTTTACTTTCAGAGCTCCAGTTCTCTGTTCAGCAACTTCTGAGCTAGGAAATTTCTCATTTACTGCATGCCTACAGTTTCAGGCCACTTTCAGCATATTGTTTATACAAATACAGTATGTTTTTCATTAGTAGCTCGGAAAACCATTCACTTATGCCATTCCCAATCAATTTTGACTTTCATGGTAGTTTATATTGCTTAGGTTAATACCAGTGTTATTTCCTCTTTCAAATCATAGAATTAGAACGCATATTATGTATGGAAGGGAGCCTGAAATTTCTTCCCATTTAGATCTTAGAATGATGTTAATTTAAGGTAAATAAAAGCAATGGAATTCACAGCACTTTGTTTATGAATGTTCATTGTAGGACCAAAACTCAGATACATATTTTTTCCTGCTTGGGCTGGCTTTAAACCATGATCTTCAGATCTTACCCTCCTGGGTAGCTAGGTTACAGGCATGACTTTCTGGTGGTTGGTGAACTCCTAATATTTTCCCACAACACCTAATTTTATGCTATGTCATCTATGCCATTGTCATCTAGATTTTATTAGGATTATATCTGTGAATTAGTTTTTCTTTCTACCTTTCCTACCAAGGAGGATAGCTGTAGGATAACTGCTTACAATGTAAAAGTGGAATTGTTTTCTTTCTGCATTTATTATGGCCAGAGGGTCTTTTTATTATTAAGGGAAAAACAAGTTAAAGGTATTATACAAAAGAAGCTTAGCAGGCTGTTCCACTGATAGAGTTGCCTTAAACAGAGAGGAGAGTTGGGCATTTCCTTGTATGGAGAAGGATTTGAATATATTCTTATTCTTTTTCTGTAAAAGGGATTAGACTTTTAGTATCTCTGTGCCACTTTTGTACATGGCTCACAATGCACCTCTGCCACTGTTACAACTTCCCTGTGGGTGGAGTCTGTGCTTTGTTCCCGCATTATGATGGGGTCTAATGAGGCTGGGGTCAGTTGGTGGCTGTATGCACAGCCATCTTGGTAGTTATTGGGCTTAACTGGTATTTCCGTAACTCTCTGTATTTGCAATTACCGGAGGAGTTCAGCTGTCTGCCTTTCATCATAGGGAGCATCCTGCCTTTTATCATTGTATCTCTCTCTCCTTTCCATTCTCTTTCACCTTCAAAGGAGCTGAAGAATGATGTTCCATCTTCTGGAACTTCTTCAAAGCTTGTTTAGGGCTCTAGGCCCTACCTACCAGAAGAATAGAAATCTTGAGATGCTTGATCTAGGAGCCCCAGTGGCAGGCTGTGGCTCTTGACATCATCTGCGAGAATGGACTGGAAGCATGGCTGTCAATTTTATGAGGAGTTATTGACACACAGCCATCAACTTCATATGCAATTATAGTGGAAGAGATAAATAAACATTAAGTATCACTCTTGGGCATCTGTGCAAAATAGGATAAATCAGGATACAGTAAAGCCACTTGCACAACCATGTTCATTATTGCACTATTCACCATAGCTAAGGTATGGAAACAGTCCAGATACCCCTCAATGGATTCATGGATCCATAAAATGTGGGATATAGACATGATGACATTTTGTTAATCAATTAGGAAAGATGATATTATATCATTTGTAAGGAAATAGATGGACCTGGAAAAAGTTAGGTTAAGTAAAGTAAGTCATGCCCTGAGAGATAAATGACATATGCTTTCTCTCATAAGTGGAAGCTAGAAACAATTTATCAATATGGGACTGTATGCAAATATACACAAATGTATTAACAGAAGTATAGTATTTACAGGGGAGAAATCAAAGGATGTGATTCCTTAGAAACACAAACTTGCAGTCCAACAAAATGAATACCAGGACACTGGTACGTGAACAATGTGTGTGTGTGGGGGGGGGTAATGTCAGGGGAAGGGGGAGAGGAAGAGGGGATAATGTAATCATAATATTTAATGCATATCCTATGAAATTAAGAACATTGAAGGGAAGGGTTGACTTTGGAGGGTTGAAGGAGAATAATCAAAGAGGCAGCATTGATCAAGATGCATTGTGTTCATAATCTGATTTGTTGAATGGTGATCCCTTTCTACAGTTACTTATAGATAATAAAAATAAACTTTGAAGAAGTAAAGAAGAAACAGACTACACTCGTGTGGGCTGTGAAGGGTCTATATGTGAATCCAGGAGGATTTGTAAGTCCAAACAGAACTGTACAGAGAACAAAACAAAACCTTGTTCTGGGGCAAGCAGTGCGGAAGAGGTCAGTGCCAGAGAGGACAGGGAGGCCAAAGCATTGTTCTTTGGCCCCCGCTTTGGTGTTTGACTGCTCCCATCCTTCTGGCAGGGGTCACCTTGGCATCCAACCCCTTTTCACTCCCAGATCTCTTAGTCTCTTCATGAGGAATTCAGAGAAAATTATCTCATGTCATCCTCTCTGGCTCACTTACATGGAGAATTTTCCCAGAATAAACGCCGAAGTAATCACTTCATAGTGGTGTGTTTCCTTTGGAAAAATCCCTCTTTAAATTCACTGGAAAGAGCCATTTCTCAAAGACAAAGGACTGAAACAGCCAACGAATAAAACTCTCAGAAGACTTCCAAGAGAACAAATAGATAAATTCTGAGGTTTAAGAAAGGAAATATGCAGATAGTGGGTGAGGAATGGGGACACCTTATCTTGAAATATATAAACTATGGTTTAGGAAAAAATTTGTATGTAAAATATTAGCATGATGATTATTATTGAAGTACCCTGGCTTTGATATTGTTTCCTCCTCCTCCTCCTCCTCCTCCTCCTCCTCCTCCTCCTCCTCCTCCTCCTCCTCCTCCTCCTTCTTCTTCTTCTTCTTCTTCTTCCTTGTCTAGCTTTTCAAAATGTAGGAGAGTTAATATATCCTTACAGCGTAATAATACATTTACAAGTTATGTAAGTCTTTATATAATGATATCTTATGTAAGTCTGGTAATCATTCTATAGGAGTAAACTGGCTTTTCTGTCTTAGAGTTAAAGTCAGGGAGAAATAATGTGAATGAGGCCTACATTATTGCTCATTCATTAAAAGATTGCTCACTTCCATGGTAGTATGAAAAGGTACTTTGCATTCTTATAGATTCATTCAGATCAGTGGCCTGTTCCATTGCTTACGTGCATCTGAGAGATGAAAATCAATGCCATACTTTTAACCAAGTGCAAATTTTGGCATATATTATCTGATCAATTGACTTAGAACTTCACTATTATTTTGTTTGTGAAAACTAAGTGATTGAGTTTAAAATATGGCTTTTTTTCTTTGCCAGGTGCTGGTGGCTCACGCCTTTAATCCTAGCTACTCAAGAGGCTGAGATCTGAGGATCATGGTTCAAAGCCAACCTGGGAAGGAAAGTCCATAAAATTCATATCTCCAGTTAACCACCAGAAAACTGGAAGTTGTGCTGTGGCTAGTGGCAGAGTGGTAGAATGCTCATCTTGAGCTAAAGAGCTCAAGGATAGGGCCCAGGACCAGAGTTCAAGCCCCATGACCAACAAAAAAAAAAGATTTTTTTCATGTTATAGAGTCACAAGTTATGAAATCTTTTCTCTCCAGAGATTTAAAGAAAATGTTTGAAGCTGGGTGCTGGTGTCTCATGCCTGTAAGCCTAGCTACTTGGGAGTCTGAGACCTAAAGATCACAGTGCAAAGCCAGCCCAAGTAGGAAAGTCTGTGAAACTCTTTTATTCAATTAACAACAAAAAAGCCGGAAGAAGGTGTGGTTCATGTGGTAGAATGCTACTCTTGAGTGAAAAAGCCAAGATAGAGCATTCCTGAGTTCGAGCTCCAATAGTAACACCAAAAGAGAGAAAGCAAAGAAGAAAAAAAGATACAAGGAAAACATGAATCATCAGACAGTTCCATCTGTACCTGAGCATATATAATGTATCTGTGCTGATTGTCAGGCAGCCTTTAGGAAGTTTTAGGGAGGAAAGTATCATTATATTTGGCCATCGAGGCTGGCATATTTCTTCTGATGCTGATGTCTGGAATGTACTAAAGGCATTGCCTGGAAGTAGTTTAGATCTCAGTGGAGCTATCTTAACCATCTATTCTCATCAATTTAAGCAGCTTTCTATTTTTATGTACTATATAGGTTAGGTAGAGCATGGTATGCAAATAGATGTGTAGCATAAGCGTGTGTTAGTCAGGACTCCTTTGCCTGAGAAGATTAGAAACATAATTTACTTTACTTCTTGCTCCCCCAAGATTCCTAATCATGAAAGCAAGAATTAATGAATTATAGGATGGGCAGAGATACAACCAGATCATTTATAATTTAGACAGAAGTCGATGCAGGAATTTTCTCCTTCCATAGTAGAGTCATCACTTCTGATTCTTGCTGGATTTTGTCCCTGAGGCTTGAGATTTCCAAAGTTTACACAAAAGAACCAGCATTTTCACAGTTTTATTGCCACTATAATATACAGGTGGATTTTCTTAGTTCTGGATCAAAAACAACCCACTGTGTAATACAGGCTTGTGCTTTAGCTCAGTGTGGATTACAGTAATAGGCAAAGTTGTGTACAATGGTCCTGTATGATGCAAAACCTGCACCACACTTAGTATGTGAACTCTTTCACAAGTCTCCTTCACATTAATAGCTCCATGATGGACCGGAGGGGTCCATTATAAAACATGTGCTGTGGAACTGAGACATGTGTTCAGTGGAAGGAGATGAGAACAGGAAACTATGCCGACTGGACAAAAGAAGATGGCAAACTTAAGACTTTTTAGCTCATGTGTCACTGAAAAAATCCCATCCCATGTTTTGCTTTATAAAACCCAAATTGGGTATTAAACAAATTGAATGGCCTAACTTGCTACGAGTCCACTGACTGTGCTTATTTATTATCCATACACAGTTCAGGAAACTTGTAAATAAATCTAAAACTATCCCTTGAGTTTCTACCATGACAGAAGCAATACAAAGGCACACTTGGTGGATATGCAAATCAGATCTTGCTGGATTCCCACAGAGAGAGCACAGTTAAACATGAATATCACCAATGGTCTATGGAAACAAGCTGTGCAACCAGAGTTAGTAGAAAAAGAAAGGAAAAGAAAGTAGAAATCAATCCTCTAGAACTCCTAGTGTTACTGTGTAACCAGAGTTAGTAGAAAAAGAAAGGAAACGAAAGTAGAAATCAATCCTCTAGAACTCCTAGTGTTACTGTTATTGTATGTATAATATTGTTATTGGTATATAAAATAAAATAAAATAAAATTATTCTAAATACTTAATAAAAGGTAAAACGTTAATTTTTGAAAATTTCATTCATACACTCTTTCTCCTAAAGTGACTGTGTATTAGGGTATCAAGTAAGTCTCAAAAATCAAATATTGTAAGTAATATAGTACTTGTATAAAATATTAAATAAAATCTGTAAGTTACAGTCTACAGTTTTATATATGTGAAACAAATAAAAATAGTTAAAAGATAAGAGAAAATTTCACAATAAAATTAGAATGCTCAATGTAAACAGAAATAAAATTAAAACAATAAAATTGAACACATCTGATACAGTTGAACACAAGGACATATTTGAACTATAAGTTAGAAGAGAGTTCATAGTCATCCATGCTTTTATTACAAAACAGCAATATGTTAATAAAGAGAAACTGAGGGCATGTCTTTGAAATTTGAAAAATATTATGAAAACAAACTGAAATGAAGTAGAAAAAAAGGAGATAAGAAAGAGACACTTATAAAATAGAAGAAAAGTTATACTTACAAGGATCAAGAAAGCAAATCAGTCATTTTCTGGACAGACTAATTCTGTCAGTTAAATACAATTTTAGCCAGTTTGATCAGAGCCCAAACAAAAAGCAGGTATTTTCTTTTTGCAAGGGAATAACAAAATATGCAACTTAAAGTTGAATATTGAAACCTCAAAAGCATTGATAAAGCACATCGATGTGCCGAAAGCTACTCAAGAAAAATACAAAAGCCAAACCTTCTAATTATTCAGTGAAATACAACTGATGTTGAGTACTATGGGATATAATGTGGTGCCTTCAGGGTGGGGCAGAATTGCACCTTCTTTCCTTGGTGGAAAGAGGTGGTGATTTAGTGGTTCTACCTTATTTGAAATAAGAGTTCAAGATAGATTTACATGGAAATTTTGCCTCTTACCAATAGGGAAAACGTAATTAGAATTCAATATTGAAGGAGTAAATTTCACCTTCTCTCCCAGTAGATTTCTTGCCCCTGTTCATTCCATTGCTTTTTCTGGTAACTTCTCAAGGCACTGTGGATGATCATTGCAGTAGCTCAGGCAAGTTTTCTTTACAGACTTCTGTACTTTAAAGGATCCATAGACTGGATAAAGTCAGAAACTAAGCCAGCTTTATACACAATGTCATATATAATTTTGTCCTGGATAAGCTGCAAATGTTAAGAATTATTCAGGTTAAAAAGCAGAAGAGAAGGTAAGACCCAGATTTCCAGTTAATATGCAATTCTTTTTTTCTGATGGGTTTGGTTATGTTTTGCACACATGTACTCATGGATTTATTATTTCAGAAGAATTTATAGGACAATTTACATTAGACCTGTTGACCTATCCTCTATCAGTTATGCTGCAAATATTTTCTCTGCTTATCATTTGTAAACACATGCCACGGTGTATATTATGTGTTTGCAGTCCTTTTTTGTGGCTTTGAACTTCCTTCCTTCCTCCCTCTGTCCCTCCCTCCCTCTGTCCCTCCCTCCCTCTGTCCCTCCCTCTCTCTGTCCCTCCCTCCCTCTGTCCCTCCCTCCCTCCTTTCCTCCCTCCCTCTCTCCCTCCCTCCCTCTCTCCCTCCTTCCCTCTCTCTCTTTCTCTCTTTCTTCCTTTCATGGTGGGGCTTGAACTCTGGGCCTGGGCGCTATCCCTGAGCTCTTCAGCTCAAGGTGAGTGATCTATCACTTGAGCTACAGTGCCACTTCCGGTTTTCTGGTGGTTTATGGAGATAAGAGTTTCAAGGACTTTCCTGCCTTGGCTGGCTATGAACGGAGATCCTCAGATCTCAGCCTCCGAGTAGCTAGGATTACAGGCAGGAGCCACCGGCACCTGGCATAGCTTTGAACTTTCTGTGTTAACCATTTCCCACTTTGCTTGATGGAAGGAGACCATAGAAGCACAGGTCTATGTCACAGTATCCTAATGGTAGGGCTATTTGATAGCCTCCTGGGAAAAAATCTACCTCTATAGGAGTTATTTCTCAAGGACTCTCCACATCACACCCCTGCTTCTGCTGTATGCAAGTCAGGACAAACCATGCACTGGCCATTGTGATAAATGGAATAGATTTATGAGCAGTGTTTGAGAGTAATCCTAAATGTTTAGCTTTGTCTAGAGAGCAGGGTCTAGATGCAAAGCAAACCGAAGAGCATTGTAAGGGCTTCTTGATGAATTCCTTTCACTATGTGGACATTTTCATTTGGGTTTAAAATTTACAAGACTGAATATGAATTTTCTTTTTGATATATTTTTTTCCAGAGAATCTGTCAGCAGAATTTGCCTATCACATTATTGCTACAAAGTGAGTAGAGAGGTTCCAATATCCTTGTCAGATGATCTTTGAAAGTTGGTGTTACAGCAAAGGGAGAACAACTTTTAAGGAAGGATAAGTGGTGGGAAAAGCACTCCTCCAACTCATCCTCATCTCTGGAGGCCTTGAAATATGTGAACATGACGTGCAGCAATTCATTTCCTAGTACCTGAGCATATAGTTTGATGGTCTCCATGTATCAAGCATTTCTTAAATGCTTACTGATTGATCTAAGAATATGATATTTAATTTTAAGAATAATACATTATACTTCTGGTGGCTCATGGCTGTAATCTTAGCTACTCAGGAGGCTGAGCTCTGAGGATCGTGGTTCAAAGCTAGCCTGGGAAGACTCTTATCTCCAATTAATCACTCAAAAACTTCAAATGGAGCTTGTGGTGCTAGCCTTGAGCAAAAAGCTCAGGGACACCACCCAAGCCCTGAGTTCAAACCCTACAACTAGAATAATAAATACATTATAATTGATAAATGTAAGTGAAAATATAAAGAGGCTATTTTAGACTGCATGACAGTCCTTTTCTTGAGTTTTGCCTGTTTGTTGCTTCTCTTCCCTGCCCTCCTCCCTTCTCTTTCTACATTTCCTTGGGTGTTTCTGCTCTTCCTCCATTGAGCTGATGGTGTCAGTTTTCTCATTGGCAATCTCGAATGTTACCAAATGGGTTGCCTTTAAACAGTGGTGTGTACTCATCTTGAACAAGAGCACTGGTAATGGAGCAGCTCCATTCCACCTGGGCAGTCCTCCCAGGGGAGTAGAGACCCTCCATCACACGTCACATTGTCAACAGCCACAAGGCTCATCCATTCGGATTGATACGATTTTCTGAAAAGAATGATTTGACTCATGGAATGTCATCACTCGTTAAACATGCATAGGATTTTGCCTCGTGGAATGTAGCAGTACAGCTAATGAAAATATTTCTGTCAATCATCCTTAATTCCACTGCAGAGTGTTGAAAATAATATGTTGGGTCTATATATTTTGAAACTTTAAAGGCTTTCATTTTATTTTTTAGTTTAAAGTTTGTTTCCTCTGTTGCTTTCAGTACTCTGAGTGGGGTAATAGAAAGGCAGGTAATAGAAGGGCTTAGCATCTCTCTCAAAGCTGGAAGGGCTGCCGGGGGCTGTGTGGAGAGCAGGTTTAATACTGTAAGTCAATGAGTTCAGTCACACTCTAGTTCACCTTAACAGCAACGCTGTTGATGTCTCTGAACATCCTGTGTGACCTGAACTACCCTACATGCTTCGGACAGAGGAGAGAATCACAGCCAGATGCCAGGTCTCACGTGGCCATTTGTATTTTATTAGCATGTTTGGAGGCTGGGTTTGCATTCTTGGATTCTCTAGGAAGAATAGTTCTCAGAGTTACAAGATGATGGATAGCTAATTCTTCTTCTAGAATTAGCTTTTTCTGCACTCAGGTCAATAGGATAGCATTTTATAATCTATCTTTGTCTCTAAGAAATGAAAGGAATTGACTTCCATGACAATGTTGCTTACTGTCCCAATAGCCATCCTTTTCTTTGTCGGGAGATAGAATTCTGGTGTCTAACCATACTTCCTTCATGGGAAGAGACTCTACTGCTTGGTGTTGTTTTTGTGGTCATGAGATACATGGACAGATGTTGTCTGTGAATCTTTAAAAGGCTCAATAAATAAGAAGGTAGATTCCTTCATGTATCTCATTTTTCCTTCATCTACTCAAATAGGAGGGGCCCGCATATATTGCTTGGACCATGATAATAAAGATGTATTTTTGGCTTGTTGGACTTCTCACACTCTTGCCCAGCTGTTTGTCTTAAAGCTAGTGCTCTACCACTTGGGCCACAGCTCCACATCAGGATTTTTGCTGGTTAATTAGAGATAACTCTTCAGCCACAGTCCTCAGATCTCAGCCTCCTGAGTAGCTTGGGTTACAAGTGTGAATCACCAACACTGGATTAAACTTCTATTTTTGCTTAAGCTAAGTTTTCAACTTTGTATAACCAAGGTTTCTAAATACATAGTGAAACTGTCCCATAAGCGGAATTGCAAGAAAACAAAGACTTAAATGCAGCAATGTATGAACAGAAGACACAGCATGCAGGGAAAAGGTGTTGAACATTAAGAATGAGAGCTGATGACTGCTACTCAGTCATTGTAAAGAAATCATCGTGTAAAGAGAAACACCTGCTGGGTTCAAGGGTCACACACCTGTGATCCTAGTTACTCAAGAGGCTGAGATCTGAGGATCACAGGTGGAGGCCAGCTGAGGCAGGAAAAGCCTCTTGCCTCCAATTAATTGTCCCCAAACAGAAATGGAGCTGTAGTTCTTGATCAAAGTAAAGCTCAGGGACAGCACCCTGGTTCTAAGTTCAAGTCCCATAATCTGCACACATAGAAAAAATATAAATTAAAAACAAAAAAGAGAAATAATCCTCAAGCTGAATTTCGATAGCTTTCAGGTAGAAACTGGAAGAAGTTGAAGTCTTTGGCAAAATTTCACCCTAATGACACAATATTCAATATACTCAATATTTAATATACTCAATAGTTAATGAGTTATAAGCAATGTCCCTAAGTGCTATGTAAAATGAGACATTTTATTTACAGATTGATTTATTATTATTTTTATTATCTTTAAGTCATTATACAAAGGAGTTTCAATTTAACAAGTCAGTGTATGAGTACAATGCATCTAGATCAATGTCAACCCTTCGGAATTCTCTCCCATCTCTCCCAACCCCACTCCGCCCCTCAAGTTATCTGTTTCCATTTTCACTTAGGTACATTAGATATTATGACTCTATTTACCCACTATTTCCCCATCTGTCTTCCCCCTTTCCTTTGGGCCCTGCTCCCATCGTATAGAATGTGTTTCAGCTTCTAGTTATTTGTTTGTTAAACTGTAAGCTAGTCATTCAAGGAGTTACACCGTTGGAATCCTCCCGTGCTCCTGCTAGACTTTAGTCCGTTTGTTTGTGTATTGATGCAGATGGAAGGGAGCCATTTAGAGAGGGCAGGATAGTCTTCAGTGATTTCCTGGCCAACCTCTCCACCTGCAACACACCTGTCCTGGGCAAGTGGTGGGATTGGCCAGTGTTGCCAGTCTTTGAGTTACATCAGCTGGGACTGGAGAATGGCAGAGGTCAGTATGACTTGGAGACTGAGTGGTGGGGCTGGGAAGATACCCTGTAGGTCTTACAGATACTGTGAGAGTGTTGGCCTTGCCTCAAATTGGGAGCCTCTGGGTGCTTTGGGCAGAGAAGAAGGTCGATCTGCAGTGTGAACGTCTCCCCTAAGAGCTATTATTGGACTGGGCAATGGAGTGCCAAGGGCCAGGGCTAGGGTCTCCTGAGTAGGGGCATTAGAGTATCTACAAGAAAGATGGTGGCGAGGGTGACCTTCATCATGGAGTCCCAACATGGAATGAGAGGATATTGAGCCAGAAGGTCTTTCAAAGGTAAAGCCAACTTCCTATCCAAATGCACTTTTTCCAGAACACTTGAGGCGGTGCTGGTTTATGTGAGATAAATGGTAATAAACAGAGCATCAATGCCAGAAACCAAAAGACTGGATTCCTCAGGTTGGGAAGTGCTCCTGGACAAGGGCTTTGGTTGTAGTCACATGTGGCACAATGTGGCCGTGCATCGGTGCGGCACTGTGGAAGCCAAGGAGATAGGGCCTGTCCCCCAGCAGGTTGAGGCTGAATGCCTCTAACAACTGCTCCTCTAGATGGCAGGGGCAGGGGGATGCTGGGCAGCCTCCAGAAAGGGAATAATGGCTGACCCCACACAGCTGGAGTTCCAGGCCCTCATCACCTCCTCTCTCCTCCTCTGTTATCCTAAACTTTAAATAACTTCTGTCTTTTGATTGTCTAGTCTCCTGTAGTAATCTGAAGTCCCCACAAAAATAGAACCAATGAGATGTGCATAGATGCCCAGGTAGACAGACACACAGAACATGTTTTATTCTTGAAACTTTCTCCATTGTTATTTTTTCCATAAAATTTTACTAACTTGTCTATTTTTCATTCTCCCTCCTTCTTTATCTCTTTCTCTTTCTCTGCTTCTCTTTCTCTCTCCCTGTCTCCCTGTCTCCCTGTCTCCCTGTCTGTCTGTCTGTCTGTCTGTCTGTCTCTCTCTCTCACACACACACACACATGCATGCACACTGGCCTTTTCTCTAACCAAATTTAGTCATTCATTTAAAAAATCTAACCATGGGATTTAATTTCTGCATATTTATGAGCCCCCATCCTCTAAGGGGATGTCTTATTCACATACCCTATCAAGTATCCGTACAAATGCTGCTTTCCCTACAAAGCTTTCTCAGAGATTTGATAGCATCAGTTGCTTTCCCCTAATGCTATATGCAAACCTCTTGTGTTAAAATTATAGAAATTACCAGTTGGAGTCATATATACATACACACATACACACATATAATCTCCCTTAGACCATGGATGTTAGGTGATCCAATAGTATTACAATAATGGACACAATATCTCTAGACACTCAATAAAGCTTTGTTCAGCAACAAAGATATATTATTAAAAGGTGAGAGAGTGAGGGAACAGAAGACGCTGTACTGAAGGAAATGTACTCATTACCTGACTCATGCAATTGTAATTCCTCTGCACATCACTTTTATAATCACAATAAAGTAAATTAACTTAAAGAAAGATTTGTCAATTGCAATTAAATTTGCGTCATAGAAAAGCAAATCAAAATATATGGTGAAATATTTTTACTCTTCCTAAAAGAATCATCTTCAGAAGTCTCTCTTGGATTGTCAGTGAAGTCCCACTTGATTTTATTCCATTTTTCCATTCTTGTGTATAACCCCAGTGTTCAAGTGTCTAGTGTAAAATGGCTGGGGTCCAAGCTGTCCTCACGGCATTCCAAGAGACCCCGTGAGGGTAAGAGCCAAACAAGGGCACATACGTCAACCTTTCCAGGAATCTCTCAGATTTCCACAACACACAAGTATTCAGAATTTAGAAACAGGCCATAAATTAAATAGAGGGAGTTGGGAAATATCATCACATAGTTTTTATGCAATGTGCCAACTAGAAGTCGAGGTTCTCTTCTCAGGAAAAGTGGTCACACTGGATAATAGAAGGCAACCAACATTCTTTAAAAACAAATAGAAGGCCGAGGATGGATCCATCTGGAGGGATCACCCTTGTTTTGGTTCTTAGTTATGCAGTAAATGCGTAGTAAGTCATCTGCCACACAGTCATCTCCCTAGAACACCAGCGCTTAAAACGTGAACAGGTAAAGAAAACATAGAGACATATTTAGTGAAATAAATGGAAGAAGACCAGCCAGGAAGTTGGGAGAGAGCAAAGCCAGGCTGCTAGCAGAGGCAGACAATAGTGGCAACCATAGGAGACAGTGCTGCAAAGAAGGAAGAGCTTAATTTGTGCTCTGGGAGCCCACTGGTGACATTCACATGCAAGTTTCCATTAGCTGATGTTTGTGCCATGGCGCTTGTCAACACTACAGACCTTGGAAAGCTGAGCCAGTGTTGTCCTCCATGGAGGATCTCCTCTGACTGCACTTAGTTTGTCTCCCTGAAACCTTTCATGTTGATATGTTGATCAATTATACCCAAGGATGGTAGAGTCCAGGAGAGAATCTTCACTATTCTGGACAACTGATTGTGTGTGTGTGTGTGTGTGTGTGTGTGTGTGTGTGTGTGTGTGTGTGTGTGTGTGTTTACTGAGGATTGAACTTACAGCTTCATGCTCTCACTTGCCTTTTTTGCTCAAAGTTGACACTCTACATTTGAGCCACACTTGAATGTTTAGCTTTTCGGTGGGTTAATTGGAGAATCTCATGGTATCATCCACCTAGGCTATCTTGGAATCACCGTTCTTACCCTCCTGAGTAGGCAGGATAATTTGTGTCAGTCATAGAGTCTGCAATATCTGATTTTTGATAGGAAGGCCAGAATAATCTAGTAGGAAAAGAGCAGTTTCATTTTTGACATGAAATGGTACCCATGCCCAGTGGGCAGTTGAAGGCTTACCTTCATGAACTGAAGACGGACAGGTAAAAGTTAAATCTATAAAACTTCTAGAGAAGGATTGTTGTGAATATGCTAGAAAGACAGAGTTGGATCCTTCCAAGGGGTAAATTGAATGGCATACGAAATTTATTTCAACGGAGTGGTTAAGAAAAAACGACACAGAAGAGTGACCAGTAGAATGGGCTCTCCCGATTGCTGGTGATAGTCAGAAGCCATGACTGTTAAAGTGTCTCAGGCAGTACCAAGACAAGTGTGGTCCTAGTGACTATTGTTTGTAAGTTCTATCCTTGGACCGTTCACATTCTGCCAAGTGGTGAGCATAGCTCTTACTGATTTCAATTACTCAGCTTCCTCGTCCCCCTGTAGCACTTCAGAATAGGCATTGACTTAGTCTCCAGTACATACAGCAAATCTCAACTTACAAAAATTCTCCCATTCCTCTTTCGGTCTAATGCTCCCTTTCCAGTGGGGAGAATGGAGGTAGGTGGAAATTTCCATGAGATTGGTGGGGTTACAAGTGCTACTTACTGCTCCTAGAGGCTTTCATTCATCTTCAAGTTTCTCATTCCATCTCACACAATGAAGAGAGACTTGAAGAAAAATCACTGAGCCCACAGCCTACTTGAATTGGAATTTAAATCTCTCTGCACTTTTTTTTTAAAGTTCTCTGAGCTTACAAGATGTGAAATGGTTGTAGCAAGGAATTAAAACTAAAGGCTCCAAGAACAAAGCGGTTCATGTGTTTATTATAACTACAGTGTGAACTTGTCAAACATGGTGTATCAAAGCCCAGACTAATTGCTTTATGTGTAAGTCATTAAACCATGCTGCATCCTAATGTAGCAGGCGAGATTATTATTCTTGTTTTACAGATGAAGGCAATGGACACTAGATAATCCTTGATGGTTTATTCAAAGGCAAAGAACAAGAAGCAATATAGGAACTCTGCTGCAATCTGCAGTTTTAACTTCTCTGTTTCACTGCCTCTGTTTCTTGATCACTCCTGAACACACATACCTCCAGTGACAATGGATTTGCATTTCCCAGTGAGGGGAATATAGTAATAATTAGTACTGTTGCAAGAAAATCTGTTTGTTTCTACTGAGAAGTAAGCCAAGATTTCAAATATTGGTTCAAAACAGATTTATAAATCTTCTCTGAGGTGGCAGAGACCCCCAGGTGCTATCTGTCTACAGTGGCGTGTCCTTTTGAGAGCTCGTATACCCTTGACTGAAGACTGGTCCTTCTCCATCGGGGATGGTCATCCTCTTCAACCGAACGTGGAGCTTCTAGAGGAACGCACATGGAATGGTGAGGGATGAAGGGGACACCCGTCTAGCCAGCCAGATCAGCCAAATCAATCCTGGCGATCAATGGGATGATAGATGTTGCAGCCAGATCGCTCTCACATTCTGGCGTGTCCTTTTGAGACTCCACCCCATTAACTGTGAGTACTCATGTATAGGACCCAGATTCCACAGCCGGTCTGTTTTGCTCTTCTTTCCCCTTCCCCAGTCAATCATGATGACAATTGTCAGGATGATTTTAATGTCCATGTGTGAAGATGGTTTAGTCACTGATGGTTTGGATTCTGAATGAATACGAAGGAGTTGTCTGTCCTCTCTAATGGAAAGAGACTGTTGACAAGAGAGGGAACAAGGGAGGAAAAGTCTATTGTTGAAGATACTGAAACATTGAAGTCTATTTTTTTATTGTAGCATTTCATTATCACATATAGAGCCAATAATACTATACATAGTAACAGAATAATATTAATATGACAACTCACATAAGTCTTTCTGAATTCTATCCTATCTAATCACCAGAGAAGGAACAAATCAGCATGGAACACTAGAGGAAGTGAAGCAAGCATCTCTTGAGTTCATTTTAGTATTTGCTACAGTTTTATATGGCATTTCGAACATTCACGACTCTGTAAGTTAGTACTTTGCACAAGACACCTGTAAAAGTTTATCATATCTACCCTTCCCCTACTCTAGGATACCTCACATGATAATCAAATTTTCTTGTTTCATCCTAGTGTTAAGGAGTCAGTGGAAAAGGAAGAATGCAGAAATCTGAATTCTGTAGTCTTGTCTCTGTAGAAGGAGGGATAGGTCTCAGGAATCCTCCTGGTTTGATTTTTGCTGAATAGAGATTTGAGAGTATTTAAAAAATATTGACTCCAAGCTCAGATCATTTATTAGAATAGAAAAGGCTTCTCTTTGTCTTCAGGTGTAATCATTATTTAAAATGATTTCAGAATGCATGAAATCTAGAGATTTTCGTGCATGGATGGTAACTACATTTACTTTGCCTTTGATTTGGTAGTTATGTTTTTATCTGCAAAAATAAAACTACAATAAAATTTGCTAGCAGAGGCATCATGATAATTTAACATATAAGGAATCTCCTATAAGTAATACAAATAATGTTTTGTTCATAAAAGGCTTTTTTATTCTTTTGAGACAGGCTTTCATTATATAGCTCATGCTAGCCTCAAACTGCTGTTTCTTCTACCTCAGCTTCCCAACGTCCAGGATTACAGGAGAAAACAATTTGCTAAAGGAAGGTTTTTCAAAGTATCTTGAGTTCTACTTGGTTTAATGGAAATAGTTTTAATACAAAAAGTATAATATATTATTTTAACTTATACATACTAGTTTAAAGTATTAATGTTATATATTACTTACCTTTTGGGTTTTTTTTTGGGGGGGGTTGGGGCTTGAACTCAGGGACTGGGCACTGTCCCTGAGCTTTTTTTTACTCAAGGCTAGTACTGTATTACTTAAGCCACAGTATCACTTCTGGGTTTTGGGTAGTTTATTAGAGATAAGAGTCTCATAGAGTTTCCTGACCAGGCTGGTTTTAAACCATGATCCTCAGATCTCAGCCTCCTGAGTAGCTAGGATTACAGACATGAGCCACCAGCATCTGGAAGTATATACTTTCTTTCTAATGTTTGGAGAAACTGAGTTCTGTGGCTGTGGTGGCTTTTTTTTTGTGGAATGGTGTGATAATAATGAACATAGCTCAGAGTTTGTTTCCTAGTAGCTGGTGAAGATTGTCCTTATAGAGACCTGGTAGAATGTGAGTATGTTCTTAATTTGAATTGAAATGTTAGGTCTATGAGTTTTTAAAAAACCCAGTCTCTGTTCAATTTGGATGCTATTTAGAGTTGGCTTAAGCTTGTCATGTGCACACAGATTTCTTGTTTTAATTTTGACTTGATAGCTTCAGATGCTTTCAGGATCATTTGTGCCATAAACTAAAGAATCTTCTTTTTTCTCCCAAGTGCATATAGATATTTACAAGGAATTGGACCTGAGCAACAGTACTCTTCTAGACATCATCTAAACTCACTTAGCAAAACATGGGGAAATATCACCCAGCATGTGCAAGTTTTCTTTATGTACAAAGCACTGAGACTCTCAAACAGCACCAGCATTCATCATCCCAAGCGCCCTTCTTTTAGTGCTGCCGAGCTGTGTACTTAAAATTCTCATCCATAAATCATTTTTATGAAATGAATAAACGACTCCTTTCACTGATGAAGTCAAACTGACTGCACTAGTTACATTATAGCTGAGGAACATATTGCTCGTCTCTTGGAAAAGGGGAGAAATGTGGGTTTGTGCCCAAGAGGAAAGGAACTTATTAAAGCAAAAGTCAAATTAGATTTGGAATGATGACAAAGAGCAAGTCTCAAGCTCAGTGCTGAACGAGCCCATGGACATCTTATTAATGATTACTTCAGAGGCCCACCAATGAATTTTTGACAGAAATTTCACAGTGGCTGACTATTGACGAAGCAAACTTCTTAAATATTTAATAGAGGTCACTAAGACCAGAGGAAACGACCTGATAAAAATAGAATAATGTGAGACATTTATTTTATAGTAATTAACACACCATATCTCTTTAATACTCAGTAAACATCTACAGAGAAAAGTAAAGGCCAGAGTTCAGGAATGCAGTAAAAGAGCCAAGGAACTTAGTCGTCCAGAAGAGACAGTCCACTGTATCTGTGTCTAGAAAGAGGCACCCACATTCACTAAATGATCAAAGTGCCTTCGGCTCCACAACTGAATCACAATGCTAAAGCACCAACTAGCCCACCATACTGGACATGTGACATTGTGATGTCTATACTCAGGATGAATGGGTGAACACTTAATGAAAGCATTGAATGAGAGAGCCCATAGATGCTAATGTCTTTCTTTGTTTTTGAACTCAGGGCTTTGAGTTTGCTGGACAAGACAATCTACTACCTGCACCTCTCTTCCATCACCTTTTACTTGATTTATTTTTCAGGTAATGTCTCAGGCTTTTGCACTTCTCCTACCCATGTTTCTTGCATCGCTGGGAATTCAGATATGAACTAGTATACTTGGCTAGTTTGGTGAGCTAAAGTCTTGCTAAACTTTGCTCAGCTTGGCTTCAAATGACAATCCTTCCAGTCTCCACCTCCTAAGTCGGTAGGAAGATTATAGGTGTGATCCACCAGTCCTTGGCTTTCTCATTTCCTTAGTTTCAGTTGTGCTATGAGTTAAGTTTAAAATAAATGGAATTTTCCAGGTTAAATGCTGTATAATTTAACATAAATTTCAAAATTAATTTACTTCATTGTTATTGTAGAAGTGATGTACAGAGGGATCACAATTACATGAGTCAGGTAATGAGGACATTTCCTTTCATACAGTGTCTTCTGTTCCCTCACTCTCTCCCAGCCCCTCCCTCCCAGCCCCCCTCCAATGGCTTAGTTCATTTTTACCAGTGTCCAATAAGCTCCACTGCTGCACTTTTTCACCCCTTTTTTCTCGAGTTTGGTGTTCTCATCCTAACTGTACTGAGAATATACACTTGAATACAGCATACATAAGGAAAAGAAGACAGGATCACCGAAAAATTTAAATACAACAAAATTTTAAAATTAAAAGAAATATAAAAGAAGAGTGGTCTCTTGTTTCCCTATTTTGGAAGCAAGATATGGAACACATCTTGTTTTGATATATACACACACACACACACACACACACACACACACATATATATATATATATAATTTTATGTTAATATGAAAAGGCATGTAGACATTGCACCTTTGTGTTTCTCTTTTAAGTGTATCCTCGTTTAGTCTGTGTGTGAGTATCTAGAATCTCATATAATTTATTATATCCTGGTGTATTTCAGGTCTAATTTCTTCATATCAAGGGGAAAATGAGCTATTTGTCTCTCTGAGACTGGTTTGCCTCACTTAACATGGTTTGTTGTAGGAACCTTACTGCACTGCTGGTGGGAATGTGAACTACTATATCCACTCTGAACAGCAGTTGGGAAGTTCATCAAACAACTAAACACAGACCTTCCCTACCACTCAGCCATACCACTCCTGGGCATCTGCTCTGAACATCACGAGACAAGATATGATAAAGACGCTTGTACATCTATGTTCATTGCTGCACTATTCAGAATAGCCAAGATACGGAAATAGCCCAGATGCTCCACAGTAGATGAGTGAATTCCAAAAATGTGGTATCTATACACATGGAATTTTACCCAGCCACTAGAAAGAATAAAATAATGTCATTTGCAGGGAAATGGATGGTAGTAGAATAAATATAAAAATTTATATAATTAAATGATCCTAGAAATTTCAGAAGGTGAGGTCATCTCTTTTAATGGGATATGCATTGGTGAAAACTGCAAATAATGAGAACTGAGCAGATTGCTAGCACAGCACATGATCTGAAAGTTGCACCTTTAAGATATTAGCAGTCACTAAATAAAATTAAATTAAAAAAAAGATATTAGCAGTCACTGATTACGGAGCCACTCATTTAATTTTTTCACTTATACGTAATTTGTGTTACAATAAAAAGCTTATTGAAATCCCATGGACAAGGTCAAAATCATTGACAAATCTTGCTTTTGTACAGAAATAACTTTCGAGGGCACTTCCTGAGCACGGTGGCACTCCACGCTTTGCTCTGTGATTGTTGACTCCACGTGGCTTGTGTGTCCTTCTGCTCAACAGGCTGCCCCAGCCGCAGGAGCAGGCTCAGCTTCGAAGTCTTTCCCTCAGCGGTAGAGGCAGCCTACGCCAGCTAGCTCACACTATTCCCATTTCCCCTCTGCCTACTGCAGTTCAGTAGAGTGGGTAGAGTCAACTTCTGGTGTGTTTCAGAATAGCTAGCTGGAAGTCCGTGTTTGCTACCACATACAAATCGTGAATGGTGGAAGAGGTGGCCATAACTCCACCTTTGCATAGTGTATACATGGATGATTATGACTGTATACACATTGCAAGGCTGAAAAGTTAAAAATAACACAGCTTAGCTCCATACCAATAAATAGTCTCATTATTTACTAACTGTTCAATTGGCAGCCTGGCACTGGTGACTCCCATATGTAATCCTAGCTTCCTAGGAGGCTGAATTCTGAGGAGCAAGCTCTGAAGTTAGCTTGTGCAGATGAATCTGAGAGACTCCTAACTTTTTACCCACCAAAAAGGCAGAAGTGGAACTGTGCTTCAAGTGGTAGAGTGTCAGCCTTTAGCATAAAAGCTAAGCAAGAGAATGAAGATCCAAGTTTAAGCTGGGCACACAAAAAATAAAGGAAACTAAGCGAAGATGAAGCATATTCTCAAATAAAAGTAAAAATAAAGGAAACTAAGAGGAAGATGAGGCATATTCTCAAACACAGCAGAGAACTGGTCTGAGCCAGCACAGCAATTAAGGAAGGGTGGAAGGGGCTCCCCCTTTCCCTGTCCACCTTCCCTGAGGCTGAGTTGGTTATTATTATTATTATTATTGTTATTAATTTTTATTATCTTTAAGTAATTGTACAAAGGAGAATGGATTTTGTTTGTTTGCAAGGAATTTTTCACTTCACGTGGTCCAATTTCAGCTTCTGAGAAGTCACTGCTGGGGTAGACACTCCCTGTTGGACTGTTCGGGTGAACGGTCTTTCATAAACAACTCATTATCCATCCAGGCACCTCAGAGCCCTTCACATAGTTGAAGGTCATTTATTTGAAAGTCATTAATACACTTTTGTCCTGCACATCTACTGCCCAGACAAATCCTCAGCTTCTTGAATGCGCTTCTCAGGTAGTCAGATTTCCCAGGAGATCTTTATTCAGATTAACCTCTTCTGGATGAATGACTTGGACAGTGAGCCCTCTTACTGAGGGTGTAGCTCCAGGCACAAAGGTCCAGACTGGCCCAACTGTACTTTCAACATGTAGTGCCAAAGCCTCTGCAGGACTTTTCAGGTAGATAGAAAATGTTTGAAGTAATTTAAATGTTTGGATTTTTTTTTTTTTTTTTGGTGTCAGCACTGGGGCTTGAACTCAGGTCCTGGGCACTGTCTCTAAACTTTTATGCTTAAGGCTAGTGCTCTACCCTTTGAGCCATGGCTCCACTTCTGGCTTTTTGGTGGATAAATTGGAGAGAAGAGTCTTTGGGACTTGCCTGTCCCTGTCTGGGTTGGCTTCGAACGTTAGATGTACAGGTGTGTACCACTGGCACTCTCCTAGGACTTTCCCCCTCTCCCCGCCATTTTTCTTATTATTTTATTTTATTTTTAAATAAGAAAAATGCTGTCAAATTGTGCTTTTTCTATTCTTCCATTGGACTTTTCAGACTTGCTTACATTGTTCTTTTACCAAAATATCATAAGTAAAATATAAGGTTTGATTTCATATTTTTCCCTAGTTATTTAGAAACAAGATGCTAATTCAGTAGTTGGCTACCAAATGCCTTGGACCTTGTTCAGAGAAGATGAACATTAAGAACAAAACCCAACAACATTTTTTGACTAGGAACATTGAAAACTGTAGCATTATAATGCTTGTGAGATGAAACCATATATGTCAATGTGTACACACCTCATTTTTTATATTTATAAAATAGTTCTGAAAGTATACAAATAATTCATACAATAATTAGCTCACAAGTGAGATTCTATCTAAACAGCAGGATGAATGAGCAATATTCACTCTCAAGTTGCTTTATTATTCATTAACTGTGGAGCCATGTGAATAAATCAGCTGTGAAAAGTAAGTTTTAAAAGAAAAAAATGGATTAATGTTAGAATTTGTTCTCCAGTGATCAACAATAGAAACTATGAATTATTTTGGAGTGAAATATTTTGAATATTTTGTTAACTATGATTTGAGTGATCTAATGATATGTGCATATTTAAGTACTATTTGGGATTTTTGGCTACATGCATTTTTCTTCACTTAATTTTCTCCATTTCATAAAAAGATTTTTTCAAGATAATGATTACAGGAGAATACAGCTTGACAAGCCAAAATTCAGGACTTGAGTGAAGTACCATAGAAATAACAATCACTTTAAGATCTCTGTCCACATACAAGGTTTTCAGAAACAATTAGCTTTATGTACATATGATGCATTGTCACCCACCTATTTTTTGGTAAAGTTTTATAAAATGTCTGATGTTTTCATTTGGTTCTGCTTTAAAACTTAGTACTGATTATCAATGCTCCACCTCTCTCTCTTTAAGTCATCGTCAGCTGGGTATGGTAGCTCAAGCCTGTAAGTCCAGCTACTTGGGACGATAGAGGGAGTGCTGTTCTGCTGTTCTAGATTGGCCCGGGAAGAAAGTTTGTAATGCACCATCTCAACCAATGGCTGGGAAGAGCGGCAAAGCTATTATCCCAGCTACAATGAAAGCACAGCAAACGGCTGGGTTAATGGCATGGTGAACAGCCCCAGTGACATGGGAAGTGTACATAAGAGGCTCACAGCCCAGGCTTTCTGGAGCATGAAGCCAGACCATAATTCAACAATAACCAATAGGCAACAGGTCTGGAAGCATGGCTCAGGTGGTAGAGCGCCTTCTTTAGCAAGTATGAGGACTTGAGTTTAATCCTCAGTGCGTCATAAACATGTACATATATAATATGTAATATATACATTATATATGTACGTATGTTATATGTAGTATACACACATGTATATGCTTATTATACATATACATTATCTGTAATGTTTATGCATATACATTATATTATAGATACAATGGAGTATCTATAAGGATTTCAATCTCAATGGAATTAATCTTTCCTTCACTCTCCCTGTCCTGTAGGAAACGTGTCTCACAGCTGGCATACATGTCTGAGGATGTGGTGAGGGGGCCGTGGTGGAGGAGTAGAGCGCCATGCCCAGACGCCGCCAGCTGATATGGCAAAGTCGAAGGCAGTCATCATAAGACACGCAGCAGCACTTATTATAGATGGACATCAAAGTTCTTACTCAGACAAGAAAATTATTCCTCTCAAGACGGACATTTTTTTCTCTAGCTAACATACTATTATGAAAGTAAACTAATAATTTGATTTATCTAAAAATGAGAAGTCTCTGTAGCTGTATAATTCCATAATATCTGTGAACTTTTAGAGTGTTGTGCTTAGAGAGGTGTTAAGACAATGAATGCATTTGAAAAACTGTTAAATAGAAAACAGATGTTCCAATGTATTATGTAAAGTACACAGATCTCGCATATCTCTAACCAGGACTGCTTATTGAAAGGGCTACTGTAAACCCAATTTTAAAATATCAACAAATACCCAATTTAATCTTTCTTCCTCTGTACCCTATGAAAACTGAATAGGTAGTATTCTTCCTTATAAATTCAAGAAATAAAGTCACCTTTGTTTTACATATGTATACATTAAAATACATAAGCCATATAAAACTGATGTAAACTCCAGTTCATGTGTCATACAAAGGTCGTTAGTTCAATGGCAGACCACATATAGGACTGTTACCATGAGATTTTTATAAAGAAGTAAAACAGTCTTAGCACTAGGGATGTACCTATTGCATGCAGTACTCATGGGCTTGTGTTGCTGCTAATATGAGCAAAATCTTCAACACTACTAGGTGCTGGCAGCTCATACCTGTAATCATAGCTACTCAGGAGGCTGAGATCTAAGGATTGTATTTCAACCTTAACTTAATCTCAAAAATTGGAGAGTATATGAGCACCTCTCCTCTTGAAGGATGAATCTATACTTTGTCAAAAATTATAACTCTAATGATTATTCCCAGGATAAAATTCCTAAGCAGACCATTACACTGAGTTTTGTTAATGTAACAATTTCTCTTCTCTGAAAAATCAAATATTCTTTACAAAAAATTAGCTTGTTAGCTTTTTGAAGAAAGCTGCTTGGTATCTGCTGACAAATGTTTCTACTTTAGGGTTTGTTAGGCCCAAAGAGGAATTTGGTAATATGATGATGATATCATTAAATAAACAGCTACACTAGGTTTGAGGATACATAGAACTGTAAAAATGCTTCTATCTGTTGAATAATTCAAGCTCTAAACTTGTCTGTTTTTAACCTCAATAATGATCCTATTGGTAACTGGATTGAAACATTAGTTGAAATACATTTGATAAGCCTCTAAGACTTTAGCTTTCAAGGAAATTCTTTTAAATGAAACAACTGTGGTATCTGCATAGCAAGCCAATGCATACTTCTGCGACTTTGATCTTTAGAGATTCAGATTCCAATGGGATTAACCAACTCAAGTTCTAAGCATGTGACCATTTTACATCAAATATAAGTATTCATGTTCACAACCAGTGCCCTAGAATTAGACTTGGTTTAATCTGTCAGTCAAGTTCAATGGATTAATCATTTGTCATTAAAGCCACAGCAGTGTTAGCCCGATGGCCCAGCCCCTTTGTGAGTGGATACATTTCTTACACAAGGTACTATGTGTGTCTGTAGAGTTGTAATGTAGTAAGTTTGATCAGAAAATATCCAGTATGATTCATTTTGATAATTTTATGCATTAGCTCAAGTTTGCCATTTAGACTAAGCAGTAATTCTGTTACTTACTCACATTTACATTTTTTAGGACAAAAATTAGGGAAACTCAAAGGTGATCCTTGAGATATGAGTCAAATATGTCTCAGTACTTTGGAAAGGTGAGTTGTTCCTTGGACAACATCTCATTTTCTCGGTTGCTTCATTTAGTTTGGAAAATAACAGTGATGACACAAGACAGAAGCATAACAATCTCTAAAGAAGAAAGCGGAGTGAAGTGATGTGTTCTCTTCCTTATTTTCTTCTATTCTCTCATGCATGTGTGGATGAACTTCGATAAACTCACCAGTGGAAACAGAGCATCACACAAAGTGTATGCTGAGCAATTACTGGGATTCAAGGGGCCGATCCACAGCGCCAGGTAGATGGGAGAAAAATCAGCTGTGCCAAGAATCTCACCAGTGGCAGTAGGCAGAAAACTCCAGCTTCAAGCCTTGGTTCTGAGGTGGAACAGTGTTGACCTCTTAGTGTGTGCTTTGTGTGAGTAGCATGATGAGAGACTTCTCTACCTCTGGTGTCTTACTACAGATCAAATGATCAAATTCTTATTTCTCAACTTTCTTTTGGGTTTCTCCACTTGGGCTGTCTCTACAGGACTTCACATCACGCATGTTCCTGGGCCTGTTCCTTCCCAGACTGCGCATGCCCACTGGGCCCGTTCCTTCCCAGACTGCGCGTGCCTTCTGGGCTTGTTCTTTTCCATGTGGTCCCATGTCATCTGCCTCTATATTCTTAACCGTATTTGACAGTGTCACTACCCACTCCATAGCACAAGCCACACACTTTTCCATCTTCTCAGAGAAAGTGTTTATGAACACAGTAAATAAAGACAGAAGTTCTGGAGTAAAGAAACTGTCTTCACTTAGCTCGTGGTTTTCTAATTACACAATATTTTTTTAATAGGATACCAATTAAGACTTTATTAGAAATAAATGGAAATCTTATGATAAACCATAAGGTTTATGACCCGATTCTAACCACATCTAGCTCTCTGGGCTTTCCCTCACCTCTCTTCAGCCCCAATGGCCTCTTGGCTGTGGACTGACTCTAATTCACTCCAAGGCTGCAGATTTAGCCTGCCACAAATGACCTGAGGACATAATTCCAAGGACACCTAAGAAATGTCCAGAAATTCCATGTCCAAATAGCTAGCAAAACCCAAGTGGAGGTGCATAGCTCACTTGGAGAATGTTAGTTAAACCAGCTTGAGATCCTGACTTTAAACTCTGATAACAAGCAAAAAACAAACATGGAAACACACACACAAGCGAGCAAATAAACAAACATACAAACAGAAAAGACAACAAATAAAGTAAAACTTCCACAGCAATAGCTAACCTTAGAAAATTTGTGCAAAGAATTGGGAATTTATATTTCTCAAACCTACTAATTTTTTTTTTTGTTGTTGTTCTTGGTTGTGGGGCTTGAACTCTGGGCCTGGGCGCTGTCTCTCAGATCTTCAGCTCAAGGCTAGAACTCTACCACTTGAGCCACAGAACCACTTCCAGTTTTCTAGTGGTTTATTGGATGTAAGAGTCTTACGGAGTTTCCTGCTGGGGCTGGCTTTCAACCTGGATCCTCAGATCTCAGCCTCCTGAGTAGCTAGGATTACAGGCATGAGCCACCAGTGCCTGGCAAACCTACTAATTTTATAGATCACAATTCCTCCTGCTCCTCCTCCTTTTCCTTCTTCTTCTCTTCCTTCCCCTCTTCCTCTTCCTTCTTCTTTCTTCCTTCCTTTCTTTTTTTCTGTGTGTGTGTGTGTGTGTGTGTGTGTGTTTGTGCACGCCAGTACTGGGGCTTGAAAGAGAAAATAAGCTTGTCCCCCCCCCCTTGGGCCAGAACTGGCTCTGATCTCAAAGCCTAGCCTTAGTGTTTTTTGCTCAAGGCTGGTGCTCTACCACTTTAACCAACCTCCACTTACAGTGTTTTGCTGGGCTACACTGTCCTTCTCTGTCACCTGGGAATCATGAATAACTTTCCTGGTTGCAATGTTGTATCAGTGAAGGTAGACTAGGTCAATATGCTTAAACTTTCATATGCACAAAAATCAATTGGAGGGCAGAAGGCATGGTTCAAAATGGTAGAGCATCAGCCATGGACAAGAAAGCCAAGTCAACGTGGAAGACCCTGAGTTCAAGCCCTGATGTTGGCACTAAAAACCGGTTAGTAGGATTACCATGGGTATTCTAGCTCCACTCTTAGAGTTATTGGTTCGTAGATCCAGGTAAAACCCAAGAAGTTACAATGCCAAAAACTTTTCCAGTGATGCTCATACTTCAATACCCTTGGAAAGACCACACAGTATGAACAAGTAACAAGAGGATTGTCAAACACTGAAGATGATTTGTGTTGTATGATGCACAAACGATGTGGGAGACTCCACTCATCACAGGACTCAAGGCCAAGGTTGCCAGAGCCCCTACTGCCACACACCTTCCTTCTGTGGTCACTGCAGAGGGAGAAGGAACGTGATGACTCATGAGCTGGCTCTTCAGAGGTCTGATTTGAAGAGCTCATCTTAGCTATTCTTAGCAAGGTTTTCCATAGCGTCCCTGATAACAGCACTGACTGGAAACACACGATCCTAGGAGGGGACTCACTGTATCTAACACCAACTCAGAGGCAGCAGAGAAGACAGACTCCTCTCATCTTTGAACTCAAGTAAAACTATTTTCCTTGTTATTTATTTATTAATTTGGTATACTATCCTGTGGTGATTTTATTATCCAGGCACTTGTCTTAACATACAAGTCTTGCTTCTGGAATCTTCACCAGCCTTGACTCCCATATTCCATTTCACCTTCAATTTTGCCTGTTCTGTGTCCACTTAAGAATTAAGAACAGGCTCTTGAGGTCAGGGGAGTGTAAGTAGGTGTTTTACATATAAGCTTTCCTGTGAATGAGTAACACTCTCCTAATGCTTACTTTACAGATAAGGAAACAAGTCCAGACATGCTTGGGCTTTGTGATCGATGGTCTTCTTCCACCTTCCAGTTTCCTGGAACTGGATTCTTTCGGCTTGGCTCTTCATTTTGTGTGTGGGTGTCATTTGCTCCTGGCCTCAGCTCATGCGACATGCTTCTGTGCTCAGTTGTTTTTTGGAAAGGGGGCAGGGAGTCAGCCTCAGGTGATTAAAACAAAGCAAAACAAAACACCTGATCCAGCATTCATCTTAAAGATATTAGGAGAGGTGCAACCTATTACAAACATTTTCATGTCAGTACTCAAAGCTCTTCAAAAACATATTGCAACAGAAGGGTTTTTTTCTTCCATTTTGGCTATTTCTTTAATGCCGTCTTTGTCCTCAGTTAGTTATACCAGTTTTCCCTGTATCCTTAGACCTTATTTTAAATCTTATTTCTAGGAAGAAAGAAATGAGTATGGGAAGAACACAGATTATGGAGCCAGGTAACTTGAGCCAAGTTCCTGTTCCACTTCTCAGCTGGCTGTAGGGCTGAGGACACTTGATGTCTCTAGACCTAATTCTTATCTGGAAAATGTGAACAAATTCAAAAATGAAAATCAAAACAAAAACTGTTTGGAGGTAAAACATTCCAAGTCACTATTCTTTATTGCAAAGTCCTGCTGGAAAAAGCAAACTGGGGGGGAGCTAGACCTGCAAGAGCATATGCAACTGAAGTTAATGAATGAGATATGTGGGTCTATTCCTTACAGTATTTCCCTCCAGCTTCTTTGTGCTGCCAAAAGATGAATTCTTACTCTCCAGAGACTAGGATTCCTACCATGGAGAACTTGAAGTGATGGCTGTTTGATTTCCATTTCTGTTCAAATAACAAAGTTGATTTACTCCCTAAGTCCTAGATTTGCTTTCATAGTTCCGTTTGAGTTTCAGTACAGATACATGGTATGTATTATGTGTGCTTTAATGTTTTGTTAGCATTATTGTGGAGATAAGAAAATTAAAGGCATGGCCCCTACTGGAAAGTTAATTAAGACGAAATCAATACTCCAGACAGAAGAATCATTGCAGTATCAGAGTGTGGGGTGGGTGAACATCTACAGTGGGTGACTAGGACATTTGCATGTCCTAGAATTTGGGAAAAAGTTTGCCATATGGAGATTCTACCCAGGTGCATTGCATTATCTGGGAGACAGTGCCTTAGTGTATATTTTTACAAGATAAAGAAAGGGGTGGATTTCTGTCCTATCACTCCAGAATTGCATACCAGATGTGTCTTATCAGAAAACTTAGGGAGAAATAAGTGATTTGGGGTTCTGGAAGTTAAATCTCCCAATGCTACATAAAGTATGCAAAGCACTTTGCCTCTTCCAGTTCATTTTCCAACATGCAGCTGGAATGATATTTTGAAATTGTATAGTGACCAATCAAATGTTTTAAACTTTGATTTTAAAAAATCACTAGCTTCTATTAGTGTACAAGAGGGAGTGCTCTGTGTCATTCATTCCCATATATGTATACAATACACCTCAATTATCCTTACCTCTTTAGTATCTACATTATACCCCTATTTCTTATTAAATGATTTCAACAGGTATCATTGTTCTATGTTCATATATGCAAGTAAACTCTTTTGACCATACTTATCCTTATTCCCAGACCCCCCCTTTGCCAGCCCAGCCCTCTGCTGTTGATTCTGAGCCTGTTGTGATTTCTCATAATTCATTTTTCTTTTTTTAGTGTACAGTACAGAGCCATTGCACCAACTAGTTTCCCCATAGTTTTAGGTGTGTATATATATGTTTTGCTCAGAATAATTCCCTCTGAAGCTATCACTTTCCCTATTCTCAAACTCCTATTTATCAAATTTTCACTGAAATGTGTTCTTCATACATAAATGTTTATTTTCTTTCTTTCTTTTTCTTGGATTTATTTTAGTTTTGAGAAAGATCCAGTATTTAACATTGTGTAAAGCCTTCTGTGGGCTGCCTCACTTCATGCCCTTTATGTTACTAGAGTGCTTTCAACAGCAGCCACAGCAATCTGTAACCAGTGCTTCCATAGATATACGCAATATATAAAATATATATGAATCATATATATATTTATATTTCTTCTCACGGTGTTGATACATATGAAGTTTACATATATTGCTGGGATTGTTAGAATCATCACCATCATTCTGCAATAAGAAATTTATGACTTCATCCCTGAGCGGAAGTCAGTCCCTCATGTGATAAGTTTTTGAACCACTCTGCCTTTTATTCTCCTAAAGTGTGTATGGGGGTTGACAATAATAAGCTCTTTTGTCTGTTTGATTTTCAGTCAGTCTTTCCTGTGAGACCAGAAATTCGAAGAAAGGAGGACTTGGCTCATTGTTTTCATCTTCATTTCCTGTGACAATTTCTTGTACACATTTCTTATACACCTGAAGACAAGATTGTCCTGTGGAAGAATGATGCATGTGGCTAACCCATGATTAGTCAGAAGAGACCTATAGCTGGGTGTTGGTGGCTCACACCTCTAATCCTACCTACTCAGGAGGCTGAGGTCTGAGGATTGTGGCTTAAGGCCAGTCCAGGCAGGAAAGCCTGTGAGACTCTTATCTCCAATTAACCATTAAAAAGCTGGATGTCAAGGTGTTCATCAAGTTGTAGAACACCAGCCCTGAGTGAAAAAGCTAAAGGACCACTCCCATGCCCTGAGTTCAAGCCCCAGCAGAGGTATAAACAAAATGGGGCTGTATATATGGGGATTTTTTTTCTAAAAGCCAAGTCTTTGTTACCAAAAGCTAAAGAACGAATTGAACACAAGACATTTTCTTTTTTTTTTGTTTTTGTTTTTGTTTTTTGTTGGTAGTGGGGCTTGGGTGCTGTCCCTGCACTCTTCAGCTCCAGGCTAGTGCTCTACTGCTTGAGCCACAGCACCACTTCCCATTGTCTAGTGGTTTATTGGAGATAAGAGTCTCACAGACTTTTCTGCCCGGGCTGGCTTTGAACCTCAATCCTCAGATCTCAGCCTCCTGAGTAACTAGGATTACAAGTGTAAGCCACTGATGCTTAGCTTTCTTTTTTATTCTTTATGTGCCACATTTCAAGAAAACTCTTTTGGTCTTGAGAAACTTCCTGTAAGCTCAGAAAAGATATACATATATGTCTATAAGATTTGGATCTAGGATTCTATACTTGCTTGTCAATGTAACCAGTATTCTCTTTCCTACACTCAGATCTACAATTGCTTCATAAAAGCAGGGGGTTATGGACTTTACAATTCAGTCTATGAGTAGGAGAAGGGTTAATTAATCTAAGCCAATTTCTGAAATTAACCAAAGCACTTCTTAGGGTCCATTTGCAATGACAGGTAAGCCCGCATAGCTAGATCTTTCAAACAAAATACTCATCAAACAGACAAACTTATTGTTGGCCAAAATGTTTTATTTAAGTAGTTTATGAAGAGAGAAAGCAAAGCTCAAGGAAGAAGTGAGCAGAGAGTCTGACTGATTAGGAAATGCTTCTCCCAAATTTTTCCAAATAATATGGCTTCAGTACTTAATTTCTGATCTGTTTTGAGAAATGACAGTCCCAGCCATGGTGGTGTACCGGCTGTGCTTAGGGATAGATAGTATACCAAGAGATGTTGTACCACAAGAGAACCCAATGCTTCTCCAAAGCTTCTTCCATTCCGTACTCTGTTTTGTCTTCACTCTCTCCTGACCATCATTAAACAATGCAGTGAGCATCTTTACGACCCCCAGCCCTTGGGGTTGAAATGCAGCTACTCCCCATTAGAAACTTCTATTCGATCTAGGAGTCACTGGAGCAGATCAAAAGGTATAGACTCACAGAGGATGCCTGCTAACCCAGACTGTGGTGTGATGCTCGAGTTCACTTACAGGGAAGCACATGGAGAGGGCAAAGGAAAATGGATTCAGTTGGAGTGAATTCTGAGCATCACAGGTAAGAGAGGGAACTCAGGTTATAAATATATTGTAAGAGTTCTGAGGCATGCAGAGGTAAAAGCTGAAGCTACAACATCTTTGTTAGATTTTTGCATGGCAATATTAAAAATTATTAGGGATCTTTCAAAGGTATTACATATGGGATCACTGACATTACCTGACATTATTATACTCTTTCCAACTAGTAATGATTCTGTCTTGCTATGGAGTATCTCCTGAATCTACCAGGTATGTTTGTGTTATCAGGGTCTGTCTCTCGGGCCAGAGATAGGTGACTAAGTGTCTGGTTTATGTTGTAAATTAGATTGCTTCAATCAAATGCTTTCTCTAATTAATTGGAATTAAGAGTCTCATGGAATTTCTTGCCTGGCTGGCTTTGATCCTCAGATCTCAGCCTCCTGATTAGCTAGGATTACAGGCATGAATCACTGGCTCCAGTCTCTTTTACTTACTTTTATCTGAGGATTTATTAAAATATAAAACATAGGAATGCTGACTTGGGAATTCCCATTTGGAACAGAATTCTGTTCTGTGGAATTCTGTTTTCTTCCAGACAGGCTTAGAAGCAGGGAAGGAAAAATAAATCCATGAATCAAGAGGAAGACAGAATCCTGAGAAAGTGAGACAATTTTCCTGAAATTATTGTTTTCATCTTTCATACATCTCATTTTTGCTCCTCTCAGGGACTAAACATTTTCCTGCCCTTGAGTCCTAGGGACAACAAACATTGTCATCATAGTTTGACTCTCCCAGAAGCAGACCTGTGTTTATGTCTTGGACACCTGCACTAATCTGTCTTTCTCTGTTGTCTTTGCCATGCGTTTTCCCAGTGTTTTTGTCTCTCTGGCCACCAATCAGTAGAATCTTCAGTTCAGTTACCAGTGAAGTGGGATTTACAAATTTCTTTACTAAACATATACGTTTCTTTGGCAGTATCCAACAGGAAATGTGATTAGAGAAGCAGGTGAATATGTATTCTTACCTTTGGGAAGGGAGGCTGTAAAAATGAAGAACTTCCAGTGAACTGCATCCCTGGGGTCTTGAGCTGGCTCTAAAGGAAAAGTTCCATTGAGAAGACTGACTCCACAAGTTGCCATTCATAAATCCAAGGTAGCTCAGCTTCAGCCCAACTGTCACTTCCATGGGTGGAACTGTTCAGCTTGGTTCACTTTTAAAGAAAACCACAAGGACAATTATCACAGTGATTTCATGAGGAAAATCAATGCAGCTGTTTCGTTGGGAGCTCCAGTGTTTCTTAGACTTCATCTGATTCATTTGTCTAAGAGATTACATCAGTCATGTGTCAATCATATATCACTTTTCTTTACACCCACACTTTCTCTAGACCCAACCAATAATACCAACTAAACCATGGATTTGCTGGCCATATATTGAAAATGCAAAACAAATGGATATCTTTCATTAACTGCTCTTATTCATATACCTAACCTCATATACCAATAACAGGGTATGTATTTTAGGAGGGAGACAACTGAAAATTAAAACAATGGTAGTATTAGACTTGGAAGCTCTGTCTCATCTGCCTGGCAGACCTGCTGGAGTGGGCCATACACATCTGCAGAGTGAGGATATGATCTCTGATCCAGGCTCAGCATCAGAGATTTCATGTGGTACTGGGCATTGGAATACCTGACCTCTCATCATCCAGTGAAATTAAGTACCCTTTGCAGAAAGATTAGAAAGTAAATTAAACAACCAAAAGCGTTTTCACACATATTATCTTGTGGGATTTTATGGAAAGTCTCAACCCCAGCATCAAACAGTGTAAAAGGAGCAGCATGAGACTAATTATAAAGGATGCAAGTTTTGTTTGGTTTTGTTTTAAATCAATAGACTTTGCTGCTAAGAGCTATTTTAGGTTTAGGAGAAATTGTTTAGAAAGTACAGAAAAGTCCAATCTATTGCCTATATGCCACTCAGTTTTCTGTGTCATGGAAGTCTTCTGTAGATATGACCCATCTGTTATAATTTAGTAACAAATATTAACATGTATTATTAAGCAAAGTGCAAAGTCCACACTGGGGTTTGATCTATGTTGTGTAGTCCTATGGGATCTGACAATGCCATGTATATATCATTATAGATCATACAAAAGAGATTCAACTTCCTAAAAATTCACTACATTTTATGTGTTCATCCTGCTCCTCGTTCCTTAGACATCTGGAAACTGCTCATGTTTTTATCTATTTATGGCTTATATATTTTGGTTTCTAGAATGTTGTAGAGTTGGAATCACACAGCTGGTAGTCTTTGCAGTTTATCTTTTACTTGTATTATGCTTGTAAGTTTCTTCTGTCCTTTTCTGACCTATTAGCTCATATCTATTTGTTGTAAAGATGTGCCATACGTTCTGTAATCCACTCAGCTACAAAGAATTATCTTGGTTGATTTACATTTTGATCAATTATTAAGAAAGCTGTTATAAACATTCATGTGCAAGTTACTTTTTGTTTATTTGGTCATAAGTTTCCTATTCATTTATTTGTCTATGAATGTAATTGTGAGATCATGTGAAGACTATATTCAGCTTCATAGGAGATACGAATGGTCTTTGAGAGTGGCTTTATCACTTCAAGGTCACCTCTGTGTCTCTGCTCAGCATGGAGGACTAGCATCCCAACATGGCTGGCACCAAGCTGATAGTTCTTTTTTTTTGGTTCTTTTTTAAATTTTATTGTGAAAATACTGTACAGAGGGGTTACAATTAGATGGGCAAGATAATGAGTACATTTCTTATCAAGCATTGTAGCCTCCTCCTTTGTTTCCCCTTCCCATTCCTTCCCAGCCTCCCCCCCCCCCCGCCTACCCCACCCGATCCTCCCCCCCACAAAGTTGTAAACTTCATTTTCGATATGAAAACTTGTACTTCTCATTGTTGCAATGGGTCCACCTGTATCCTTATTTAAACGACTTGTTTTTCCCCTTCCCCTCTGCAAATTATACCGACATCAAATACAGTGAAAGCAGGGGTTTTACTGTGGGGAGGGACATAAAAAGCAACAAAGAAATAATCTTATAAATGAGTTAGAAACAAATGCATGAAAGAAAAAAAAACATTTGAATACATATCTTAGGATTCATTTTCCTAACATCACCTTATCTGACCTTTTCTGCTTGACTCATACATATACTAGATATTGCAAATAAGGGAAACCATGGGACCTATGTTTCTTTGGGCTTGGCTTACTTCACTTAATATAATATTTTCCAAGCCTTTCCATTTCCTAACAAATGGGGCAATGTCATTCTTTCTGATGGAGGCATAGAATTCCATTGTGTATATATACCACAATTTCTTGATCCATTCATCTAATGAGGGGCATCTGAGTTGGTTCCACATCTTAGCTATAGTAAATAATGCTGCAATAAACATAGTTGTGCTGGTAGCATTAGTGTGGTCTTGTTTGTGATCATTTGGGTAAAGGCCCAAAAGTGGGATTGCTGGGTCATAGGGGAGCTCTATGTGGAGTCTTTTGAGGAACCTCCATACTACTTTCCAAAGTAGTTGAACAAGTTTATACTCCCACCAACAATGAAGTAAGGTTCCCTTCTGTCCACATCCCCTCCAGCTTCTGTTATTAGAGTTCTTGATTTTTGCCATTTTAACTAGGGTAAGATGGTATCTTAATGTTGTTTTGATTTGCATTTCTTTTATGGCTAGGGAAGTTGAGCATTTCTTCATGTGTCTATTGGCCGTCCTTCTTTCTTCTTCAGAGAAGTTTCTCTTTAAATCTTTAGCTCACTTATTTATTGGACAGTTGTTTCTTTGAGGATTTGTTGTTGGGGGATTTAATTTTTTGAGTTCCAAGTATATTTTAGATATGAGACCCTTGTCCATTGTATGGCTAGTGAAGATCTTCTCCCAGTCCGTGGGCTTTCTATTGATCTTGCTAGCTATGTCCTTTGCCATGCAGAAGCTCTGCAGCTTCATGCAATCCCATTTGTCCAACCTTTCTTTGATTTGTTGTGTTTCCGGGTCTCTATTAAGAAAATTTTGGCTTGCGCCAAGGAGACCTAGGGTTTCTCCTGTTCCATCCTGTAATGTTTTCAGAGTGTCTGTTTTGACTCCGAGGTCTTTGATCCATTTGGAGTTGATTCTGGTGCAGGGTGATATATAAGGATCTAGCTTTAGTTTTCTATAAGTAGTTAACCAATTTTGCCAGCACCATTTACTGAAGAGGCTGTCTTTCTATTTTTTTTTTTTAGCTCCCTTATTGAAGATTAGATGGCTATAGGTCTGTGGATTCATTTCTGGGTTTTCAATTCTATTCCATTTGGTCCTGAGGTCTTTTCTTGTTCCAGTACCAAGCTTTCTTGATTACTATGGCTTTATAGTAGAGTTTGAAATTTGGTATTGATATTCCTCCAGCAGTGTTCTTTCCATTGAGGAGCGTTTTTGCTATTCGGGGTCTTTTATTGTTCCATGTGAATTTTTGGATTGCCTCTTTTATTTCCTTGAAGAATGAGGTTGGAATATTGATAGGTATTGCATTGAATTTGTAGATAGCCTTGGGAAGTATTGCCATTTTCACGATGTGAATCATTCCAATCCAGGAGCATGGGAGTTTTTCCCATTTTCTAAGTTCTGTTTTGATTTCCTCTTTCAGGTTTTAAAGTTTTCATCATAGAGGTCCTTCACTTCTTTGGTTAAGTTAATTCTTAGGTATTTTATTTTTTGTGGGGCTATTACAAATGGAGTTGCTTTCTTAATTTCAGCCACACTTTTCTCATTGTTGGCATACAGAAAAGCCATTGATTTTGGGGGATTAATTTTATACCCTGCTACTTTGCCAAAGTTTTGAATCAGCCAAGCTGATAGTTCTTTGTCTTCTCTTTCTAAGGCCACTTGGACTTCTCATTCATTTAAGACCCTCATCTTAGCTAGCTAGGAAAAAAGACAAGTGAAAACAACTAGATGAGCAAAAGGATTATTTACTGTGTCTACATTAATTTTTCCTTTCAATCTTAACCAACATTTCTCTTATGGGGATTTCTTTCCTCCAATTAGAAGATGAAGCATGCATGTATTTCTGTTGCCTTAAGGAATGTATATGTGTCTCAATGTCAGAGCACTTGTCTATTATGTGTGAAGCTGAAACAACAACAAAAAAGAAATAAACAGAGAATCAACCAAGTTTCATACAGACAGTCAGTGCTGGAAATGGAAGCCATCTGATATAAGAAATGATGCAAATGAAATAAATACACCAATAAACAAGCTTCTTCTCCCAATTCAACTTGGACATTGTGGGAATCTTTTGGCCAACACCACCATTTGTGATGTTAGTATTTCTTATGCTATAGCCCAAAGGAATGATTAACAGTGTCCCATAGTCAGTATAAAAGGTTTAGTGACAAGCTTGGTCTGAGTTCCAATAGTCAGAAAAGTTAGCTTTAAAACATTCCTTTCACTCTGCTTTAGGTAGGGAGCTAGTGTATTCAATCATATCCCATGAAACTTGGAAACTTGAGGGGATGGAAAGGAGAATGGGATGGCTTGGGAGGAATGGGGGAGAATGTTGAAAGGGGTGACATGGATCAAGATGCCTTGTACTCATAAACAGACATATTGAATGGTAACCCCTTTGTACAACTACTTAAAGATAATAACAATAATTTAAAAATCATTGGCAGCCCTCTCTGAATATAGACAATATTAGTAAAAGGAATATGCTCTTGTAGGGGTAAGCATTTTATAGGACTCTTTGTCAAGTATAAAAGAGAACTTTTTGTGTGTAGAAGCTAATTATGGAAATAAGCATAGTCCTGGAATTCCTAGCCAGATCAATAAAGCAAAAGAGACATAAAAGGGATCCAACTGGGAAAAAAGAAGTCAAACTATCCCTACTTGCAGAATACATGATTTTATATGTGAAGGACCCAGGAGACTCCACTCCCAAGTTCCTAGACCTGACCAATAACTTTAGCAAAGTATCAGGGTGTAGAATAAATTCATAAAATGAAGTAGCTTTTCTCTATGCCAACAATGACAAGATTGAGAGTAAAAACAGGAAAGCAACTTCATTTACAGTAGTCTGAAAAACAATACTTAGGTATCAATTTAACCAAGGAAGTGAAGGACCTTTATAATGAAAACTATTAAAAAATTAAAAAGGATTTGAAGAAGCGAAATGGAAATGGAAAGACCTCTTGTGTTCCTGGGTTGGAAGAACTAATATTGTGAAATGGCAATATGCCTAGGCAGTCTACAAATGTAATGCTGTATGCATCAAAATACCCATGTCATTATTCACTGAGATAGAGAAAACAATTAAAAAATTTATATGGAACCACAAAAGGCCCGTGGTGGCAAAAACAATCCCAGGAAAGCAAACAAACAAACACACAAAAACCCCAAACAAACACAGTGCTAGATGTATAATAATTCCAGATTTCAAAGTCTAATACAGAACCACAGTAAAAGAAACAGCCTGGTACTGGGAAAACAAACAACAACAACAACAAAAACCAGCCCCATGGACCAATGGAACAGAACAAAAGACCCAGAGGTAACCCTGTAGACCTACAGCCACTATTTGAAAAGGGAGCCAATAGTATAAGATGAAAAAAAAATACAACCTCTTCAATAAATGGCATTGCAAAAACTGGATATCCACATGCAGAAAACTGAAGTGACATTCCTGTCATTTGCATAAATATCTAAATCATTTTATATTTCGTCGATAAGAAAGGCAAGTCTTGGAGGTAAATACTGAAGTTAGAGTTAATATTTAAAACAAAGTTTACAGACTCTGTGGAATAATTGTGGCATTCTATTTAAGCTACATGTGTCCAGATTGACCTCTTTTCCCCATTCTCTGCTTCCTTGGACTCTTCCTAACCCTGGCAGGATGCAGGTTTGCAAGTACAGTCAGCATCACTCCCATAGGATGCGTGGTTTGGAAGTGATGAGTGATACCCACCCAACTTTCTTTGCTCTTCCATCTAACTTGTTTCCTCAGCTGTCAGTGATGTGGGGATTTACACATCTCTCTGTTCAACACCTAGATCAATTTCCTAAGAACACAGAAACAAATCAAGTGGCTTCAAACCATAGAACTTTATTGTCTTAGACTTCTGGAGGCCATAAGCCTGTAATTAAGGTATTGAAGGGTTCCTGCTCAGCAGGGTGCCTTCGCTCAAAGCTACACAGCCCCAATCTCGCTTTTCCACATGGCTTTCTCCCCATGTATGTCTTTGTCTTCACGTGGCCATCATATCGTGACAATACCAGTCCTAGTGGATTATGAACCAACACTTCTTCACTCTGACTCCATGTTTATTAATTGCATCTGTAAATCTACTTCCAAACTGTAACTCAACTTCAGACACATGCAGAGTTGCTGGAATTAAGAAGTCAAAACATCTTTGGGATGGTATATAATTCCATCCATAATAATAATATCTTCTTTTTTATGGAAACACCAACTTTCTTCTCAGGAGAACTGCTCTTCATCTACTTAAATGAACTAATTCTATTGTGCATGTCAGCTTCAGTATACCAGGTACTATGTATTCTGATATAGCTAAATTGAACAAAAATTGGGATGCATGCACACACACACACATTGAAATACAACAATACATATTTGTTTATATATATGCAATATATATATATATGTTAAAGTGGAAACAAACATACATATGTTGCAGGTGTATATGTATGTATGTATGTATACATCCTATTTCCTAAGATTTTTAACAAACAGATTAAGGGAAAATATTCAAGGTTCTCTGTGATAAACAAGGGACATAGAATGAGGACAGGCTGGCACCTGTTTTCCATACTCATGGAAGAAATCAGCATCAGAGAAATACACCAACTCCACAGAGGAACAGGAATAAGAGCTCCAAAAGTGTCCTGCTCACTAGAGTAATATGAAGTCCCTTTCTGCTTCAAGTAGTTTGATTAGTTTGGTTTCCTTTATTTATAAGGGAAGAACAAACTATAACAAAGGGACAACAAATTCCAATAAAAAATCAGGGAATGTTTGTCTTCTAGGGCTGGAAAGTAGCCACTGGAAGGCTCTTTTTATGATGCTGACACAAGACATCATGCTGGGAGCAACAGATTTCTACTGGAGTAGACATTCTGTATTTATCCCTAATTCACAAAGTTGAGATGAGAGACTAGCGAATATATGTCTAAGGAGTTTTAATTCCATGTTTCCATTTTATGAGTGTGTCTGTGGGCTGAGTTATTTTTTATACATATTTGTATATATATATATATATACATTCTGACTTGAATTTTTACTAGGTTATTGTTTTCTTTTTATTCTCTCTCTCTCTCTCTCTCTCTCTCTCTCTCTCTCTCTCTCTCTCTCTCTCTCTCTCTCTCTCTCTCTCTCTCTCTCTCTCTCTCTCTCTCTCTTTTGTTTGCCAGTCCTGGGGTTTGTACTCAGGGCCTGGACACTGTTCCTGAGTTTCTTTTGCTCAAGGCTGGTACTCTACCACTTGAGCCACAATACCACTCTGGCTTTTTCTGTTTATGTGGTACTGAGGAATCAAATCCAGAGCTTCATGCCTACTAGGCAAGCACTCTACCGCTAAGCCACCTTCCAGCCTACTGTTTTCTTTTGGTGAATTGAAATGATTAATTATAGTGATTTCTTATATAACATAATTAATTCTTTTAAAAATACATTGAGGCTATGTTATAATATATTTAGTCATTATGTCTGTTGAAGAGTATATCATTACAGGTGACTTTCCTAATGTCGCTAGATGCCTAAAACATAACTCTATATCCTCACCACTTATCTTTCAATTAGTACTTGTATATTCTTTTTTTCTCTTTCTTCTATTCTTTATCTTCAAAGTTAAGTTGTTTCTAATATAGACCATATAATTGATATTAATTTAGTCACCTTCTTGAAGCAGTCAGCTCATATTTGTTTCATATTACTGCTGATTCATTTAATTTATACAATGTTAAATTTGTGATTTAATGGCCTGTTTAACGCATGCATTTTCTTCTCTTTCCTGCCTTCTATTGGACCAATTAAGTATCTTTTATCATTCTATAATTTGTTCTTTATTATCCTATTGTTTATACGGTCTTTTATACTAGTTTTATTGGCTACATTAAAAGATGATAGCAAACCATATTGAATTATTAACATCTAGTATATAGTAGTACCTCAAGTCTTTTTGAATAGCCTAATGTGCTTGTAACATTGATATGCCCTTGTTTAGAAGGTGAAACAAGATGCTGTGATTGGCTGGGACTCCATTTAAGGATCAAAAGCATATTCTAAGTAGCATTCAGGATGTTTAAATTTATATGAAAGAGAAGTATGAGACTTCAAATAAAATGAAAAAAACTGAGCTAATCTGAGAACTAAATAAAATGAAAATTAAATAGTGATATAAAAAGTCCAATGACATTTTAGTTGTAATCCTGGCACAGCCATTGGCTCATGTCTGTTACCCTAGCTGCTCAGGAAATCATGGTGCAAAGCCAACCTGGCAGGAAAGTCTGGGAACTCTTATCCCCAATGAACCACCAAAAATCCAGAAGCAGAGATGTGGCTAAAGAGGCAGAGTGCCAGTCTTGAGTAAAATAGCTAAGGCACAGCTTCTAGGCTCCTAATTCCGGCCCCAACAACAGCACACATGCATGCACACCCAAACTTCTGTAGAATTGAAGGTCTCTTTGAAAAAACTAAAGAGCACACAACTGTAGAAAAAGTCAGGTAGAATACAGATTGTGAGTATTCTTAGGAAAAAATAGAAAAAATGTGAGGAAAGTAATAAAAGAGGTAATGAAAATGAAAAAAAACAATTATTTATGCTTGAATAACTTGTCTGTTGGAAAGTTGAAAAATACACATGAAATAGAAAACGGTCAGATATAATTTTTTTGAGCTGTAGAAGAAAACTGGCAACGTTTTCTTCAACAAATATTGAGATGATGGGCTTTAACTGAATCAAAACTAAGAATGAAAATCTCCCTGCAAGATAGGCTCTGTGCTTTCTTACCTGTGTCATTTGGGCAACATTCACTTGTTTGAAAGCTAAAGTATTTGGGGGGATTGTGAGGATAAATAGACAATGAAGCATTTTCTATAAACAGACCTATATGTCTGTTAAATAGAAGCCTGTGTGGCTGAGTTAGTGATGCACATCTTAGATGAATAGTGACACTTCAGGAGATGGGGGGTGGGTAGCATTCCACTTGGAAATCGCCTCTGGAAATTCTATGCTAATCAAACACAAGAGGTATGCTTGTGATCAGCAAGAAGTCACAAGGAACGTATCACAGAATTCTCTGAAACTTCATTGCAAGGGTATTCTCCATTTTAAGATAAGCTACTCTCTGGGAATTAGGTCACATATTTCTGGAAATGGGCATGATTGAGTTAAAGCCTTCCTGTTGTTCTATGGCAAGATTGTAATTTAATTATTTTCTAGGACTAGATCTCCAGCACTCTAAGGTGACAGTATTTTTTCTTAGCTCAAAGGCATCTCGGCATAAGGACCTATTTTAACATTTTCCCAAAAGCTAGGAAACGGAAAAGGGGGTGTCCACTATGTCCAAGTGATATCTTTGAGATACAAATTAGTCCTTGAGGTGAGAATTGTTGACTAACATAGTCCCAAGATGCATACAAAGAATAGCTAAAGAAATGGCTACATATAAACTCACCAAAAATTTCTGGAAGTTCTTGGGTGACAGGAATACTGTGAAAAACTCTCCTGATTGTTATCAGAAAATTTTGCATAGTTCAGTTATATTATTGGTGCAGATGTTAACAGGAGAATATCTATTAAACATAAACTAATGAAGACTGACATTCTTAGACTATTGATACAAAGTTAGTTAAGAAAACAACCAAACTTCTAGAAGACTGAGGTGCAATAAAGATGTTAAATAGGAAAGGATATAGCACAAGGATTACTTTTGGAAAGAATAATATACAGGTTGCTTTTTATGTGACAATCCTTTGTACAACACCACTGAACGGTCCTAGGATGGGTGTCCTTATCAGGAAGGGGAAGAATCATTTGAGATCTTCTAAACATAAAAAATACATGGTTGTTACTGCCATGCAGGGACCAGAAAGCTGCCGTAACCACTCATCCAGCTCATACCCAGACCCTGGAATTCTGCCTCAAGAAAATCCGAGGATTTCTTAAAGTTGTTACTATAAAGGTTATGTACAGAGGGGTTATAGTTACATAAGTCAGTTTCTTGAATTATGAGCCAAGTAAAGAGTATATTTCTTTGTACATAATGTTTCCCCTTCCCTTTCTCTAAGAAAAGCCAGCTTATCCACTGTTAATCTGTTTGCCTATAGCAACAGCCAAAATAGAAACAAAGTGACTTTCTCCTTCCCTTCCTCATCTAAATAGCATATGAGGTTGTCTAATTTGTTAACTCATACTCACATTTATAGTTACAAACATGTTGGAGACATAGAACCTATGGAATTTTAGCTTTTGCAGAAAGACTAGAAATTAATAGCCTTACTCCTATGATAAAGTGTATTAAAAGGTTTTGGTTGGATGCTGGTAGCTCATGCCTGTCATCTTAGCTACTCAGTATGATGAGATCATGGTTTGAAGCTGGCCTGGAGACTTATCACTGATTAATTTGCAAAACAACCCTGTAAATGGAACTGTGGCTGGTAGACCACTAGTCTTGAACAAAAGACATCAGGGAGAGCTACTGAGTCCCTGACTTGACTCACGACTGGCAACAACAACAAAAATGTTTTTAACAGTTCTTGAATATGGACTTACCATATTCCCCATAAGAGACAAAACCACTTATCTATCAAAGAATAGTACTCAGATTGTTTCGTTGGGTCTGGATTATTTCACTTAACATGAGTTTTCCTATTTCCTTATGAACATTACAATATCATCCTTTCTGATGGATGCATAGAATTCCATTGTGCATAAATATACCACATTTTCTTGATCCATTTGTCCACTGAGGATATCTGGGTTGATTCTATATCCAGCCTCAAAGAAATAAGTTTCGTGATTTTCTCCTTTGGGGTGACTAGAATGTGCCTGTAAATCTACAAGTAAACACATTGGATGGTAAATAATAAAAAAAATACACTTGACATGATAAATTACACAGTTCTCTAGGCATTCACATTGGGTGAGACCTAAGGAGGATATTCTTAGGAGAGGATCACAAAGGCACAAATAGCTATGTGCATGTGATCATGTAAAATAATATTTATTGAAATGAACTCCAGAAAATGGAAACAAGAGGGCATTTTTTTCTTTTTTGCTGTTTATGTTTTCTTTTCCTTTTGTCTTGTTTGTTTGTCTGTTTTGGGGAGGGGAAGGGGGTATAGAAATAGGGGAACAAAGGGTAAAAAATGCACCACGAGACACTATGTTGAAAACGAACTATCCAACTTGAGGATGGGAGGGAAAAACTGGAAGAAAGCCAGGGAAGGGGTGACACATTAAAAAAGAAATGCAGGGGGCTGGGAAGGTGGCTCAGTGGTAGAGCGCTTGCCTTGCATGCCTGAGGCCCTGGGATCAATTCCTCAGCACCACATAAGCAAAAAGAAAAAAGCCGGAAGTGGTGCTGTGGCTCACATGGTAGAGCGCTAGCCTTGAGCTGAAGAGCTGAGGGACAGTGCCCAGACCCAGAGTTCAGGCCCCACGACCAGACCCCCCCCCCCAAAAAAAAGAAAAGAAATGCACTCCTTACCTGACTTATGTAACTGTCACCCCTCTGGGCATTGCCTTTACAATAACTTACAAAAAACTCAGATTGCTTTCAAAAAACAATTCTAGTAAACTACAGAATTTCCTTGACCTAAAGATGAAAGTAGTAGATAGTAATTATGCTTAGCTAATACTTTTTTCTTTGTAAGAGACATACTTAAATATGCAAGGTTTCAGAAAACAGCACAGTATTTTGTGATACCCTTCTGTAAAAAAAATACATAAAAATAGAAGTTTGCCAGATGAAAGTTAAATTGAAGTAACTAAAAGCTTGGCACAACAGGTTTCTGGCTTATCTTTTAAGAGGGTGAATTCTCAATGTTAGGGGTGGAGTTGGACCAGGTGTTGTCAGGTGAATTCTCAGTGCTTTATTTTTTCAACTATGTTGTTTCTGCTTCTGCTTACTTGGTAATGGCAGGAAAACATACCTTTTGCTTTTTATTTATCACACAGTACAGAGGCCACCATGATGGCCATTTTCTGCTGGTCTCTACTAACTCTGTCCAAATGATTTGCAAAGTAGATTGTTGGAATGAGAACTAACGAAAGTGAAGTACATGAAGAAAAATCAATTTTAGCTCCAAGAATCTTCAGTCATGTATTTTTGGATCTTTAAAACTCTCGTTGAGGGATCTGAGACACTATGATCTAGCCTTTAAATTGGGAAAGATTAATAATCCAGCAATGATAGCTGTTGTCATCAACCCCTCTTCACACCACTTCCCTGTGTCTCTATAAGTATTCTCATAAAAATCTGTTCCCTCAGTGTCATTAGAAACTATCCAGTGAAAGTCCTAGTATGCATGTAAGTGATATGATATCTTATAGGCAGAATGGGTACAAGTGATGTTCTTCACTTTTTCTGTATTTATCAAGTTTTCTAGAGAGAAATTCTATTTTAATGAATAATTCATTTAAGTGAATGAAGTCACCAAATCATTTAAGATGAAACCAATTTTATTTCCCCTCTCTAAAACACTCTAGCCATTTGTAGCCATAAGAATTTTAGGGATATTCAGCAATATATGTGTATCAATGATTTTAAAGTCTTCAGTAGACTAACATGTTGCCTTCCTAATCACAACAATGCTTTTAGAAGCCAGTTACATTCTATAAATGAACTTTGATGACAAATTTGGTTCAAAACAAAAATCCTGCAATTTGGGGGAAGGAGAAGGATTGGGATTGGGGGGAGGGGGGAGGCTGGGAAGGGATGTGAAGGGTAAACAAAGGAGGAGGCTGCAATGCTTGGTAAGAAATGTACGCATTATCCTGCCCATGTAATTGTAACTCCTCTGTACAGTATGTTCACAAATAAAATTAAATTAAATTTAAAAAAATCCTGCAATTTCAGAACTCTTTCTTTCTTGCAGAAATAGGAAGTGGATTTCTGACTTGGACCTTTTCATGGCTCATATTTTATCAGTATATATTTTTTATACTTGAGGTAAAATAATCCAGTAATTCCATCTTAAAACTATATGCAGTTAGCTAGATTTTAATTTGGAAATAAATAACCAAGCCATGCATTGTAATGTAGAAAGTTAGAGAATTCAGGTCTTTTTTTTTTTTTTTTGGGTCCGGTCATGGGGCCTGAACTCTGGGCCTGGGCGCTGTCCCTCAGCTTTTCAGCTCAAGGCTAGCACTCTACCACTTGAGCTACAGCGCCACTTCCGGCATTTTTTTCTTTTTGCTTATGTGGTGCTGAGGAATTGAACCCAGGGCCTTGAGCATGCAAGACGAGTGCTCTACCACTGAGCCACCTTCCCAGCCCCAAGAGAATTCAGGTCTTTGAACTGTTGTGTTTGCCAAAATTTTAATGTGAAGGAACAGCCAGAGGATTTTTTTTTTGTAGACTTATTAAATGAAATGTATATATAGCACACATACGTAATAATCTTAAATATAAATATCTGATATGAAAGGGATATTAAAGAGAAATAATAGGACACTTGTGTAGAATCAACTATATGTGTGTGTGTGTGTGTGTGTACACATACATATCTCATAAAAACTAAAATCAAGTAGAGCCATAAAATGCCTGTGTAAATGTTTCTGTAAGGTTGGGGAAATGCTCTTACTTCTACTGTTGTTTTTATTCCCAGCAGAGATACATAGAAATGCCAATGAATGCAGTAAAAATGGAAGACAGATGGATTTTTTTCAATGATATGAAATCTCCCTGTTAATTTTTTGGTTCCATTCCAAGAAGTCTCTTCTATACCTAGTCTCTCCAAGCCTGCTCTTGATTAGCTAAGATGCAAGGAAATTTCATGGTAATACAATTTGTGATAACTTACTGATCATTTAAACTGTCAAATACAGGATGTCTGACACATTCAACACAGGAAAATGAGCAGCAGCTAAAATACATAAGGGGTATAGATTCATGAGGTCTAAGTTTATAGTGTGACATTTTAATGTGGCTATAGCTGTTAACCTTGTGGAAGTCATACTTCCCCCGATCTTAGTTTCTTGTCATATCACATGTAGATAATGCCGTGCTGTCTAGACAAGAACACCACCAATGACAGTGAACATCCAATGCTGTCATTCAGTGATACTGGGTATTCTTTGTGTCCTGGTTATTGAGCCACTTAGCTCCCTGGAACAGAATGAGCTAAAAATGGCATTTCATATGACATTGTAGTCATTGGAGAATAATACTTTCTCTATTCCTCTCTCTTTCAGTAGTAATGACATGTAAACTCAGGCCTGTGTGTGTGTGTGTGTGTGTGTGTGTGTGTGTGTGTGTGTGTGTGTGTGTGTGTGTGTGTATGTGTGTGTGAAGGAGGTGCTCTACCATTTGAGCTTTACTTCTATCCCATCTTTTGGATTTTTATTCTGCTGTGCAAGACAGACCAGAAGCACTGGAGAGTAAACAGTCCTTAAGAAGGTCTTCTAGTGGTTTCTTCTATAATGCTATAGTTATGTCATTTGGAATGATATAAGCACTGTATCAACTTGAGCAGTCTTTAACATTTCAGGCTTATTTGTCTTCAAAAAAATCCCTTTCTCTCACAGAAGACGAAAGCATGAGCTGTGAGAACAGTGGGATCTCATTGCCAGAGATTGTTTATGGAGAGTTTTCCAGTTTAGTTATTCCCAGGCCTGGTAATCTCTTCCCTGTGCATCACTGTGCACAGAACTGAGGGCTGGGTGCAGAATACAGCGGCATACAATGGATGAGCATGCTCCCTAAGTCCTCTTCTTGCTGAACTCAGCCAAAAGTTTGCACATGAGTCTAAACAGATGTTTCTGTTGTTTAGGCCGATGAAGTTTATAGAGTGCATGTTTATATTTGCAAAGAGAATGTGCAGAGTTCATTGAGTCTTGAGATCCCATCTCTCTGGAGGTTGGACTGCCTAGTAAAGCTGGAACTAAAGTTGGATGGAGCACTAACAGTCATTTGGGTGCTGCCAAGCCAAGATAGTCCTTTACTAGCCAGTAGGAAAGAAATAAGACACACAGACATTGCTTTGCCTTAAGATGGTTGATATTCTAAGGTCAGAGCCTTAGAAATACTTTGCATTTTAACCAACTTATTGCATCTTGCATGTAGTGGATACACAGAAAATGTTCCCCAATGTCAATTTGGTAGATATGAAATAAAAGCATAAAAATATCCAACATACCTTTTAAATGATAATTTCATGTATCATGCTATCAGTCACCTCAAGTTCTGGCCATAGAAGACTTGATTTGTTATTGTTTCACAATTTAACAGGATGGGCACAAAAGAAAATTACAGTCTGCCACACATATATCAGTTCTGTACTAAAATATTTGTCTTTTGGTTACTAAATATCAGATTGTGTTTTTGTTTTATAAGGATACATGTGTACTGGGCCCACACTTATAAGCCTAGCTACTCAGGAGGCTGAGATCTAAGATCTCAGATTGAAACCAGCCCAGGCAGGAAAGCCCATGAGACTCTTATCTCCAATTAAACACCAAAAAGCTGGAAGTAGAGCTCAAGTGGAAGAGTGCTATCCTTGAACAAAAATGCTCAGGGACAGCATCCAGGCTTACAGTCCAAGCCCCATGACTGGCATTCCCAAGCGCGTGCACTCACATGCACACACACACACACACACACACACACACACACACACACACACACACACACACACACACACACACACACACACAGAGAAAGTGGGACAGTCCTGTTTTCCATGGTAAGTACAGAAAGGGATGAGCAGGAGCCATTTGGACCCCATTAAATGCCCTCATCACTGAACATGATGAAAAGCCAGGACTAGTGTCCCGGCTGTGTGACCTGTGAAGTTTCCAATGTTTCCTTTAGTGCTCTGCTGCCATGGTCTTGAAGTTCTTGATGCCTTTTGGCTCAAAGGCTCCGTGTAATAATTTTTCACTGATCTCTGCAAACTACAGATGGCCCTGCTAGACTCACTATATCATCCAACTTGAGAGAGTGGAGTCAAGTCACCGCAGGAGTTGGGGAAGCTCATGGTGCCTGGGCTGGGCGAAGGGTGCAGCGGTGAGCGGCGGAAGCTGAGCGGAGCCCCTGGTCACTTCTGTGTCCTTGGAGACCAGAGCCTACCCAGGCATTCCCAGAGTAGGCATTCAACTGCATTCCAACACCCCCAGCACAAGACACAACTTTCTCTGCTCTGTGCATTCGAGGGCTACAACAGTACTGCCTTGGCTTTATCATAACAACCGCAACACGTGGATCATCTACTGTGCTGAAGGTCAGAGGGTCAAAGGCAAGGTGCTGTCAGACAGCTCTCTTTGCGAGGCTCTGGAGGAGAAGCTGATGCTTGCCTGGCCTTTTGGCTTCCAGTGCTTTCTGGCAATCCTTGGGACTTGTTAGCTTCTAGATGCACCCCTCTATTTTCTCCTCTCCTGCACGTGGTGCTTGCACCTGTAATTTGTGTCTTTACCCTAGTAGTTTGTGTGCTATCAGGGCACTGGTCCAATAGGACTTGAATCCTTTCCACCAAGGAAGACCTTGTCTCTCCTTGATGGCCTCTAAAATTATTCCCAAATAAAGTCTCATTCATAGATTCTGAGGCATGAATTTTGGAGAGACATTTCTAAAGTCAGTACATTTACAAATGTTGTCATAATGAATTATCTTCCTTTTTTGCTCATGAAGGGGCATTACTGGGGGTTACAAATGCCATGTTAGTGAATTATCTCTCTTTGGGACTCATTACCCAGGCAACACAACCAATTTAGCCAGTCCGCCAACACTTTTTGCTTTTATTTCCTGCTTTTATTTTTGCTACTGGGGCTGGAGTGTGAACTCAGGACCTTGTGTTCTTATTTGGCTTTTCTTCTAACAAATGGTGCTGTGCCACTTGAGCCACACTTTCAGTCCAGACTTTTTGCTGGTTAAGTGGAAATAAGAGCCTCATGGATTTTTCTGCCTGGGCTGATGTGCAGCCTTGATCCTCAGTTCTCAGCTTTCTGAGCAACTAAGATCACAGACACGAGCCACCAATACTCAATATTAGGCTATGATAGTAGTTTTCAGGTGCTACCATAACTATTTTTTCAGATATAATCGTTTCTATTTTTTTGTGTCCAGGTTTAGTCTCAGATCATGATTCTTTTACTTTATACTTTCCATATAGTTGGTATTACAGAGTCAATCATCCTATGATTTTTCTCTAGATGGGGTCTCAGTAACTTTTTGCTCAGGCTGGCCTCAAACTGCAGCCTTCTTATCACTATTTTCTGAATAGCAGGCCAAAAATTACTTTTTGATCTCGTTGTTCAGTATCTTACTTTGTTCATTTCAGCCATCAATGTTGATGAATGCAACTAATCTGTGAAGATCTTGGTTTTCTAGGGGAAAATTATTATATATGACCAGTGTATTAAATAACAAGTGTTTATTTACTCTAAGAAACTGAAATAAGTGGATGGTGTTTCATGTGAGATAAAGACAGAGAGGCTGGAGGATGGCAAATAAAATGTTCTCTGGATCTTCACACAAATAGGATTTGGGAACTAATAGCTAAGATTTGGGATTTGGGAAACAAAGGACTTCAGATTATACAAGGATCTGCTTGAATATTACCTCCACACGAAGGGAGCCATCAGTACTTTTTTTTTTTTTTTTTTTTTTACAAGAGATTGGCATGAATACATTGGCATTTTGGAAAATCTCTCAATCAGAAGAACTCTAATGAGGAGTGAGGTTGAAAGTGAGAAAATGAACAACAGCAGTCCTATAACCCAGGAGACCAGGAGAGTAGCAGTCATGGTGGTGGACGGCACCGTGGGGCTTGACTGTGTCTAGGATCCGTAGGCCCGATAAGCAGACAGACAGATGTGAGACATGACAGAGAGGGTGGAACTCAGGTTGACTTAGAGCTGGATGGCACCTTCCTTATTTGCTGATGTGTTCACCACCAAATGTATAACCATCAAATGATATATAATCACCAAATGAACCACTTCTCAGCCACTTGTAGGAATTACCTTTCCACACACTTGGTGCTAAAAAGTCTTGGATCAGAAAAGTCTTTGCTGCGTGAGGGCATTATTCTATAAATCACAAGATGTCCAGCACCATCCTTGGATGCATCTGTTAGTGCCAGTAGCACCTTTCTAACACTAGTAAGGACAATCAAAATGGTCTCCAGGTGTTGCCAAATGTTTCTTAAAGACACACTTGCCCTGGGTTGAGATTAATATCAGGTTAATATTGGGTTAATATCAGGTGTAGTGAGTATACAAGACTGAGGCTCCTGGTATGGACTCTACTGCAGTTGGAGGAAGGCGCCTAGAATTTACTGGAAAAAAATCTGATATGTGAATTTAGATGACAAAAAAAATCCCTAAGTTTACATGTAAGCCTAGGACTTCATGAAAGTTAGAAATCAGCCCAAATGTGTAAGATTACAAGATCAAGGAAGGCACCTGGGATCCCCAATATTTATAGTTGGCATGAATGCTGGCACTGGGCTTATCGAAGAATGCAGGCAGGAACTCTGAGTGTCCTTCTGCCTTGCTTCTATGAGTCCTAACAAATGAGCATCAGTGTGATTTTTCCTAATGGTCAAATTACAGAAGGGGCAAGGGTGGTGGGGGGCGATGCAAAGAAATAGTTTAGAGATCCAAAGCCAAGAGTCATGCTAAAGTAGTAGTTTGGCAAGTAGCTGTGAAGAAGAGAGAATTATTTCACAAATAATTTAGTGTGTGTTTGTGTGTGTGTGTGTGTGTGTGTGTGTGTGTGTGAGAGAGAGAGAGAGAGAGAGAGAGAGAGAGAGAGAGACAGAGAGACAGAGAGACAGAGAGACAGAGAGACAGAGAGACAGAGAGACAGAGAGACAGAGAGAGAGAGTGTTCATCTGGAGGCTTGAAGTCAAGGCCTGGGTGCTGTCCCTGAGCTATTTGCTTAAGGGTAGCAATCTACCACTTATGTTATACTCCACTTCTGGTTTAGTGGTTGGAAATAAGAATTTCATGGATTTTCCTGCCTGGCTTCAAACCCTGATCCTCAGATCTTAGCCTCCTGAGTAGCTATGATTACACCCATCACAGTTATAATACATTTTTTTATTGTGAAAATACTGTACAGAGAGGATACAATTACATGGACAAGGTAATGAGTAAATTTCTTATCAAGCACTGTTGCCTCCTCCTTTGCTTCTCCTTCCCATCCCTTCCCATCTCCCCACGCCCCACCCCCCCACCCCCACCCCCCGCCAAAGTCGTAAAGTTTGTTTGTCAACATAACGTCTTGTACATCTCATTGTTGCAATGGGTTCACCTGTATCCCTATTTAAACAATTTGTTTTTTTTTCTTCACCTCCACAAATTATACCTACATCAAATACAGAGAAAACAGGGGTTATACTGTGAGGGAGGGACATACAAAGCAACAAAGAAATCATCATATAAATATGTTAGAAACAATTGCAAGAAAGAAAAAAAAACATTGAGTCCTTATCTTGGGGTTCATTTCCCTAACATCAACTTACCTGACCATTTCTGCTTGTCTCAGACATATGCTAGTAATTTCAAATAAGGGAAATCATGGGACCTATGTTTCTTTGGGCCTGGCTTACTTCACTTAATATAATTTTTCCAAGTCTTTCCATTTCCAAACAAATGGGGCAATGTCATTCTTTCTGATGGAGGCATAGAATTCCATTTTGTATATATACCACATTTTCTTGATCCATTCATCTAATGAGGGGCGTCTGGGTTGGTTCCATATCTTAGCTATAGTAAATAATGCTGCAATAAACATAGTCATGCTGGTAGCTTTAGTGTGGTCTTGTTTGTGATCATTTGGGTAAATGCCCAAAAGTGGGATTGCTTGGTCATAGGAGAGCTCTATGTGGAGTCTTTTGAGGAACCTCCATACTACTTTCCAAAGTGGTTGAACAAGTTTACACTCCCACCAACAATGCAGTAAGGTTCCCTTCTGTCCACATCCCCTCCAGCATCTGTTGTTATTAGAGTTCTTGATTATAGCCATTCTAACTGGTGTGAGGTGGTATCTCAATGTTGTTTTGATTTGCATTTCTTTTATGGCTAGGGAAATTGAGCATTTCTTCATGTCTATTGGCCATCCTTCTTTCCTCTTCAGAGAAGTTTCTTTTTAAGTCTTTAGCCCACTTATTTATTGGGCAGTTGTTTCTTTGAGAATTTGTTGTTGGGGATTTAATTTTTTGAGTTCCAAGTATATTTTAGATATGAGACCCTTGTCCATTGTATGGCTAGTGAAGATCTTCTCCTAATCCATGGGCTTTCTATTGATCTTGCTAGCTATGTCCTTTGCCATGTAGAAGCTCTGCAATTTCATGCAATCCCATTTGTCCAACCTTTCTTTGATTTGTTGTGTTTCTGAGTCTTTATTAAGAAAATTTCAGCCTGTGCAAAGGAGACCTAGGGTTTCTCCTATTTCATCCTGTAAAGTTTTCAGAGTGTCTGCTTTAACTCCAAGGTCTTTGATCCATTTGGAGTTGATTCTGGTACAGAGTGATATATAACATTTTAAAGCAAATGTTTTGTTATCTTTTCTTTAGAAAGAATACTTGGAAAAAAAGTTGTAGTTTAGTTTTTTAAGTGTCTGTTCATTTTAAAATTTTCTATTTTAAAATTGCTTAAAATTAAAACCAGTTACATTTACCATTTTGAAAAGAAAAAAGAACAATTTAAACATAAGTAATTGGGATACAACTGACATTGTCCAGAAAAATAAACTACTGGATAGGATAGTCAAACAGAATTTTTTCTGAGGAACTAAGATCTCTAAATTAATCTAAAAAAATGAACCTTTACCCAACATTGTGAGTGAAAGCCCCATTTGTCATGGTCTGAATGAAACTAGTATGTAATTCTCTTAGTTTTAATCGCATAAGTTCTATGTGATAGTATTATTGTTGTAAAAGAGTCAAACAACCCAGAAGTATTTAGACAATGCCATGAATGTCCCATTCTCCTGTCTGCCACCCTCCACGCTTTCTCCTTCTATCCTCAGATGCAACAGTTCTCAACTGTGTGGCGTTCAGCTCTCTAGGCCCCTCTGCTAGACACCGAGTCTACTCTGTGAATGGGAAACATTGTTCTGCAGTTTGACCTTTCTCTGGTCCAGGGCATGGAGGGATCTTCAGCATCTCATCCACAGAAACAGGTTTTCTTTTCAATAAGGAGAGGGTGAGCTAACAGAATTAAATCCATGCAACATTCGTCACTGAGTATGTCAGTGACAGCATCAAACCGACAGTTCTGTCTTTGGAAGCTATGTGCAGGCTTTGCTTGGTGACTAGTATGCTAGATATCAAAGTCAGAGTATTGAAACTGGGTTAATGTGGAGGCAAAAGTGCTGTCCTTCATCTCATAGCAATCAGAAACCACGAGACTGACTGAAACTATTTTATTTTGCTCAAATCTCTTCATTATGTATCAGTCATGTTTAGCGGGAAGACAATAAAAGTGCCTGAAAAGAAAATTTGGCAAGCAAGGTGGAAGAAGCCTTTTCTTGGTAGGAAAGATGCTTAGGTGTCTATTCTCATTACATGATTTATGTTCCTGAGGACAGAATGGAGAATATTTCCTAACGAAGGCGGGCCCGAGGACCTCTTTATTTGCTCCTGTATTTCTAATTAATTCAGTGCATCCAGAATGAGGCCAACTCTACAATTCTGTAGTGTGTGAGGATTTCCAGGAAAGTCTAAATCGAGCCCTTTACTTTCACCACAGATTTTTCTTCTTCAAGTCAGTGCTGTCCTAGGAACGTCATAGAAACATGGGCTATTTTCAGGTCATCAGAGAAAATTGCTCTATCTGGTGCACACAGACAGATTCTTTCCTAAACTGGACTTCCTTTATTCTTGGCAAAATGGTCACCAATTAGAAACAGTCCACTGATACATTGTCGGCTTCTTTCTGAAGAGATTCTCTCTTGGTCATCATTCCCATTTGATAGCTGGTTAGAGCTTTCCCCCACACCGCATGATTCACTCACTGGGTCTTCATGCCCTTCTTCTCGGTGTGGTGAGCAGGTCCAGTACCTCTTCCCCAGCGGTCCCTGAGTGTTTGCCTTGGTGTATGAAGAACTACAAAGTGCTGGGGCAGAGTCCCCAGTGCTACTTTCATGCTCTCACATGTGACCCTAGGGCAAACCGGTTGTCAGCTTGAGTTTCTTCATCTGGGAAAATGGGAGAGAACGCTCTCTGACCCACTTAGAGCCTTGTGTTTGCTTGGAGGAGAAAAAGGGGAATCTGTGTGCAAAGATCAGTGTGCAGCACGTACAGTGCGGGGGCACAGCACACAGCCTGAGTGCTCATGAGGTTTGGAGTGCTGGTGGAATCCTTGCCTTCCCCCCTGTTGCTCATGGAGAGCACCCGCATGAACGTCCTCGCTTACCACCTTGTTTCGGTCCTTTTCTCCCAATTTCATCCATCTCAGAGACCAGCCAACACATGCAGGTTAGACTTGAGTATCTGTAGATGAAACTTGAGATTCTGCCATTCTGGGAATCACGGGATGGTCACAGGGGTAGGCTATGCACCTACCCCAACCTTAGCTTACACACCTTCTCTTCCTGGTACTTGATCATGGACAGGCAGGCAAAGTGCATGCTTTCACAGCTCTGCCCCCGAGAGTAGCTTCTGGATTTACTACTGTTCTGTTCTCAGCTTTACCTTGCTTCCTTTTCTTCCCTGGTTCCATTATTAAGTACCTTCTGGGGTGGGGTGGGGTCTATGAAGCATACAAATAAATAAACAATAAGAACTATACCTTATAGACTTTTGTGACGTGTTTAGCTTAGTGTCTGGAACTCTAAGGATTCAGGAAGTATTAGCTATTATTAGTGACAATATTAAATGATGTTGAACAGTCTCTAGCAGACACAATGAAGTATTTGGAAATGTTAGTTATTACTAGTAGTATTCAACTTACACAGGTGTCATGAGTTTAAGAATTAGTTGCTATCATTTGTGTCGTAGACATCATACTGAATTATTGCCTTGTAACAATATTTGGGCACAGCATCTTTTGTATACTTCCACCTTAGTAAACAGAGAATGAGATCTGTTTTGGAAATGGTTGAATGCTATTTGTTTTCTCTTTATCCATAGACATTTATATCTAGCTAAATTTTTGGCAATAGACCCCTTTGTATTATGCCTCCTTAGGCATGTATTTTATCTTTAGACAGAGTAGGGATCTGCTGTTGCAATAACTCCTCCATGAAGCACATTTAAATAACCTTAAAATACTATTTAAAAAAATTTAAAACAGCTTTGCCTGCTTGCCCTGCTGGCATTTTGCTTTGCTCTCCTCTTACCAATGTGCCCTGGTATGGAATTGTAAAATGCTTGCCAATAAGATAAGCTATGATCTCATTGCTTTCATTTGCATTTTCCTGATTTCTACTGAAAAACATTTTCCTATATTTGTTGGCCGTTTGCATTTCCTCTTTTGAGGACCGCCTGTTTTCTATTTACTTGCTCAAGATCTGATTTAGAAGGCCTGTTTCCTCCCAGGCATAATGGAAGAGCCCTTGAAATGTCCGAGGAACACATTACCTTCTTTCCTAGATCCACAATTTCTGCATATGAGAGTGAGAATGAATTCTTCCCAAATAATTTTTTAAAATTGGAATTATAATGCGATTGTAGTTTTACATCTTGAGCAGCGCTATTCAAAATGGTGTTAGCAGCACTGACAGATATTGCATTAATTTCCAGTCACTTTCTGAAATTTTTACTAAGAAACCCCAGGAGATGGGCTCAGGAAGATGGGCTAAGTTTAACAAGCCTTCAAGGTAATGAGAAAACTCTAAGATAAATCAATTATGAAATAAAACCCTAAAACTGAATTAAGATCATGATTACATTTTATACTTTTATATGACTTAATAGCTAACATGTGAAAGGTTCGTTGGTACTTATAACATCTTAGCTATTGTCTTATTAGCTGCTCTTTATTGTGATTAGAATACCTAGCATAAAGAACCCCAGGGAAGAACGATATATTTTGAAGCATGGTTTCAGAGAGTTAACTCCATGGCCTCAAGGGCTTGGACAGGACATTATGGTAGCTGGAGCATGTGGTCGAAGAGAGCCACACATCTCATGGCAGACAGGAAACAGAGCAAGACACAGGAAGGGGCTAGGGATATGATCTGGGATATGCCTGTTTTACCAGATAAGCTCCACTTCCTGAATTTTCCAGAACCTGCCCAGATGGCATCCTCAGTTGGAAATGGACGCCTCAGGGCATGAGACTATGGGTCTCATGTCAGATGAGACACAATAGAATTATTGCAAGTGTCAAAAGCCATTCTTGCTTACATGATATTATTCCATCTACAGCATTTTTGAATAGAGGACATTTAAGAGCAAGAGAGAGGGGTGATGGGAGTCTAACTGATGGGTATATCAGTAAAAAGGGCTTAACAGAGAATTCTTATTCTCTTTGATATGTTCTGTATCTTGGTCATGCTGTTGGACTCATAAACCGACACATTTGAAAAAAATTGCATAGAACTGAAGAAATAAGTATAGGCAAATCTGAATATGATTTCAGTGGATTGTCTTGATGTCAATATTTTGATTTTGATATTATAATACAAGTTCAGAGATGTGGGGGAAATGTGAATAATGGTGCCAAGAGATCTGCCTATATTACTTCTTACAACTGGAAATGGTTCTCTGATGAGCTCAGAGGTACAATTAAACAATGACACCAGCTGCCACAAAGGTTTTACTAGGTTTAATTGTCATCAATTCTCCAAAATACTGATGGGAAACTGGGAAAACAGCTCATGGTTATTTATACTCCAAATCTGGCAACATATTCCAATTCTCTTAAGTAATAAGTTTAAAGGCTTGTAAAACAAAGCTTCAGCATGTAAGATCCAGGGCATTTAATTTCTAATTGAGAAAACTTCAGAAAGGAAAAAAAAAAATAACCCTATGAAACATAGCACTAATTCTTCTTTAAATAATGTTATCTTCAATAGTTTAATATGTTAACTATTCAAATATAAAAAGAAGAAGAAAGTAAAATACAGAAATAGAGAGACAAAACTAGTATGTTTTTAAGTTTTAAATTCTAGAGTTTAGTCCATTTTTATTGGAAGGTCAATCCTCTGTGGGAAAGAAACGATATAACAAGAAACACATTAGAGTTCAATTTCTACAGAGCAGACATAAGCACCATGAGAACTCCTAACTACACAAGAGAATGCAATTTCAAACCATTATGAAACAGAGTTGCTCAAGAGCCCCACACACCAAAGTACTTGCAGCTTGAAGGTGCGATTCCAGGGAGAAGAATGCTCATGATTCTGCGGTAAGCCATGCCAGTTTTGTTCTTTCTGACACCATTTCCCATCTAACTAACCTCAGGTAGCAAGTCCACAGCCAATACCGTTTCTTTTCAATATGAGAAGTTTCACAGGGAAGGCATTGAGGCTGTACCTAGAGGAAATGTTTCCTTGTGCTTCTTCAGGGATCCCTAATCCCCTAGGCTTCAGTGATTTTGACTTAGTGGATGGACATTTTAGACATGAATGGAACATTTATTTCAAGTTTAAGTGGTGCATTTGACACATAGTTTTAATGTGTGAACTATTAAATCTCCCAATATAAGTGGAAGATTAAAAGGAAGACGAGATGCCTCCCATTGGAATTGCTGTCTTCATTCTCTTTATTTGGATTCTTTCTGGATTTATCAAGGCCAATTTCACTTCCTCCAATATCCTTTTTCACCGTGTTAGCCGCCCCCCCCCTCCGCCCCCAAATAAAGTTCCCATGCTTGATAGTCCAAGTTGTCACATTTAAGCTATGATTGTTAACTTACTTTTGTAATTAAAAAAATCAAAATCATTTAGATACCCATGTCTTTCTTAGTGCCAACTTTATTGGGCTTTATTTCCTCATGAGTCTTCAGAGCCTGAGAGATAGGGACTTGGAGTTGACAGCATCGAAGCCAAATGAAGAGTCCTAAAATGGTAGTTTTGTTTTAGGGTGAACTTCCTCCTTGTTACATTATATTCTCAGAAAACTCCTACAAACACGTTTACATACTTTGAGGAAAACTCCCTGTGGTAGTTGCTCAATAAGCAAGTCCCATACTCTAGGTATTGGAGAACAACTTTTATGTATATGTCTTTCAGCGCTTTGGGAATCTCTACCCCCTCCAGAAACGGGAAGCCTATGGGAAGGAAGTTTTGTTTCATGGTTCTTGTGGTCCGAATTTGCATGTACCATCTTCCCAGACTCAATCTCCTTAAACAACCTCTCCACAAGAGCTGTGGAATGGCTCCTGGAACTTCAGTTTACTGTTGTGCCTCCTGCAGAGATAAGAAAAATGCTGGACTGAGTTCACAAACAAGGTTCAGAGGATAAGGACGAGAGCAAACAATTTTGCCTTGTTTTAGTTGCAGCTGACTGGGAGACTGGAGAGAAAGCATCTCAGGGAAAACCAAGCAGTCCTAAGTTTCCTCTTATTTGTTTATTTATCTTAGCAAACAGCACTTCTGCCGAGGGAGGGAGTGTGTTTGGGTATTCCCATGTTCCCTCTAACGAGTTCAGTTACAAAAACTAGGAGAGAGCTTCTTCTTGTCCCATATCTCTAATCATGGGATTGGATTAAAGACATTATATGTGTGTTTGTCCAGGGCTAGAGGAGTCCTGCAATGATTAGTTACTGACACTTGTTTGCTGTGTGACCAAGGCTGGAAACCAGCAGATTTCCATTCTCCTGTTCTTAAAATAATGCAGTCTTTCTGGATATCCTTCTGCCTCACTTTTACCTACTGTTATCTGTTACCAGTTTGAATTATGCTCATTTTTAATTAATGTCAGTATTTGGACTCTTCAAATAAAATCAACACATTGAATTAGGAAAAAGACAATGTCTCAAGTTGGGGATTTTCTAAGTAATAGATGAAAGGTTTAACAGATACAGTGGCTCACATCTATAATCCCAGCCATGCAAGAGGAGAAAACTAGAAAGATTGTGTTTGGAGACCAACCTGATCAAAAAGCTAGAGGGTGGTATAATTTGGGGAACGGAAAGGAAAAAACAAATTGTTTAAATAGGGATACAGGTTAACTCATTACAACAATGAGACATACAAGTCGCTATGTTGAAAAATGAACTTTACAATTTAGGCAGGGAGTTGGGGGGAATGTAGTTGTGGAGATGGGAGGGAAGGGATGGTAGGGGAAAACAAAGGAGGAAGCAACAATGCTTGATAAAAAAATGTATTCATTACCTTGCTCATGTAATTGTAACTCCTCTGTACAGTATTTTCACAATAAAAAACATTAAAAATCAAAAAATCAAAAAAAAAGTTAGTGGGACTCCTCTCTGAACTAAAAAGCTGCTCACCACTGTCTACACCTGTGATTTCAGGTACTACAAGGGAGATCCCCAACTTAGGCCGGCCTAAACAAAATCTTGAGATCCTGTCCAAAACAAAAAATAAAACAAACAAAACCCCAAAAGTCAAAAAGGATGGCTCAAGTAATCTTTACTCAAGTGATAGAGTGCCTGTCTAGCAAGAACAAGGCCTTGAGTTCAAACTCCAGTATTATCAAAAAATGGAGCAAAGGAAAAAAATACAATACTTTGAAAAACTACATTTCTAATCATTTGGCCGAGAAAGAAATAAGTATCTTATTTTATATAACTATGATGAGGTACTTAGGCATGGTGCCTTTGTGTTTCTCTCCTGACAGCATCTTCTTTGGTCTCACTGTGTGTGAATGTCTAGAATGCCGTGTGATTCATCATATCCCAGTGCATTTTAGAGCTAATTTCCACCTATCAGTGAGAACATGCATCATTTATATCTCTGAGCTTGGCTCACCTCACTTAACATGATTTGTTTTAGTTCCTAGATGTCCTGGCAAATGACATTATACATCTAAAAATGAACTCAAAGATTAAAAAAAGAGACCTCTCTCTTCTTTATTTTTTTTAGTCTTCTTTACCTTATGCATGGTGTATTCACGTGTGTGTCCTTAGGATGGTGAGGGTTTGGGTTCTCACCAAAGAAGAGGGACAAAAAGGTGACAAAGTGCAACAATGGAGCTCACTGGACACTGGTGACAGTGAGTGGAGATGGGAGGGGAGGATGTGGAGAGGGTGAGGGAACAGAAGACACTGTAGGAAAGGCAATGCACTCATGACCTGACTGGTGGAATTGTGATCCCTCTGTACATCACCTCTCAATAACAATAAAGTAAATGAATAATAAAAAGAGAAGTCAATATTGCCTACTTCAGGCCAAATAAGACACCAGCATTGCTCTTCATTCAGCCTCTCTGAATACCTTCCATTTCAGTTCCTTTATATACTTTGGGAGATGAGCAGAGTAAAAAAAAGAAAAAGAAAAACAAAGCAAAACAACAACGACAACAACAAAATACAAAACAACTGCCACAGAAACAATTGAGTCTGTAGTCTCTCTTTGGAGCTCCTATTCTGGAAAGCGTTCAGCATGCAGGGAGTCTCTCAGTCTCTCTCTCTCTCTCTCTCTCTCTCTCTCTCTCTCTCTCTCTCTCTCTCTCTCTCTCTCTCTCTCTCTCTCTCTCTCTCTCTCTCTCTCTCTTTCTCCTCCCTCCCCATCACTTGCATGGCTAGGACATCTGCTGCCCATGTGGGCAGGAAAGGTCACTCATGGAGAAGATTGACTCAAGGTATCCCCACCCTCTGCTCTCCAGGAGCCTCTGGGAAATTTATTCCACCTGAAGCTTGCTTCCTGCTGGGTCCTAGAAGTCAGTAGACTTGGGCTGACTCTAAGTACCAATTTTTTTTTAATTCACTAAGACTCCCCTGGGTAATGCAGGCAGGCCATGCTGACCTAGAATACCCCACACGGGGCCCTGGAATTCAATATGTGTAAAGCGAACCACTTTTGATTTGTTAGCCTCCTGGCACAATATCAACCCATTCTTTGTCAAGAGAAAGTTTGAATCCAGCCCGTTGTTTGTGCTTCATACAAGTTTGATATGGTGAGAAATGTGCATTTTTATTTCTTCGAAACCCAAGAAAGGCTGTTGGAGAAGACAGTGAGCGTCACTGTGGCCGAGGTCTCCCCCCTGGCCAGTGTGGAGGATCTGAGGATTTGATGCACCATTGTGTCTGGCCTTTGGCTCTCCTTTTCAGAAGAAGCTGGGGGCGGATGTCTCCCCGGAGGGGACAGATCACTGGGGTGCAGTGGGGTGTGACTCTCACCAAAGTAGCGACCCACGGGCCTCACTCCCACAGTGAAGTTTAGAAAAAGCAAGCAAGAGCAAAGGAAAGTCCAGCTTGAGCATGGGAAGCTCGAGGGAGCCATCAGGTGCAGCAGGCACTCAGGGGCACAGCTTTCATGAGTTCTGCTTAATGCTGTGCTGGGAGGAGGTACGAGATGGCAGTGAAGTCTTCCCCTGGGAAGCCACAGCTGGCTGAAGAAGAGACTACTTGGCAAGGTCCAGGTAGAACCAAGATAGCAATCTGTAACTTAATTATATGTGGATGAGTTTTTTTTCCTTTAATTTTTGTACAGATTTCTGTCATTGATCTACAGAAATGGATATTTAAAAACAAAACCCAAAACAAAACATGACACCACAGGGCAGGGGTCCTGCAGAACTAGCAGAGAAAGCCTGTGTCACAGAGGCATTGATGTTGGATGTAGAGATTGGAGAGGTGCCGACTGTTGATTGCCTATCTCCTGTGGACTTGCCTGTCACTTGGGGTTGGTTGCACCAGCACTGAGCTGTCTCTTTGCCTAAGACCATCTTATAGGAGAGTAGATCATTGGCCCTCACACATTAATAAGCACTGGAGCAAAACTTGGAATCAAAGGCTTCCCTTCTTACCGTTCTCTTCCGTGTTGCCACAGTACTGAGGACAAGAAAAATGGTTGTGGTTCAGAATCTGCTTAGTAGAACATGGTAGTCGGCCAGTATTTATTCCCCTTTGTACCTGAGAATGGAATTATTCATTCAACAAGTGCTTACTGATGAAGAGTTAAGCATCAAGTACCTTTTTTTTCTAAGTCCTCCAAATATTGATCACTTTCAATAAGATGGATATCTGTTTGGGAAGATAATACTTACTTTCAGGTAAAATCAGACCTGGTTGGTTTCATGTTTCCAGGTGTCAGAATATTGAGCAGAGACAAAAGCTTTAATTCTCTGTTTCATCCTTAAGACTTTCAGGAGAATGTGAAGTACATATTTCTCTTTGAAGAAGACTTTGAAAACCCAAATTCCATCATTACTGAAATATTTTGAAACTTGACAAAACACTCTCATTCCCCAACAATTCTGCTACAGCACATTTTATTTGAATGTCTGTTAGCCATAAGCTAAACTAGAAAGACCCATATTCCATGAAAGAAAGACGTAAGTTCCTTTTAAATTCTTCAGTTAGGACCATTCCGTCTGTCTCTGGGTTTTCTCAATCTCTAAAATATTACCAATGATATCAATAAAATGAGCAACAAAGAAAAAATGAAGCTGGATAATTGGAAGCAGGTCCGTGGAAAATCTAGTTTTGTTACCTCTTTCCATGGTCCAGATAAATGAGATATAGTTAGTTGACAACATTTGTAGTACCAAATATTCTCATTAGGAGAGTTCTTACTGAACTTTCTGATAAGCCCTACGGGGCTTTGTTCTTGAGTGTACAGAATGGGAGACAGATAATCATAGACATCTTTCTGTTACTTGGGCTCTGAATACAATCATCAAGTTATATATTTCCTTACTCATAATCATGCATTCACTTAAGAAAGTATTTATTGAAAATAGACGGTACTGTGCTCAGTACTACAGGATATAACACATACACACACACACACACACACACACACACACACACACACACACACACACACACACACACACACACACACAGAATCCTTCTGAAATACTTCCAAAATTAAATACAGAGCCCTTAACCTCAACAAACACAAAACTTAGCACAGCATGCTTTTTATGGCACACGCTGCCACTAGTTATCTGTTCTCTTCACTTCCACCAAAGCTGTTCTTTCTTTGATCTCCTGTATTTTCATTGCTAGGAATACCCATGCCCTTTGTCATCTAAACCAGCAGCCTCCCAGTGCTATGTCCCTAGTCTGTCATTCAGATTGTCAGTTTTGCTTCTTCGTGCCTCTTCTCCCCACCACCTGCCATCTCTCACCTGGACTTCACTGTCATCGCCTTCAACCCAACTTCTCCCACTGCACTATCTTCTCCCTTTCAGGTGCACTGTGTCTGAATGACACTACCAACAATCCATCTTATTAGGTCATATTTATTATAAAAGTCCTGTAGTAATTCCTTATTGGTAAAATGGGAACAAGAACCCTTAAGATTGTATAGAAATACCCTCACATCAATATTAGCTATATATTTACCTACCTGTCTAATCTTTCTATATGTGTCAGATATGCTCACTTCTATGAATGGTTGGTTTGTAAAACGTATTTTTCTGGAAAGGTCTGTGAGGAGACTGACAAGATGGAACTAACGCGACTTTATTATATGAGATGTAGAAACCAATTGGGTTTATTAGTAGGAGTTAGCAAAGACCAGGATAGACTGTGTAAGGATGACTGTAGAAGACATTGGATAAATGGACTGGCCAGAGTGAAAGGTCATTGTCCATGCTGGGGATCTGAGATCAGAGCCTGGGAAGGGAAAGGAATGGAAGTGATCACATGAAAGGCTTGCAGAGGAATTTACCTGTGTCACTGTGGTTCCTTACCCCCAGCTGGCTTCTTGGCTTAATCCACACAGTGGACAACTGGAAGGTGTAGGAAAAGCAACAAGACATTTAGGTGTGTGTGTGTGTGTGTGTGTGTGTGTGTGTGTGTGTGTGTGTGTGTGTGTGTGTGTGTGTGTGTGTGTGTGTGTGTGTGTGTGTGTGTGTGTGACAGTACTGGGGCTTGAACTCAGGCCTGGTACTCTTGCTTGACTTTTGCACTCAAAGCTGGCATTTTACCACTTGAGCCAAAGCTTCACTTGCTGATTAATTGGAGAAAAGAGTCTCATGGACTTTCCTACCCAAGAACTGCTATCCTCAGATCTCAGCCTTGAGATCTTGAGTAAATAGGATTAGAGGTGTGAGCCACCAGTAAACAGCTTGGATTTGGTTTTTAACAGTTAATATGTGTAAGTTAGTAAAGAAATGAAAATGCAGAAAAGTGCTACCTAAATAAATCAGAGCCACTTATATTTAAATTAGGTGTTAGTACAAATGGATATTTCTAAAATTTGCAGTATTGTTTTGGGACACCAGGTACTAGATGCAATTCCTTGATTTAATTTTAAACCACTTATTTGTTGGGAAATATTTTATAAAATACTTAGGAATGAGGAATATCAAAAAAATAAAGAGTTTTTCTGCTTTCTACTTTGAAGTTTTATTTTATGGTAAGCACTGCATGGAGTCCTGTGGAAATAAATAAACACATGATAATCTCTACCCTCAAAGGAAATTACAAGCCTGTTGAGAGTTCATAACAAGCGAAACAAAAATCTAGAAGTTAGTCAATTAAGGAGAAAGTTTAGGTCCCAAATCCTTTCCTCTTAAAGGTGTATAACCAAACCATGAAAAAGGGGATATTTAATTTGCTTTGCTTAATTTATTGGTTACTTACTAGAAGCAGAGGCCCCCAAAACACTAAACAAAAAGCCCATATTCATAGGAAATATTCAACATGCAAACTATGCCTGCCAAGAAACTAAACAGCCCACACATAGCCAATAAAAGTAAAGAGTCTTACTTCATACTCTGACTACCTCCAGACCTAAGCTGTGTCAAGGAGCAACATTTCTCAGCTGTGGAACTTCTGTTTAGAGAGTTGTGGGCTTGGGTGTTTTGGGTTTGTCTTTTTGTTTTGCCAGTGTCAAAATTCTGCAGCACAAATAATGACCTAGGAAATCACATTATTTAAGCTTCTTCTATAATGAGGGCAATGGACAAGAATGCTGTTATTTTAAATGTTTAGGAAAGAGGAGCTTTGGTCATGCAAACAGCTACTTGGCAGATCTGAGAATTTTAGGACCTTTTTCTGATTAAAACCCCAGGAGATGAGAATTTAGAAGCCAAGCAACTGGAGATACATGTTTCAGGATTTTTATTTGAAATATCTTTTATTAGAAAGATTGCCATAAAACTATAGACATTGGACATTTGTTCAATTCTTCTATGATGTGAAATTTGGGCAAAAGTGATGTATTTTGAGTTTTTTGTTTCTTTTCTCATGCAATATCATACTCAGAACCATCACTCAATGATTTGAAAATCAATGACGAATGCTTTTGAGTGAAAGTTATTCTTGTCCAGACCTGAGATTTGAACTTAGGACTTCTCATTTGCTTGGTTAGCACTTTACTGCTTGAGCCACACCTCCCACCACCATATTTCTTGTTGGTTAGTTGGAGATAGAGTCTAGCAGACTTTTCTGCCTTGGGCTGGCTTTAAACAGCAATCCTCAGGATCTCAGTCTTCTGTGTGGCTAGGATTACAGGTATGAGCTACCAGCTCCTAGCTTGAGTACAATTTTAATAGTAGTTTACGTTCTACACTGTTCTCTGTTGTATTTCCCTTTTGTTTATGAACAAATATGAAGTATTTGTTAATCCATCCCTTTAGAGTTTGAAACGTTAACGTATGCTTGACAGATTTAATGAAAGTATGGAGTACAAAGCACCTACTGGGAAATTAATTTTTATCAAAAGTAATAGAGATTTAAATGGAGAGAACAGTCATTTTTATAATAAACTCCCCCAAATAAAATGTGCCACTGAGTAAAAGGATCAAATGAATTGTGACTAATGAACAGCAGATAAGAGGAGTAGGTATTTAGAGGATGGGCCTGGCCAATGCCACTTTAATCACGTGATACAGATGACCTGACTTTAGGCACGTGATAAAGGTGACCCCACTTTAATCACGTGATAAAGGTGACCCCCCCAGCAGTAATCTTTCATTCATGCACCATGTGCCTGCTGATATGTGGTGAGGACTTCGGTGGGGATCGTCTCCCAAATCCACTTCCTCTGTTGAATTACCTGGGAACACATCACACCAGCCCAGACTGACAGATGACCCGCAGTGACTCTTCTTTTCAAATGGTTCTGGCCAGGAGAGAGAAGTCATTACTGATTGTCTTGGGGGAGTGGGCAAGACATCGAAGGGCAGTGCAGGAGCCTGGACTCTGTCTTGGTGAAAAAAGTGGTGGGATCTGGGTACAGTTGTAGTAAGGTACCAGTGTTGGACAAATGAACTTAAGGTTTAATTTAAAAAAACAACTGAAAGATAATATATGGAACTCGGTGTCCTTTCTTTGTATTTTCTCCCCCATTGATCTCTCTCTCTTCTCCCTCTTCTCTCTCTCCCTCTCTCTCTCACACACACTACAATCAGTACTTGATTTTGATTTTATAAAGAATAAGGAAGTCTTACTAGAGCTTTTAATCCCTTCTTTTCCTCTATAAATAAAATATAGCAATATAGTATTTTAGTAATTTCTCCTTCCTTTCTTCCTTCCTTCCTTCCTTCCTTCCTTCCTTCCTCCTTTCTTTCTTCCTTCCTTCCTCTCTCTCTTTCTTTTTTTCTTTTCCTTCCTCCTTCCTTCCTTCCTTCCTTCCTTCCTTTCTTCCATTCTTTCTCTTTCTTTCTTTCTTTTTCTTTCCTTCCTCCCTCCCTCCCTTCCTTCCTTCCTTCTTTCCTTCCTTCCTTTCTTTCTTCCTTTCTTTCCTTCTTTCTTTCCCAGTACTGGAGCTCTAACTCAGGGCCTAGGCTGTGTCCCTGAACTTTTTTACTCAGGGCTAGAGCTCTTCCACTTAAGCCATAGCTCTGCTTACAACTTATTTTGGGTTAACTAGAGATAAGAATCTCTCATATCTGTCTGCCTGGGCTGTCAGAACCACAGTCTTCAGATTTCAGCCTCCTGAGTAGCTAGCATTACAGGAGTACACCACCAACATTTTTCTAACATTTGAATCTTGGCTTGGTGTTTCAGAATCTATGAGATTTTAGCTACAAAAGACATTAAAGTAGCTGAAATAAGACTTAGAATTACCTGTATATATGCACAAATCTGTTCTGTTATTTCTTAAACATTGGCAAGGCACTGGGGACATTTTAAAGTATTAAATTTAAAAATAAGAATATGACAACCAGAAACTACATTATCAGTCCCGTAACCAAATATTTTGTCTCTGGCTATTTTATACTTACGTTTTATGGATTTGAAGTGAGATTAAATATCTTCCTACTACTGATACAATTTAGGTGAATATATAGCTGTCTAACATACATAAATACATGAGCATACATATGCATACTGAAATATCTACATGTGTGCTATACTACATGTCTATGTATGTTTGTATTCTTATTCCTTATCATTTTCCTAATTGTAATGTTACAAAAATAGTCCAGAAATCAACTCAAGTTTTTATTTCAGTAGTTTTAAGTTCAGAAGTACCTACTGGAAACGTCTAGAAATTTGCTCAACTTGTATACTCAGCAGGAGAAGATGGGATTCTGTATGGTCAGTCACACCTTTCTCCAGATGATTCTATTTTATCTCATGGTCCCAAAGTGTAATTCCAAGGAACTTGTTTGTTTATTCATTGACATTAAGTTTTTATGATTCATTGTGCTCAGTAATATATCCTGGGAATTATTCTTACCAAAATGCTATGGGAGGCAATAGGGATAGGAAACGTGGATTTTGGATTGTTCTTGTGACTGGCAATCTAGTGTGTGGGATGCACAGGAAGCAGCTCCCTAAAATAGGTACCTAGGATATAATATCTTTCAATGTAACGATTGAGGATGGACACAGCTCTGTTCTCCGGTCCTGATGGTGATGTCTGGATGCTTTCATTGCATTGCTCACATCCGGTTATAAATTTTTTTTAATTTTTGAGATGCTTTCCATCATTAATTCTAGTAGGATCAACAGACAGAAAAGCAAAGGCTTAAGCAGTGGCATTATGGTGCTAATGGAAACAGCAAATGAGCTCAGGGCAAAGGACGTGAAGTTCAGAAGGCCAAAAATACATCATTCAACATGTGATAAATATTATCTAGGCAGTCAAGTGTAAGAAATAATTCTAGATTAAATAAAAATATTCACTATGGCGAGAAAGGTAGGCATCAATATGGAGTGGCTGTGGACTTAATGTTGTCCCGCAGGAGGAGCAGCTATGGGGAGACGCCAGGGCTGCTGACGCATTGTCCCCTTCTGAGTGGCCTGTGTTGACAGGCCGAGGCCTGCTTGCCCCTTGTACACACACCACCAAATGAGGAGGTGTGCAAGGGAGAAATGTGCTGTGGGTCTCATCAAGAAGCTGCCTGGATCTATGTTGTCCCTCCTCTCTCTGTCTCTGTGACTCTTTCTCCTCCTCACCCCTCTCCCATGCCAGGACTCAGGGCCTGGGCACCATCGCTTAGCTTTTATACTCAAGGCTGGTGCTCTACCATTTGAGCCACACCTCCACTTCTGGCTTTTTGCTGTTTAATTGGAGATGAGAGTCCTTCAGATGTGTCTTCCCCTGGCTGGTTTGGAACCACAATCCTTAGAGCTCAGCTTCCTGAGTAGCTAGGATTCCAGGCATGGGCCCCTGGTGTTCATCTGAAAGCCCTTCTCAATGAGTAGAGATAGGCACAAGTCTTACAGAATGTTCACAGTTCAGAGCAGACATTAACTATCTTCAGACTATCTTTGCAGGGGCAGCCATGGGCTGCAGGAGCCTCCCCTGGCTCTGAAGCCCAGCACCGCCCAGCAGCGTCCTTTACTCGAACACTCTGTCCTGGTTTCGGCTCTCTGCACCTCTTCCTGCTGGCTCTGGTGACTCTTGTGGTTACACTCTGGCCCTGTACTTGATAACTTCTGTTATCTGTTATACTTCACCTTGTCTTGTAGTTTTACACAATGTCTTTCATTGCAAATCCCTGACCACATATTTTAAAATAATGGGGTATATTCCAGGAGGGTAAACATAATGTTTTCTGTCTCCCACTAGCTAAAAGTACATTCTGTGTAGCTGAAATCATGAGGCCTACACATTTAAAATGAAGCAGTAATCTCTCATTCCATATACACTGAATGATTTCTCTATATATTACCCAGAGATATAAGTAAACAATAGTTATGTTTGTTCCATAAGAAGATTCAGTGTTGTGGTTGTAATGATCTTAACAGAATAACTGTTTAGCTAGTCCTATACACTATTTGCAAAGCATAAAGGTAAAAAATTCCAAAGCCATAGAGAAAGCCTTTTAATTCACAAACAGATGTGGCATGGTTTAATTTACAAGCGGCCTGGAAGGGCTGTGTGATCCTTTGTTTTTTAACAGCAAAAATGATTTCACTCATTGGTCAAATTCAGCCCATTTGAGTGTGAAGCGAAGCAGCTGTTCTGCCCTGGTTGCTTTGGGGCTGAGGTTGGGAAGAACTGAGCTTCAGGCAAGAGTCCCTCATCGAAGCTGAACAGCTACAGGTATTTCTCATGTCTGAAGTCCATTCACTCATTTGCCACTGTGAAGCAAGGAAAAAACCACACGAACTCAGCCACATGTATCATTTTCAAGCCACTAACTTGGAGAAGCACAGTTAAATGTCATAGGATTTGAGTACTAACCATTATCAAGTAGATATTTGGTAATGCTTGTGTGATAAATGATTCTAGTATCTGCATATATTTTATTGGATAGGAGAGTAAACCTAGTCCTTCATCGTGCTGATTAGAAGTAGAAATCCTTCTTTGTTTTAATCAAACAAAGTGTTGTAACTCAATGGCTGGCAAGGACCCATTTAAAAGTTTTAATTTAGGATGTGATAGAGGGTAGTATTCATTTTTCCCCATAAATACCCAGCTAACTGTTCCAGCACCACCAATTAAGAACACATTTTCCCCATTGCATTTATGTAATACATTGAAATTAACTCACCATGCATAAGCACCTGCAGAACCTTGAAATCATGGTCCTGTTCCATTGGCCTACTTGTCACTTTATTAATTTAGATATTACTCAAGTATTTTTTTAAAGTTTATAATAGAGTGAAGAAAGGGCTCCATCCAATTAAAGTAGATGTATTTGCATTTGTGCAATACCATGGCACAACCTATTTTGGGAAATCAATAGCGACTGAAAATGAATAATAGAATTGTAAAAACAGGTCCTTTATGTGGTACTAATGGGAGCGGAGGGACTGAAAGGGTATTTTATGGGTATGTGTGAAAATGATATGTGTTGACTTTGGTTTGGGAGGAGAAAGGGCTAAGTTTCACCAAGGCACATGGGAGGCAGAGGTAGACATGTTAAAGTCAAACTTCCCAATACAACTAATTGATATTAATAAAACATGTGAACAGAAAGCCCAATAGAATCCTTAATTCATAGACATGCTTAGATCCATTTAGAAGTTGAATGCACTAGCTAAAACCTAGAATTGTAGCTGCTCTAGAGGTAGGGATGAAGAAGATACAAGGTCAAGGCCATCCTAGGCAAAAATAGGTAGCAAGAGTTCATCTCATTGAATATTCTCAGGTACATACTTCTATTTTCAGGTTCATGGAAGGCCCTTGGTAGGAGGACTGCAGTCTGAGGCCAGCTAATAATGAAAACATAAGAACTTATCTGAAAAATAACTGAATCAAAAAAAGTGTTAGGGTGGGTCATGGTGCATGAGGTACAGTACTTTCTTAGGAACTACAAGGCCCTGAGCTCAAATTTAATATCAACATAAGGGAAAATATGACCAATTTATGTATTAATAATGAATGATTCAGAAAATATTACTTCAAGTATTTATATATGGAGGTTGGTTGTCGAGTTAGATGTTTAAAAAAAAGCCAGCTAGGTGCCAGTGGCTCATGCCTATAATCCAAGCTACTCAGGAGGCTGAGATATGAGGATTGTTGTTTGAAGCCAGCCTGAACAGGAAAGTCTGGGAGACTCAAATCTCCAATTAACCACAAAAAGCCTGAAGTGGAGCTGTGGCTTAAGCGGTAGAGTGCTAGCCTTGAGTACAAACGCTCAGGGAGAGCACCCAAGCCCAGAGTTTCAATCCCATGATGGGCAAACACAAAAAGGCAAGGAGACAGAGTGCTCAATGGCATGCCTTCTTTATTTGACTACCACTATTACCGCAGAGGTCTTGAGGAGAGCACACTCTGGCATGGTGGAGTGTGTGGAGATCTCGTTCCTCCACTCTTTTGACTGAAGGTGGAGCCATGTTGGTGCTGGTTGAGTGAACTGGGTCTGGCTCATGACTTCTTGGACTTCCCAGGAGGTGGGTAGAAGCAAGATGGTGGCATCCTGCCGAGTGGGCATTGAGGAGCTCAGACATGCTGTGTCACAGGTGGAGTAGCACTAAGGTAAGAAAGATGAGGAGCTCAGTGAGAATTTCTAAGCAGGACACAAATACACTTTACACAATGACCAAGAACTTGCCCAGATCCACCATGATCATAGGAGTACATGAGACATGGATATTGGCTTGTGACTTGTGGAGAACATCTCCAAAGATGGAAGCCTTGGGAAGTTAGCCTATCTGTGCTCTCCCCGAGGGAATGGCATCTTTCACAGCTCATGTCCTTAGGAACCAGGAATTACCTGAAACTTTGTAAATGCAAGAGGTTTTATCTAATATAAGTTTTCTGCTCCATTCAACTAAAAAGTACTGATCATCTAATAATACCAGAATTGTACCAGATTCTAATAATACAGGAACAAAACAAAAGTTCTTCCTGTCAGGAAGATTAACAGTAGAATAGATCAAATGATAAGTAGATGACAGATAGATGATGGATGATCATAGATAGTATATAGATAGATGATAGATATGTAGTTGATAGATGGCAGATATATATGTGGATAGATCAGATTGATAGATGATACATAGATGCTAGATATATAATGAATGATGCTAGATAGATACATAGATAGATATGTAGACACATAGGTAGATAGATAGCAAATAACAAACACAATGCTAAATCCAATACTTTTTTTTTTGACCAGCTTGGAGCTTTAACTCAGGGCCTGGTTGCTGTCTCTGAGCTCTTTTGCTCAAGGTTGCATTCTAGCACTTTGAGCTACAGTGCCACTTCCTGTTTTCTGGTGGGTAACTGGAGATGAGAATCTCACGTACTTTCCTGCCCAAGCTGGCTTCCGACCATCATCCTCAGATCTCAGCCTCCTGAGTAGCTAGGATTACAAACATGAGCACCATCACCTGGTAGATTAAATTCTTCTACAAGAGACAATGTTATGGCATGGTTTATATAACTCGGTCAAGCTATTACATCATTGATAAATCATTTAATGAGTTTGTGACCTCAGCAACCACATATCTAGTCCATAATGCTCCTGTAAAATATCAATATTATTGTGCTGTTTTCATCTGAATTTGTACCAGACTTTTGACTCTCCCTTTCCTGTCTCAGAAGAGTACAGATAAGAGTTCTGTGATCTATTGGGAGACAGTGTGGCATATCAGGAATTTCTTCAGAACTCTATCAGTTCTATTAGTGTCAACTAAGCCATCTTTGACTTTAGTGCTATAGGTAGAAAAATAGATGAAGCCTTTGAGTAGGGTCAGCTGGACAGTAGCTTGTCATTGTGAGTGCTACGTGTGTGCAGTCCACTTTCATCCACCCCAGCCCTCCTTCCATGTTTCCTTACCAGCTACAGAGACACTCACAGCTCCCACTTACCGTGGGAGTTAGTTTATTTGGTGAAATGGATTATAGATGAAATATGAAATGTAGATTGTCTGGCTGAGGTACGTTGTCACTTTCATTAGAAAAATTAAAGAGAATTGTGATCCACACTAGATTTATTTTTTACAGTTCGGTTGTGGGGGAGTACTACACTTAATTTCACAGTACATTTATACATGCATAAATGAATTTAGGATATGTTGTGAGAGGTGTGTGAAAAAAATATGATGAATATTAGAAAGAGAAAAAAGGAAAACACGGAGTACATTTGAACAAAATATTACATTGCCCTGGTTTTGAAAAACAAACACAAAAGCTAATGAAATAGTTTTTTAGTAAGAAGCACACACAAAAAAACACCCACATTCTATTCTGACTCAGGATGGAAGAATAGACATAAAAACAGAAAACATTTTGTCTTTTGAGTTACCAAATAATATCCAATTTAAATAAGGGATACAGAAATTGGAGCCTCCACCTTTTCGAAGTAGAGCTCCTTTGATTTCTGAGGAATCTGAGAATGTCAGATCTGATTATTCCCTCTGAAACAGCCTCTATTTGTGACATGGGTGAAGATACAACCAGTGGCTTCAGACTAAAAGAATTAGATCCCTTTCTGTTTCAGAAAGATAATTTTTATCAAAGTAGTAAAGGAATTGAGAGAAAAATTATGAATTTTATTGGCTTTTAACAAATCCAGGTAAATTGGTACAGAGCCATAGCATGTATTGTATAATTCGTGTAAAATCTATAATTGCATATTTTCAATGAGTAAAACATATAATCTCAACTTAGGTATTAGAATATTTTTCTTTTGCCTGTACTGAGGCTTGAACTCAGGGTCAGTGCAGTTCCCTGAGGGATTTTGCTCAAGGCTAGTTCTCTACCACTTGAGCCACAGTTCTGTTTCTGGCTTTTTTGATGGTTAACTGAAAATAAGAGTCTCATGGACTTTCCTGCCTGAGCTGGCTTCAAACTACAATCCTCAGATCTCAGCCTCCTGGATAGCTAGGTTAGAAAAGGGAGCCACTGGTACTTAGCTGGATGTATTTTTGAAAACTAATTAGATAATTTTTTTAAAAAAATGAGGAGTCTACTTGTTTTCTATTATTGTTAAGAGATAAATATCAAGGGAATTTTCCCCCACTGTAACTCGTGTCAGATTCAGCTCAGAGCCTTAATCTAAATGACCTTCCTTATTTTGAACTCTAGTATAGCTCAAAAGATAATTTCTGTGAGATTGACTTGTGCAATTTTCTCAGAAGGAGTAAAATCTTTGTAATGATTATCCCTCAGAGGTTTGAGTTACTTTAGAGAGTGGTTAATCATTTAAGGAAATATTTAAAAGTACAATAGACAACAAATACTTGGTTAGTCCACAGTTCAAGTGAAGAGCTGCATCTAAACTCTGCCTGAGGACCAGGCGGTTCCAGCACATGTGTTCATTTGCCTCTTCTCCCCTTTCCAGGTCATGAAAATGAGGGCTGGCCACGGTGGCCTTACAAATAGAAAGTGGCAGCCTGCATACCACTGTGATGGACTTTGTGAGGGAGACAGGATTTTATTGACAGATTATTCAGATTAGGAGAAATCAAGAGTCCAGGGAAGGCAAAGGAGATTTATAGACCTGCTGGCAGATGTTTCCAGTTGACTTGGTAGGCCTGGGGAAAGGGAATTTAGGAAACAATAATCAGGGTGATTAGTTGGTCTATCAGTTAACTCCAGCCTCCCCTGGAGTAAATGTGGGAAGTGACGTTTATTCTCTAGCTTAATCCAGAGAACGTCTTCCTAAAGACACAAAGTAGACTGCTTAACGTGGACTGGGTTATCTCGTGTGACTTCACTTGAGACAGAAGCAGAATTGACTTCTGGATACACGAAAGCATTGCTATCACTCAGAGATGATGTAAAGGAAAGGCCTCTTCCACCCTCAGAAAAACTATGCCGAAAGTCTACATTGTGTAAGATTGTTGTGGTGGCATTTGGGCAGTCTACTTACTTTCTTTCCTGGCCTTATATGCTCAAATGATGCCTACCAGTTGGCATGTCTTTGCAGACTTGCTGGCAAAGATTGGTTGCTTGGGTAGACTTCAGTGAGGCTCCCGAATCTTCTAGACCCACTTGCGTACTGCTTGTAAAATCCAGTTTTAGCAAAGGAGCAAAACGCAGCACTCTCCATATCTATTATCCTCTCATCAGATCAGGCTCCCTTCGCATTCTCCACACCCCTCAGGTGAAAAGTGACTGCCATGGCCTGTGTTCAACAAGAATCCTGTTCGGGTAGTTTAGCTAGAAGCTGCTCTGCACCTCTGCATCGTGTTTCCTCTCAGTAAATTTCCATCCGCTGGTTCCCACCTGCTCCTAGACAGGAATTTCAGTCACCTATCCTGTATTCCTAGTGGAGCCTAGCCAGTCTCTCTCCTCAACTCTATGACTGTAAGTGGTCTCTGCACCTACTCACAGAGGCCCCAAATAAGGTCTTCTTTACTGTTCTTAACAAGTGGTGTTGAATAATTTTTGTCTATAACTGTGCATAGGGAAAGAATCACCAAGTTCCTTTCAGAAACAGGATTTTTTTTTTATGGAAAGAAATCCAGACAGACAGACAGACAGACAGACAGACAGACAGACAGACAGACAGACAGACACACACACACACACACACACACACACATGTGACATTTGGCAAGTCAACAGCTAAACTTTTTCAGTTAAAAAGGAAAAAACAAGTCTAGTAACATTCTCTAAAGCAGCAAGCTAAAGAAGTAGCAGTAACAGAAATAACTCGATGAACAGGAAAAACTATTTTAATCACATTCTCAGAAAGATTTCAGAGTAGATCACATACATTAGAAAAGAAAGGGACAGTAAACCAACTTATTAAAACCAAGCATGAAGTATCTGAAAACATATTACAAAAACCACTAGATAATCTGTATACCAAATTAACAAAGCAAATGTACTTACAAAGTATAGAACAAAAAAAAAATCAAGCAATATGAACAGAATAGTGATGAATCATTGAAAAACCAAGTTGGGAATTCTGTTTTATTTCCCCCAAAGGGTTTTAGAAAAACATTATGGGGAAAACAAGACATAGAAGTAATTTAACGATAGATAAAGAAAATTTGTGTCAAGCAAAGTTGAAGTGAGTCTTCAGACGGACCAGGAAGTACCGCTTCGGAACTGTTAAAGATGTTGAGAAAGTTGCAAAAGGGTCAAGACAGAAAGTAAGTAAGATATCAGAGGGTGCTAAGTGCTGAATTATCAATAAGAACCAAAGAAAGGAAGGCCTTGGCTCCTGGTTGAAATGCTTGAGAAACTGACCCCGGGAACAACAGAAGATAAGCAAGCAGACCATTGCACCAACTGAGAAGATACAGACTGGCCTATATGCAAAAGACTACTGGAGCTCTGGGTTAGGAAGAGCAGACAGCCCACAGGGAGCCGGAGACACTTGGTAGCATGGATAACACCCATGCCCTTGACCCAGGCCTTGTAGCACAAATAACAATTTCTTTTTTTTTTTTAAATTTCCCTTAAATACCAGAAAGTCAGAAACAAATATGGGCCAACATACTCATGGCAAAAACCCGGGAATCTTCACTTATTTTTTATTCAATTTCATTTTCCATTTTATTCCCATTGCCTTTTGTTTAGACTTTGTTCTTTCTATTACTAAAGGGACTCCAACTTATTGGAGTAAGTAGATCATGCAATTTAAATGAATAAATACATCTAGCTTCTTCACTAAATAGGAAAAGCAGTAGGCTAAAGCTTTTACTTTTTTTTAACTCCTTTAGGAACTAACTATACCTATATCTAAGTGAAACTAATTCAGACCATAGTGTTTAAATGACTCCATACATTTTCTTTCTTAGTTAAATTGAAAAGGCAGGAGGCTGACAGTTACACATAATCTACTTTTTTTTTTTTTACAGAAGGCAATATCCTTCCATCCATAATGTTAAATGATTTAATTATTTAGGTGGGAAAATACTATTGGAGAAATATAGTCAATAATACTGATGGAGAAATATAATCAATCTAATCAATTCCTCTTTACAAAAGAATGAAGTCTTCCCTAGATTAAGGGCTAAAAAATACAGAGTTTTCTGTGTGTACCAAAACAAAAAAGAAAACCAAAGATGAGAAAGGACTTGGTGTGAGAAATCTAGAAGAGGTAAGTAGTCTCTGGACTGCCACAGTTCTGGTACCCCCATTGGTCCCTTGCATGTTTATGCATCAGGGGAAAACAGGATGAGGAAATCTGAAAACAATACGGGGTGTTCTTACACTCTCAAGGACTGTGGATCTCCATAAATTATTTTTAGACAAAGATGTTTTCCATGGATGACACAAAGCTGTGACAAAGCTGTGAGTGAGTCAGCTCATTGACGAGCAAGCTCTGCAGAGGACACCGTGTGGCAGGGCTCCTCGAGCTATTTTTAGGAAGGGTATTGTCAATATCAGTGCTGGTGATTTCCTCTGGGGATAAACTGATGACATTTAGAGTTTCCAAAATAAAGCGAGGCCTGCCTCTATATGTGCCCTCTGCCTAGCCATGGCCAATTCTTATCACCCCAGTATTTGGATAGGAAGGCTGTAGTTTAATAATACAACTCACCATTGGGTCAAGAAAAGATAATTATTTTTCCAAATTTAAACAAATGAAAAATATTTATATTGGCATTACTGGTACAAGGTCGAGGGCTGTTTCCTTGGGATATTTCCATCCATTCATCCATCCATCCATCCATCCATCCATCTATACATACATCCATCCATCCATACAAACCAAGTACTCCATCAAACTCACCTTCTTTCACTCTACCTCATCCCCTTTCTCCTTTTCAAACCATTTCAACCGGTTATAAAGACTGTCTAAGCAGATACATGTAAAAATTGGAGTCAAATTAGGGGTCCTCTGTCCCTAGGTATAAAGAATTAGACTTGTCAAAATATACTGTCCTGGCCTCCCCTAGTGTGCTGTAAGCTGGCTGGTGACCACTGAAAAGTAAAAAGAGTTCAGAGGTGAAGGGTGGGTATCTTCAGCCCTCACCCCGAGGACTAAGATTATGTGTTTCCCAAACTCTGACAATAAGAAAACCTTGACATCAATTCCTGAAGCTGTTTTCTGTGTCTTTGGTAAAACCAAGCCAAACCAAACCAAACCCAGAGAGGCTAGGTTACTATGGCAATAAAAAAATTTACTTAAGATATCTGATTCTGAGAAAAAGGAAGGAATTGAAGTTACAGGAGAAGGGTTTTGGAATGTGGAGGGTATTTTAGAAGACCTTTTGGTTCGATCAGTGGACAAGGGGAAATGATTTCTCTATGTAGATAAACCTCCTTGTTTACAACTTGTAAGATCCACAGACAAGACACTAGCTCAGTGTGAATAGGTTGATGCAGAGGCTAAAGAATATATCCTTTGGTCCCCTGTGAAACCGAAGGTTTACTGCAGCTTATTAACCAGGAAGCTAACCAAACACATACATTTCTAGAAAGTGGAATGTCCCACGTTGGCTGGACTAAGCAGATGGCCGGTTAGAGAAACTCACCTAGGGTTAGGGCAATGTCTACCTCCACAGGGCTGGAACCAGGAGTCTCTCCTTCCCCCTCTCTCCCTCCTTTCCCACACCTGATTACAGCAGGCTGAGGGGTCTTAAGGTGAGACTACATACCCAGTGACATCAGCATTCAAAGGCATGGATGGCTTAGCCCACATGCAGGAAGCAGATTCTTTCCTAGATAACACAATTGCTTTCAGTCCCAGCAGGCAGAAAGAGAAGTGGCATTTCCCATAGTCCTTAGCAGAACATTCTGGGCTCTGCCTGCTTTCATGGTTCACTGGACTTGGCAAGGGTCTTGGGAATGGAACTGGGGCTTTCCAAAGACTGCTGTGAAGTAGTCTTTGTCTCTGATGGGTTGACCGTCGATCTCATTGTTTAGACACATAGCTCAGTCCCTCTGGCTCTGAGCATTTAGGAAACCCAACCACTTAAAAAAAAACCTACCCAGCCTCTACTGATGGGAACCTATAATTTCCTTCTCTTACCTTCTACTTGAAATTTCCTTCGCTATAAGGATGCTGAGGATGGCACTGGTCTCAGTGACTTTTTCAGCTCTCACAGCTGAAAGTATTTTCAGTTCAATTTTTGGTTTCCTGACTCTTGCCTCCTATAATCCACACTTGCTAACTTTTAAAAAATGATACACATGATTAATTATTCAATGTGAAGCAGCGGGTGTGTTTCCTTGTGTAATTTATGGCAGAATGTTTGCGGAGGCAAGGACTGTATCTTATCTGATCCTAGCAGTCAATCCATCCATTGAAACAAGTAAAACAGTACAAGTGGATGGGTGCGCTCATAGAAGAGATGGCATCATTTTCAAGTTCAAGGACAGACAACACATTCCCAAATGTGATTATGGGAAAGTACCTGGAAGTAAACAGGACTGGAGACTGTGGAGAGAGTGTACGCTTATTTTAAAACTAAGATTTCCATTTTCTTTAGACTTTTCTTGATGTTTTATCCAAGTATGCCAAAGTAAAGAAAGCAGAACATAAATCTTCTGCCTACTCACATATTCTGGATTTATGTCATTTGCTGCTTTTCCAAGGAGTCTGAAAATTTCCAAGGGCAGAACCATTAATCAGTGACTGAAGAGACAGATGTACTAAAGTAAAAGAAGCAGCTCTGCAGTTTTTCTCTGGGTTTTCTTAGAGAAAAGCAGCTATCTGGGGGTACATGGGCGGTCCGGAATGACAAGCATGTGCTTTCACAACTCGATGAGAGCAATAGGATATAGAACTTTGAGTCAATGTTCAAACTATCTTGAGGAAACTACGATTAGGTTCAGAAGCCCTTGAGTGGCACTGTGCTTAGAGTTTTATACCAGGAATGTTGGGCTGAAAAAATTAAAGAAGAAAATATCAGTGGGTTAGGTCCAGTTCCTTTCACAGCTGTATGATTCTGTCGCCTCTAACTTTTCGGTACTTCCATGATCACCCAGTAAGTAAATATGAGAATACCTGTATTAACGAAGAGTTGGATACATAAGATGATTATTGTCCCGTTTGGATGATTGGCACAAGTTGCTAGAATCACTCTTGAGTGGTCACGTTGTCTGTGCAGTCATCCACCATCCTTCTCCCCATGAGCAATCTCCAGTCCTGGACAGTGCCAGGCACTTGACAATCGTGCACCACTGTAGCACCTTCTATTTCCATCCATCTCAATGGGATTATCTCTGCTTATAAGCATCCTGAGAGTACAGAACTGTGGGTTCAGTTAGGACATGCTATCTAAGTCCTGCTCTGAGACATTTAAATAGAGGAAATGTAATGCTTAGTATGTAAACAAATGACAAGTTAGGTAAGTGGGTAAATACTACATTACTGCTAAAACGATCCAACTTTATATAACCTTTGTATTGGAATATTCATAGAATTTATGACCTGGGTGGCTTTTGTGTTTCTATTTTTCTCATACTATTTCATTCACTCAAAGTCCTCACAAAATAGCTGGGAAATGTATTCACAGAAACAAGCTGGATAATCCTACTTATAAGGACTCTATCATAAAAAATAGATATGTTAAAAATAGTAACAAACACTCCAAGCATCCCATTCAGTGTAGAAATGTCTGTACTTCCAAATACTTTATCTCATTTAAATGTCCCAGCTTCCAGTGCTCTGAGGCCCAAAGTATTTTCAGCTCTGTCACCACAGAGTAAGACTTTTGGCATCTGGTAAAATTAGCTTATGACTAGCTCAGTACCAGAAAATATTTGTTAAATAAAAAGAAAGAAAACTTGTTATGATTCTTCTCAGTACTTTATTTCAGCAGTGGATAATAAGTAAGCCTCAGAAAAACAAAGAATCATCAGCAGTCTATATGTGTGTGTTCACCCTGTGCCCTGAACTTTCTGACTTAGTTGATATTCCAGAGATATTATTCTTGTCTCATGAGTTATTTCATTCACAATGGGAATCAATTCTTTGATTCACTTCATGCATATGAATACCTTAGAATATGGCTGAGACCAGGGAAAACATAGATAACCAGTTGATTTTCAAATAAAAATAAATAGTAGGAATATTCCCCAAATCTGTTTTCAAAGACAGAAGGAAAGTAAGTGACACAACCAATGTCATCACCAAGTAATAGATGACAACCAGGTTTCTCAAAACTAGCCAAATATTGATTGAGGCAAAGGTGTTTTTTTGAAAAGCAAAATAAAACAATTTTCAAATGTTTAAAATATTCATGACCTAAAATTTTAATGCTAAGAACAGATAGTTTGATTTAATGTTTAGAACAGACATCCCCTGGAATGTAGGATGGTATTCTTGAGAAATAGCATTAGTAGCTGAAATTTTGGTATTTTCCAATTCTGTACTACTAATCAAATCAATTACCTTGACTACCACAGTATTTTGGGAGCCCATTGGAAACAAAGGATCAGCGAATGGCCTTAGGTGAAGATTGTATTCAAGCTATGGACAAGAAACAAGGTAAAGCATTCTGAAGCCGACATTCAGATCCTGGGTCGAGATATTGCACCTGGACCATTGCAGAGGGCTCCATTTTCAACAGAAACAGCTTCCCTAATGTGGGCACAGCCTGGATTTCATCCTCTGCTACTTAGTGAAATGAGGTTGGAGTTGGAGAATGGTTTTAGGAAATAATTTACTTATACTTCACACACAACCTCTACCGAATCATATTGGCTATGATTACTCAAATTTTTGATGTAGAAAAAAATAGGGAAACGACTTATTAAAAACAGGAGCAATGATTTCATTTTCTGTAGAAATACATCTTATTTGATTGGATTTCTGTGTAGAGTTTGCTGTTCCATGAGAGGCCTCATTGATCTGGGTCCTGGGAGCAGGAAAGAAGGGGAAAGGGAGACATACTGGGCACCCATCTTTGGGTGACCCATTTTATCTAGTGATCACTGACTTTGTTTTACTCTTCCTACTTCATCTTTTCTGACTCAATTCTTGGGTTTGGCCAAATGGGCCAAACCAGTTCTATGTTTTCCTGGTAGACTAATTCAGAAAATCTTTGCATGTCAGAAAACTTGCCTCTACCGCTCAACCATAGGGACAATGATAATGGCTTTAAAGTTTTATAAGAACTGAATTTCATGTATGGATTGTCCAATGCATCAGGTATGGAATTTGTGAGCCATATTTTAGAGTACCAAATTATCTGCAAAATCATGAGATTATCAAACTATAGGGCACGTAACTATAAGAATGTGAAACCTACGAAGACATTTGACAAAACTGGATGTGTTTTACTTTTTTCTAGGATCACGTGAAATAACAGGTACTCAATACCTCAAAGCTGTTCACAGACCTACCTACAGAATCTGACTTATAAATATCATCTTAATAATTTGGTGAGAAAGAAATCAGCTCTCTAGGTAGCACGTAAAAATCGCCAATCAATTTATAGAGATTATAAAATTAAATAACTAAGATCATCTCGGGCTGATATGTGTGTCTAGAACTTATGTTGCCAGCAGTTACGTGTATCAAGTAAAGATTTTTTGAATGCTTACATTTCTTTCTTTTTTGTGTGATAGCCCTGAGGCTTGAACTCAGGACCTCATGCTCTCCCTCCACTTTTTCACTCACATCACATCACAGCTGGTGATGAACCACTGGAACCCCATCTTCAATCCACCAAATCTTTTAATTTCTAAAGAAATTTCCCATTTTTTTGCATTTTTATTGCTATTGTAAAGGTGATGCACAGAGGGGTTACAGTTACATAGGTCAGATGAAGAGTGCACTTCTTTTTGAACAATATCTCCTCTTTCCCCCACCCCCTTCCAGTTTTTCCCTCCTGTCCCTATCCACAAGTTGTATAGTCCATTTTCAACACAATGGCTAGTGAGTACCTCTGCTGCATTTGTTCACCCTTTGTCCCACCATTTCTGTGACTTCTTTTCTCCCAAAGACAGATAGATGAACAAATAAGACCAAAGGAGAAGAAAACAAAAATGGCAATGAAGGAACAACCTCTTGTTTTCATTTCCTAGAGTTTATATTGATAAATAATAATAATAATAATAATAATAATAACATTATTATTATTATTATTATTATTATTATTGTCGGTTGTGGGGCCTGGACACTGTCCCTCAGCCCTTCAACTCAAAGCTAGAACTCTACCACTTGAGCCACAGCACCACTTCTGGTTTTCTGGTGGTTAATTGGAGAAAAGAGTCTCATGGCCTTTCCTGGCCAGGCTTGCTTTGAACTGTGATCCTCAGATCTCAGCCTCTGAGTAGCTAGGATTATTGGCATGAGCCACTGGTGCCCAGCAGCATTTACTATTATATACATAGTCAATATTTGATTTTTGTGCTAATCCTATGGACACAGATATAAATCAGGTAATTGTGGACTGCAGTATCTTTACTGATGTTTGATTATTGGCTTAGAAATTTATAAAACTTATACACCCATACTTTTCCATTGTTAGCTGTGGGTACAGCGAAGCTGAATAGTTTTTGTAGTTTTTCTCTATGCACTTTCATATTTGACACTTCATTCTGGTGAATAACAACATAGAAAGTTAGACAATACGAAGATTTCAGCCTGTGTTGAGTTGTGCTGAGCCTTTTCTAGGTTGCAAAAAATGATTCAGACTTTTGGTAGAAGGACTTTCCAGCTAGACTACAGAATATAAAAAGGAAAAGTATAAATTCTGTCATTAGTTATTTGTCATTTCAAACATTTAATCAAAATTTTAAAGAAACAATAAATGCAGAGATATTTAGAATATAACTCACAATTTCATAAAGGCCTGACTCTCTCTGGATATTCATGAAACTGAAAATATGGAAGTATAGTATATAATATCATGAGGATTCTGGGAAAGCCAGGGCACCGGCAATTTCATATTTACTTCTAATGTGTGTGTGTGTGTGTGTGTGTGTGTGTGTGTGTGTGTGTATGTGTATGTAAACCTTAATGTAGGGATAAAGAACACATGTGTATTAAAACACACATACACATGTATATATGTAACATATATAAATGAATATTGGGCGTAAAACACACATGAATTTTTTAAAAAGCCATATCATAGGATGCTGCATCAGATATAATTAATATTTAATTATTTGTTTCTTCCTTTTCCTTTTTCATCACATCTAAATTAATTTCTCTAATCTTTGCTTTCATCCTTTCATATGAAAAAGAATAACTCTCATCAGAATTCAGTATAAAACTGTCCCCCAAATCAGAAAATCAGTTTAAATGCTTCCTAATAGTGTAGTTAGTTTACAGTTTAATCACTCATTTAGTTTAAAAATATATGTTTCACTGGGGGGAAAAACAACTTCTGACAGTATCAGTGAACATTTATCTCACAGAACACTTAAATCAACACATAAGAAGGTTTAATCCATGAAGAGAGGATCATAAAGAACATTTGGGACAGAAAGAATGACATATATGAAATAGTGTAAGCAGAGAGAATCTGGAGGTGCTCCATGACTTCCTGGAGACCAGTGGGTTGGAACATGCTAGGTGGATCAAAAGGTAGAGGGATGCAGATTTTTGCAGAGCAAAACAACAAATTTGGACACTAATCAATAATTATGAGTTTTAGAGAAAGAGTCGCCCACCTACAATTCTTCTTAACCACCAACCCAGTCTCTCCTTCAATGAATTTGACTTTTTGTTTCAACATATTGTGTGTTTGTGCAGTATTTTTACGTCTCTACCTGGTTTATTTCATGTAACCTTACTTCCTCAAGGTTCATCAGTGTGTTGTAAATGACAGGTTTCTTTTTTGGTTAGAGGTGGAATGAATGCCACATTATAAACGTGACACATTTTACCCACTAATGGGCTAGCTAAGTTCATATTTTCACTATTGTGACTCATGCTACAATGAACATAAAAGTTTGCATAGCTTCTCAAAATACCAATTGCATTTCCTTTGGATATATGCCCAGGAATGAGATTGCGGAATCATAAGATAATTGTATTTTTAATTTTTTATAGTTCTTCCATAGTGTTTTGCATAATAACTATTAATTATATCCCTACCAACAGAATAAAAAGGATTCTTTGCTTAGCATCCTCAGCCACACTCCTTGTTCTCCATGTTTGATAACAGCCATTCAAACATGTATGAAGTAATATCTTATTCTGTTTTTAATTTTGATTTTCCTGCTGCAAATCAATGATATTGACCATTTTGTCTTGTATCTGGCTCCACATAGATTGTCTTCCTTATAAAAATGTCTATGTAGAGCCTTGGAATATTTTTTACACTTTTTTTTGTATCCAGTTCTTTGAGTCCCTTTATATATTTTGGATGCTAACCTTTCCTCAGACATATAATTTGGGAGTATTTTCTCCTGTTCTCACAATCGTCTCTCTTCTTTGTTCTTGTTTGCTTTGCTGTACAGGAGCTTTTTGGTTTGATGTGACCCTACTTGTCTTTGAGTGTTCATGTTTTCTTCTATTAGTTTTATCTTGGATCTTAGGTTTAAGTAAATGAACATTAGGTTTAAGTTCAGTACACTTTTTTTTCCCAATCCTGGGGCTTGAGCTCAGGGCCTGGACACTGTCCCTAAACTTCTTTTGCTCAAGGCTAGGGCTCTACCACCTGAGCCACAGTGCCACTTCTGGCTTTTTCTCTTTATGTGATACTGAGGAATCGAACCCAGGGCTTTGTGCATGCTAGGCAAGCACTCTACCGCTGAGCCACCTTCCCAGCCAAGTTCAGTATGTTGTAATGCACGCTGGAATTGGGGTGGCTCACCACAGTGGCACAGGGTATGTTCAACAACATGGAAACGCTGAAGCCTATCCTTCCGGGGATTTTGTGGAGGATGAATTTAGGTACTTCATTTTGTAGGCAAAATGACTTCAGTGTTTTGGCCATCGGTATCAACAGAACCATTGTCACCTTTCTCCCGGCTCTGGATTTTCCAACTCTTGTGTAACACAGTCGGTTCCCCTAGCAACGAGGAACCATGCGAGGTTAGCCAGAAGCCTTCCGTCAGCCCAGCCTTGTCATTTCCCTACCACTCAAGGCTCGGTGCTCGGGAGATTCCAAAGGTTTGCAGGGCTTCTTGCCAGGAAATGGATTTGAGAACCAGGGATATGTTTCTATTATATCACCTCGGGTTTCTTTTGCATCCATCCGTTCTAGATTTTTTCCAATTTGTCAAAATTTTCTCTATCGTGTCAAAATAGGAGAGATTGGTGAGTAGGGAAATTGATGTCAGTGGTACAGTTATAATGAAGACCAGAACACTTGGCAAAATATAGCATCATGATAGCAAATGTGGTGCCTGCCACCAACTGAGATTAGAGGAGTTACTTCCCAGGGTACCTAGTAAAGATGATTAGTATAGGAGCACCTTTTCAAACACAGTAAGTTATGTACTTGGATATTAAAAACTAAAAGGAAACGTAAATTTGATTTTAAAAGAAACTAATGGATTCTAAAAACGGAAGTGGGGAGATGAGAAAGAGCTGGAAAGCAGATGGGGTTCGTGTGGGGAAGATAGGCATACGATTGAAGGGAGCCCCATTGCTTTGCATGTCTTCGTGTGACATTTTGCCTGTAGAACGCATTGTGAGACATTTCTTTACCACTGACTGGACTTGGGATTTGAAGTAAAATTTATGGGTGGGATATAGGAATAATAGGAGTTATCTGTTGCAAGTCCTTTCCATGAGAACGTCTGTTGTCAAACTTTGTAAAAATAGAAAATTCAATTCAGACAGACAAACATTTAAATGTATTCTCTCAGAGTCATTTGAAAGTCACACTGTATAGCTTGCACAAAGCAGCCTAGGGGCACAGAGTCTATGGATCTTGTCTGGGAAACAGACACGAGTGAATGAAAGCTTCCTTAAGCTGAGAATTTCAGGAGTATCAAAGCCTTATACATGATCACAAATATGCATTCAATGGATTAAAGTGGGTTTTTTTGTTATTTAATTGAGAACATTAAACAGAGAGAGGTAATTTTAAAACTAGCTCTCCAGTGTGGGCAATGAGGGCTGAAGGAGATATAATATGGCAGAACAAAGGAGAAACTTCTAAATGCAATGACCTCCTTATCTTCTTGAATCTGAGACACTGGGATTCTGGCACATGAAGTACTGCAGATAATCGGCCATGGATGCATGCCTCCACTGTGTGCCATATTGGACAGCTACCTCTGGCCCAAAAGAATGTATTTTCCATTAGAAATGGTGATTTAATATCCTCCAAGAATCCTACAAGCTAATAGAAGCCATAGGTACACACAGTTTTTATATCTTTGCTTTAAGAAGAGGGTTTGCTGACTTTTCATTTATAATTCCTTATTTAGTAGCGTCTGTTATTCTTCATTTCATATATTTGTGGAAATTAAACTATGGCTATAAATATCTTTCCATTCGCCTTGCATACACTATTCCTTTAGGAGTAAAATTGACAACAGGCATTTTCCCAAGACAAGGCAGTAAAGATGTATGGGGAGAAGTGGCAACATGGGGGGAGATGGTTGTGACACATTGAGCTTCATCTAGAACAGACAAGAGGAAATATTAAGTGTTTCATGTGCATATTTGCTCACACGCATGTGTGCGTGTGCCTATATCCATCAGCAAGCCGCAGGCAGGTGTGTGTGGAAAGCTGTTTGGTTTGAAGCTGTGTGTTCACCTCATGGCTCGGGTTTTGTTCAAGGCTTTTCTTGGAAAATGTTCAATGAACAATACAAAGTGATGCTGTATTTTTGTTTATTCTTTCCCCCTAGGATTTATTTTTGGTGTTATTATTCCAAAACCAGTTGATGTTCCAAGAATCCTTAATTGGTGGCATTTGAATGTATTTGTTGATCACTGAAAACAATCCAAATTTCATATTCTGTCTAAAAGAGTGTACAAATTCCTTATTTAATTTAAATGTTTCAGAGACATGTAGTTTCTAGGTTTAAAATTTCAAAGGTAGAATTTTTCTTTAGAGATACATCATTCCTATTGCTTTTTTGTGTGTGTCAGTCCTGAGGCTTGAACTCTCCTATTGCTTTTAAGATAATTATTTTCTCTGCTTAAACTAACTTTTTTCCCTGAATTGTCAAATGAAAAGTTCCTCTGAAGTATAGTGAAGTATACAGCATACTGAGTATAACTCATTTTAATAGACTTGTAGATGGTATTTTGTGTTTAAATATATATCTAGTTCCTAACAGATATGAACAAGCTTTTTTCTTAGCTGCTGGTGGTAAATGATATCTTGAATAAATACCTTTTATATTTGTATTAAAAATACCTTAATTCCATTCTGCTTATATTATTTTCTTTTTGTCTGTCATGAGGCCTGAACTCTGGGCCTGGGCGCTGACCCTCAGCTCTTCAGCTTAAGGCTAGTGTTCTACCACTTGAGTCACAGTGCCACTTCCGGCCTTTCCTGCTTATGTGGTGCTGAGGAATCGAACCCAGGGCCTCAAGCATGCGAGGCGAGTGCGCTACCCCTGAGCCATCTTCCCAGCCCCATTCTGCTTAATTTAGAGTTCTAATGTCAAACTTTTAATTTAAAGGCTTCATTTCATCTGTTCTCACTCTTCTCACCGCATTCCCTACTTTCTTCTCTTCTAGTCCATCCTTTATCTTCTGTCTTTGGGAGTCATCTGATCCTAGCTTATGTGGGAGCACATTGGAGATGGGTGTGGTTTAGGGTTGGGGTCAGCATGGTGTATGGGTAAATATGTTGCTCTTACCACACAACCTTTTGCTCCATTTCATTTGTGCCACAGCCAGCAGATTGCTAAAATTGCTCTTCATTTTAGCCTGGTAGCATTTTATATAAAACTTTCGATGTGGAAAATATTTCTTTAAACTCTCAGAAATAGAGAAATCAAATTTCCCAACACATCTCTTATCCAGTTCCTCTGGACATTTCTTTCTCTACCTTGTACAATTGGCCCGATCTCCACGAGATAAGCGTCATCTGGTGTTATGAACGATCTCATTTTCTGCTCTCTTCAGTCCTGTCTTTAATTGAAAGTAGTCCTTGGGGGAAAGAATTTCATTTTTCCTTGGCAAATTCTAACTCTTGTACAGAAACGAGGAAGGTGAGAAGCTGTAGAAATTAATAAGGCAGGTCATATTTTGGACGACCTACCATAAGGATGGTATTTTTCTTAGGAAAAAAAAAACCAAGCCTTCCAATATTGTGTTTGGTGCGGGGTGTGAAAGCATTTGCATGTGGGGAGACATCCAGACCAGGCCTGCCTGTTTCTCAGCATCCGCTGACAGTGTGGCCAGCCAGGAAAGTGTGTGTGCAGGCTGTCATGTTGTCTCCAATTGCGTCACCACTGGATGCTAATCATTGTGGCTTGGCATGGGCTAAGTGACCTTCTTTAAAATATTCACTCTGTTCTCATCTTCTGGGTCATTGTGTTCTAGTCACATGCAAATTCATTGTTTATTAATTGTATAATTTGCTTTTATAGGGTCTTGGATGCACCGAACAATTCATGAATATGAGCTTGTCTTTTCAGAACAGCAAGAGGAGAGTGAGCCAAATCCCCTAGGCTGTGTGATGCCTGACCCTCTTCCTGTCCCTCCAGAGTAGAACTCCTGTGTGCTGGTTCATCTCTTCAAACGTGGGGTTGGAGGTGCTGGAGAAGAACACAGGAAAACATGTCCTCTGCGCCGCTGGAGGCTCTACTTCAACAGGAAAGGAGTACATACTGTTGGGAAAAGATCAAAGAATTACTTCTAGTTAGGTAGAGCACAGAGGGACTATTGACTAATATATTCATCAAAAATGTAATGTAATTAGAGATGGTATTAGATATAGATGGTATAATGTATAGAGTATTTTTAACTGAAGGTAGAGATATGAGTGCACTGAAGAGCCTGAAAGACATGGGAGGTGTGGGGACATAAGGAGGGGAAGGAAGGTTGAAAGCTGCCCTGCTGGGAAAGGAGAGAGAATGCAGGGAAGGAGGCAATGAGCAAGGGTGGAAATCTGTGGGAATCATGATGTGAATATGAAACTGAGAAGGCAAAGGGCAACTAGAGAAGACCCAGGAGGCCATGTGCAGGGTGCTTTCAGTCTAACACAGTGAAGTCTCTTCTTGATACCTGACATAGAAGAGAGCGCTATTATTTTCATTTCCCACATTGTTTTTGTGTTTTGCTGTTATGTATCAGTTATCTTGTCTTGATTCTGAATTTTGAAAAAAAAATTTGCAGTTTTGTTGATCTTGGGGTTTGAACTCAGGGGCTGGGTGCTGTCCCTGAGCTCTATTTGTTCAAGGCTAGAGCTCTACCACTTGATCCACAGCACCACGTCCTGAAGTTTGAATTTTAGTTAGAAAGATAACACCATGTTATGTAACTAAAAGTGTAGTATTTGTCAGTTGATAAGGTAATGTGCGTATATTGTCTTCTCATTCTCTTGTGGTTCCAAATTTGAATTTCGAACTCTGACGCATTTGTAATATATACTGGTATTTGGTCTAAAAACAAAATAAGATAAATTCACATGTTTTTTGTCAATGACTACCTGGTTTTTATACCAGCAGTTATTGATTCCATGCATTTCTCCACTAACAAGAGATTCTGACTTCATTGGTGCCTAATTTATGTATATGTAGATTATTGATCTCAGTTTGTTCCATTGATCTTGTCTCTGTGTTTAATACAAGATATGAGACTAATTTCATTTTAACAGCTTTAAAGAAAGTTTGCCTATTTGGTATGGCTAGCATCTTTTTTCATTTCCTGCATGCATTATTCTTTATTTTAGGGACATTCTGGCTATTTCTACTTATCCTATTTATTCAGATGAATAAGCTTTATAAGCAATATGTCTAACAGTAGAAAGAAAGTGATGCATTTTTTTGGTCTGTTTATGTTACACTTCAGTTATCTTTAGTCTTAAAAGTACAAGATGTCTTTCAACAGGGTGCACCTTTCAGAATATGTTGTATTTTTGCTAATATATTTTTAATATTTTAAGTGTATTTTTGTTTTAATTTTATTATCAATATATAAATTATATCAAATATAAATTGATATAATTTATAAAATATTTTAAAAATATTTATAAAAATAAATATATCAATTATCCATGTTTTAGTGATCAGTTATTGATCATTTATTATTAGTATATAAATGGGATACAGCTATCCCATTTATCATCTATCCTCTATCTATCCTCTATCTATCCTTCATCTATCTGTCTATTGATTTTACCCTTCAAGCATGCATCTAGGAATAGTTGTTTTGTTGAAATCTGTTGAAAGTGCACAGCATTTAAGCTACCGTGGCCTCACTTCTGCAATCCACATTTTTTCTGCTCTCTGTCACTCACAAACATGCAACACTCATTATGGGAGATATTTACACAAAATAAGCCTGCCTTAAAATAAAGCCAAATAGGTCTTAAATACTTAGTTCACTGATATTTTAAATCTATCTTTGATTGAGAAAACTTATCAAATCAATTAAGCTCAATCTCTCTGATATTAATGTATATTAATATATCTGCATACACATGTGATATTAATATATATGTAAGTATATATTATATATATGTATATATGGTATAATGGTATGTAATGGTTTGCTTTGATAATGTCAGTAGACTATGGCACCAAACTATTGACTCTTTGGAAGTAGCAAATGCAGCAGATTTGTGAATTTCTTCCACAAATTACTCCTCTTAAAGTGAAATCCTAGGATGTGTGTGACTTTCCACTGGGTCCTTAGTAATTATTGAGCTGCCAACACCTTCCAACACTGTCTCTGTGTCATTTGTCTCATGGTTACCAGTTATTTCAAAATGAGTATTAATTACATCAATATTAATATTTTTCTCTCCCTTTCTCTTAAGCCCTGAAGTCTTGCAGACTCCCTTCAGAATTCTTGGATTGTTTTTGAATGTTTACTTCCTCTTTCTGAATTATGCCTCTTCTGTTTTCAAGCCCAGAACTTCTGCCTTCCATCACCTTTTCTACTAGTGAAGATTTCTATGTTATTTATTTATTATTTGCTAGTTTATATTTCAGACTTCAGTTTGTGACTCCTTTGATCAATGAATACACAGTTTTACATAATGAACACCAAGAAGCTGGAACGTATGTAGCCAGAGTGAGGTCAAGGAACAAACAGTCACATAGAGAGAGGAAAGTAGGTGGATATAGTCATAATATTCAATGTACACATGTGGAAATGGAGCCAGGTAACTTGAGAGGAGAAGTAGGGTGGGAGAGATTGGGAAAATGTTGGAAGGATGATATTGATCAAGGTGCACTGTATTCACAAACTGACATGTTGAACTGAAACCCTTTTGTACAACTACTTAAAGATAAGACAAGAAAAAGAAAACAGTTTTTCTTAATTAGTGCAGAAATACAACCTTTGTAGACCACTCTAAAAGTTGTACATTAAATGCTCTATCTATCTGTCTGTCTGTCTGTCTGTCTGTCTGTCTGTCTGTCTGTCTGCCTGCCTATCTATCTATCTATCTATCTATCTATCTATCTATCTATCTATCTATCTATCATCTATCTATCATCTGTCTGTTGATTTTGCCCTTCAAACATGCATCTAGGACTAGTTGTTTTACAGTGTAGATATATATTTATATGTAGTATGTAGTGTAGGTAATTAACCTCTTTAATATCAAACAAAAATAAATGAATTAAAAGGGAACCCTAGATTGTCTGGAGAATCAAATCTGCCTGGTCTCCTGATTTTGGTGCTGACAATGAATAGAAATGTGAGCTTTCCATTTGGGTGTGGCTGCCTCTTCTGCCCAGGGTCTTAGAGCAAGGTCCATCCTGGCTCAGGGTCATAGAGCGAGGTCTATTCTGGCTCAGCGCTGTGGTCACAGGGACAATGCACCATCCTGTGAAATATCAGCTGATTGCACTTGGATTTTTGCAGTCCAAAGATGTGTTAAGTTTTACAGTTGTTTCCTGTCTGACCAATGATTTTCTACACTCTTCCTTCTGGCTCCTTTTGTAAGCCTGTGAAGAACTGTGTGTGACTACAAACCTGAATATATTGAAACAAGAATCATCTCTTGTGGTTGTATAGGCTGAGCTCAGAGCTTTGGTTCTTGCTTACAGTGCCCCATGCAGCTAGAGTTGTCGTCAGTTACACTATATAATTAGTGATTAAATAGTCTCATGTTTGAGGCCTGTAGGGATTTAAGTTCCAAAAACTTAGTAGTATGTGGTAGAAAGGATCCCATTTCTGTCAGTTATCTTTCTAGTCCCAACTCAGTACATCTTTTCTACTCTCTATGCTCCCATAGACAAGCATGACTAAATTCTTTCTCTCTATTTGCTTGCCTCTGTGAGTGTCTATTGCTCAGCTGCAAGATAATAAAAATGTCTACAGTTGGGAGAGAGAGTTTATGTCAGATGCTTTCGAAATGAAGAAAATCTGCAAGAATCTTAAGTGTGGTGACCTCCACAGAGAGAGAGAGAGAGAGAGAGAGAGAGAGAGAGAGAGAGAGAGAGAGAGAGAGAGAGAGAGAGAGAGAGAGAGAGAGAGAGAGAGAGAGAGAGAGAGAGAATGAAGAGTAGCCAAATCTCCACATGAGAGAGATATTGGACTATTTTCCAGAGTAAGCCCATCTGATTTATATGAACTAAGCAGATTTTTCTCTCCAGCAGATCAGAAAACATATGTGCTTAATATAGAATATATTTTCCTGATAGACTCAAAAGAAACCTAGTGAAACAAAATCTGCTAAGGTTGGTTCTGCCCTTTTTAATGTACTGATTTCATATATGAAATATAAACTTGCTAAAACATATTTGAAACTGTTTTGGGGGGCTTTTGGGAGGGTTCATAAACAAAAACAAAAAAAGCAAAAGTACACTAGGGAGTAAGTTTTAGAAATCTCTTAACTCTTGGAACTCGTAAAGTAGAAATGACAAAATATCTACTCATACAGTTGTTTTGATTACTGAGATAACATTTATAAGATGTCTTTGGATTATGGTTTTACACAGCTGTCGAATATCATCATTTGACAATATCCCATTTGGAATTAATAATAGTGTCCGCAATCTTGACTGTTGCATTTTAGCCATTCGAATTCTTTGCATCCTCAAAATGTTTGTACGTTTCATGAAGATACAGTTGAGCACAACTTCTATTACTGTGGCCTTGGGCTCACACAGACCATAATTTTTATTTGTATTAGTTCTGGATGCACTGAATCCTGGCTGTATGACATTACATAAACAGACACTTCTCTGATATTCACTTCTTTTTTATTCCAAAAATGAAAACATGTGGGTGTTGGTGGCGTATACTTATAAGCCTCACTACTCAGGAGGCTGAAATCTGATGACTGCAGCTCAAAGCCAGCCCACACAGAAAAATCAGTGAGATGTTCCTCTCCAATGATCCACCAAAAATGTTGAAGAAAAGACCTGGCTCAAGCGGTAGAATGCCAACTTTGAATGAAAAACCTAAGGGACAGCCCTCAGGGTGTGAGGTTTAGCTCCAGTTCTGGGACACAAAAAAAGTCAAGTGCATCGCTTCTATTTCCTCTTCTCTAACAAGATCTCTATAAACAAAATCAAAAATTGAGAACTGGGTAAAAGAGTAGAGAGGAAAGTGTTAAGGCCGTTGGTTCACTCTTCTTTGGTGAGACATGGCTTTTTCCTCTTTCCTTTCTTCTGATTTGCTCAGATGAGCAAATCATCTTTGGCTCAGCTTCTATGTCACTTCCTCTGGGAATATGGAATTCTATTTTGTCACTCCAGCTCAGAAAGAGTCAAAGCTTAAACATAAGATAGATCTGGAAAGATGTAACTCAGCACAGCTTTAGTCCATATAGCAAGAGATTGGAAAGAGGAATTGCAGATTTCTGGTTTGGGTCAAAGAAAGCTGTGTTGACGGACATATGTTTCTGACAGAGTAGCGATGATGTTCCTCCCAGGGGACAGCTGAGGAGACTCTGGTAAGTGAAGTCTACTGAGTTTTGAAAGTTTGGAAAATTATATGAAGCCCATGTAAGATTGTGGTTGAAATCATGGGCTTGGCTTAAATAGTCAGATAAAAAATTTCTTTGTTGCTTTGTATGTCCCTCCCCCACAGTGTAACCCCCGCTTTCACTATATTTGATGTCAGTATAACATGTGGAGGAGATGGGGGCAAACAAGTCGTTTAAGGATTCAGGTGGACCTGTTGCAACAATGAGAAGTACAAAATGTCATGTCAAAACCAGCTTTACAATGTCGGTGGGGGGGGAGGGGGGTATAATTGGGTGGGGGGAGGGGGGAGGCTGGGAAGGGAGGTGAAGGGTAAACAAAGGAGAAGGCTGCAATGCTTGGTAAGAAATGTATGCATTATCCTGCCCATGTAATTGTAGCCCCTCTGTACAGTATGTTCTCAAATAAAATAAAATAATATTTAAAAAAATATGAAAACAAGAGAGAGATGATAAAGTTTCATTAAGGAATCTTAAAGTTATAGTGAAAGATCCAGACGCTTGCTCTCCTGCTCATTTTACTCTATTAAACTTCAATTTTATACAATTCTCTCTTGTTCTGAACCGATCTTTTTGGCAGTGCTTGAGTTTGAACCCAGGGCCTTGGGATGAGCAGGTGCTGCAACCTTAAACCTTGTCCCCATCTCCCCTTTCTAAATTGTACTTTAGTAATTTGGGGGGTGAGATCTTTTGCCTGAGCCAGCCTGAGACCACAATGTTCTACCTGTGCCTCCTGTGCAGTGAGGATTACAGAGTACAGCAGCATGTCTAGCTTCTATGTTGAGATGGGGCAGGGGGATGTCTCACTAGCATTTTGCTCATGCTGGTGTCAAATTACATCATCTCTACACACATTTTATCTCACACAGGAAATTGGTTCTTCTATTAATCATTGTCACTTAACTTCCAAACTGTTTCATTTACGTTCTTTATTGAAAACGAAAAGAAGCACAAAACTTCTCAGATCACAAATGAAAGAATGAAGAAGTTTGTGTGTGTGTGTGTGTGTGTGTTTTAAAATACTTAAGTCTGTTGTGTGTTTGCAAGAACTCTCCTATTTGACAGAGTTTGGTCTAATCTTCATCCTTAAAATGTATCTGTTCCTCTTAGACATGTAACATAGATCATGTGTTTCTAAATAGAAAAGCTATTGACTACTGCTAGAAGTCAATATCTGTAAACTTCCAGACGTGGAATTCTGTGTGGTCTGGCTTTGTCCAGGAAGTGAAGGCAGAGCAGAAGGGTAGATGTTAACTTGCTTTGATCTACTGAACAATTTTTCACATATCTTTACTATCTCTCAGTAGTAATACATATTAAATCATATCACATAATATGAATACATTTAAAGTAATAGACTTTAACAAATGTTTTTAAAAGTCGTTGAGTTCTTGTTTGTTCAATAAGTTGAGGAGATCCTTTGAGAGTAACAGTTGACAGCACAATTTTTAAAATTTACTAGACAGGTAATTATCTAATAAGATACTTTAGCATATAATTGTGTGAAATGCAGAATTCTCTTTCTAAAGTTGTAGCATCTATGCTATATTGCAAATTATAACAAAATTTTGGTCATGCAAAGAAGTCATCCCTGCTTTTAAAATGGGAAATAACTGTCTAGTTTAAATATTCTTGTGCACATGTGTGTTTGTTGCAATAATTCATATCTAAAAATTTTAAAGCTATCAAAAATGTCAAAATAGAGAGCTTGTCATAACTCATTAAAAAATGTCTGGCAAAAATGACACCGGCTGCTTCAGATGACTTCAGTGTGTGTTTCAAAATGCATTTCTTGCATCTGTCGGCTTTCAAGAAGAAAGAAGACTGCTGTTTTTCTGAGTCAACTTTTCAGATGGCGTTTTAAGGCATATTTTAAAGAAAACTATTCATAATTATATGCTTTTCGATTTTTTCCCCACTGTGTAAATGCTTTTAGATCATGAGCATGGAGAAGAAAAAAAGTGAGATCTGAAAAACACTGAGCTGTTTTGGAGGTTGCCTATTTCTTAGTAAATCTCAAAATAGGCACTTCTAGATGTGTGTGGGTTAGTGTTTTATGAATAGTTGGCAGAAGTAACTATTTACTATACCAATGGGAAGTGTAAAAGGAAAAGCATTTTGTGTTGTGTGGGTTCCTTGGCATCAAGCTGCCGTCGGGTTCAGAATGAGCCAGTTAGAAGCCATATTTGGCAGGGAGCTGACATGGGTCTCCCTGATGGGCGATTCTGCCTGCTGTGCTACAGAAAGCTGGCTGGCTGGCATGCTGATGAACACAGCCGTACAAATTAGGCGCTCATTAGCTCAAACACCCAGTGAAGGTCTGTGTTAACGTTTAAGAACATTGTCTCATTAAACACTGGGAACACGGCTCCTCTCTGTAGGATTTTCTAATTATATTGTGAAACCATTATTCATACATTCACTTGATTGTGCTCTAGCTTTTTCAAAGCTCTCACATCTACTAACTTCTTTTCCCTCCTCAGCAACCAAAGGAAGTAGGTGAGGAGGAGGCTGTGATATAAAATAGGATAATGGATGAGAGAGTGATTGGTTAGCTACATAACTGTGCAGCTGAGATGACTACAATGACTGTTTCATGGATTAGACATGAGACCAGGGCACCACACAGTCTGCTTCCAGTCACTAAATGCTCAAATGATGGGAGCCAAGAGCACAGGTCATCTGACTGGCCCTCACTCAGGGTCCTCAGTGTTTATGTGCACTCTTCTCTGGTGAAGCTATGTGTGGTGAATGCAAGAAAGAAATTCGGTGAATAGGAGATCCAGTATATTGCTAGGCACTATGTGTGCTTTTAAGAAGCATATTCGGAGTTACACAATTAGATAATAAGAGAATACAAATGTAGTGGGCACTGATGGCTCATATCTGTAATTCTTATTACTCAAGAGGCTGAGATCTGAGGACAGCAGTTTGAGCCAGCCCACATAGAAAACCCACATGAGACTCTTATTTTCAAATTACCAGCAAAAGAGGGACAGAAATAGAGGTGTGAATCAGTTGGTAGAGCACCAGCTATGAATATAAAGTAAAGTCAAGTGAGAGTCTGAAGACCTGAGTTCAAGGCCCAGTGTTGGTTGAAAGACAAAGAGAGAGAGGGAGAGGGAAAGAGAGACAGACAGACAGATAGACAGACGGACAGACAGACAGACAGACGACAGATGACAGACAGACAGAATAATAAACCTGAGCCAGATATGGAGATGTGGACCACATGTCTAGTATCCCATGTATTTGGGAGCTACAGGTTGAAGTATTACAGTTCAAGACTGGCCCAGACAAAAGCATATGTTTCCCAGAAACAAATAAACAAATACACAAACAGACAAAAACAAAAAACAAAAACTAGGATGAGTGTATTGCTCCAGTGGTAGAGTTCTGGCCTAGCAAGTGTGAAACCCTAAATTCAATCCCTAGAACTGAAAAAAAATATTTTTGGCCTAGTGTCTACCTTATAACCATGGGAAGTGCCAGTGTATTGTGGCAAAAAATTTTTAGAGTATAAATATTATGGCAATGAGGCTAGGTGTGGATCAATAGTTCCCAAGGAAGTGTCTGTGTTCCATAGTGAATTTCTGGCTCCCTTTGTTAATCTAGTTTCATGTAAGCTTTGGATGAGAATCTATTAATTATTCTTTCTTCCCAAGTTTCAAAGTAATTAGTGTAATAGATGAAGTGAGCTCTCAGGAAAGCATTGGGCTGTGACCATGTTTTCCTTCTTTATATAGTGTTAAACCTTCCATTCCTGAGAGGTTCCCTCACTCACTCAACAGGCTGTGGAGATGACAACGTTGAAGAAAAAGATGTTGTTTCTGGTCTTGGGTTTTTATGTTGCTTGCCTAACTTTTATTTACTCTCCACTCTACTTGACTTCAGTTCAGAGCACAGGACTAGCAGGGTGCATTAGAAAGAACATAATAACAATGACTAATGGTTGGGAAATAGAAGCTCCACATTACTTCTTATTTGCTGACCACCATCTCTTCATCATTCTACTGGTCCTGTTGAGAGCCTTACGTGAGCATTCTCACAGAAAGACATGAAGTCATTAGGCCTAAGTTACACACTTCTAAGTGTTGATGCCAGGACTTGAGTGTACTCTTGTCCACTCCCAGAGCTATTAACCAATATGTTCTTTCCTCTTCTAGCTCAACCAGAAGTCAAGAAGTTCAGAATGAATCTTCATAATGCGGGACATATCAAGTGGTTGCTTCCAGAAAGCTCGGATTCATTTTAATAGCCAAGGTTTATTTAGACAGAAAAAAAGCAAAAACAAGAAAACCACATGAGTAGTTCTCTCCAGCATGAAGTGAAGGAAAAGAAGCCAACGATGACAGCAAACATCTCCCTGCACATGGGGTGCCATTCTGCTCTGCTCGGCTGGGAAATAAATTTCAGAGAAACAGAAATTCCGCCTTACGCTGACGATTCATGTTTTGTTCTGGTAAGTTATATATGATTTCAGAGCCTATTTTGCTATTTGTGACTTAGGACTCAGTATACCGCTACTGAAGTTGTTCAGAAAGATTAAACACACATTTTTAGCATGATGTATTTCCTAAACATAGAAGCCAATCTGTTCACAGAGAATTTTGTTCCTAACCTGAAACTCTCCTATTCTGTCCTTTATGAGGAGGCACTAACTAGCTTAGGACTGATGGCTTACGCAATCAGGAAGCTACACTCTGAGGATTGTGGCTCAAAGCCAGCCTAGGCAGGAAAATTGGTGAGACACTGTTTCCAATTACCTACTAAGAAGTCCCAAAGTAAAGGTATGGCCCAAGTGGTAGAATGCCAGCCTTGAGCAAAAACTCAAAGGCATGGCATACAAGCCCCAAGTTCAAGACCCAATAACAGCACAGATATAATCATAAAAAAGTAGACTAAACTTGAAAAGTCAAGTGCTGAGCAGGGTAATTACTGGACTGTGTGGGTGTCACTACCAAGCCAGTCTCACACAAAGGTCAGATGAGGCAGCATGGCTGACAGAGAAAGAGATGAAATTAAGACAGCAAATTCTGGTTATTGCAAACCAGTTTTGCCTTGGAGTATGTTACACTTACTTCTTTAGGTCATCAAAGTGAAAGGATTCAACTCAGATGACCAAGAACTAGCCAGGTGTTGGACATTGAGGACACAGGTGATGAGATCCTCTTGCTAGGGTCTAGATGACAGTCTAACAGAATGGAGCCAGGCATTTCTAGTCTCGGGCACAGGAAGATCTTGGCAGCAAGACCAGAACGCGGTGTCTTGACACATCTCTTTGCCCAGGTGTTAGTCAGTCCTAGTGAATTGGCCAAGTGGCCATCCATCCTTCTCAATATAGGAAATAAAGAGACAAAGGATGTAAGATTAGAGGGTTTTCTGATGGAGGCATGACAGTTCCATTGTGATTTTAGACTAGTACAGTCCCCCAAACTGGGCGTAAGAGATTGAGCTAGACTCTAACAGCTCTTTGGGCTCACATATCTTGGGCAAGTCAAACGATTTAGGATTGCTTTTCTACCTTTGTCTCTCCTATCTGTATATATGGTATAGTTAAGGCTAATTAGCACTATGTATTTGTTTAGTTACATATTCATAAAATTCATAATTCATAACAAGCCTTTAGTCTATTTTTATAAAACCATAAGCAGCTAATTAAAAACTGACATACTGATATTATGCCAAACCTAATTTACGAAAATGTGAATTTAAATCTCAAAGAAAGTAAGATGCTCTTTGGTTGTTCCAAACAGTTATACCTAAATCATCCAGCAAAATTCAGCAAAGTGATCATTTGAATTTAAATGATCTAACTTCAGAGATGTCCACTAGACTGTCATCTGGCAAGTTAATGTTCAGTGACTTCAGTACCTAACATTTAAATTCTGAGAAAGCAAAGCAAAGGAAAAGGCATTCTCTGCCTTCCTTATTTCTTATTCTTTCTTTTACAAATGCATTTTCATAAATACCCTTGTTGGTTTTTCTCTATGTTGATATTGATGTCTATTTTCCCGGAAGTGGGCCATGAAAACAAGATTATACTTCATGCTTGAAAAATTATGGTTATTGTTTTTCTACATATTCTAATTCACAAAAGGTGGAAATGATACATTTTGAAAAGATTATTATCAACTCTTCTGGAGCCTGCTCTCTGTTTACAAGGAGCAGAAACTGAGTCGTATTATACGTTTAAAATGAAAAAGTAACAACTTCTTGAAATACTCATTCACTTGACCTTGACTAGCTGAACTCAAAGATATCATTATTCAAAAACTGGCTTGACATTTAACCTCTTTGAGAATCCATTTCTGCATCCCCTCAACATTCAAAACCAACTGAAATATTTGTTTCTGAGTTGATTAAATGGAGTGATATAGTTAGATTTCTCAGCGCAGAGAAGGTGCACAATAAATGATAAGTTTTAATGTAAGGTTATAAAAGCATTGAGTAGGGTGAAGAGTTATGGATACAAAACTGGAGATACTGGCAATAATAATTAAGGTTGTTTTCTAGAACGAAAAATTGTTGATAGTTCTCGAGGTGATATTTCAGGTATTCATCTTCCTTCTCTTTTGATGTTTAAAACTAGGCTATCTTCAAACTGCTTGAGGGCAGAAAAATACATGAACTGAAAACACCGACTCAACCATGTGAAACCTGAACAGAAAGTTATGTCCAGTTTTGGCTGGGCGATCAACCTGATCTGCATCATACCCAAGATGAATCAGTAAATTATGATATGGAAAAGGATGTTCTAATGACCGTTTTGAGAGTATTATTAATCAGATAATATTTTTAAAGCTTCAATCATCTTGGAACAACAACATAGAAATGATAGCTGTGTTAACAGCTTAGACAGGGCTCTGGTCTTCATTTACCCTGGACATCTCTATCACTCTCCTTCTCACCCAAAATGCTGAAGTCCTCAGTAAGAATGAGTGGTTTCCAAGGTTGTTTTACTTAACCTTTTATCTCAAATAGAACCAAAGAGAGGTGAAGGAGAGAGTAAACAATGATAAATGCATATATGCTTTTTAAGAAAAGTTCAAGTGTGTGTGGTGGAGTGTGTGTGTGTGTGTGTGTGTGTGTGTGTGTGTGTGTGTGTGTGTGTGTGTGTGAAGAGTACTGTCTCCTTGCCCTTCCTTCATACAGCATGGCTTCATCTCTATATTCCTAGAACTTGCCAGTACCAGAGCATAGGCATATTCAGAGAGAATATCATAAAATACTGGACAAAATGTGTTTTGAGCCTTTGTGTTGACTCTATTGAAGAATTAATTTATTTTATTTTTTGAATAGTTTTATTTTCTTTAAGTAGTTGTTCAAGGGAGTTGCTATTCACCAAAGCAGTTTATGACTAGGGTACGTCTTGATCAATGTCACCCTTCAACATCCTCACCCACTTTTCCCACCCTACCTCTTCCCTTACTTATCTTATTTTTAGGCTATTTAGTGACATTTGTTTGCCTTGTAACAAAGCACTTTATGTGCCCAATGCACCTTGATCCGTGTTACCTCTTCAACATCTTCATCCCTCACTTCAATCCACCCTTGTAACTTATATCTCTCAGTTCTGTGGTATGTACAATGATTTCTCCACCTCCTTCCCCTCTCCCCCCCTCATTCTTCTACTCCTTTCCTCTTGACCCCATCCTCTCCCCTTGAAGGTACCCATTTCCTGGTACTTATTTTGTTTGGCTTTGACTTAGTCTTTTTAAAGAATTACACTATTTGCGCTCTCCAAGAGTCTATTCTACTCCAGTTATTTCATTTGAAATCCCTTGCTTACCACCCAGCATGTTTACTTGTAGATTACAGACACTTCTAGCTACCACAAATGAGGGAAACCATGAACTTATGTTTCTCTGGATATGGCTTGTTTTGCTTAATATGTTTTGCCCCCAAGTCTTTACATTTCCTTATGAATGCTACAATATCGTTCTTTCTGAAGGATAAGTAGAATTCCATTTTAAAAAATGGGTAACTTAGAAATGAGAAAAATATAAGCATATTTGGAAACAGGAATATAAATCAGATTGATAAAAAATTTAACACAAAATATTTTAAAATAAAAAACCACTAATTTACCTTATTAGCAAAAACTAGGTTGAATTACATTCCCAAGATGAACACGAGTTCTGGGGACAGGGGCTCATGCTCACAGAGTGTGGGGTGGAGCTCTTCCAACACTTCTGGCACCCATGGGACCTTCTGCATTGACAGCTTGTAAGATAGGACACTGGGTAGCGCTATCCACTTTACATAAATAAATCTGAAGACATAGGTGGGAAAACACATTGTTTCTACAAATTGTACCAAGCAAAGTTGTAGTCTTTGGAGTTCTTCATAATGAAGAGTGGACCCAGCCTCAGTTCTGTGTTATCATGATTATAAAATGTATCTATTTAAACAGATAAAGGAGTATTTCTGAACTTAAGACTTTGAACTTAAAAATTTAAAGAAGCGGGGCTGGGAAGGTGACTCAGTGGTGGAGCGCTTGCCTTGCATGCATGAGGCCCTGGGTTCAATTCCTCAGCACCACATAAGCAAAAAGAAAAAAGTCTGAAGTGGAGCTGTGGCTCAAGTGGTAGAGTGCTAGCCTTGATCTGAAGAGCTGAGGGACAGCGCCCAGGCCCAGAGTTCAGGCCCTATGACCGGACCCAAAAAAAAAAGTTTAAAGAAGCTTGAAAGAGAGAGTGTATAAGCTCTCCTGTTTCTTCCTGGGTGCTATTTAAAGGACAACAAACAAAGATGGAAGTCAGAAGGTGATCGATCAGTCACTACTTGAGAGTTGTGTGGAAGCCAAAGTGTTTTGAACAGCAAATAAAGGGACTTTCTTCCCCAGAAATCAGAGGGCAAATACCTGAAAAGGAGACAGAGGACCTGCTTCTAAGCTCAGAGAAGCACCAGAGAAGGTAGAATGTTAACCTTGGCAGAACTTTTACATTGAGAATCTTGACTTCACAGGTGTCTGATGCTGAGACAGGGGATGTAGCCATCTGAGTTAATGAACTTGAACATCTTGACTCTCCTGCTTTTTCTGAACACTGAGGTTTACAGAAGCAACCTGCTCTTCTGCTCTTGAAGTGGAACATTTCTCTCCACAGTTAGTACAATGCAGCGTGTGTGCCTCACAAAATAAGACATTCTTTCAGGAACTTACCCTAGTGGCTTCAGAAATAATAACTAGAGTCAGTCTTTCTGTTTGAAGAGCAGCAAAAAGAGCCATCATGTATTGGCAAGAGTGTGTAGAGTGTTTATTGGACTGGATTTCACGGGTGCTTAATCATGGTGGGGTGGAATATCATATGGGATTAGAGAGAATCCATTCACCTAGGAGCACTCAGAGGCTCATAAGATGCCCTGCACCATGTAGAACCTGGGCAAATAGTAATGACCGACACTACTTTTATAAAGTGAAACAACTGATCAATAAATAAGAAGAGCTTTCCCATTGCAACAATGAGATGTACAAGTCGTTATGTCGAAAACGAACTTTACAACTTTGGTGCAGGGGGGGACGGGGAGGATTGGGTAAGGGGGCAAGGGGAGGGTGGGAAGGGATGGAAAGGGGAAACAAAGGAGGAGGCTACAATGCTTGATAAGAAATGTACTCATGGGCTGGGATGTAGCTCAGTGGCAAAGCACTTGCCTAGCAAGTACAACGTCCTGGGTTCGATCCCCAGTACCAAAAAAGAAAAGACAAAAAAAAAAAAAAAAAAGAAATGTACTCATTATCTTGCCCATGTAATTGTAACCCCTCTGTACAGTATTTTCACAATAAAAAAAAGAAGAGCTTTTACAACCACTGTGGCAGGTAGCAGATCAAGAAACCAACTTCAAAGAGGCAAATATGCTGGCAAAAGCCAATACACCATGTATGTAAAGCTAGAAAAGCTCAGCTCTTGTGAGTAGCTCAAGGGTGGACATCCATTGGGCCAGGGGTGACTGAGGAGGTGCTGTGCACAGATGCCCAACTATATTGTGCACCAAGAGGTTAATTAGATGAGCAATCATGACAGGCGGGAGAAGGTGTTGGTAGGATACATTTGGTCTACCAAAGTTGGAAGATAAACTAAGAATAGAGAACCCTGGTTGTAACTAGAAGTGGTCATTTATTTTCTGTGTGAAGAAGCAGCTTTAGGTTAAAATACAGAAAACTTGTATGCTGACTTTGGGAATGGATTGGATGTTTTCTTAGCATCCTACAAAAAATTAAAGACAAGGAAGTCCAGTATGGAGATGATGCATCTGGGTGCCCATGGGTTATTATTCATATGTTTAGACATCTTCTGGACTTGCTGGCCTAAAAGAAACTTGTCTTCCTAGGGCTAGCGAATTCTCAGACATGGAAACAACATGCTTGAAAGTTTACTTTTGATAAGAATTTTTTAAAATGGCTGGGAAGGTGGCTCAGTGGTAGAGCGCTTGCCTTGCATGCATGAGGCCCTGGGTTCAATTCCTCAGCACCACATAAGCAGAGAAAGCTGGAAGTGGTGCTATGGCTCAAGTGGTAGAGCGCTAGCCTTGAGCTGAAGAACTGAGGGACAGCGACCAGGCCCAGAGTTCAAGTTCAGGTCCAACAACCGACAAAAAAAAATTGAAAAAACCCCCCAACAATTTGAAGAGATTTCCTGAGCTACAGTGTTTATCATGATTTTATACCCTTACATTCTCTACCACTATTCTGCTGTTAACCATTCCAGAGTAGGTAGCTAGCAATAGCCCCCTGGCCACCAGACAACCAAGGCTAGCCCCATGACAGATCCCACTAAAGTTGTTCAAACCAGCTAATCCTCAACCTACTTACCCCACGTTACTCATGACTTCACCGGGAAACCACGCTAAAAGGGATTGCCAGACTCTTTTTCTCTCTCTTCTCCTGAATGACCTCAGTATTTCTTTGTATAGTCCTTGTGGGCTGGCCTGGCCTTTTCTCTTAGAATTCATGACCAGGGCATCTTTTCATACAGTGGCAGTTGTCCATTGATCTATTTTCCTAATTATATAATAATAATAATAATAGCTCTGTTTTAAACAACAGTATAATATGATTGCTTGCATCTCACCCTTCATTCATATATTGAAGTCCTTACTCACAGGGAGATGGTTTTAGGAAGTGAGTAGGCTATAAGCATAAAACCATCCTAAATGGAGTGTGTTCCCTTGTCATTGAAACTCTGAAGGCTTTCCTCGTCTCCTCTACCATGTGGCCTCATCATGCCATTGTGTAAAAGTCACCAAGTTATGCTATTTTGTTATAGCAGCCAGCATGTTTTGTTTTTGCTTTAGCTTGCTCTATTGCTCGTTTGCCCTCAATACTGGGCAGGGATGAGATTCAGTGACGATCTACTTGTATCGAGACCACCACGAATGATCCAGGACCCCTACTAATGCCCAAAGTGCTGCAGCGGAAACATTTTTCCCAATGTTCATGGGATGCTACATTTTGTTCTCTGATGGAATCATTGTTCTGGGAATGGCGACATCTAAACCGAACAGAAGTGAAATTGTTTCCAAAAGATCACTGGAGATTATGAGACAGGGGCTTGCTTCTTCCCACCCAGATGTTTGTCACTTGCTGAGCCACCATATAATGACTGTGCTGCAGGTTGCATTCTGCCCATCTGCTCACTTCACCACAGCTCCCAAAGGTTGGTCTTTCTTATACATTAACAGCTTCTATAAAATCTGCTGTGGACAAAACCCAGAAAATCCTACAACTCTACACCAAAGATCATACCTCCTTTCCATCCTATAGAAAGTAAAATAATCTAAGAGTCAGGTGAACATCAGGGAACTCATTGGCTAAGTTGGGGGACATGCTGTTTGCCTTTGAAACCATCTCGAAAAATTTAGGGTGGCAAAAGCGTCTCTTTCACAAGATGATACTCCCCTGGAGTGAGATGTATCTAATTATTACTCAAGTAATAACTTGCTGAATCTTTGCTATTCTAATACTTGGTGTGCACCCATACTTTAGCTTGATGTTTTCTTTCTCTACATTGCCAGGAAGCTCATCTACCAACGACTTCCTCTACTCTTTCTTCAGGCCATTCTGCCTCTATACAAGCTTGAGACGGCCCACACTGTGGGCTTCCATGTCTTCTCCTGGCATGGTCTCGGATGCTATTTCCTTCTGGAATTCGTGTTAAATTCCTTCATGTACGGGGTCTTTGATTTCATTTCCATTCTTCAGTTTTCTCACTCAGTTAAAGAGGTGTATTTTCCTTAATGATATTATTTTTTTCCCAAAGACTGAATCTATGAGATGATTGATTATCCAACTTATACATGTGTTTCTTTACAAATATTCTCATCCCAAAAAATTATATGCTGTGGCAAAAATTCTCTTTTTCTAACTCCTTGGTATAACCTAGGAGTGTGTCTCTCCAATTTTCTAGAGTTGCACCATTAGAATTCATTGTATAAACTTAGATGATAAAAATCCTTCTTTCTAAGGGCTCTGGGGGTACTCAGGGCACATGCCTGCTAGGGTGCCTCTTGGCCACTCCAGCCACTCTTCCAGTCCTGCTTCTTGCTGAATATTTTGGAGATGTAGTTGTGGGAACTTTTCTATCCTGGCTGGCTTCAAATTGAGATCTTCCAGATTTTCCTTTCTCCAGTAGCTAGGATTGTAGGCCCAAGCCTGCCCTGCATGGCAAAAAACACTTCTTAGTCCTTTCATTTTTGCTTTGTTAGCCTTGAGACAAGTGACAAATACACGCCGAGAGGAACAACTGAAAGGGAAAAATACTTCTTCCAGCTCAGCGTTTGAATCTGACAGCTCCATTGTTTTTCTGACCCTTGGGAGATGGAACATCATGGTGGTGAAGTAAAGAAGCTCCCTTCCTGGGCCACAGGAGGCAGAGATGGGGCTGAGCGATCCTTCTGCTTCTGTTTCATCCTACCCACCTACCTACCAGATGGTGCAGCCGGGGATTAGGGCTGGTCTTTTCCCTTACTTGCTGTTTCACATGCCCACTGCTCTCTGGAAATTCCTGTACAGAGCATATGAGAAGTAGGCCTTACTAATCTCCTAGGCATCTCCCAATCCAATCAAGCAGACAGTCAAAATTAAACACCAAAATGGGTTCATCTCTTTCTTATTTCTTTCCCAAACTCTACTAGAAACTTCATAATTCTCAGCCTTTGCTTTTGGGGACCCAAAGGAAGTTACCCTGAGCATCCTGCTTTGCTTTGTACATACTCATCTTTTTTGCAGTTTTTAAGACTAATTTACTTTCAACCTCCTCCCCCACCTCTTCCAGGGACTTTATCCATGATCCATTCTTCTCGCTCAGTCCTTCTTTTCTCACTGCTTTTGTTCACCCTAGGAACTCATCAGGTTTCTCATATCAACTTAGGACAGACATACCTATCCTTAGAAAGTATCAACCATGCAACTATATTTATAATTTCATATGAAAAATTACTAATAAGTGATGTGTGTGTATGTGTATGTGGTTTCCACATGTGCCTGCTCAATTAATGTTTTTGAAGTTTGAACTTAGAGATTACTGGGAAGGGGCTCTACCACTTACTTGATTCATGACCCCACTTTTTGCTTTACTTTTTTCCAAGTAGAGTCACACATTTTTGCCTGGGTCTGCCTCAGATTGTAGTCCTATCTACACATCTAGTATAGCTGGGATTAAAGAAACGTACCACCACACCCACCTCTAGCACATCTTTAACTAACCTGATGATTGTAATCATATTATTATTTTTATATATAAAATTCAATTATTTTATATTATGTATATTCTTTCAACATACAACATGCACAATTTATATTTTCTCTTGTTAAGTATCATTAGCACTTTCTGTTTTGGTCACTTTTACTTGTCCTACTTTCACAAACAGAACTGCTATAAATAGCCCTCTGTAGATAGGAAGTGAATGGTTAGACTCCATGCCAATGTGTAACTTCAGATGATTTGGGGAATTACTGTCTCTCATTAACAAACAGATTTGAAATATGAGATAAAATATAAAACTGAAGATTGCTCATTTGCCCTCATTGCAAGACAAACTATTTAATAAAATTACCTAACACCTACTGGTGCACAATGATTGACTGACATTTAAGCTCCTGGTTGTGTGTTCATGCAGAGAACAAATGGAGAGGAAATGGAATGTTATTTTCATCACCTTTTTTCCTTTTTGTTTTAACATTAAAGGTAACTCTCACTGATTAACAGATGGCTTTTGTATTTAATTCAAACTTTTTAGCAAAATGGAAAAGTAATTTACAAGAAGCTCTACAAAGAAATGTCATATTGATGATTTCACTTTCAAAATCATATTTCTCTGTATTTGGTCTTTTAATTGCTGACTTAGGCTAAATTCTAGTAAGATTGCTTGAATAATCTACCAAGCAAATGGCCCCCATAAACAGGTGGGAGTTGCAATTCTAATATCTGATAAAATAGACTTCAAATTAAAATTAGAGAGAAGAGATAAAGAACGTTGCTACATACTAATTAAATTAAGGGATCTCTCCTTCAGGAGGATATTACAATTCTAAATATCTATTCGCCAAACATCGGAGTACCCAAATTTATCCAAGAAATCTACTTTCCCTCAAATCCCATATAGATCCAAAGACATTAATTGTTGGGGACTTTAACACACCACTTTCCCCACTAGATAGATCAACTCGGCAAAGACTCAACAGAGAAACCGCAGATCTAAACAACTACATCGATCAACTAGATTAAACAGACATCTACCAAATAGTTCACGCAGCAGCATCAGAATACACGTTTTTCTCAGCAGCACATGGAACATTTTCCAAAATAGACCACATTTTAGGCCACAAAGCAAACTTGTCTAAATTCAGAAACATTGAAGTTATACCTTGCATTCTCTCAGACCACAAGGGAATAAAATTAGAACTCAATACCAAAAGCCACCAAAGAAAAGCCTGTAACACATGGAGGCTGAACAACACACTGCTGAATCACGAGTGTATCATGGAAGAGATTAGAAAGGAAATTCAAATGTTCATGATATTCAACAAAAATGAACACACAAATTACCAGCTCCTCTGGGACACAGCAAAGGCAGTACACAGGGGCAAGTTTATAGCTCTGAGTTCCTACATCGACAAATTGGAGAGAACTGAAACCAACAATTTAATGACACATCTGAACCTCCTTGACAAAGAGCAGCAAGATAAACCCCAATCCAGTAAACGGAAAGAAATAATTAAAATTAAATCAGAATTAAATGAATTAGAATCGCCCCCAAAACATAGAAAGAATCAACAAAACAAAGAGTTGATTCTTCAAAAAAATTAACTAAATTGACAGACCCTTAGCAAATCTTATCAGAAAAAGAAGAGAACACACCCAAATAAATAAACTCAGAGATGAGAATGGAAACATCACCACAGATACAACCAAGATTCAGAACATTATAAGGGAATACTTCTCAAAACTTTATCCTAATATGTTTGAGAACTTGGCAGAAATGGACCTTTTCCTAGCAAATATTGACATGCCAAAACTAAACCAAGATGACTTAAACCATATTAACAGGCCCATATCAAGCATTGAAATAGAAACAGCAATAAGAGACCTCCCATCTAAGAAAAGTCCAGGACCAAATGGCTTTACAGCAGAATTCTACAAGGCCTTCAAAGCAGAGCTCACACCAATACTCCTCCAACTCTTCAATGAAATTGAAAGAGAAAGTTCACTACCGAACTCATTCTATGAAGCCATCATAACCCTCATCCCAAAACCAGGAAGGGACTCATCAAAGAAAGAGAACTATAGACCCATTTCTTTGATGGACATTGATGCAAAACTTCTCAACAAAATTTTGTCCAATTGACTTCAACAATTCATCCAAAAAATCATACACCATGATCAAACAGGATTCATTTCAGGGATGCAAAATGGTTCAATATACTCAAATCAATTAATATAATTCATCACATTAACAGAAGCAAGGATAAGAACCACATGGTCATCTCAATAGATGCAGAGAAAGCATTTGACAAGATCCAACACCCCTTTATGATGAAGGTTCTGGAAAAATTAGGAATCCATGGAACATTCCTCAATACAATAAAGGCTATATATGACAAACCTACAGCCAGCATTATACTCAATGGTGAAAAACTCAAACCATTTCCTCTTAACTCAGGAACGAGACAAGGATGTCCACTCTCTCCACTTCTTTTCAATCTAGTATTAGAATGCCTCTGTACAGCAATAAGACAAGATGCAAACATAAAGGGGATCCAAATAGGGAAAGAAGAAGTAAAACTCTCCCTTTTTGCAGATGACGTGATCTTGTATTTAAAGAATCCCATAGACTCTACTCCCAAATTACTCAATGTGATTCAAAACTTTGGACAAGTAGCAGGGTATAAAATTAACCCTCAAAAATCAATGGCTTTTCTGTAGGCCAACAATGAGAAAAGTGTAGCTGAAATTAGGAAAACAACTCCATTCGTAATAACCCCCCAAAAATAAAATACCTAGGAATTAACCAAAGAAGTGAAGGACCTCTATGATGAAAACTTTAAAAACTTGAAAAAGAAAATCAACACAGAATTTAGAAAGTGGCAAAAACTCCCATGCTCCTGGATTGGAAAGATCAACATTGTGAAAATGGCAATACTTCCCAAGGCTATCTACAAATTCAATGCGATACCTGTCAATATTCCAACCTCATTCTTCAAGGAAATAGAAGAGGCAATCCAAAAATTTATATGGAACAATAAAAGACCCCTAATAGCAAAAAGGATCCTCAACAGAAAGAATGGTGCTGGAGGAATATCAATACCAAATTTCAAACTCTACTTTAAAGCCATAGTAATCAAAACAGCTTGGTACTGGCACAAGAACAGACCTCAGGACCAATGGAATAGAATTGAAAACCCAGAAATGAACCTACAGACCTATAGCCATTTAATCTTCAATAAGGGAGCTAAAAAAATAGAATGGAAGAAAGACAGCTTCTTCAGTAAATGGTGCTGGCAAAATTGGTTAACTTCTTGTAGGAAACTTAAAGCTAGATCCTTATATATCACGCTGCAGCAGAATCAACTGCAAATGGATCAAAGACCTCAGATCAAAGCAGACACTCTGAAAACATTACAGGATGGAATAGGAGAAACCCTAGGTCTCAGGCCGAAATTTTCTTAATAGAGACCCTGAAACACAACAAATCAAAGAAAGGTTGGACAAATGGGATTGCATGAAATTGCAGAGCTTCTGCATGGCAAAGGACATAGCTAGCAAGATCAATAGAAAGCCCACAGATTGGGAGAAGATCTTCACTAGCCATACAACGGACAAGGGTCTCATATCTAAAATATACTTGGAACTCAAAAAATTAAATCCCCCAACAACAAATTCTCAAAGAAACAACTGCCCAATATATAAGTGGGCTAAAGACTTAAAGAGAAACTTCTCAGAAGAGGAAAGAAGGATGGCCAATAGACACATGAAGAAATGCTCAACCTCTCTAGCCATAAAAGAAATGCAAATCAAAACAACATTGAGATACCATCTCACCCCAGTTAGGATGGCTAAAATCAAGAACTCTAATAACAACAGATGCTGGAGGGGATGTGGACAGAAGGGAACCTTACTGCATTCTTAGGGAGTGTAAACTTGTTCAACTACTTTGGAAAGCAGTATGGAGGTTCTTCAAAAGACTCCACATAGAACTCCCCTATGACCCAACAATCCCACTTTTGGGCATTTACCAAAATGGTACAAAGAAGACCACACTAAAGCTATCAGCACGACAATATTGCAGCCTTATTTACCATTGCTAAGACATGGAATCAACCCAGATGGTCCTCAGTAGATGAATGGATCAAGAAAATGTGGTATATATACACAATGGAATTCTACGCCTCCATCAGAAAGAATAACTTTGCCCCATTTGTTAGGAAATGGAAAGACTTGGAAAAAAATTGTATTAAGTGTAGTAAGCTAGGCCCAACGTAACATAGGTCCCATGGTTTCCCTTATTTGTAATAACTAGTATATGTCTGAGTCAAGCAGAAAAGGTCAGGTAATTTGATGTTAGCGAAATGAACCCTAAGATACCTATTCAAATGTTTTTTTCTTTCATGCGATTGTTTCTAACACATTTATAAGATTATTTCATTGTTGCTTTGTATGTCCCTCACCCACTCTATAATAACCCCTGCTTTCACTGTATTTGATGTTGTTATAATTTGTGGAAGGGAAGGGAAAAACAAATCATTTAAATAGGGATACAGGTGGACCCATTGCAACAATGAGATGTACAAGTCGTTATGTGGAAAATGAACTTTACAACTTTGGTAGGAGTGGGGAGGAGGGTTGGGCAGAGGGCGGGGGTGGGGAGGAGAGGATGGGATGGGAAGGGGAAACTAAGGAGGAGGCTACAATGCTTGATAAAAAATGTACTCATTATCCTGCTCATGTAACTGTAACCCCTCTGTACAGTATTTTTACAATAAAAACAACCAAAAAGATTGCTTGATTATTCATTTTCCCTCAACTCTTGAATTTTAAAGTTAGAAAGCAAGATTAACCTGTCTCTCAGATGGATTGTGAGCTTAATTTAGGGCTAAACCACTCTGTTTTCCATCTGCCTTAGTCCAAAGCTGAGTGAATTTGCCAAAGCTTTGCTGTACTTCCGGATCTATTTGGTGGAGGATCATCAGATTTGGTGAAACAAAACTAAAGAAAAACAAAGGTGAGAGTACACAGCTACATTTGAATATAAGATAATCAATAAGATATTTAATAGTGTAAGCATGTCCCACATTTAGTATCTGTTTGAAATTTGTATATAGCTTGAAGTGTTCTGTTTTATCTGGTAAATGCACTTTGGTAAAATATGAAATTGAATTGAGAAAAGAAATTATAGTTTGGAAAGTATTGGCATCTGCCTGAGTGTAAGCTTTACAATCTAGGGGTTTTGGTGGTGAAAGTTGAAGACTGTGGGGTTTCTGTTTCAATCTGACAAAAAAGACTTAGGCAAACACTGATAGAAATAAGAATCTTATGCAGATAACCTAATTATCTTTATTGGAAATTTGGGGTAATACCAATTATAAATGTCATAAACAAACACTCTGTTCAGTGTCCTGTTCAGTATAGCCAGAAGTCCTGCCTGTCTAGAATTTTTACATAGAACAGAAAGGTATCTATAATATGGTTGAGGTTGAATAAAAAATCCAGGATGCTGAAATGACAAATAAGAAAAGTACAAGTTATTTTCCCTTCTGTCCAGCTTCATTCTCCTGGGGTTATATTAATGCTTGTCTTAAATTGTTGAGTTCTTCTGGTCATGCTTCCTAACTTGTTTTATATTGTTAGCCACTATTAAAATGCCAATATCCCATTACTTTATGGTGAACCAGGGTGACATGCTATATTACTGATGACTACAATCATTAGAAGTCCCTAAAGAGTTTTTTTAATACCAATATTTTTGTCTCCTTCAAGTTTCTGAGGTGAGGAAATGTCAATCATTGAACATGAAACAAAAGTCACCAGATGCTCTCCACACAGTCACGATTGAGCAGACCAACTGAGTGAAAATCTACAGTTCTGTGATTGCACAGTGGAGTCCCATGCACACTCAAGCTGGAAAACTAGTCTTGGAATCTGTGTCTATTGTAGACTACAGCATTTGGTTGACTGGGAGAAGGGGCAAAGCTTCAAGACCGCTTCATAGTTAGGGTGCTCAGAGAATTCTGATTGGTTATCAGGCAACCAATTCCTGCTTCAGCTCTTCATTGAAACTCCCAGGAAAGCAGTGCTTCTTAATTAAATTCTCGGGGTTAGAATTGCTGGGAAGTTCCTTAAAAATATGTATATCTGAACCATACCCCTATTAAATCAGATTTTCTAGGTGGTAAAAAGAGTTTACAATAAGATTTCCAGGTAATTCTAGAGAATAGTCAAGGTTGGCAATCATACACTCTTCAAAGAGAAGAAAATTGATGCCAAGTGATGATTAGAATATGCTTTAGTTTTTCACTAGCCTTCTGAAATTTGTAGTCCACATTGTCATTGACCCTGAATTGTGAAAGAGCTAGAGTCAAAGGAGGGAATAGAGTTAACCGGTCCTTAATTGGAGATTGAAACACTTTCATGGAATTTCCAGTAATATGATTATACTTCAAGGGCCTCGGGGCTGGGTTTTAAAGTCCAAGCATTCAATTGGCTGCACATGAATTTTGTTTCGTAATTGGGAAGTAAGAACTTTGAAGGGACTCGTGCCATCGAAAAAAGGTTTTACTAGTACAGCAAGGCCAATGATATATTTTTCTGGAAATAACTCCCAAACAACTAACTGGCATTTCAAGGTCTTTTTTAAAGTATTTATCAGATTATTTGGAAGTTAAAATATATGTTAGTTCTTCCAATTTAATTCCACATTATGAAATAAAGTAATAACATATCACTGTATCTCAAACCATAGGACTTTTCAACAGTATTGTTTTCTTTTTAATGGAATTTGAAACTTTGGTGCTGGCTGTCCCCTCAATTTAAGTTTGCTTTGGCCTCTGTTCATACCATGGCTGTGTGAAATATCTAAAGTATTATGATGTTTATGCAGGCAAAATTGGCTTTCAGCTATAGCAAAACTAACATTTTCAGATTAATCTTGTTACCATTATCAATATAATTATTTTAATTCTATTTGATCTAGTTGTTTGCCTTTATTTTTAACTTACATCACTCATCAGTCTAGTTAGATAAAGAATAGTGTTCAGTAAGAGTGAATAAAGCCTCAGAAATAGAACTCTGTCATCAATATTGCTATTGTTTTACTATAATCTCCAATCCACATATTACATATTTTTATTCTGTTTTGATATTTTTAAAGAAAACAGGAAAAAAATCTACATTCAACTTATGAACAATTTCTCTTCCATACTTTCATAACATTAGAATAACATTATTAACACAATGTGCTTAATTACAGGTATTCCTTGGATTATAAAGGCAATGTATTTATCACCCACAGGCCTTAAGTTCTAGGTTCCTAAAATGTTGTGGTTATCTGTACACAAGTAACTCATTCAACCTTGCAGGAATCTTGTAATTATATTCAGAAATTGTTGCTAATGAAAGAGTCCCCGTTGTAGATGCAGAACATTCAATTCATTGGGGCAGAGCCTTGAAAACCAGTAATGAGATTCTAATGCTTCTAGACTCATTATTGAGTTTTGCTCAACATGTACATGGATTAAATTGAAAATTAATTAGAGTTAAGTCAAATAAAGAGCTTTGCTTTCTCATGTTGAAGGTCTTTTATGAATAAGCCTTCCTGGCTTTTAAAATCAGCAGGGTGTGAAATTATCCACCTTGGCAGAGTTCTGCTTTTTCTCATCTGAAACTTTATAGATTCTGGTCTGCTAGGGTACTTCTTGTTATTTTACTGTTTTCTCCAAAAATGTTGAATAGAAGGCATTTTTTTCTGAGTTTACTACAAATGAGAAATCATTCAGAGAAATGTGAGTCCTGTAGTCAGAGCTGTATCAGCTTTTCCAAATATCCTCATGGAACCTACTTGTGTATGGTATTCTTCAGGTTTTATTTGGAATGTGTGATTTTGCCTTTCCAAAGGACTTTCTTAGCCTGTTTGAGCCACTACAATACGACATCAAAACCGAGGTAGCCCATAAACAATGGAAATTTGTTTCTTGCAGTTCAGACCGTAGGAATTAAAAAATGATATAGACTCAGTGTGTGGGGAAGTCTTGTTTTGTGGTTTATACAAAGCCCCTGTTCACTAAATTCCCACATAGGGGAAGGAGTCCATGACTTCCACAAACTATTTCTATAAGGATATTAATTGTACTCATGGAGAATCAGTCATAACCTCTCATTCTCCCGAAGGTCTCACTACAAATATAAGTCACCTGGGAAGCTAGATTTGGGCAGTTCACAGACTTGGGCATGACCACGTGTCTGCCTTGCTGATTATAATATTCTGAGAAGTTAAGGAAAGGCAAAAACAACCTCATAGGATGCCAGAATTTTTTTTAAAAACTTGCCAGGATTAGAACCCATAGTTCTTTCCAAGAATCTCTCGTCCCTCCACCAAATCCTTGGATTGAGCAATTATGAAATTGTTTTTGACTTTTATTTTTTGAACTAATACTGTGGGCATTTAAAAAAAAAGTCTTCTCAATGATGGGAAAATGAAAATTTCTTCTATGAGTGAGATGGCAAAAACGATAGATAATCCAACTGTCCTAAAATTATCCAAGACAAACTAATGTGATCAGAATCATTTGAGCCTTGGCCAAAAAAACAGAGCCATTGTAGGAGAAAAAATTTCATGGATTTCGAAGACAATTTTGGTTTATTACTCTATTTCAGTACACAGCTCTATGCTTTAAAAACTAACAGCTGTATAAACTAAAGTTGAAGATCTGTAGATTTCCATGTCCAAATACTTGATTCCTTTCTCTTTTTCTTTATTTTAATGCTAGTTTTTAATGTACCATATCCTTTCGTTTGTTATGAAGTTAGCCTCGTGAGACCACTGGAATAAACATCAAAATGTGTTTTTCATTTTTTTCCCCAAGTACAATCTTCATTGTTTCCTCCCTACATTTTAATTTTACTCTCAGTCCCCAAAAGAGGATTAATAATACCATAGGGCACAAGTGAGATGCCATCCTCTTTTCTATAAAGTCAGGTGACTCTCTCTCCAAGTCATGCATGTCACCCATAGAAGTAAAACCCAGAGTTGGAGAAGTGCTATGAAAGTTGACGACATGCGTGCCATGGTCTTTGATTCTCCACTTGGCCTGTGATAGCAGTTCTTTCTTTCTTTCTTAGCCTGATCCTGTCCAGTCCTATGCTATGATAGGACTCTCCTGACTTAGTCTCTTCAGGTATAAACTTACAATTGAGATGCTAGGTACTATTAAAAGTTGTCTGCAGACACCAAGTGTGCCATCACAGGACAGAGAGTTAGACAAGAGAGGGGAAGCCAAGGAAACATATCAGCTACCGCTACGGCGGCAGGGTCACGGCGGCGACCACTGCCGCGGGGTCATACCTGAGACACAGAGAGTCCGGGACGAAGGAGCCAGACACAGCAGACGAGCGGATTCTACTCAACACCAACAAGAACCGACAAGGAGCGGAAATCTTCATCCTGCTGTTTGCAGACCAGAGACGACCCAGGATCCAAGACTCGGCGTGAGTACAAGCCCGACATCCTCACTCCTTCTCAGGAAGCAGAGGAGGGAAGGCTACCCCTCCCCCCCCCAGCACCGGTGATCTCCATCTTGGATACCGACAAAGCTCGTAGGAGCTGCTAGCTCCAGCTCAGGCCTTGGAATAAAACGAGTCATTTAGCAGGTCACAAGAACTTAACGGCGAAGTGACCTGCCAGACTCAGCACCATCCAGGGAAAAGTCACCCAGCTCAGGCGCCAGCCATAGGAGTGCCTTGCCTCACTGGGTAACCAGAGCCAGAGGCTGCCCCTCCCTCTAGCAGCCACCACAATCAATTGAAAAACAGAAACCCTGAGAATGGCTCCAGGCTGGGCACTGTGAGCTTTATCACAAAATAGCCCCAGGGAAAAGCTACTGTTTGTTGAAAGGCCTCAACTCTACCCAGAACCTAGCCCCATCACCACATCCCCCTCTTTTGTGACTCTCAAAGCAGATCACCCTCCCAGAAAACTAACCTGGGAGGGGGATCTCAAAATCTTGGGTAAAGCAGAGCATTTTTCTGCCTCTTCCAACCAACCGACTTAAGAAACCAATCAAGCCACAGGACCTCAAGCTGACCAGAGACTCCAACAAGAGACTGGTTAGAGACAAAAGGGAGATACAGGATTCTTCCCACTCCTCCCCCCCCAAAAAAAAAAAATCAAAAGACTTTTTTTTTCTTTTTTTTCTTTTTTTTCCTTCTTCTTCTTTTCTTTTTTTGCTTGTTTTTTATTTTGCTACCTTATATATATATTTTTTTCCCTTCTAAAACTTTTATTAATCTTTAATTTTTGCCTCTTCTGAAAAAATAATTGTTTTCCAGTAACTTTTTTTTTTTCTCATCTTATAATTTTTATTTTAGGAATATGTGAATGAGCGTTCTCCTTTCTTTTCTTGTCTTCTTTCTCTTTTTCTTTCTTTCTTAATTATCTTTTTGTTTTTTGTCTAGCTCTACTGAACTTCTGATCTATTCTTCTCCCTTTCCCATCCTTAAAGCTTTTCACATCTCCTCTATGTCCCTCCCCTTCTCGGAACATATTCACATTCCTCTCTAAATAGACGGTCTTTTAACTTCTATAATAACATTAATTTTTACGTTTCTATTTTTTTTCTGGTCTCTCTCTCTCTCTACTTGCATCCTACCCAACCCATTTCCTGCATTGTGATTAGGACATAGTTAACTCTCCCTGTGCCTCCCCACACCAATCTATTCCTATTTTTTACCCACATCTCTCCCTAATCCTAATAATTTCTGGTTTTCCAAATTCTTTTCTGCGGTTCGAAGTACTTTAACATATAGTTGTTTGATGTTGAATAGATGTATCTGTTGAACTAGATTGTATCTGTAGACTATTGACTGTACAAACGCAAACTTTGGTTGATGGTTGCCTTGAGATACTGTTCTAGCATAAAACTGGTGCAATCTTCATCTCAAATGGGCCGAGTAAGCCGGAAAAACACAAGAAAAATGGCAAATTCAGGTATCTCAATTCCCAACCTTGATAATCGGGGATTAGAACAGATAAAGAATAATCCAGAGGAGAGTTCCCAAATAGCTCTACAAACACTAATAGCAAACATGATAAATGAGAAGTTTGACAATGTACAAAGGACTCTGTATGAGCGTGATAGGGAGAGAGAGGAGGCATCCCAGAAGTTTATACAGGAATATCATAAGCGTGAGGAAGCTACTCAAAAACTGATACAGGATTTGCGTGAACAACTTGAGAATGCTCAAAGAGAAAGGGAGGAATGGCACGAACAGGCTGAGAACACTCAAAAAGAACTGCAGGAATCCCACGAACGGGAAGAAAGAGAACTGCAAGAATCCCAAAGACGGGAAGAAGCTAATCAAAGAGTAATTCAGGAATTGAGAGACCAGGTAGAGAATACACAAAGATCACTAAAGGCATTCATGGAATCCATTAACAAAGAGCTGAAGGAAGTCAGGGAGACCACAAAGGGAATGCTGAATGGAACCCAACAGAAGGAATGGGAGTCCAAAGAAACCATAACCAATCAACTAAGTGATTTGAGAACAAACACTGAACACCAAATTAAGGAAGTAAAGAAATTCATACAAGACCTAAAACAGAGCTTCAACAAAGAACTTGAAGCCATCAAAGCTGACCAATTAGAAGGAAAAGAGATAAAAAACAAAGTAGAGAGTCTTGACAGCAGGTTAGACCATGCAGAAGATCGAATCTCAGGGATTGAAGACAGCCTAGATATTATAGAGAAAGAACATACAACCATCCAAGACAAGTCCAAGAAATATGATAGGTCTATCCAACACCTGGAAGACACCATCAGAAGGCCCAATCTAAGGATAATGGGTGTAGAGGAGCACCTAGAAACAGAAGTTAATGGTCTAGGAAATTTGTTTAACAGGATCCTAGCAGAGAACTTCCCAAACATACAAAAAGATAGGCCTATTCAGATACAAGAAGCTTTTAGAACCCCAAATAGACCAGACCAGAATAGGACATCCCACCGTCACATTATAATCCACACAGGATCAACCCAGACCAAGGAAAAGATCCTTAAAGCTGTCAGGGAGAAAAGGGTAATCACCTACAAAGGGAAACCAATTAGAATTACCTCAGATTTCTCAGTAGAGACAATCAAAGCAAGAAGAGCCTGGAATGACGTATGCCATGCCCTAAAAACAAATAATTATCAACCAAGAATACTGTACCCAGCTAAACTCTCCTTCATAACTGAAGGCCAAATAAAAACCTTCCATAGCAAAGAAAAATTGAAACAATACATCTCCACCAAACCAGCCCTACAAAAGATTCTTAAAGATGTCCTACACATAGAAAACCAACAAGACCGCAACAAAGGCCAAGAAACTGCACACAAACTGAGAATCCAAGAACCTTAGGAAGAACCCAGTTTCCGCAGCCCCCAAGAAGGTGGATAACATGGCAGGAACTCCCAAATACCTCTCAGTCCTATCTCTTAACGTTAACGGACTGAACTCTCCAATTATGCGACATAGACTGTCTAGTTGGATTAAAAAACAAGACCCTTCTATCTGCTGCCTGCAGGAGTCACATCTTGCCCGTAAAAACAAACACATCTTCAATGTTAAAGGCTGGAACAAAATCTACCAAGCAAACGGCCCTCATAAACAGGCGGGAGTTGCAATCCTAATATCAGATAGAATAGACTTCAAACTAAAATTCGTGAGAAGAGATAAAGAAGGTCGCTACATACTAATTAAAGGATCTCTCCTTCAGGAGGATATTACAATTCTAAATATCTATTCGCCAAACAATGGAGCACCCAAATTTATCAAAGAAACACTACTTTCCCTCAAATCCCATATAGATCCAAAGACATTAATTGTTGGGGGTTTTAACACACCACTCTCCCCACTAGATAGATCAACTCGGCAAAAACTCAACAGAGAAACCGCAGATCTAAACAGCTGCATAGATCAACTAGACTTAACAGACATTTACCGAACATTTCACCCAGCAGCATCAGAATACACGTTCTTCTCAGCAGCACATGGAATGTTTTCTAAAATTTTTAGGCCACAAAGCAAACTTGTCTAAATTCAGAAACATTGAAGTTATACCTTGCATTCTCTCTGACCACAAGGGAATAAAATTAGAACTCAACACCAAAAGCCACCAAAGAAAGTCCGGTATCACATGGAGGCTGAACAACACACTGCTGAGTCATGAGTGGGTCATGGAAGAGATTAGAAAGGAAATTCAAATGTTCATGCTATTCAACAAAAATGAACACACAAATTACCAGCTCCTCTGGGACACAGCAAAGGCAGTACTCAGAGGCAAGTTTATAGCTCTGAGCTCCTACATCCACAAATTGGAGAGATCGGAAACTAACAATTTAATGACACATCTAAACCTCCTTGAAAAAGAGCAGCAAGATAAACCCCAATCCAGTAGACGGAAAGAAATAATCAAAATTAAATCAGAATTAAATGAATTAGAATCCAAAAAAACTATAGAAAGAATCAACAAAACAAAGAGTTGGTTCTTCGAAAAACTTAACAAAATTGACAGACCCTTAGCAAATCTAATCAGAAAAAGGAGAGAACACACCCAAATTAATAAACTCAGAGATGAGAATGGAAACATCACCACAGAAACAACCAAGATTCAGAACATTATAAGGGAATACTTCTCAAAACTTTATGCTAATAAGTTTGAGAACTTGACAGAAATGGACCTTTTCCTAGCAAATATTGACATGCCAAAACTAAACCAAGATGAGTTAAACCATCTTAACAGGCCCATATCAAGCATTGAAATAGAAACAGCAATAAGAGACCTCCCAGCTAAGAAAAGTCCAGGACCAGATGGTTTTACAGCGGAATTTTACAAGGCCTTCAAAGCAGAGCTCACACCAATACTCCTCCAACTCTTCAATGAAATTGAAAGAGAAAGCTCACTACCGAACACATTCTATGAAGCCATCATAACCCTCATCCCAAAACCAGGCAAGGACTCATCAAAGAAAGAGAACTATAGACCCATTTCTTTGATGAACATTGATGCAAAACTTCTCAACAAAATTTTGTCCAATTGACTTCAACAATTCATCCAAAAAATCATACACCATGATCAAACAGGATTCATTTCAGGGATGCAAAGCTGGTTCAATATACGCAAATCAATTAATATTATTCATCACATCAACAGGAGCAAGAATAAGAACCACATGGTTATCTCAATAGATGCAGAAAAAGCATTTGACAAGATCCAACACCCCTTTATGATGAAGGTTCTGGAAAAATTAGGAATCCATGGAACATTCCTCAATACAATAAAGGCTGTATATGACAAACCTACAGCCAGCATTATACTCAATGGTGAAAAACTAAAGCCATTTCCTCTTAACTCAGGAACGAGACAAGGATGTCCACTCTCTCCACTTCTCTTCAATCTAGTATTAGAATGCCTAGCTACAGCAATAAGACAAGATGCAGACATAAAGGGGATCCAAATAGGGAAAGAAGAAATAAAACTCTCCCTCTTTGCAGATGACATGATCTTGTATTTAAAGAATCCCATGGACTCCACTCCCAAATTACTCAAGCTGATTCAAAACTTTGGCAAAGTAGCAGGTTATAAAATTAACCCCCAAAAATCAATGGCTTTTCTATATGCCAACAACGAGAAAAGTGTGGCTGAAATTAGGAAAGCAACTCCATTTGTAATAGCCCCACAAAAAATAAAATACCTAGGAATTAACTTAACCAAAGAAGTGAAGGACCTCTATGATGAAAACTTTAAAATCTTGAAAAAGGAAATCAACACAGAACTTAAAAAATGGCAAAACCTCCCATGCTCCTGGATTGGCAAGATTAACATCGTGAAAATGGCAATACTTCCCAAGGCTATCTACAAATTCAATGCGATACCTATCAAAATTCCACCCTCATTCTTCCAGGAAATAGAGGAGGCAATCCAAAAATTCATATGGAACAATAAAAGACCCCTAATAGCAAAAACGCGCCTCAACGGAAAGAACACTGCTGGAGGAATATCAATACCAAATTTCAAACTCTACTATAAAGCCATAGTAATCAAAACAGCTTGGTATTGGCATAAGAACAGACCTCAGGACCAATGGAATAGAATTGAAAACCCAGAAATGAACCTACAGACCTATAGCCATCTAATCTTCGATAAGGAAGCTAAAACAATAGAATGGAAGAAAGACAGCCTCTTCAGTAAATGGTGCTGGCAAAATTGGTTAACTACATGTAGAAAACTAAAGCTAGATCCTTATATATCACCCTGCACCAGAATCAACTCCAAATGGATCAAAGACCTTGAACTCAAAGCAGACACTCTGAAAACATTACAGGATGGAATAGGAGAAACCTTAGGTCTCCTTGGCTCAGGCCGAAATTTTCTGAATAGAGACCCGGAAGCACAACAAATCAAAGAAAGGTTGGACAAATGGGATTGCATACGGTTGCAGAGCTTCTGCAGGGCAAATGACATAGTTAGCAAGATCAATAGAAAGCCCACCGATTGGGAGAAGATCTTTACTAGCCATACAACGGACAAGGGTCTCATATCTAAAATATACTTGGAACTCAAAAAAATTAAACCACCCAACAACAAATCCTCAAAGAAACAACTGCCCAATAAATAAGTGGGCGAAAGACTTAAAGGGAAGCTTCTCTGAAGAAGAAAGAAGGATGGCCAATAGACACATGAAGAAATGTTCAACATCCCTAGCCATAAAAGAAATGCAAATCAAAACAACATTGAGATATCACCTCACTCCAGTTAGAACAGCAAAAATCAAGAACTCTAATAACAACAGATGCTGGAGGGGATGTGGACAGAAAGGAACCTTACTTCATTGTTGGTGGGAATGTAAACTTGTTCAACCACTTTGGAAATCAGTATGGAGGTTCCTCAAAAGACTTCACATAGATCTCCCCTATGATCCAGCAATCCCACTTTTGGGCATTTACCCAAATGTTTACAAACAAGACCACACTAAAGCTACCAGCACAACTATGTTTATTGCAGCATTATTTACCATAGCTAAGATATGGAACCAACCCAGATGCCCCTCAGTAGATGAATGGATCAAGAAAATGTGGTATATATACACAATGGAATTCTATGCCTCCATCAGAAAGAATGACATTTCCCCATTTGTTAGGAAATGGAAAGGCTTGGAAAAAATTATATTAAGTGAAGTAAGCCAGGCCCAAAGAAGCATAGGTCCCATGGTTTCCCTTATTTGCAATATCTAGTATAGGTATGAGTCAAGCAGAAAAGGTCAGATAATGTGATGTTAGGAAAATGAACCCTTAAATATGTATTTTAATGTTTTCGTTTCTTTCATGCATGTGTTTCTAACGCATTTATAAGATTATTTCTTTGTTGCTTTGTATGTCCCTTCCCCACAGTGTAACCCCCGCTTTCACTATATTTGATGTCAGTATAACATGTGGAGGAGATGGGGGCAAACAAGTCGTTTAAGGATTCAGGTGGACCTGCTGCAACAATGAGAAGTACAAAATGTCATGTCAAAACCAGCTTTACAATGTCGGTGGGGGGGGGAGGGGGGTATAATTGGGTGGGGGGAGGGGGGAGGCTGGGAAGGGAGGTGAAGGCTAAACAAAGGAGGAGGCTGCAATGCTTGGTAAGAAATGTATGCATTATCCTGCCCATGTAATTGTAGCCCCTCTGTACAGTATGTTCTCAAAATAAAATAATATTAAAAACAACAACAACAACAACAACAACAACAACAAAGTTGACTGCAATCCTAGCTATTCAGGAGGTGAGATTTGAGGATTGTCATTTGAAACCAGCTCAGGTAGGAAAAGTTGTGAGACTCTTACCTCCAACTAACTATCCAAAAATGCTGGTAGTAGAGCTGTGGTTCCAGTGGTAGAGTGCTAGCCTTAAACAGTGAAGCAGCTCAGAGACAGCATCTAGCCCATGAGTTCAAGCCCCAGGACCAGCACACACACACACACACACACACACACACACACACACACACACACACACACACACACACACACACGCACACAGTGTTGACATTTAATGAAATCCACTGAGACACCATGTTCCTAGCTGGGAACTTGAACCCCCAGGGAATAGTCCAGGCTATACTCTTAGAGTGAATCTTAGAAAAGAAGCTAACACACAGGTGTGAGTCTACTGATAGTCCTAATTACAAAACAAAGCATGAATTGCGTCAAGGAGCACATGATAGCAATGCAATTTGTGGATTACAAACTTCTCACCACAAATGGAGAAGTGAGGAAGCTTTGGCATCTTAACTATATGGGGAAGTTTTAATTAAGAAAGCGCAAAGGATATGCTGATCAGAAAAAAAATAAAACCTGTTTGTTATAACCTAAACAACTGATATTACGTGTCCAGGAGAAATTGTTTTGTTTCTTACTGTACCAACAGTGGTCCCTTTTACCTTCATTAAAACTTGCATTACTTCCATTGAAATCGAATTTTCTATGATCACAAAGTGTCTACCTTGTCTGAAGTCTCCATGCTAAAAGGTTAATGTGAATACAGTCTTGCATGTGATGTGAAAATGTGATGTGAAATGTAACCAAATCTGTGTGCTTGCTTGGAGGCTGCTGTGGGTGCTGGATGGAAGTGGAGTCACTGGGAATTAAATCAATGATGCTAGACTAGGAATGCTACCATTTACCACACCTTCCTCTTCCTAGACATCTTGCCTAATAAATGGCAAAGAAGTAAACAGGGCTGGGTAGCTTGCCAAAGCAATTATCTTCCAGCATTGAATTATTGAATTGGTATAGCTGAATAAACAGCTTCTGGAGTAGAGAGGGGTCAGTGGGGGCAGGGAGTGAGGAAAAAGATGGGGAGGGAGAGAGGGAGAGAGTTTAAAATGCTGCTTGAAGGTAGAACAATCTGCCACTGTGTGTTGGCACATCAACAGCTTATGATTTTCTGACTCATCTGAGAGAGGCAAGATGTAAAACGTGAGCAGGATGACAATATTGGTTATGAGGCAAATAGTTTCCTAAAAGAGGAACATCACTTGGATCTCTATCCCTACTTAAGGATTTTTAAAGAAATCCCTATTTTTAAAGGAATCCATGAACTTCTTCTCCCCTCCCCTCGGTTACAATTGTAGGGACATCTTCTGTACAAGTATTTTCTCCCTTTCCATATATTCTACTGCTATGGGAACAGGTATGGAGCTACTGACAGCATCTGACCGGGATGACCTGGACGTTATCATGTTCTTTTCTTTTTAGAACAACTAGAAGAGTCCTTTAGTATGAACAATGTGTTTACAACAACTCAGGTGACAAGAGCATCAAAGAAGTTATTTGGGAGAATATCTCTTGGGGTGCGTGAGTACCAGGAGTTGTAGCAGGTGGAATCTTTTTCTGTCGAAGTGGTTGCCTGAAATAAGCGCCACCATTTTCAGGGTGTCAGGGTTTGTGTCCCAGCCATCCTGGGACAAGAAGCTGTTTTAGTTCTCTCGTCTTGTTCTAAGAATTAGTTATCTAGGGACTGAGTAAGAATTGTCTTTCTGACAAGCACTTGTTTTGTCCAGGTGGTTGCTCAGATAAACTTAGTGCGTGCGTGCGTGCGTGCGTGCGTGTGTGTGTGTGTGTGTGTGTGTGTGTGTGTGCCAGTAGTGGAGTTTGAACTCTGGATCTGGGCACTGTCCATTAGCTTTTTCACTGAAAGCTGGTGCTCTGCCATTTGAGACATAGTTCTACTTCCAGATTTTTTTAAATCCTTTTTTTTTTTCTGTTTGAAAATGCTAAAAACAGAGGGGTTACAGTTACCTAAGTCAGGCAAAGAGTTATCTTCTCTCTCTCTCTCTCTTTCTCTCTCTCTCTCTCTCTTCCCCTCTTTTTGTCTCTCTCTCTTCCTCCCAATTTTCCCTCCCATCCCACCCACAAGTTGTATAGTTCATTTTCAACATAATGTGTAGTAAGTATCACTGCTGTATTTGTTCACCCCTAGTCTCTCCATTTTTACATTTCCACTTACTTCCAGACTTTCCTACCTGGATTGGCTTTGAGCCTATGATCCTCAGATGTCAGCCTCCTAGGAAGTTAGGATTACAGATGGGAGCCACCTGTGCCTGTCTTTAAATGAACTTTTAACCTCTTTATAGGAAGCTGCACAAAATTATGAATCTGAGTTTTTAACCAATCAGAACGAAGGACATTAATGCATCAGAGATAAACCCTGGATGTCCTTTTGTATTTGATTGGCTGGATTCCTACCAACAGTACACCCTTCTGCTGAAGGTTGCCTTGCTGACAGGCTCCTTTCAAGTTAGTACCCTTATTTCTACAAAATACAGTAATATCATGAGCTATTCCTAACATAGACCAGCACCAGTCCACATTTCAGCAGGAGAAGATGATCACAGATTGTCTTTTGGTGAGGTGTGATTAGTGGAAGATACTTCGTTTGGCTGGGCACAGCAGCAAAGGAGATTGGGGAGAACAAGAGGAGCAGGATTGAGCTAAAGAGTGGACAAGCTCCGAATGATCACAAACAAGACCATACTAAAGCTACCAGCACAACTATGTTTATTGCAGCATTATTTACCATAACTAAGATATGGAACCAACCCAGATGCCCCTCAGTAGATGAATGGATCAAGAGAATGACATTGCTCCATTTGTTAGGAAATGGAAAGACTTGGAAAAAATTATATTAAGTGAAGTAAGCCAGGCCCAAAGAAACATAGGTCCCATGGTTTCCCTTGTTTGAAATTACTAGCATATGTCTGAGACAAGCAGAAATGGTCAGGTAAGTTGATGTTAAGCGAAATGAACCCTGAGATAAGGAGTCAATGTTTTATTTCTTTCTTGCAATTGTTTCTAACATATTTATATGATAATTTCTTTGTTGCTTTGTATGTCCACGGTATAACCCCTGTTTTCACTATATTTGATGTTGGTATAATTTGGGGAGAGGAAGGGAAAAAATCAATTGTTTAGATAGGGATACAGGTGGACCCATTGCAACAATGAGATGTACAAGAAGTTATGTTGAAAAACAAACTTTACAACTTTGGCATGCACGAGGGGGGTAGGGGAGTGGGAGGGGTTGGAGGGGTAGGGGGTGGCTGAGGGTGGAGGGAGATGGGAAGGGATGGGAAGGGGAAATAAAGGAGGAGGCAACAATGCTTGATAAGAAATGTACTCATTACCTTGCTCATGTAATTGAAACCCCTCTGTTTTCACAATTTAAAAAAAAAAATGAGTGGACAAGCATGGTGCATGGAAAGGGCACCAAGACCACAGTTGCCACTGTGGACAGAGGAAGAAAGTGAAAATACTAAAAAGATCTTTTTTTCCCCCTTTAGACAGGATTTCCCTATGCAATTGAGGCTGGCCTTGAAATCACCACCCTTCTGCCCCAATCCCTGGGGTGTTGGGATTACAGCTATGGGTTGCCCAGCTCAGTTGTTACACCTACATCTCAGCCAGTCTCTTCTCCTCAATGATGAAAAGAAAAGGAGTATTCCAGTACCTTCAAGTCATTCCAAATTCCTCTTCCCCAAAGGTATTTTGGTTGTGTCTCTCTTCCTTCCTTTCCATCCCTGGCATGTTTCTATTACCCATCCCCTCTCCACCCCGGCTTAGTGAGTCACATCCTTCCTGAGACTTCCATGGACTGCTTGCTCTCTTCTCAGGTTCACTTGGCGTGGTTCCCTGTTTGGTGCTGTGCTGGGGCTTGGTCGGGCAATGGTGCAGGGTTTGCCTAACTTTGTCCTCTGGTGAACTGTGAAGGACTTGGAGCTGGGACTGTATCTTATTCCTTGTGGTACAGCCTCCTTCCCAGTCCTGAGCCTGGTATCCATGCTGAATGCGGGTCTGCCCATGGCATTGCTGAGATAATGAAGAATTATAAACAATAGTTCATGCTGATGGAGCACTGCCTAATTCATTTAATTCACTCAATCTTCTTTGGTTTGGGTTATACCAGCTAACTTGGCTCTCGCTTGCTTTTCCTCTGCTTTCTCAGTCATTTCTGGAAGAATTTTGTTTTGAAGGAGAGATAAACTGTCCTTTTCCTTACTTCTACCCACATTTCCTCTTCCTTTGTTCTTCTTTCCTTTCCTTTTTCTTTCCTTCCTTCCTACCCATTTTCTCTCCTTTCCTCCATCCTTCACACAGCAAATCTTTGCCAAGCATGTCTTAGGTATAGCAAATAGAGGTATGGTATCAGTCTCTGCCATCCTTACCTTCAAGAAGACCACATTTAATTAGTGGTAAATCTATTATGAAATCTATTATAAATTAGGCTTTGCTGGAGATAAGGTAAAGGGTTGAGAAAGTCCTGGCACACATGAGTTATCTGAGGGGAGTCCAGACAAGATGTCCTAGAGCCTGGGGCTTGGGAGAAAGAATCAAAAGTAAGCAGGCAACTAAAGAGTGACCTTTGCCACCTAGATGAGCACCACGTACAAGGGGAGGGAAGACAGTATGCTCACTCATGGAGTAAAAAGCTTAGTGACATGAGTTGGGTTGTTCACTGATTGAGAAAAAGGAGAAGGAGCCAACATTTACAACTTAAAAAAAATTTATTTTCTTCTAAAGATGCTGTACAACGGGATCACAGTTGCATGAGTAAGGTATGAGTACATTTGGTTTTTATACATTTTTATTGTAAAACCCCTGTACAGAGGGGTTACAGTTACATAAGCAAGGTAATGAGTACATTTCCTATCAAGCATTGTTGTCTCCTCCTTTGTTTTCCCCTACCATCCCTTCCCTCCCACCTCCACAACTACACTCCTGCCCTGCACTGCCTAAATTGTAAAGTTCATTTTTCAACATAGTGTCTTGTGCATCTCATTGCTACAATGGGTCAACCTGTATCCCTGTTTTTCTCTTCCCCTCCCCACCCACATCAAATACAGTGAAAACAGGGGTTATACCGTGGGGGAGGAACATACAAAGAAACAAAAAAATCACACAGTACATTATAAATATGTTAGGAACAATAGCAAGCAAGAAAAATCCACTTGTGTCCCTGTCTTGGGGTTCATTTTGCTTAACATCAACTTATCTGGTCATATGTACATAGCTTTTGTCTTTTTCTGCATGTCCCAGACATATACTAGTAATTGCAAATAAGGGAAACCATGGGACATATGTTACTTTGGTCCTGGTTTACCTCACTTAATATAATTTGTTTCCAAGTCTTTCCATTTCCTAACAAATGAGGTGATGTCATTCTTTGTGATGGAGGCATAGAATTCCATTGTATATGTATACCACATTTTCTTGATCCATTCATCTACTGAGGGGCATCTGGGTTGTAGACCACATTTTAGTTCATAAAGCAAACTTGTCCAAATTCAGAAACATTGAAGTTATGCCCTGCATTCTCTCAGCCCACAGGGAATAAAGTTAGAACTAAACACCAAAATCTATTAAAGAAAGTTTTGTAACACATGGAGTCTGAACAACACACTGTTGAATCACAAGTGGGTCATGGAAGAGATTAGAAAGGAAATTCAAATGTTCATGATATTCAACAAAAATGAACACACAAATTACCAGCTCCACCAGCACAACTATGTTTATTGAAGTATTATTTACCATAGCTAAGATATGGAACCAACCCAGATGCCCCTCAGTAGATGAATGGATCAAGAAAATGTGGTATATGTACACTATGGAATTCTATGCCTCCATCAGAAAGAATGACATTGCCCCACTTGTTAGGAAATGGAAAGACTTGGAAAATATTATATTAAGTGAAGTAAGCCAAGCCCAAAGAAACAGAGGTCCCATGGTTTCCCTTATTTGCAATATCTAGTATATATACGAGTCAAGCAGAAAAGGTCAGATAAGGTGAAGTTAGGAAAATGAACCCTAAGATATGTATTTAAATGTTTTTTTCTTTCATGCATTTGTTTCTAACACATTTATAAGATTATTTCTTTGTTGCTTTGTATGTCCCTCCCCCACAGTGTAACTCCTGCTTTCACTGTATTTGATGTCAGTATAATTTGTGGAGGGGAAGGGGAAAAACAAGTCGTTTAAATAAGGATACAAGTGAACCCATTGCAACAATGAGAAGTACAAATTTTCATGTCGAAAATGAACTTTACAACTTAGGTGGGGGGGGGTCGGGGGAGGGTTGGGTGGGGGGCAGGGGGAGGCTGGGAAGGGATGGGAAAGGTAAACAAAGGAGGAGGCTACAGTGCGTGATAAGAAATGTACTCACTATCTTGCCCATGTAATTGTAACCCCTCTGTACAGTATTTTCACAATAAAAAAAAATTACCAGCTCCTGTGGGACACAATAAAGGCAGTACTCAGAGGCAAGTTTATAGCTCTGAGTTCCTACATCAACAAATTGGAGAGATCTGAAACCAACAATTTAATGACACATCTAAACCTCCTTGAAAAAAGAGCAGCAAGATAAATCCCAATCCAGTAAACAGAAAGAAATAATTAAAATTAAATCAGAATTAAATGAATTAGAATCCAAAAAAATTATAGAAAGAATCAACAAAACAAAGAGTTGATTCTTCAAAAAAATTAACTAAATTGACAGACCCTTAGCAAATCTTATCAGAAAAAGAAGAGAACACACCCAAATAAACAAACTCAGAGATGAGAAAGGAAACATCACCACAGAAACAACCAAGATTCAGAACATTATAAGGGAATACTTCTCAAACCTTTATGCTAATAATTTTGAGAATCTGGAAGAAATGGGCGATTTCCTAGCAAATATTGACATGCTGAACTAAACCAAGATGAGTTAAACCAACTTAACAGACCCATATCAAGCATCGAAATAGAAACAGCAATAAGAGTCCTCCCATCTAAGAATGAGTATATATCTTGTTGAGCATTGTTACCCCCTTCTTTGCTGTTCTCACACTCTTCCTTCCCTCCCCTAACTCCCTCACAACTTTTGTCCTAAGAAACATATCTTCCTGGCATCTGAAAATTGTGTGGAGTTGTTTAAATATGTTACTCAGGACTCAGTATGGAGTTGTTGAAACACCTCATGCACTGCTGGATATGAAATTGCAAGTAGAGGCTGAGAAGATCAGCTAGGAAACTCATTACTGTCTCAAGTAAGGCAGTCTGGACAGAGTTTCTATGGTGTTTTTCTGAATGCATTTTCAGCAAGCTGGAGATAATCGTTGGAAGAGAAAAGCTAACTATTGGGACCCCTATCTGGTGCAGTTTTGCTAATATTTGGCCTCTGTGTTCCAACCAGCTTGTTACATTTGTTTTTCTGAAACAAGAGTCCTTCAAGCTACAAATGGCCATTAAAAAAAGAAGAGCTTTGTAAAAATTTTTCTCTGGAGTTTCACCATGGACCACTGGAAAAGCACTGAAACCATGTCCCGTCCGCCTAAGAGAACCTTCCCAGAGCATCTCAGACTGCCACCCCCACTTGCCCTCTCTCAGCAGGAAGTAGCCTGTACAGGTCATTGGTCCCATTACCTAATGACAGTAAGGGTTTACATTTTGGAAACCTAATGGTTTCATCTCTATAGAGTTTCAAAAGTAATGGATACAACATGAAGCCAATAACATATAGCCTCATCATGGTACTTCTTGTTCCCATAATGCCTCAGGTTTTGACTCAAGTTCTGCTCCTTCCCATAGTGACCTGGGTACCAAACCAATGAAAAGAGCCAGGGCTGCACAAGCACAAGCCATTCAACCAATAAGCACAAAGCCCAGGAGAGGTGATATGATTGGAGTCCTGCATTTTAAACCCTCCCTCTGAGAAGACACCATGGGTCTTCTTTGAACCCCATCTCTGACTGTGAAAGTCTTGCTATTCTCTTTCCATGGCTTTTCTTTCACTTGTGTATAAACTTGCTCTGTATGCTTAAAGAAATTAGTAAAGCAAATAAAATTTTCTCATAGGCACGAGGGGGAAAATGAGAAGATGATGGCAATTATTAATAAAATGGTGGGCTGGGAAGGTGGTTCAGTGATAGAGTGCTTGCCTTGCATGCATGAGGCCCTGGATTTGATTCCTCAGCACCTCATAATCAGAAAAAGCTGGAAGTGGCACTGTGGCTCACGTGGTAGAGCACTAGTCTTGAGCTGAAGAGCTGAGGGACAGCTCCCAGGCCCAGAATTCAGGCACCACGGCCAAGCCCCCCCCCAAATACAATGGTAAGGGAAAAAGAACTTTTAAGTGTATCAAAAGCAAGATAAGGGACTCTAGAAAATGTTCTTGATGATTCATTCCAATCTCTTTTAACACCTAACAACCTTGGGGGTGTCTTCAAGTTTCAGAGATCATGGCCCTCTTTTCATTCTTGTCATTGACAGAAGCTTAAAGGATACCTAGTTACACCACGGTAGGAAGAGGGTTCATTATTTAGATGTCATACTATGCTAGGAAGGGAGCTCTTTATCATCTCCTTTGCAATTCTCTGTTCTATTCAGCAGCATGTATACACACGTGTGTGTCTGCAAATTGGTTTATTCACTGATTCTCTTCTGTCTTCTTTGAAAGCTGGTCCAGCCATTACTGATTTCTTCTTCGAACCCCTGATCCTCCCTGTACATTTTTTATCATATTAATATGCACCTCACTCATCACGATAGCAGGTAGGATGTACCCAAATGAAATGGAGCACAGGGGATGTTTTATTCTTTAATTCCTAATTGCACTGCAGCTTGCTTGCCACAGCCACTTAGCTGGTTTCATGTATCTTCAGTCCTGTGCCTTCATTCAGTCCTACACAAAGAGTGTGAGTCATGCCAGCTAGCTCGGGCTTCATCATCTCTCTCCTTTGCTGAACCCTGCAGGATGTCTGAGTCTCTGCTTACGTCAAATCAAACCTGATCATGACTCATTCTTTATCTAACTGTCTTCCACTTTCATCATAGCTTGATTGTTCTCGCTATTTAATTCAAACTGACTGGTTTCTTATTTGGGCACAAGTGCTGTCTCACTTCAGCTGGGCATCTGCAGAGCCTTCTGCCCACCTGCCATGTTTCCCTTCCTGTGTTTTCCTTCTCCCCTCCCTGCTTGCTTCAGGGTTCAGCAAAGATAGAGCCTCTCCATAGAAGGCAGTCCAACTTTTCCCACTTTCATCTTCTTCATCACTGAGAAGAGAATTTCCCTATCACTTTGCTCTGTCTTTACATCCCAATGCTGAATATAGTCATTCATTCATTCTTCCTTCATGTATGTGTTGATGTATACGCATTTCTCAATTTAGATGGAAAATACCTTGCAGGTCTAGATGGGCTGGGTAGTACTAAGACACTGAAGAGAGATTGTGAATTTGATAGCCAGGTCCTATTATTCTCCAAAGGATACATCATATCAATTCTGAATCAAAATGAAGAACTAGTGATGAATAAGTGGCCAATTATAACAATTGTGGAAGTATTGTAGGAGAAATGCACTAACAGATTACTCTAAGTGCTAGACGACCATAGAGAGTAATGACTATTCTCAACCAAAGGGTATAAAGAAATTTCAGTAGCACGTTTGGCTTAGCTTAGCTGAACTGAGAAGGCTTTCTTGAGAAAGTAGTAAAGTCTGAATAGACTTCATTGGCTCAAGCATTGGGACCCTGGCAAACAACAGTAGCAAAAGTTCTGAGGTAGAAATTGGCCTGGGAGAGTTAAGGCATAGTGAGGATTCCAGGTGACTCTGTAGGAACAGTGGAAGGGCTTTGAATCCACATGTGCCACTCCAGATGTGAGTTGTTCAGAGCTGTCACTCACACAGACTTCACCTGTGTCACAATTTGCAAGTCCACCAATACCACCAGGATTTCGACCAGTGCTATTCAATCATCCTTTGTGGTGAGAATCACCTGGACCAGTGGCTATTAACTTTAAGGCATCTCTCCTGTACAATAGGACCACAGTAGAATGGTAGGGCCTCACCTATACCTTTGTATAACATGAGCCTGTACAAGTGTGTGTGCACATACACGTATATGTAGATGTATATACACACCCATGTATGACACAAGAAAGCTCACTAGCTGTTATTTGAAAAATAAGGAAGAAGAAGAGAGCAATGGGAATATGGTAGGAGGGAGAATTTGTTCAAAGTTCATTATGTTCATGTGTATAAAGATTACAGTGATTCTATGCATATTACAAATGTGTGTTAAACTCTCTAAAATAAAAATAAAAGTGAAAAAGAACTCTAAGTGCTTTTTAAATCAACAAATCTATAATTATCCAATGTTTGGATCATTTTAAATTTATTTGATAATAGGAAATGAACAAATAGCAAGTGGTAACCAAATAAAATTTCTTTTCTTAAATTAATAGTAATTGTACCAAAAGCTATCATTGTGCTATTTCTGTACATGCCTGTGATAGGCACTTTGGACAAATTCCCCCTATTAGCTCATTTTTTTCCTTCTCCCATTTTAGACACATGTTTTATGATTCTCTTTTTATACCTTCAAATAAGGTACAACCCATCTTGGTTGAGAACATTCCTGGCTGATGTGCTTATTAAACTGCCTTTGGATGTTGATTATGTACACATTTGTTAATTTTCCATCTGTTCACAGAGCAGTAAGCCTGAGCTTTGGTTTCCTATCAGAATTCCCCTGTACCCCAAGATTCAGGGGATATAGATGGGCCTCTTTTGCCTTTGAAAGCTTCTCATCTGATTCCATCACCAGCTAGGGATGCTATCAATTGTTCAGGGATTCTTGGGAAAGGAGGTATTCTACTTTGTGTGTGGCTCCTTTCTTGCTTATTTCTAGTCCTTCAGGTAAATGTAGGTTCAGAAAAAAGTTCAGAAAAGTGTAGGGTAGCATCAGCTACCCTAACTCTCTTGACTATCTAGTTGGAAAGCACAAGTGGTTGTTACTCTTCACCTTTACGCCTTAACTAACAGCTGCCCCCCAAAACACTAGGGCAATAACTGTGCTGTCACTGGCAGAAGTAATGTAACCTCCAACAACACTGTTCTCGACAGCTGGATTTGTGGTTCTCTTCCTGAGGAACTACATATATGTGCTTGCCTACCTCCATAACTTTGTTCTAAGTGCAAGAATTGTCTTAGTGGGCTGGGAATGTGGCTCAGTGGTAGAGTGCTTGTCTAGCATGCATGAAGCCCTTGATTTGATTCCTCAGTACCACTTACACAGAAAAAGCTGGAAATGGTGCTGTGGCTCAAGTGGTAGAGTGCTAACCCTTGCAAAAGAAGCTCAGGGACAGTGCCTAGGCCCTGAGTTCAAACCCCAGGACCGGCAAAAAAAAAAGAATTTTCTTAGTGTCTGTACTACACATCACAAGAAGGTCATAAGGTATCCTTGAAACAAAAGGTCTACTGTGTTGGCGTCTTTTATGAAACATAGGAAACTAGAAGAAGGACGGAAGTGGTAACACCTGTCAGTTCATGTCTGGGAATGATGCTATGGATGAGTTGGAGTGGGTGAGGGCATAGGCAACTAGCACTGGACTCAATTAATGATGATCATCCCAGGAAAAGGGCCAGATCAATAAGAAGAACTATTCCCTCATGCCAAGTCTGGTCACAGCGACCAACTAAGTGAGGATGACTGCAGCTCAGAGAAAATGGGCAAAAGAAAGCTATGGGAAACTGAAGGGCTGGAACATTCAGGCATCCATGGGTACAGGACAGTTGGTACCAGGAACGTCTTGAGTCATGTGGCAGGATCTTACAATCTAGATTGCATACAAGGGAAATCACAGCTGCAGGCCAGCTTCATGCCAGCAGTTTTAATCAGGTTTTGATAGGAAGGTAATCAAAGAACTAACTCTCCCCATGTTACAACACGTAGCCAGACCCATCAGCAGAGACCTGTTCATAATCCCCAAATTACTATTCATGTTTTGCTTATTTTACAAACTTCAAGTATTTCTGCATCAGTAGCAAATGCAACTGGAGATCAGTCTCAGCCTTTGGGATTGGAGTTGTCATTCTCTTGCTCAGATCAGGACTGGAGATCTGAGCATGCGTTTGATGACATGCTGCTGGAAGAGAAAGCATATGTGATCCATTGAATTGAGAATGGCTGCAGAAAGCTGGGTTGAAATGATGAAATCATGTTTGCTTTTGTACATCCATTTCTAATTCTGCAGCTGTTTTTTATTAGTGCTCTCCAGGAGCAATTATAACCTGTTCTCCAAGGCATTATCTTTATCTAGAAAGTCCACCTTCGTACCTTTAAACCCCAGTTCTCTTTCGAAACTCAGTTCGTATCCTCACATTTAAATATCTCTTTCTTATGGCAATTCCGTTGGCATTTCTCTGCAGTTTTCTCCTTTCAGACGAAATGCATTCTTGAAACGATAGTAAAAAATCTGAGATGCTAGAAGTCAAATAACAAGCTCTAGTCAATCATCCCCAATGGGTCACAATATTATATAGAGTAAAATCTAAATGTTTCACTCTTTAATAGGAGATGATCTTTTTTTTTTTTTTTGGGGTCCGGTCATGGGGCCTGAACTCTGGGCCTGGGCGCTGTCCCTCAGCATTTCAGCTCAAGGCTAGCGCTCTACCACTTGAGCCACAGCACTACTTCCGGCTTTTTTCTTTTTGTTTTTATGTGGTGCTGAGGAATCGAACCCAGGGCCTCAGGCATGCAAGGCAAGCGCTCTACCACTGAGCCACCTTCCCAGCCCTAGGAGATGATCTTAAGAATACTCTCCAGCCACTAAGTATGTGCTCTTTTGTTTAACAGTTGAGCATATTGTCTATTGTGTATTTTGAGACACTTATAGGTGTCTAACTATAATTGGAAAACTTTAGCCTATCTAATAGTGCCTTATTTTCAAGAGCATTAAAAATGGGGACCAATTCTTACTTGCAGATCTTGCTATGCCTTTCTTTGTCCATTATAATAAGCAGTCAAAATAATTAGGTATACAAGTAGCCATTGTCATAGCAACAATCGATGTGACACTGATGAACTGAACCTTTGATTAGCCTGCAATCAGTGCCGATGTTAGCTCTTCCCTCTTTTTGAAATCTCTGAATTTAGCCATTATAACATAGGAGTGGCAGGTTGCTAAGAAGATGAGCATATGAAAGTCAAGACCTTTCTCTACTTACTTTATAATAAATTGGTTAGACTGTACATTTGGTATCGGTATTTTGGGGGCATACCCTGCCTGGTGGGTAATGCCAATTATGCTGTATCTCTCCTGAATATAGGCACTGTCTCCTCTTCTAGCTGGAAAATTCTTTGTATCCACTATAGCATCTAGCACACTGACTGATGGGAAGTGGTCTCATTTGCATGTGTAGAATTATTTTCCAAATGTACTTTCAGGAACATGATCTCTTACTAAGCCAACCAGATTACAGAGGTCTCTAGCAGTACCCAGACCTGCTGGATGTGTATGGAGCTTCAGGAAGAACAAACAAATGGCTTTGTTATTGCAAATTGGAGAAAACAAAAGAGGTGACCTGCCTATATTCATGAATTAGCAAGAGGCAAAGGGGGTTATGTTTAGACTTACAATGGTTTCTGTGACCATGGACTTCGCTGATTGCTGTGTGGATGTGTACATGTGTCCTTCAGCCTGTCCAGATTGGGTCCAGTTCACTTTTTCTAAGATGTTTGGTGCCATGTCAGAAGTGCCTCTCTCATCTGATGGATGAATCCATCCCTCACAGATTCGTGGTTCTGAATCCATTCAGAAACATAACCCATGGGAGCCAGTACTCAGAGTGCTTTCATTCCTCCTCAAGGAAAGGAAAAGAATTACAAGATGAGTTAGGGAAGCAGTTTGTGCAAGAGTAGAGGGAAGGCATGATTTAGGTGTCAGCACACAAATGTATGGAAATGTTTCTAGTGGAAAGCAGCTAAAGTTTGAACTAGAATGAAAGAGAAAGAGGGATAACTACATCTTTTGGTATTCAATGATGGGAATTTAGTATTAAACAAAGTGTCCTAGCAGGTAAGAAATCTAAGATGTTTTTTGGAAGGGAATTATCATAAAAGCTTGCAAGTATGAAAAGCTCTATGGCTGTTTTGGTCATACGTAGTTTTTCTGTTATTCTAGTCCCTTATCTACAAGGAGCTCAATCTCCTCTTTGGTTTTGAGCCTTTGAGAGGAAAACAATGGCCCCTAACCTCATTGGGTAACTGTGAAGTGATAGAAGGGTCCCAGAACTGTTTACCTTTCTGTGTGTATTGAGGTGAGGCCATGAGAACTGATATTAGAATTTGGAAGTCCTGATAGGGGACAAAAGCTCTTAGGATCTCTCATATTTCTCCCTCATGAATATCTGTGCCTAAGTAAGCATAGATAGTCTCAGATAAATTAATTTCCTCCAAACCCTGGCACCATTCCAAGATACATGGTTTCGAGTCAATATTTGACTCAGAATATTTATCCTAGTTTATTCCGGTAATGTAAATATTGAGCCATCGTCTGATCAACCATGTGTTGATAGATTTTGCTATTAGTGTTAGGTAAGTAAAAGAGAAATGCACTTATTGAAGCTACAATGGTTGGTCTCTAATAATTAATTTGGTGGCATTGAATGCAAATAGTCATTTTTGGATATTTCTTCTTGCAGTCAGAGACAATAAGTTTTGATTGTGCGCCTGAATTATCTCAACATTACATTTTGTTCTCTTGCTGAGTGAGTGAAATTCAGCCCCTAAATAAGTCAGCAGTGTTGGCCCTAGCAGCAACAACAAGAGAAAATTTTAAAACAACAACAACAGCAGCAAAGGACTGCACACTGGACAATTTTGTTTCCTTCCATGGATATCTGAGCTTTGTACTTCGTATGAGTGCCGATCTTAAAAAGTTAACCATGTGAACATTGTCTGGCTCATCAAAGGCAAGGGTGGGGTGGTGCTCTTTATCACCCAACAAATCTGTGATTCATTTTCAAAATGACCCTCTCTACTTTGCTGGGTACATGGTGTGCCAAAACCCATATTGAAACCACATTTGCTTGATCCTTTACATGCTTTAACATTCACATAGCCAAAAGTTTAATGGAGGTATTAGACACATTGTTTGAGGGGAAAATGGAAGTGTGGTGGTAGTGGGACAGAGTGAACGGGAAATGGGCAGAAGTAGGTGGTTGGGTGGGGACTTGGTGGTAGCTTGTTAGGCTCTTTAAGTCTTTGGTTTGATTCTTCAGTGGCAGGGATATTATAGGATATTTGAGCTGGAAGTGTTCACTGTGTTGATTTTCTTGACACAAGGTCAGCAGAGTATCAGCTTTTGTGCTTTACCAATAAACTCACTTTTTCAGCCATTTCAAGGACTGTTAGCATCGCTTTCCAGCGTTGACTCATTCTACAGTGGGACTGCTTCATAATTCAACTTGAAAAATAAATGTCAGAAGGGATCCATGAAAGGGCAAATACTGCTTTCCTTTCATTTGGCCAAATCCCTACAATATACACTCACAGCTTCTTAACCTAGGTTTTGCTAAGGTAATAGATCAGTCTATTATTGTTTTCTCCCAAATCATCTTCCCTGTTCCAATCAGTGTCTACAAACCTGAGCGCCATAGCCCACAGGTTTTTTTTCTTTACGAGATTACACATCATATCATAAAAATATTTGGGTCCAAGCCGGGCGCTGGTGGCTCACACCTGTAATCCTAGCTACTCAGGAGGCTGAGATCTGAGGATCGAGGTTCAAAGCCAGCCCTGGCAGGAGAGACCGTGAGACTCCTATCTCCAATAAACCACCAGAAAACCAGAAGTGGCGCTGTAGCTCCAGTGGTAGAGCACTCGCCTTGAGCTGAAGAGCTGAGGGACAGTGCCCAGGCCCAGAGTTCAAGCCCCACGACCGACCAAAAATATATATATATATATTTGGGTCCAGATTGAACACCCTTATTAGAGAGATCATGCAGTATTTGCCTGTATGTGATGAATGCATTTTAATTACCATTGTTCATAAAGATCCATCTGAATTATCACAGTGACAATATTTCATCCTTTTCATGGCTGAATCATATTTCATTGTACACATGCCACATTTTCTTTATCCATTCATCTATTGCTAGAACTTTAGGGCGATTCTATGTTTTGGATTTTGCAAACAACACTGAAATAAATTGATTCTATCTCTTTGGAGGTGTCCTTGATAGTGAAATTTCTAGACCATAGAGTAGTTCTGGTTCTAGGGTCATTTTTTTTAAGGAAACACCATATATTTTTAATAATGGTTGTACAAATTAACCTTCCACTAACAGTGCATAAAAGTTCCTCTTTTCCAGAGAAGGACTGAATGATGCTATGTGTGTGTAGTATATGTGTGTGTGTGTGTACGCTTATGTGTGTGCACATGCCTGTGTGGGTGAATATAGCATGTTAAAACCCATGAATACTACTTGAAAAGACAGGAAGAAGGGAAGGAAGCAATAGGAATATTGTAGAGGAGGAAATTTGTTCAAACTGCCCTGCGTGCATGAATGGCAATATCACAATGAAACCCATCTTAGTACAAAATACCATTAATTCACCAGCATTTTTTATATTTTTGTCTTTCCTTTGAATAGCCATGAAAGTGGCGAGGTAATACTTCATTGTGATTTTGATTTGCATTTTACTAATGATTCTAAACAGTGAACATTTTTTCACAGTCTAAGATATTTGTTAAGAGACTATAAACAATGGCTAACAGATATTGAAGTACTTTCCTTGTTTCTCCATTACTTTTCCAACATCTTGAAAATTCTGTTACTATCAGTATGTCCTCATATAAAAAACTTGAAAAACAAAACAGAAATTTCTAACGTTTAGTTAAGAAACCTCAAGAAATCTGGACACCTGTGGCTCATACCTACAAACCTAGCTCCTCAAGGAGCCAAGATCTGAGGATCAAGGCTTGCCCAGTCAGGAAAGTCCATGAGACTCTTGTCTCCAATTACTTCCCCCCCTGACACACACACAAAAACCCAGAAAGTGGAGCTGTTCCTCCAGTTGTAGGGCACCAGAGTTAAAACACCCAGAGTTTCCCTACCCTTCTATCAAGCCTCAGCACCTACACAACCAAACAATACAATGCAACAACAAAACAATAAAAATCCCTTTCTCTTCATTTTTTGGAAGAATATGCCCTCATTATTTATGCAGACATTTATTAAATATTTATTATATGCATAGTGTGTCCCAGATTCTGTCATCCTGATCAATTACTTTGTTGGTTCAAAATATTTCTCCCATTCTAGAATTTGCAGCCTACTGGGTAATAGGGTTGATCAAAATTAAAGATTTGTGTTACTGAAACAAACTATCACAGTTACAGCAAAAACAACAACTGCAAAATGATGATTGGAAATAACAGGGCTGAGTGGAGACTTGTGAGCTCTTGGTTGAGGAAGTTGTCATGGAGGTGGTTAAAAAAAATACAATGACTAGGACTGGGCATGGTAGCACACACTTGTAATCCTTCTTACATGGAAAGCGGAGGTGGCAAGATTGTAGGCCCAGCCCATGCTTGGGCAAAAGCAAGAGGAGATCCTTTCAAACATGAATGAAACTATAAAGGGCTGAGGCCTGGCTCAGGGTCTGCCTTTGATTGAGCCACAGGTATTTGCCTCTCTACTCCTGGTCTTCCCAACCAACCAGTTGCTGGTAATGGGCAGGCTGGTAGATGCTGAGAATGACATGGTGTTGATCTCTATCCAGTGTCTGTTAGTGCGATAAACATGTTCAGAGGGGGAAAATGCAGCTGAGATGGAGGAATGTGGAAGGAGTACTGGCCCAGAGGTCAGACAGCCTTGCGGTTCTGCTGTGTTGTCTGGCTGCCTGCTCAGCTCCAGCTGTGTTTCAACAGAGTAAAGCTAGACCGTAGATTTAATTGATTCCAAGGTATAAACGGAAATCACCTCTGACACTTAAATTTGTGGGAGGGAGTGGTAAATAGAGGAAAACAGACTATCTCAATGAGGAGGAAGTCGATTTTAGGGAAATAAACAGAGGTGGAAGGGTAGAGCCTTTTACTGTGTCTTCTATGTTTGAAGAGACATGGCATCCCACCTCACCTTTCAATACAAGCCCAGTGAAGAGCAAATACTTCATGGCGCATGCTGGTGAAATATAAGTAATAACCTTCACGAGGAACTGTGACTTCGAAACCTAAGTCTGAATGCCTTAAAGTCCTAGGAAATTTTGTGAATTGCCCTGACAAATAAATCATTCGCAACCCAGAATTCCAGCTGTGTGTCAGGCAGGGTTGGGTGGAGACTTCAGCACTGTATGCTTAGCTCTCAGTGGACGATGGGGTTAATTCTGCATAAAAACATTTTTCTGTGGGTCAGAGCTGTTGCTGCTTTAGTGCCTCAAATCAAACACACCAAGGTTTAGCGATAAAAAAAATACACATTTGAAAACAGCCGTTGCAGTGGGGAGATGGCTTGCACTGATTCTTTTTGAGGGGCCTCATGTCTTCTAGTTTGAATTTTCTATGTCTGAACTTGCCAATAAGAAAGTCACCAAGGGGGGGAAGGGGGGGAAGGAGAAGGATTGGGATTGGGGGGGAGGGGGGAGGCTGGGAAGGGATGTGAAGGGTAAACCAAAGGAGGAGGCTGCAATGCTTGGTAAGAAATATACGCATTATCCTGCCCATGTAATTGTAACCCCTCTGTACAGTATGTTCACAAATAAAATAAAATTAAATTAAAAAAAAAGAATGCATAGGGCTAGGAAGGTGGCTCCGTGGTAGCGTGCTTGCCTTGCATGCATGAGGCCCTGAGTTCAATTCCTCAGCATCACAGAAGCAGAAAAAGCTGGAAGTGGGATAGAAGAAGACAAGAATATATAACACTACCCTCTTCTGCTAAACTCTTCATTTTTAGTTCTTTTTTTTTGGGGGGGGGTCCAGTCGTGGGGCCTGAACTCTGGGCCTGGACACTGTTCCTCAGCTCTTCAGCTCAAGGCTGGTGCTCTACCACTTGATCCATAGCGCCATTTCCGGCATTTTTCTTTTTGCTTATGTGTTGCTGGGGAATCAAACCCAGGGCCTCAGGCATGCAAGGCAAGCGCTCTACCACTGAGCCACCTTCCCAGCCCCTTCATTTTTAGTTCTTGAGTTTAGAATTAAGTACAAGGAAGTAAGAGTTTTTTATTATTAAATTTATTTTTATTATCTTTAAACAATTGGACAAAGTGGTTTTCAATTCAACATGTTACTTTATAAGACTATCAGAGTTTTTTTTAATAAAAAGAATGCTTTGATTCATATTTAAAAAAAAGAAAGTCACCAATAAGAAAGTCACTTTTGAATTTGTTATGTCTGAATTCCCTACTAAGAAAGTCCCAATAAAAGAGAGCACTAAGGAGGGACTTGCAGAAAAATCACGGTCCTTCTATGAAGGTGAGGAGCAGGGAGTTAACACTTATGAAGGTCTTTTGAAAGATCAGTATCTTAACCCACACAGGCTCTGGGATTGCTGGCAGCCAGCAGAAAGATTATTTTTCCAAATGCAATGCCGAAAAGGCAGATTGAATAACAGAGAAATGACTTACACTGGTAGTAAAAGTCATATTTGATTTAATTATTTGAAGGGATTACTACCCAGGTTTTGGGAAAGACTTCAATATAAACTGTATAAATTAAGATTGCATGATGTATTTTTTACTGTATTACAATGTGCCATTAGAATTGATTCAACCAATATAAAGGCTTCCTTATTTATTTTACATATTTTAAGTTAAATATCCATATGTCTTGACATTCATGTTTATCCTTGTAGTGGGATTTATTTTTGTTTGGATGCCTATGTGTTTTTTTTTTCTGGAGCCTATTAAAAGATACAGCTTCCCTAAAAGGAAGGCTAGAAATTCTGTACAAAACCATATGTTTCAATTTCCTGAGGGCTTTTACCTCATAGTGCCTGTGTGAAGGAGATGGACGGAGGAAAAGAAATCTTAAAAAATATTGAAGCTGGGCTGGGAAGGTGGCTCAGTGGTAGAGTGCTTGCCTTGCATGCATGAGGCCCTGGGTTCAATTCCTCAGCACCACATAAGCAGAAAAAATAAAAATAAAAAAGCTGGAAGTGGCGCTGTGGCTCAAGTGGTAGAGTGCTAGCCTTGAGCTGAAGAGCTGAGGGACACGCCCAGGCCTAGAGTTCAGGCCCCACGACCGGACCCAAAAAAAAAATATTGAAGCTGGGCACTGGTGGCTCATGCCTGTAATCCTAGCTACTCAGGAGGCTGAAAGCTGAGAATCGCAGTTCAAAGCTAGCATGGTCAGGAAAGTCCACGAGACTCTTGTCTCCAATTAACCACCGGAAAACCAAAGTGGCGCTGTGGATCAAGTGGTACAGTGCTTGCCTTGAGCTGAAGAGCGGAGGAACAGCATTCAGGCCCAAAGTTCAAGCCCTACTACTGACACACATATATGTGTATATATATATATATATATATATATATATATATATATATATATATATATATATATATGCACATACATATATATACATATATACATATATATGTGTGTGTATATATATATATATATATATATATATATATATATATATATGTCTTTACCTTAGTGTGTTGAAAGCCTAAATTTGTGACTCAGAATTCTTATGATATTGTTATTAGAGTACTATCTGAAGTACTTACATTCCTGTGTTAAAAATTATTTAGGGGCTAGGGATCGAGCTCAGTAGTAAGAGGTTGTGTAAGGCATGGATGAGATCCTGAGTTAAATCCCCAGCACACAGAAAATTCCAATGACTGGAAGTGGCGCTGTAGCTCAAGTGGTAGAGCACTCGCCTTGAGCTGAAGAACAGGGCACAGGCCCAGAGTTCAAGTCCCACCACCAACCAGAAAAAAAAAAAAGGCTATCAGTCATTTTAGCTGGGCGCTGGTGGTTCACGCCTGTAATCCTAGCTACTCAGGAGGCTGAGATCTGAGGATCTCGGTTCAAAGCCATCCCAGGCAGGAGAGACCGTGAGACTCTTATCTCCAATAAACCACCAGAAAACCAGAAGTGGCGCTGTTAAGCTCAGGTGGTAGAGCTCTCGCCTTGAGCTGAAGAGCTGAAGGACAGCACCCAGGCCCAGAGTTCAAGCCCCACCGCCGACCAAAAAAAAAAAAAAAAGAAAATTCCAATGACTAATGTGATGGTTTGGATGCTAATTGTTTCCCAAAGGTCATGTATCCAATAAAGACTTAGAGTTATTGTATGGCAATACTGGAAGGTTGTAGAACCTTTTGGAAGTGTGGCTAATGAAAGGAAGTTAACTTTTGTTCTTTGTCAGTCATAGGACTTGAACTCAGAGTGTAGGCTCTGTCTCTGAGCTTTTTCACTTACCATTTTGACTCACAGTTCCACTTCAGATTTTCTGGTAACTAATTGGAGCTAAGAGGCTCACAGACTGATGAGGCTGACTTCAGATGTCAGATCCTCAGATCTCAGCCTGCTGTAGCTAGGATTACAGGCATGACATACTGATGCCTAGCCTAGTCTCTACTCTGGAAGGAGCTATTGATATCCATTCTACCAACAATGACATTCTGTGTCTCCCTTGGTTCAAAGTGGTGGGATCAAGCAATCACAAACTGAGCCATTCAAACTATGAGCCAAATAAATCTTTCCTCCTTTTAGTGGATTATCTTAGGTATTTTGTCACAGCAACAGACAACGAATCCACACAATAACAGTAACTCCCACTAGGCAGCTGAAAGCAACTATCTTAGTTTGGTTTCAGAAATCCTAATTTTTTTCCATATTACTCAATGTTTGCACATGAGTATGAAAACTACACATATGTGTGACATGTGTGCACTTGTATGTTGTGGAGTTGATCCACTCACTGATGGAGGTTGAGAAATCCCATGACATGCAGCCTGAAGACTGAAGACACGGAAGAGTTGATGGTGTATGTTGACATTCATCTCTTCAGTGCAAAAGCAGGAGAGCAGTATCCAGCTCTCACATTCACACAAAGAAAGAATCTTTTCCCTTACTAAACCTTTTATTCTATTCAGGTCTTAGGAGTTTCACAGAAGAAAGGAAGAAGGCCACTTGCTTTAGTCTGTCTATGGATTCTAAAATTAATATCAACTGAAATCTTCCTAATAAACTTGTCAGACTAATGTTTATCCAAAGATTTGGGTATACCTTATGGCCCAGTGAAGTTGACCCAGGTACTGACCCATGTATCTCCTGGAGTCCCAGGATAGTCACATGTCCTCAGGCTTCAGTGAAGAAAAATCTTATTTATTTATTCATTGCTATTTTCTTTCAGTTGCTGAAGGTTAGTGAAGGCCTGGAGTCAAAAATTAACCTTCCTCTATTTAACTCAGAGTCTAAATCTTCCAGGTACTTATACAAACTGCAACAAAACAAACCCAATATTGACCTGGACCACAGCAGAGAGTATTGTCACGTGACTAAGCAGAATAGCAGACAGAGATAAGTTTATGGGTTTTGTTCTTTTTTGGTTGTTACTTTTTGTTTGTTTGGTTTTTTTTGCCAGGCCAGTGGCCTGGGTACTGTCCCTGAGCTTTCTTTCACTCAAGGTGAGGACTCTACCACTTGAGCCACAGCATTACTTCCGTCCTTTTCTGTTTATATGGTACTGAGGAATCGAACCCAGGGCTTCATGAATGATAGGTGAGCACTCTACCACTAAGCCACCTTTCCAGCCCGGGTTTTGTTCTGAAAGTCACAACTTGGAATGTGGCTCTGGAAGCCAGGTTCATGGGATCATAGTGAATACTTGTGGGGTGGGTTGAGAGGCCCTGTTGATATATTTCTAGTAAGATAGTTGTCTATACCAAACAATTTCCCTGTCTATCTTCCCTTCTATTTCCTATATCTCTCATCTGTCTACCGAAATAAATTCCATTGAGGTATAATTTATACATAACAAAAATGTACCATCTTATGTATATGGTTCACTGAGTTTTGACAAAGATAGACTTGTGACCACCATGATCAAAATACTAACGTCCTCACTATAAAACTCTCCCAGTGCATGTGGTGGTCAGTATTTCCCCTCCCCTTCTCTCTATCTTCCCATTCTTCCCTCTTTCCCCCCTTCCCCTTTTCCCCCCTCCCTGCTGAGCTCCATGAGCCCAGTGGTCCACAGTGACCTGCTTTCTCTATGTGGATGCCTTTGCAGCTTTAGACGTTCATAAAGATGAAATCATGTAAAATATGTGATTCATATTATATGTGTGTGACTTGATTTTGTGTGGGGGGGTATGGGTGTGTGCCAGTCCTGGGGATGGAACTCAGAGCCTGGGTGTTGTCCCTGAACTTTTGGCTCAAGGTTGGATATCTACCATTTGAGCCACGGTCCACTTCTTGCTTTATTCGTGTTTAATTGAAGTTAAGAGTCTCATGGTCTTTCTGGTTGGGCTGGCTTCAATTTACGAACTTCTGTTCTCAGACTCCTGATGACTCATTTTGTTACTAATGCATGTTAATTGTACAATGTCAGGGGTTCTGTTGGGAAGTTTGCATACCTGTACATGATATACTTTGATTATTTTAACTCCTGTTAGTCCACAAAATTGTTTCCCCTCCCCACTTCCTTCTTTTACCTTTCTTGCATGTTTTACAGTTGTTCTTATTTAATTAACTAATTAATTAATTTATTTATTTATTTATTTTTATTGTGAGAATACCGTACAGAGGAGTTACAATTACATGGGCAAGATAACGAGTAAATTTCTTATCAAGCATTGTTGCCTTCTCTTTGTTTCTCCTTCCCATCCCTTCCCATACTCCCCCCCTCTTCCCACCTGATCCTCCCTCTCCCTCCCCCTCTCCCCCCCCCGCCTCCAAAGTAGTAAAGTTCGTTTTTCGACATAAGGACTACACATCTCATTGTTGCAATGGGTCCACCTGTATCCCTAGTTAAATGATTTGTTTTTTCCCTTCCCCTCCAAAAATTATACCAACATCAAATACAGTGAAAGCATGGGTTATACCGTGGGGGAGGGACATACAAAGCAACATAGAATTCATCATATGTGTGTGTGTGTGTGTGTGTGTGTGTGTGTGTGTGTGTGTGTGTGTGTGTGTTAGAAAGAAAAAAAAAACAACAAAAAACATTTGAATACTTATCTTGGAGTTTATTCCCCTAACATCATCTTATCTGACCTTTTCTGCTTGACTCAGACATATATACTAGTTATTGCAAATAAGGGAAACCATGGGACCTATGTTTCTTTGGGACTGGCTTACTTCACTTAATATAATTTTTTACAATGGATTTTATTATGATCTTTTCATATATACTTGCAATGAACTTTGATCATATTCTATCCCTTTGCAATCTCTCCCCTTGCACCTTCCCCTGCTTATAATTCACATAGTCACAGTTGACATTCATGCCCACTGGTTTCTTTAGATTTGTCTTACACATGTGAGCGAAAGCACACAGGTTTTGCTCTTCTGAGTCTGACTCGTTTTGCTTAACATGATGATCTCCACTTCAATCCATTTCACTTTAATGGCATAACTTCATTTTTCTTTGTAACCAAATAGCACTTTATAATGCGTGTGTGTGTGTGTGTGTGTGTGTGTGTGTGTGTGTGTGTGTGTGTGTGTGTGTATGTGTGGCTTCTTTCACTAAGCATGACTTTGAAATGCATTTATGTTGCGTTATTTTATTTTTTGTATCGTTGTCAGTTCACCCTGGGGTTTGAACTCATGGCCTGGGTGCTGTCCTTGAGCTTTTTGCTCAAGGCTCTACCACTTGAGGTAAGAGTTTTATGGACTTTCCTGTTCTGGCTGGCTTTAAACCACGATTCTCAGATCTTAGCCTCCCGAGTAGCTGGGATTAGAGGTGTGAGCCACCAGTGCTTGGCCAGTATTTTTGTTAACCAATACGTAATCCAATGGATGTCTGTTTATTGTCCTGAGTATTATGAGGAAAGTTACTCTATCCATTCTATTTCAAGTCTTTGTATATACATATACATATACATATACTCTCTCATAGAGAGAGTATATTTTATATTTCCTTGTATATATACATATTTCTGTTACTATTTTGTGTCTTAGGGTTAATTCCCATTTACCCTTATCAAATACTCTCAAGTTGTGTTGCAAAGTAATAATACTACCTTGTATTTCTCCCAAAGCACATCAGAGTCAAACTTGCTCCAAATCCTTGGCAGTATTTGGCATTGCTAGTCTTCCTTTCATCGCCATTCCAATGTGTCCAGTGGCCCTTCCTTTAACCGGTGATTCCTGTTGAGATTCCAATGTGTCTATCAGCCCCTCCTTTAACATGCAGTTCCTGGGATGAGTGATAATATTGTGCAACTTGTCATTTGCTAATGAAGTCTAGCTCATCAGATATTTCTTTAGAGTCAAGTGTCTTTTCATTTTTTTTACCCTGTCTGTGAAGATTTTGTGGAACTCTGTCACCTGCCTCCTTCTGCTAGGAAGGTTGGAAATTTCTCTAGGGAGCACCTTTGAGGAAATTAAAAATCATAAATTCAAAATTCCTGCATGTTGTAATAGCTGTTCCTTTGGAGTAGACTTTTTTTCCCCTCCCTGGCCTGTCTGCTTTTGGCTGCTTTCCATTGCTTTGAAAACTGTTGAAGGAAGTTTGTTTTTAATTATTGTGCAGCATTTGTAAACTTTTACTAGGCTGAGACTGTGGCCTTATGACTCAATTGGTACAAAGATAAATAAGCTCTTCTCTTTGACCTTAAAGAACTTCTTGACTTTAAGGGGGAGGAGAAATGATGGAAGAATTAAATTTTATGAGAATGTGAGCAAGGGAGAAATGAGGAACATTCTTTAGGATGAATAGCTATTAGAACCAGGTACTGTAGAGAGTAAACAGAATGTTTTCCTTTGGTGAATATCTTGTTTACTGGGTTCATATATGAAGGAAAGAACAGTATTACAACTAAATGCAGTCTTTTCTTCTATACTAGGAATAATACCATAAAGGTTGTCATGTAACTTGGATTTAGTGCTTCCAGTCTTTTGAAAAATCTCTATATAGTTCCAGTATGAGTTAGTGGTTGTCTATCTGTCTGTCTACCTATCTGTCTATCTGTCTATCTATCTATCTATCTATCTATCTATCTATCTATCTATCTATCTATCTATCTATCTATCTATCTTATTCAATCTAATCTGTCTGTCTATCTATCATCTATTTAGCATAATGATGAAATAAACTAAAACTTTAGCTTCTTCCTTGGAAAATTCCAGATCACTCATACATATGTACATGCAGAACTTTTGGGCCACAATTAAACTTTTCATTAAATGCTAGGCTAAATGCCTCAAAAGATCAACAAGGCTATTCACAAGCAGTTTAACAGAACTCAGCAAATACCTTTTCTGAAGAGCTCGGTCTGAGACCGGAAAAGCAGGTGAACCTTTGGTCCAGTTTGGTTTAATGGTATGTGCAACCTCCACCCCGAGAATATTTTCTCCATGACCTTATGAATTCCACCTCAGGGCTAGTTTTGAGTCCTTGTTTTTGAGAGCTCCACATTGATACAGATACTGATGAACAAACCTATCAGACTAAGTAGCTGCTCTCAATCCTTCAGATTATAAATCATACGTGTTCATTCCTGTATTTTTCCCCCAGTCATTAATTTGAACCCAGGGCCTCACGCTTGCTAGGCAGGTGCTACACCATTGAGTGTCATACTTATAGCACTTCTTTTTACACTACTATTTTGAAATGGCATCATGGTTTTGGCCTGGCCTGTTTGGTACCACAATCCTCCCATTTCACACTTCCCACTATAGCTGAAGTAATTGACACACTCCACTCACTCACTAGCTACTGTCTGAGAAGGAGGCTCAGAAACTTTTTGCCCAAGTAGTTGAAATCATAGGTGTGAGCCACCAGGTCTGCTGTTGCTCCTTCCTTTCACAAGTATTTATTGAACACCTAGGGTCTGGTGAACATACTCCTCAATAAGTGTATGGCCATATAAATTTCTAAAAGTTAGATTATAAAGGGAACACAATTACACATTTGGTAAAACAAACAAACATATGCAAGATTAGAAGGTAAAGTCAAACATAAAGCTAAACTATATATGTATTCAAAATTATACTTGAAAGTTCATAAAGAAGGTGAGAAGTAGAGACTGCATTGCCTTCCTTTTTTCAGTGAATCGGAACCAACTAGCTTTTTCTCAAGCATGTAGAACAGATTGTTGCTTCAAAGTTGTTCGTTTGCACTGGTTGTCAAGTTTTATGAAATATGGCTAGTTAAAAAGGTCATGTCATACCTAGAGGCACAAGATGCCTACCCTGCATGGGACATAGTGCATCTGAGACCCAAGGAAGCAGAGCAGATGAGATACTTGGCATAAATGTTCAACAGCAGGTAGGAATTTGGTAGATTGCTAACAATCAGCATGAGCAAAGTCATGAACAAAGAGTGATTTCTGTGCATGGGAGAAACTGGGCCTGGCTCTCTAGGATGCATCTATGGAGTCAGAAGTAAGGAAGAGACAGGTATGAGGAAGTTTTCATTCATGGAGAAATCTGAGGTCCTTGTTAGCAGTGAGGGATGACCAGTGGGAAGAGGAGAAGGAAAGGGATCACCAGCAGTTGCTGGAGGAAATGGAAGATTCCAGAGACATAGCCATAATCAGGAAACTCTGCATTTTAGCCCAGAAGTGAAGGCTGACTCCCACCCCAGCTGTCTGTCCACATCATCAGTCCTCCCATCCCCTTTGCTGAGTTCACCCAGTTCTTCCTCTTAAAGTAGAATCTTTTGTGGGTTTTATTGCCAGTTAATTCCTATGCTCCCTCCTTGACTATTCTGAGGTGAAAGAGAGAATTGATATGTTCTGTGTATTGCTTGATCAGAATCAGTTCTTTCAGGTCATTAGATCACAATCCTCATTCTATAAAAGCATAACCTAGTTTAGGACTTCATAAAACTACATATTAATTATGGCAGCTAACTTCCTGTTGCGATTCTAAGTGTGTTTGATCAGTGATATACCATTGGCTCTGACTGAGAACACTACTTGCATGACCAGTTTCACAAACATGTTTTGTCACAAACAAAGCTGTAGAGATAGATTGGGAATATTTCATTTTAAAAATCTGCTTTTCAGTATGGAGCTTCCTCAAAAGACTTCACATAGAACTCCCCTATGACCCAGCAATCCCACTTTTGGGCATTTACCCAAATGTTTACAAACAAGACCACACTAAAGCTACCAGCACAACTATGTTTATTGCAGCATTATTTACCATAGCTAATATATGGAACCAACCCAGATGCCCCTCAGTAGATGAATGGATCAAGAAAATGTGGTATATATACACAATGGAATTCTATGCCTCCATCAGAAAGAATGACATTGCCCCATTTGTTAGGAAATGGAAAAACTTGGAAAAATTATATTAAGTGAAGTAAGCCAGGCCCAAAGAAACATAGGTCCCATGGTTTCCCTTATTTGCAATATCTAGTATATGTATACTCAAGCAGAAAAGGTCAGATAATGTGATGTCAGGAAAATGAACCCTTAGATATGTATTTTAATGTTTTTTTCTTTCATGCATGGGTTTCTAACGCATTTATAAGATTATCTCTTTGTTGCTTTGTATGTCCCTCCCCCACAGTATAACCCCTGCTTTCACTATATTTGATGTCAGTATAACTTGTGGAGGAGATGGGGAAAAACCAGTTGTTTAAGGATACAGGTGGACCTGTTGCAACAATGAGAAGTACAAGTTGTCATGTCCAAAACGAGCTTTACAACGTCGGTGGGGGGGGGGGGAGAGGGGAAGGAGAAGGATTGGGATTGGGGGGGAGAGGGGAGGCTGGGAAGGGATGTGAAGGGTAAACAAAGGAGGAGGCTGCAATGCTTGGTAAGAAATGTACGCATTATCCTGCCCATGTAATTGTAACCCCTCTGTACAGTATGTTCACAAATAAAATAAAATTAAATTAAAAAAAGAAGAAACTAAAAAAAAATCTGCTTTTGCCAGTACTGAGCTTTGAACTTGGGGTTTCACCTTGCTAGGCAGGTGCTTTACCATTGGGCTACAGCTCAAGCCCTTTTGGTTCTGGTTGTTTTAAAGAAGGGTATTTTCTGTGTTTTCCTGGGCCAGTCTGGACAACAGTCCTCCCATTTTACTCACTGTGAAAGCTGGCATCTGGGGTGTCAGGTCTGTACCACCATATCCAGTGTCTTCTGTTGACATTGGGTCTTGTGTACTTTAATATTAACCCAGGCTGACAGGCCTCCTATCACAGCCCAAGCTTTTGGTTGAGATGGAGATCTGTCAAATTTGAGGCCAGACTGGCCCCAAACTAAGATCCTCTGGATCTGAGCCTCCTGAGTAGCTAGGATTAAAGGTGTGAGCCACTGCATAACTCAACAAATAAAACCAGCTGGGCCCTGGTGGCTCATGCCTGTAACTTAGGAGACTGAGATCTGAGGATTGTGGTTCGAAGCCAACCTGGGCAGGAAAATTCTTAAGACTCTTATCTCCAACTAACCACCAGAGAACTGGAAGTGGCACTGTGGCTCAAAGTGGTAGAGAGCTAGCCTTGAAGGAAAAAGCTCAGGCTCAGAGCCCAGGCTCTGAATGAAGCCCCTTGACTGACAAAAAAGAAAGAAAGAAAGAGAGAAAGAAAGAGAGAAAGAAAGAAAGAAAGAAAGAAAGAAAGAAAGAAAGAAAGAAAGAAAGAAAGAAAGAAAGAAAGAAAGAAAGGCCATGTTTAAATGATAATTTGCAAGTCTTCATGGATACTGTTAAGCCAAATAGAAAATGTCCTGAAATGGTGGTATAAGATGTCTTATTCCTTTCCTTATTCTATTTTCATGATGATAATTCCATTCCCCCCCTTTTTTTGGTTTTCCACTTTAAAGACATCATATTCCTGCACCTAGCTATTTAGCTATTTTTGAAATATTTTACTTTTTCTCATTTCATCTTTCTCATACAACATGAATGACCATAATTTTTAACATTTCAACTATTTCATTGCATTTGTCATTGTGTTTAAATTTGGTTTGTACTATTCTATGATTGATTCTATTATTTCCTTCCTTTTCCCTCTGCCTTCCTATTTTACCCTTCCCTAGCCAAAGACCATATAAGTAATGGAAAGGTTATTGCGTGTGTGTGTTTCTCATTGTTTTGCATTTTATATTTAGTGCTGTAACTGCTAGGGGCTTACTCTAGCCTTAAGAGTGAGCTAGGAACATAAGTCCTTTTCAGTGGTTTCAGGAGACACAGGATGATGACCTGTGGCCGGCAGCCTTCTACGAAGACTCATGCCCATCAAGGAAGAGCAAGGCTAGATGTTAGTTCCCAGCTGAACTATGATAAATGGACTGAGCAGTGGTCTGATAGTCTGGCTTTCTCTAGCCGGTCTGAGATGCCACTGTTGACTGATAGATGCTCTATCATTCCTCTTGTTCTGGTAGAGAGACACTTGGGTGAGGTCAGACTCCTACCAATTCCTCCTGTACAAACCTAGTTCCTACCTCCTCCTTCCCTAGTGATATTCCCTTACTGGTGTTGTATTCCTAAATTCACCCCAGCATTTACCTCCAAGAAGATCCAACCCTGATTTACCAATGAAGTATTTCCACATTCCTAATTAGAAATAACTCCCAGAAGAGTGCCCATGGCTCATGCCTGTAATCCTAGCTACTTAGAAAACTGATATCTGAGGATGGTGATTTGAAGCCAGCTGGGGCAGGAAAGTCTGTGAGACTATTATGTGCAATTAATCACACAAAAAGCAGGAAGTGGCACTGTGGCTCAAGCGGTAGAGTGCTAGCCTTGTGCAAAAGGAGTGCAGAGACAGTACCCAGGCCCTGAGTTCAAGACCCAGGACCAGAAAAAGTAAATATATAAATAAACAAGTAAAATCCTAACATAGTTCATAAATACTGTTTCTTTGGGGTTTTGTATTCCATGGACTGATCTGTCGTTATATAGTTTTGCTGGTTACATAGAATAATTAAACTATTAGCTTTCATTTCAACATAATCCAAATTGAGTACGCTTTATCTGAAATACTTAGGATTAGATGAGCATTGTACTTTTTATCAGAATTTGGAGCACTGGGATATACACAGTGAGATATTTAGGAGGAAAAGAATCAAGTCCAAATGCTTTACCTAATCATATAGCCTGAGGTGATTTTAAATAATATTTTAATACTTTTATACCTGAAATGTCCACTTATAGCATCATTGTTGGTACTCCAAATGTTTCAGGGTTTGGCTTATTTGGGATTTTGAAATCTTTGTATATTTACATGTCATATGCATGTCTTTATACATTATATGCATGTATAAGTATGCATTTGTGTGCATACTTATGTGTGCACGGAAAGATATATTTGCTGCTGCAAGCTTCTTTACTCATATTTTTCTGTGTTGCCTACTTTTCCTTCAACCAAAACTTAAACTTGATCATTTCCAAAGACATTTTTAGGCTTTTGATTCCTCAATTCAGGAAAGATGGGTGTTTTCTTCACTCAGAAAATCTTTTTTATTAGTCTTAATAATGCATAGATCCTGAAAAAATGTTTATTTCCTAGATGATGATTGTGGAATTATTATTCCTAATTCTACATCAGTATTTATATATCCATAGATAATTTTGGAATGATTTGTTACCGAAGGTTTTCATATGAAAACTTTGATTTTGAATTCTGTCTTCTTAAATCATCCAAGTTGCTGAACTTTACTGCATTTTATTTCTGAATTAGCACGTATGATCATATGTGAGCTTTTTTGTTGTTAATTCTATAGATGCATACAGTGTACTTGGAGCAAGTTCAAGCCTCTGCTACACTCTATGCCTCTCTCCGCCTCCCTGTTCCAAACAGTATTTTGTGAATTCCGTTATGTTGTCTTCATCTATCTGTCTGTCTGTCTGTCTGTCTGTCTGTCTGTCTATCATCTAGCTAGCTATGTTTATATCTATCTATCTATATTTATCTATGATCTATCTATCTATATATCATCTAGCTAGCTTGTGAGCTAGAGTTATAATTATTAATATCTGTGCAGACATCTTTCTACCTAGACCATCTTGTAATCCTCCTCACCCCTCAGAAGCCCTCCTTTCTCCCACTGATTCCTGCCACGATTTCTAAAGAATTCAGGGTCTGTGGTTGATTTTGGTCTGTTTTCCCGTGTGGTGAAGGTATTGTAGCATGAAGAAGTCAGGACTCTAGTTGGCCCAGGTGACAAGCCATACCCCCGCAGATGAGCCCTGAGAAAAGAGGTCCTGACAAGGCCGGCCAGCTCAGCTCAGCTCAGCTGGGCTCAGGTGGGGAAAGCAACACAGGTAGCTTTAAAGAGGTAGGAGGATGACTTCAGGCCCAGTTTGGGAGAGTCAAACAAGAGGCACATCTAAAGACAACAGAAAACAAGAGCATACACAGCACAGATTTCCTGAGTGACTGATTGATTGATATATGTCTACATTTAAAGGATAAACTGTCTTGGGGGACTTGAGCAAAATAAGAGAGGAGGACACCTCAGTCTCTGTCCCCTATGCAAGTCCTGATTGAGGCCTGCAACCCTGGTCCCCAGCTCTCCTCGCTACCACCCTGCTCTTTACTCATTCCTAGAGCCACTCTGACACCCAATTGATGCCATTTTGAAATCTTCCATAGTATTAACTGCTTTTGCCTTTTGATATGGGTGTGTAACATATGGTCTCTTTATGGATTATACTGTTATGTGAACATGTTTTCAGGGTTTTTGTTTTATAATTTTGGTCAGTATTGGGACTTGAACTCAGGGCCTGGGCATTTTCCTGTAGCATTTTGGCTCAAGGCTAGCACGCTATCACTTGAGCCATACCTCCACTTCCAGTTTTGTGGTGGCTGATTCCAATTAAGAGTCTCATGGACTTCCCTAACCAGACTGGCTTTCAATGTTGATTCTCAGATCTCCACCTACTGAGAAAGGAGAAATCCAGACATGAACCCAATTAGTCTCAAGTTTTAGTCCAACAAGTCATTTGAAAATGACAATGTATCCCTATACTATATTAACCTTAAAAGTTCTATTTGGAATTCACAGCAGCATATTTATTCATAATTTGTTTCTATAGTCAGGAGCTGATTGGTTTGAAATTTAAGCATTATTCTCTCTTTATTAGCAACAGGATTATTTCTGGCTTCAAAATGTATTGTTAAAATTCCGAATGGGTTTAATGGTTTGTTTCAGGGTTCTTTTGTCGGTCATGGGGCTTGAACTCAGGGTTAGAGTGCTATCCCTGAGCTGTTTTGCTGAAGGCTGGTGCTCTACCACTTTGAGTCACAGTTCCACTTCCAGTTGTTTAGTGGTTAATTGGGGATAGAGCCTCACGGGGACTTTGAAGCCAGCCTCCTCAGGCTGGCTTTAAACTGCGATCCTCAGATCTCTGCCTTGTGAGTAGGTAGGATTATAGGCATGAGCCACTGGTGCCTGACTGGGTTAAATGTTTTTAAAATAGAATTTTTAATTGTATTTTTATCAAAGGAAATACAGAATATGCACCAATTCACATTTAAAATATGGAGAAGGACTTTCAATAACATTTAACCATCTCCTCTTAGGGCTTGAACTCAGGGCCTGGGCTCTGTCTTTGCTCAAGGCTAGTGTTCTACTAGTTGAGTCACAGTACCAGTTATAGTGTTTTTCTGAGTAGATTATTGGAGATAAGTCTCATGAACTTTCCTGCCTGGACTGGCTTCAAACTGCAATTCTCATATCTCAGTCTCCTGAGTAGCGAGGATCACAAAAGTGAGCTACCCAGGCCCAGCAAGTCTGTTTCCATATTTGTTTTTATTTTACACTTTCTGGACTCTTCTCTGATAGTTCTTAGTAATGTTTTCATTGTTAAGTTAAATATTGCCTATCAACTTGTGTTGTTTGCCTTGAAGATGGCCCTCTAGCTTTTTGCATTATCTTGCCGGTGTACTTGTAGAACTTGCTTTGTTCTGGACACATACGTATTTTTAAGCCATGGATGGGTATCTGTTTGGTGTTCAGTGAGCCAAGATAGCCTCTCTGTGCCCATGCCTGATAGCAAAGAGGTGAATGCTTGCAAGATTCAAGAATATGCAAAGCATCCTTGGCTGCCAGTTCTTTTGGCTTGATTACTTGTTCTTGCTGTCTCTGAATCATCCTACATTTCCTCTCTCCATTCCCTCTATATCTTTGTCTCTAGGTAGATTTTTATTAACTGTATTTATACTTTTGCTCAAGTTATACATGCATAAAACTTAGAGTTAGCTTGAAAATATTCCTTGTGCAAACCAGCAGTTCACTGACACCATTTATTTATTTATGTTTGTTTGTTTATTTATTTATTGTCAGTGCTGGGGATTGAACTCAGAGGGCTTTGGTCTCTCACTTAATTTTTTTGCGCACAAAACCAATGTTCTGCCATTTGAACCACAACTCCACTTCTTTCGCTGGTTATTTGGAGATCGGAATCTCCCAGGCTGGTTTTGAACTATGACCCTTAGATCTCAGCCTCCTGAATAGCACAAACTTCATATCTCTTTGCCCCTGAGTACATTGCCCCTGAACATTTGTAAGAATGGCCTAATGTAAGAACAGTAATCAACTTCAGTAAATTGATAACTGATACGATTATTTTTGCTGAATCTCTCATCTACATTTCAGTTTTGTTGGTGAACAGAGTTTTCCCCATCCACTGTAGTGAATCTTGGAGAACCTGCTTTGGAGAATGGTTTGCTTGTTTCATTCCTTTTCCCTAGATTCCAGTTTTTTCTTTAGCATATGATTATTTTTCAGTTCACACCTCTTAGCCTTCTCCTGCATGTTGCTGACTTTCCTTAAATACTAGTCACTGTAGGTTGATTGTCCACTTGGTTTTGGGAGTAAAACCATGGACCTGCTGAGTGCGAGCCAATAACCTGGGTGAGTTACCAAATGACAGAGCCACATGTGCAGATGAGGCTTGCTCCATGAAGCAGTTGGATCACCAAGTTCTAGAACAAAGGGGTCTTTAGTGCCCCTACACCTATCCCATCACAGACAGCTTTCATGCTTCACCTTTTAGCTCCACATGGGTAAAGCTGAGTGAATGAAAGAAAGATGGATGGATAGAGGAATGAATTTGTACATATTTTTAATTTTCCTCGTAGTCACACTATAAATGATCTCATTACTTCAGCTTGCAGCCTTCTGCTGTGCCGGGGAACTGTGAGATGACCTCTTCTCTGCTCTTCTTGTTAAAGATGGTGATGTTGTCCATTATGTCCTGTCTCAGGCCAGTCTCCAAATTTTGCCTCACATGACCATGGAGAATTTCCCTTCTACCTGCTCCAAGTGTCTTCTGGAAAGTGTCTCATCTTATCTTACTGTGTCCTGATTTTATGTAGAGTTCAGATATCCTATATGCATTTCTTTATTACAATGGACTTATTCCCTCTATGGGGAACTAAGGGACTGTACAGTCTCATATCTTGACTTGGACACAAAACAATGATCGCTTGCAAATGACTTGAATAGAAATGGAAATAAAACCAGAAGGGCTAATGAAGGTAGCAATGAGAAGGAAAGTCTATGTGGGGAAACTTAAAACATGTAGGAATTGATTCTTCACACATTCTTAAAATTTGCCAGGCCTACACCATTATTTTGAGGACCTCATTGACAATATTTTTTTCTGTCTCAATGTAAACAAGTGTAAATGTAAAAAAAAATCCTTTCTTGAGCCAAAATTGATTATCTACATTGTGTTGAAAAATTTTCCAATTCTTTGATATTTTTAGTATTAAACCTGAGAACCCCAACACTCTTTTAAACTTTGCAAATATCTTAATTTCTGTGGTTAAGTCATCTGTTATATCCAAACAGTGGGCATGTATAATTGCTTTTACTGTTTTTATTTAGTTTACTAACACAAATGTAGTGATTTTATGAATCCATTAATCCACATTTTCATTTTTAAAATCAAATCTATCTTTTTTACCTAATCTGTAAATTAGTGTTACTAATTATATCTATTTCATTGAGCAATGAGGAGGATTAAATTAAAATATAGTTAAGAAGATAAAGAGGAACAAACATGAAAAAATTTTTTTGGGGGGGTCCGGTTGTGGGGCCTGAACTCTGGGCCTGGGTGCTGTCCCTCAGCTCTTCAGCTCAAGCGTTCTACCACTTGAGCCACAGCGCCACTTCCGGCTCTTTTTTTTCTGCTTATGTAGTGCTGAGGAATCGAACCCAGGTCCTCATGCATGCAAGGCAAGTGCTCTACCACTGAGCCACCTTCGCAGCCCCAAACATGAAAATATTAACTTTATTTCTCTTCTTATCCTCTGTTTCTTCCTTTTCTTTTTAAAAAATTTATCTTATTGTAAAGATGCTGTACAGAGGGGTTACAGGTACATGAGTAAGACAATAAGTACATTTATGGTCGAGCATTTTACCCCCTCCCACTCACCATCCCTCCCTCCTCCCCCCCCCCGCACCTCCCACACTCCTCCCCCCTCAAGTTGTAAAATTCATTTACAATATATATTGTTGTTACAATGGGTCATCCTGTGTCCTTGTTTCAGCATTTTGTTATTTCTCTTCCCTTCCCCAGATTAAACATATACAAGATGCAGGGTATCAAAATCAAGTACAGTGACAACAGGGGGAAGAACATACAAAGGATGCAAAAATCGCTTGGTACATTAAAAACAACAACAGCAAAGGAAGACCTCTTGTGCGCATGTCTTGGGATTCATTTCACTTGGCATCATCTTATTTGGTCATATGTACATGGATTTTGAGCTTTTCTGCTCATCTGATAACATTATCCTAGATGTATCCTAATTATTGCAAATAAGGGAAACCATGGGACCTATATTTCTCTGGGACTGGCTTATTCACTTAATATGATTTTCTTTGGAGCTTGAGATTCCGTTAATTTATTTCCATCTCTTGCCATTTAACTATGAAGGTAGTGAAAGCGGCTATTTCTTGTCAGAATTGGTCTCCTTTGGTTGTCTCCACAGGCTTAAGCCAAACACTCTTCATTCTTGTTACTTTCTAAATATTCTTCTGATTATACGTTTTAGCTCTTTTCTGTTTTAGGAAATGGCAGCTCTGAAAAGCTTTAACCAAACCAGCAAGGAGGCGGCTTCCTTTAGGCACCGCTGAGCTGACTTGGGCTTTTCCTCCCTGGGCTGAGGGAGGCATGGTGGCCTTTGGAATGCATTCTTCTTCCAGGGCTCTCCCACCTTCACTTCTAAAAATAGTAGATGTAATGGCGGTTCACTCTTTGTGCTGTTTGCTTATAAGGCTTTATTGTTTTCATAGGAAAGGACATTTTACGTCTCTAAACACCACCTTGCTTACTGGTTGTAACTAGTTCCACTTGAATTTGTGCCTCCTCAGGTGTGATTTTTTTTCTTTGTTTTTAATGCCTTTGGAGTTTTTCTTTAGGCATATAATTTTTTATTATTTGTTTTACCACTTTGGTTATTTTTGTTAGTTATGGCTAAAGAAAGTTGGGTAATTGTGCTTATTCTAACCATATTTTTCAAGAGTCTAAGTAAACCTTTAACTAGCACTTTATTTTGTATGCATTTTTAAACTTTGGAAAATTTGCCACAAATTCCATAATTCTTTATGGAAGACTGGGATATTGTTCTACATGAAGGGAAGATTTATTGGATGAGGAACATACCTGTCTTCACTCAGAACCCAATGTATATCCTACCGCATTCAGAAAGCGAGGCAAGGAGTAAGGGAGGAATATTAAATATTAAATATTCTTGCTCAAGAATATTTAAGGGGTGACATTGATCAAGATCTAATGTATTCATAAACTGCTTTGCTAAATGGAAACTCCTTTGTACTGCTACTTAAAGATAATAATAATAATTTTAAAAATCCAGAACAGTGAAAAACTAAATTTAGATTGATATTAAATGTGCTATAAAAATCTTCATCATTTATTTCAAGTAATGTTTTTGATTTTTGAGTAAGTTGGGTGCCAGGTTTCTATACCTTTAAATTGTGTCTGCATTGGAAAGAATCAACAATTGTGTTATAAAGAAGGTCATCATATGAAGTTCTAGGATTTCCCTCAATGTTTTCCACTGTAAAGCAGCTATACCCTGGTTTAGATTTTTATAGAACCCATTTTCAGAAGCGGGCTAGAAAACTATCTAGTAATCAAAACCTTGCAATTAGTTTGCAGACCAATCAAAACCTTTTCACAAAAGAACTTAAGAAACAAAAATCAATGACAATTTATTTGAGACCCAGTAGTTAACTACCAGGAAACTAGAAATCTAAAGTTTTATCTCTTTCCACAAAAGCTCTGCTAGTTTTCTTTGCAGAATTCCTCGGTTTCTCTCTATTTTGTTTCTCTCAATGTGATCTCCGTGATAAGCAATACACCATGTGTGAATTATACACATTTCCACAATAAAAGATCTTATGTACCTGTTCCTTTGGTCTGGTCAACTGTTAGCTCATTATATTTGATTTTTTTTAAGAAAGAGAGAACAGTTATTTTATGTGAATAGCCCATATCAGTCATGCGTTCTTTTAGCATAAGAAGAATTGGGGTCCTCCAACAGCACTGGTGAACAGAAAGAACTAAATAGGGTACTTTCACACTTGTTTGGGGGGGGTGTAAAAATCATGGAGTTCTCTTGAATAAAGGCCACATTCCTATGTCCCTATATCAGTCTCTGTGGTATTTTCAAGGGCAATTTTGAAACAGGTCATCTCTGGCTCTCAACTGGGAATAGCACTGAAAGGGAAGGAGAGGGAGCTAGCTCATAGTAGCTGCTGCTCACTAACTTTGGTAGGCAATTTCAAAGGAGAGGCAGATTAATGTATATACTTTCCTCCTGTCCAATAGATGTAGGATTAAAATCTATCTGAAGAGAAAACTTTCCCAACTGGATGTTAGGAGGAATTTATGATAGGGAATCTTACCAAAAAAGACAAGCAAGCTGTTAAATGCCCAAGGTTGTAATTCCACTTTCTAAAGGCCAAGAATGTTAACAGCAAAGTTTGATCTTTATAAATCAGTTCTTCATGGAGGCAGATAATGTAATCTAGAAACATTGCTTTCCTGTGATAGAACTTAAAAGAGAGAGAAAGCTTGAGTGACAGATATTTTACGTACCTCTCAAACAAACTCTTTCAAATATCAAATATTTCAAACACATTTCGGGCGAAGACTGAATAAGCTATGCTTATTCCTCTTCTCAGAGCCAGAGCTAATAAAATTCTTTTTCACAGATAAAAGGAAATACCATCCATCATGAACCCCCAAAACACAGTTTGCAGATTAGAAACCTGTGGATTCAACCTTGGCATTTCACAGAAGAGGATCTGGGGCTGGGACACAGGTCTGCCTGCTGAGCTTTCCATTTAGTAGCTCGGTCTACGCTTCTCCTCACTTTCTTGCGCTTACTTATTTCTGAAAAGGAATCTGTCCAAAGGCTCTGTCATACTCCCTGGCTATGGATGGGAGATTGGATGGGGCCCTTTCTCTCCAGGGCCTCTGCTTGTTCAGGTAGATCGGGTCTGAGAAAGTTGTTGCAGGAGTCTTGAGAATGGGAAAGGAAATGTGAGCTCCACCATGAAGTTCATTTCTTGTTATTTTCCATGTGACTTCCTCCCTCAAACTTCATATGAATGGAAAAGCGGCCAAGCTAGAAGGAATGGATTCCCTAATTCTCTTAATGATTGTATGGTGAATTAATTCTCCCCATATGAATGGCGGTGACTCAATGTTGAGCTGCAAGAGAAAAATCCAACCTACACAGGGAGAATGCCTTCACACCAACACAGTTAAGTACCAACAGGGAGTCTTTTGTTCCTTGGAAATGTAAAATTAGACATTCTTTAAGACCTTTAAAAATGTTCACGTTGCTTGTAGCAGGTTTATAGGTTTGGCTCGAGACTTTCCTTGTCACTCATTAACTGGAAGAAAATTTTTCCCCCATTATGGCTTTATTGCCAATACAAAACTCTTTTTTTATTAAAATGAAAGCAACTCTGTTTTGTTCATTTATTTTTGCCTTATTTTCTGGTTATACCATTTATACCATTAAAACTATATAGACCATATAAGAAATATATACTAGACTATATAAGAAATATTTGCTTTTTTTTTCTGGTTCTGAGACTTGACCTCTTGGTCTGAGTACTGTCCCTGGGCTCCTTTTGTTCAAGGCTAGTGCTCTACCACTTGAGCTATAGTGTTACTTCCAGCTTTTTCGGTGATTACTTGGAGATGAGAGTCTCACAGATTTTCCTACCTGGAATGGCTTTGAACCAAGATCCTCAGATCTCAGCCTCCTGAGTAGCTAGGATTACAGGTGTGAGCCACCGGCACCTGACTAAGAAACGTTTTCTTTTATTTCCTAATACACTGAGTAACATTTTGGAGGTTTATAATTTTGCATTTTCATTTGAATTTGACTTTCCTAATTTTTCTGATTTTTAGCACTCACTATGGTTTCTGATATTTCTGATGTTGAAAGTGCAGGTTCAAATACAGGGTCCTTTGCACACTGCCCCAGAAATTCTATTTCTTTCATTTCAAAACCATTTACCTGTTTTTAAACTCAGTCAGAAGAAATACGTTCTTTTTAATCATTCTTTGAAGTTCCTTAAAGTTTCAGAAAGGTAACTTGGGAAGCACTGCAGATAACGCCCATGTGTGTGCCCATGCAGATCCTAGTCAATGCTAAATGAGCCGTGCAGATACATTCCATTCACGACCTTGCACCATGTTCAAGAGAAAGCCCTGATTTTGAAATGCCTTGAGAAGGACGCTGTCCTCAAAAATACACCTAGAATTCACGCTTGAGACTAATAATCTGATACACACAGACTTGATTTGGGTCACCCAAGGGCTTTCTATGTCTGTTTTCAGATTGTGTCCAGCCCTTTTCTCAGCAACATGCGCTTTCTTAACTGTGTAGCTTGTGTAGTTCTAGTTGCTCGAGTTTGATTGTTAGCACTATCCATGAATATTCAACTTTTTCAGAAGCTGTGTCCAGGCCCCCTTATTGTTTTTCCTCTCTCCAGCCCCTAGGAAATGCCATCCTGAGAGGTGCTCACTTGGAATGTATCCCTTCTTTTGACCACACTAGAGAATTCCTTAACTAAGCACGATCTGCTAAGCATCACATTGTCCTGTGTTTACCAAGTCTGTTCTTCATTGGGGCTATGTAGGCAAGTACGAAGGGAAGCCAGGGCAAGGCAAATGTCAGCTCTTCCCACCTGAACTCATGCCAGACAGACAGTCTGGCTAGTGACTGGCGGCTGTGCACAAGTGACTGGCGATGACAGGCAAAGGACATCAGGCGTTTCGAGGAACTTTCAGTATTTGGGTAGAAGTTGTTCTCTGCTCACTATCAGATTCCATTTCTCATCTGTCACCTATGCTTCTGGTTTGAAGAACTCTTGGTAACATTTTGCTTTTTACTTTTCTTAGGTGATCACTTACCTGAAGTGGGGCGATCTCACACAGCAGGAAAAGAGGAGAATGGGGAGAGGCACCAGAGAAGGGTAGGGATGGCATTGAATAATTTCCAGAGCAGAGTCCCAATACTTGATTTTCTTAATGAGATTTGTCATTGAAACAGTATGTGATAATATCCACATTTGAAGTAATACTTTCGTTGTTGGTGGTGGTGGTCATAGGGTTTGAACTGAGAGCCTGGCTGCTGTTTCTGAGCTTTTTGGCTCAAAACTAGCACTTTAATATAATTTTTTCCAAGTCTTTCCATTTCCTAACAAATGGGGCAATGTCATTCTTTCTGATGGAGGCATAGAATTCTATTGTGTAAATATACCACATTTTCTTGATCTATTCATCTACTGAGGGGCATCTGGGTTGGTTCCATATCTCAGCTATGGTAAATAATGCTGCAATAAACATAGTTGTGCTGGTAGCTTTAGTGTGGTATTGTTTGTGAACATTTGGGTAAATGCCCAAAAGTGGGACTGCTGGGTCATAGGGGAGCTCTATGTGGAGTCTTTTGAGGAACCTCCATACTACTTTCTAAAGTGGTTGAACAAGTTTACACTCCCACCAACAATGCAGTAAGGTTCCCTTCTGTCCACATCCCCTCCAGCATCTGTTGTTAATAGTGTTCTTGATTATAGCCATTCTAACTGTGGTGAGGTGGTATCTCAATGTTGTTTGGATTTGCATTTCTTTTATGGCTAGGGAGGTTGAGCATTTCTTCATGTGTCTATTGGCCATCCTTCTTTCCTCTTCAGAGAAGTTTCTCTTTAAGTCTTTAGCCCACTTATTTATTAGGCAGTTGTTTCTTTGGGTTTCCCTTATTTGCAATAACTAGAATATGTCTGAGACAAACAGAAACTGTCAGACAAGTTGATGTTAGGTGAAATGAACCCCAAGATAAGTATTCAAATGTTTTTTCTTTCTTGTGATTGTTTCCAACATATTTATAAGATTATTTCTTTGTTGCTTTGTATGTCCCTCCCCCATGGTATAAGCCCTGCTTTCACTGTATTTGATGTTGATATAATTTGTGGAGGAGAAGGGAAAAAACAAATCATTTAAATAGGGATACAGGTGCACCAATTACAACAATGAGATGTACAAGATGTTATGTCGAAAAATGAACTTTACAACTTTGGCGGGGTCGGAGGTAGGGAGTGTGGAGGGAGGTGGTGATAGAGGGGTGTGGGGGTGGGGGATGGAGAGGGGAAGGGAAGGTATGGGGAAACAAAGGAGGAGGCAACAATGCTTGATAAGAAATGTACTCACTGGGGCAGAGAAGGTGGCTCAATGGTAGAGTGCTTGCCTTGCATGCTCAAGGCCCTGGGTTTGATTACTCAGCACCACATAAACAAAAAGAAAAAAGCCAGAAGTGGCGCTGTGGCTCAAGTGGTAGAGCGCTAGCCTTGAGCTGAAGAGCTGAGGGACAGCGCCCAGGCCCAGAGTTCAGGCCCCATGACCGGACCCCCCCCCCAAAAAAAAAGAAATGTACTCACTATCTTACCAATGTAATTGTAATCCCTCTGTATGGTATTTTCACAATTAAAAAAAAAAACTAGCACTTCTGGTTTTCTGAACTTTCCTGACTTAGCTGGTTTTGAAGCAAGACCCTAAGATCTCAGACTCCTGAGTAGCTAGGATTACAGATAGGAGCCACCAGTGCTTCACTTGAAATAGTATTTTTTTTGTCGGTTGTAGGGCTTGAACTCACAGCTTGGGCACTGGCACAGAGCTTCTTTTTGCTCAAGGCTAGTGCTTTACCTCTTGAGCCACAGTGCCACTTCTGGTTTTTGAGTAGTCATTGGACATAAGAGTCTCATAGACTTTTCTTCCCCTGCTGGCTCAAACCAAGATCCTCAGATCTCAGCCTCCTGAATGGTTAATATTATAGGTGTGAGCCACCAGTAGCCAGGCTGAAGTAGTAATTTTGGCTGAAGTAGTAATCTAGATGCTATTTTTGCATGTTCCAAAGCAAACCAATGCCTTGAGCAAAAATTCTCCTTAACATAAACACCTTCTGTAGCTACTGGCATTCCTGTGAATTCATCAATTATGTGACTAGGAAACGGGTTTGCAGTAATGCAACATTAAATCCTCACACTCTGTTTTAAGCATATTCATAGGAGAAGGAATATCTTGAATATGAACAAAGCTGAAGGGAAAAAATAGGGAAATGAAGAAATAAACTGCCAAATATTAGTGTTCTCCTTGAGTTTTTATGGTCACTCATCTATATTTCCATGCTGGCTGGGTGATTAAGACAGCATCAGCTGAAACCCCGCCTTTGTTTAAGAGAAAAGAGTCATCAAGCACCAAGATGTCTACCTTGTGCTGATTTTATTCAGGTCTCAAATAAAACTTTCTAAGCTTATTTGCCTTCTTACTAAATCCCAAAGTCAAATTTATGTTATGGTTGTGCCTCTATTTAAAGCAACAACAACATTTTTTTTTCATTCATGGGGCTTGAACTCAGGTCTAATCCTGAGCTCTTTGGCTCAAGGCTAGCACTGTACCACTTTGAACCATAGTGTCACTTCCGGTTTTCTGGTGGTTCTTTGGAGATAAGAGTCTCATGGACTTTTCTGCCCCAAGCTGGCTTTCAGCCATGATCCTCAGATTGTAGCCTCCTGAGTAGCTAGGATTATAGGCGTGAGCCATTGGCGCCACCTCTGTTTAAATTTCTTTTGGTGAGCCAAAACTCAGGCCTGGGTGTTGTCCCAGAGCTGTTTTGTTCAAGGCTAGCACTCTACCACTTAAGCCACAGCTCCACTTGCAGCTTTTTGGTCTTACTTGGAAATTAGAATCTTACAGACTTTCCTGCTCAGACTGTCTTTGAATTACAATCTTCTGTTTTCAGGTATAAATCACCAGAACTCAACTAAAATAGTTGTTTTAAACAAAAAGTCTGAATTTATAAGCTTCTTTATAGAAAAAACAGCTACCTACATGAAAAATATAAACCATTTTTTTCAGAGATTGGTTATACAAATTTTGTAAATAGAGCAAATATCAGTAATTAGCACTGATTTGAAATGTCTGACCTAAGGAGCAATTTTAATTATAGATTTCATTTAAAGTTGATGGTTTTTATTGTCTTCAAGGGACTGTATATCTGAAAAGCAGACACATGCTTCTTTTTGTATATAAAGATCTTAGAAAAATACTATAAAAGGTATATGTGGAATTTGCAAGTAGACAGTCTATATAGATAAATGATGTTGACTTTTCATATTATTTCTGTGCTTTTCTCCTAATTCCCCACTTATATTTTAGTTTACTCAGAAAATGTCACTGAGATATAATATACAAGTTATGTTAAATATCAGCCTCAAAATTAAAATAGCATAAGTAGTGATAGAGCTCAATTTTCTGTCTCTTAAGAGACAGAAAGGCTGCTTTGCAAAAGATCCCTTTTAGGCTTAAATGAATAAGCTAAGAGGTGAAATCAGGTCTTGGGACATTTATATTAAGGTATACTTCTGAGTTGTATGATATATAAAAAGAATGCTCACTGTGAACATATGTAAACAATTACCTATGGTAGAAATAAAAATTAATTAATCATCAAACAATACGTAATATGCTTCTTTCATTGACACTCTTTGCAAGGAATTATGCTAAATTGGCTTGCTAGTTAAAAAATGTTTTTATCCTTTTCTTTGCAATGATGCTATAACATTTATTTATTTAACAAATGTTTTTCATGCCTGATATATCATGTGTTCACACATTGAAGACAAACTTAAACTAAACAAATCTTTTCCTCAAAATATACTTATATTCTCAAAGAGAATAGAAAAGAGAAAAGAAGGAAATAGAAACAATAGAATATGTCACAAATATAATAAATTTTCGTTCATTCATTCGTGTAACATATGCTTATTGAGGTCTTTTTGTCAGGGGAAGGGAGGGAAGAGGCAGCCAGTACCGGACTGTGAACTCGAGGCCTAGGCTTCCATTTTTGGCCAAAGCTTCCATTCTACCACGTAAGCCACAGCTCTACTTCTAGCTAATTGGAGAAAAAAGTCACATGGACCATTTCTGACCAGGCTGGCTTTGAATCGCGATCTTCAGAGCTCAGCCTCCCGAGTAGCTAGGATGGCAGGCATGAGCCACTGGCGCCCGACACTTACTGCACTTATGTGAAAGGCACTGGTTCAGGAAGAGAGGATTCAGTGGACATCAGGGTCTTCTCAGGCCTTTCATGAGATACATGTTTTGAAACTGACCTTTAAACTAAGACTTGATGCATCTTTGTGTGTGTGTGTGTATGTGTGTGTGTGTGTGTGTGTGTGTGTGCTGAGTAGGATGTTTTGACAGCATCCTGAGCATAAGTGAGCTCATGTACAAAGAGCATAGAGCATGGCACAAAGGGGACATGAGGATGTGAGGCCTGGGCGGGGAGCGGGGAAGCTGGGCTCACACCAGTGATCCTAGCTATTGGGGAGGCTGAGGTCTGAGGATTGCAGTCCAAAGCCAGCCTGATCAGGAAAGTCAGGAGCCTATCATTTCCAAATAACCACCAAAAAGCTAGAAGGAGAGCAGTGGCAAAGCTAAGCATGGTTATGAGATCTTGAGAGTTTGAGTTCAGGCCCTAATAGCAAAACAACAACAACTACAAAGGACAAAGAGCAATGTTAAAACTCTATGATGACCCATACTGATAAATGTAAACCAAGAAACCTAAGAGAATTGTCAATGATTAAGTCAGTCAAACGTAATGCATTGAATTTGTTGTTGTTGTTGTTGTTTGTTGTTGTCGTGGGGCTTGGCTTCTGGGCCTGGGCTCTTCAGCTCTAGGGCTCTACCACTTGAGCCATGGCACCACTTCTGGTCTTCTGGAAATAAGAGTTTTCTGGTTAATTGGAGATAAGAGTCTCACAGACTTTCCTGCCTGGGTGGGCTTTGAACCATGATCCTCAGATCTCAGCCTCTTGAGTAGCTAGGATGACAGGTGTGAGCCACTGGCGCTCAGCGATGCATTGCATTTTTATGCAGGTACTTTCTCAGCAATGAGGTCAATGTATTGGAGGAACTGATAAGTTCAATTAGGAAACTGCTTTGATAGTTGGGGAGAGATGACAGGTCTTTGAGCTGTAGCAGTAGCAAAACCAGCTGTCTACATATATCCATCACTATGTAATAATATCTATAAACATCTGTTTATATTCTGTGTGGGTCAAAATGTCTAAAATGCTCCTTTTCTATGTGTTGGATCTTTGATCACTTATGTATAAATAATTTAGACATTAATAAAAATGTGATATTTTTAAAAAATAAAACATAACTATAAAACATGAGAACTATTCATAAATATCTAAAGCAGAACAGAGATCAAAAGCAATCAAACTTTTCACTATCTTTTGGTATCTATACAATCATTCCCCTGTTTTGTTTATCTCTTTAAAATAGGACATTTTGTCTATTATTGTGAGGTATGAACTTTCGAATCATTTCATCGTGTTCCAAAAACAATCCCATTGGAATTTTTATTAGGCTCATATTAAACTTAAAATTAACTGGGTAATATGATAGTTTCAAAATACTCAAATTTGCTTTCTAGGAACTTGGCGTTTTTCTCTAAATTTAGTGTTCTATCTCAAGAAGGGTTATATAATTCTCTCCCCATTGGCTTCTAATGAAAGCTAATTTTAGATGCTTTAAGCTTTTGGGAACCAAAGTGAAACAGATCTTGTTGTTTGTTACTGATATAGGAGACAGCTATTGATATCTGTGTGTTTTAGAATGGGCTAATTTATTACATAATTGTATTAATTCTAAGAAGGGTTTCCCAATATTGAGGGCATTTGAGGGATCCAATGAGTTCATGTCCAATGGAACAAATGACTCGTACACATGAATCCAGTGTCATCTGACTAGCTTCTGTTTCCTACCATGATGGGTATCTATTTTTGGTTCTTAATTTTAACTCCATCTCAAGCACTTGATCACATTCCTAGAATGTTTATTGTTAGCAAGGATGTGGTTACTAATTTTAAATGCAGACTTTAGGGTCTTATCTTGTCAGTCCCAACACTTTAAGCCAATTCTATGATTCTAGTAACTACTGAAGTTCTTTCCTTATAAAAATGTATGCAGCATTATTTAGTGAAGAGATGTGCACTTGGCATCAAATACTCCTTTATTGATTTTTCCCCTTGGAAATGGAAGCTAACTTTTAATAATACAGAATATCCTATTATCTCATTTGTTGGTCCTCTAGACTCTTCTCGCTGTCACCATACTTTTTGACACACCATCAAAAACAAACTGGTTGCACATGAATAAATATTCTATCTGCATGATTTATGGGAAAGGGACTTGAAGAAGATAGACTTGGTCCTATCATAGGCTTAATGGCAAAAGAGAAGTGAAGTGGTTTGACTTGAATACATTTGTGCTCTTGGCAAAGAAGTGACAGGGGAAATGTTATAGGAAAATAGGTTTTGTTGTTGAAGACTGAAGGAATGAGTATTTTCTACCCATTTAATGGGACATCCCATTAAATAGTACACTGCAGAAAGGTAGCGAGGATGTGGACCATTCGGCACTTTCTGTCTTACCTCATAGAGGAACCAGAGCAGAATACTGCATTATCAGTAACAGTTGAGAAGTGAGAAGTCCAGGTGGTTATTTCATGTATTATAGCCGAGTTCTTTGCAATACAATGTTCTGAATGGTGGCTAGCATAGAGGGGCTTCCAGGATCTGTGTCTTAGTTAGCAAAGACTCAATCTGTATAATATTTAGCAAACAATCTGTATATTATTTTTCTGCCAGCTCCATAAATCAACATTAGAATACTTAAGACTGTGAAACTAGACATTAAACTTATTCAATACAATGTTACATCTTTCAAGTGAATAGCAAGTTATGGATACTCTGTTGATTATTGATTCGCATCATTTAAGTAGAAATAAGCAAGCAAAACATTTGGATGATTTTACCATTTTGTATTTCAATAAGTTTATATTTTTATGTTAACAAAGATAACTCAGATAATTCCCATGTGCCATTCATTTAACTTCCCCTAGTGCTATTATTTTACATAACCACAATGTATTCATCAACATTTATGTAATCACTTAATCACAATAAAAAATAAGCTTAAAAGAAGAGTAGAGGGCAGGTGAATGAAGAGAAGGGGGAATACAATAAATCATTCAGTGCACATCCTACAAAATTAAGACAAATGAAGGATGAGGAGAAAGTTGAAGTGACATTGATCTAGATGCATTGTATTCCTAAGTTGTTTTGTTGACTGGCAACTCCATTGCACAACTTCTTAAGGATAATATTAGCAAGAATAAACACACTGGAATCTGAGTATGGATGTATTCCTGGAATGTGTTTCTTGAATTTGAGTAGGAATTTCCTTTGTGAGAAAGGCAAAACATCTCTCATCCTCCATTTTATGTATCCTTACATCAATTCTAAATAATGAAGTTAGTGGAGACAGACCATGAGATGTGTTATAGCATATTTAGTTGATGCTATCAAACAATCTTGTTCATTGTAATTTCTCTATAAGCAGATATAGTTTTGTACAACAAGGAAAATAATTAATGTGTCAAAGCCTTTAGTGGTATTAACTTAGATTAAGTTTGTGTACATTCAAATCCAGCAACTGATATAAAATATCTGACAATACTTCACCAGAATAAGAACAACACAGATAATTTATGTTCCTGATAATTAAGTATAAGCCCTTTGATTACTTGGAAAGACACAATGGGCGGGCAGGCACTTGAGTTTATAGTTCTAGCGAGGAGAAGGATCAGAAACCTAGCCAGAATATGTTCATGAGAAACGCATTTGTCTACTTGAGGTAGCCAAATGTTCCCAATATATCAAGTGTTGCGATAATATAAAATGACAACTTCGGAGCTACAGAATGTGGTGTGCTTGTGACAGTGAGGGTAGGAAAAATAAAGAGCGACTTGCCAATTTTCCTACTCTTCAAAAACGCATATTAGGTCACAGGATTCAAGTGACTGAGAAATGCATGACTCTTGTATTGTTTAAAAAATGCAAAGCCAGTGTGCCCTGGGCTCACTCCTATAATCCTAGCTACTTAAGGGGTTGAGATCCAAGGATTTCCATCCAAGGCCAGCTCAGGTAGGGAAGTTGGTGAGACTCTGAGCTCCTCTTAACCTCTAAACCATAAGAAGTGGAACTATAGCTCAAGTGCTAGAGTACTCACCTTGAGTGAAAAAGCACAGGAACAGTGTCAGGACTCTAAGTCAAGCCCCAGGACTCTCTGTCTCTCTTTCTCTCTCACACACACAGCAGTAATTTTTCTGGATCCTTTGAAAACACTTAGGATGAGCCTGCCCTTACCCTCCTAACAAGGATTTTGTTGAGGCACAGATAAAAGCAGAAGGAAAATGAAAATGAATGGAACTGAAATCCCCTGATCCCTGCAGTGTGGCGGGCAGTGGACTGCACCCTTTCCAGTGGATGAGCTTGACCACTGTCCACGCTTAGCACAGTGATATGCATGGATTCCCATCCCACAGGTGAGAAAATTGCGGATGGAAATCTACGACCAAGAAATGCTGAAATCTCTACAAGGAAGGCCAAAGACTATTCTATATCTATAGTGTTAGGCTATAGAACAAAATTTAATATTAACAGGAAAATGTAAATAAGAAAGAAATCTGCCACCAAAAAAAAATCCCCTACCAGATAGTTTATGTTAAAGTCAAAGAGAAGATGACGGTGAACTTAGGTTAGGAGGTGAAGGCTTTAGGTCTATTTGAGAACAGCATGGGAGACATGGTCAGACTGTACTTTTTGAAAGTTCTAGAATAAATTTTATTTATTTATTTTCAGGGAGAAATTTCTTGTTTTTCTCTTTTAATTTTATTGTCAAGGCAATGTACAGAGGGGTTACAGTTACATATATAAGGTAGTGAGTACATTTCTTATCGAACTTGTTAGCCCCTCCCTCATTTTTCTCACAATTTCCCTCCTCCTATTCCCCCTCCAAGCTGTAAAGAACATTTCCAACACACTGTCTTATGAGTATTATTGTTGCATTAGTTCACCCTTTGTCCTTTGTCTCAGCATTTTGTCGTTCCTTTTCCATTCCTTAATTCAGATACATTCATATATATATATACACACACACACATATAAGTGTATATATATATATATATATATATATATATATATATATATATATATATATATATATATATAAAACCCCAAATCAAATACAGTGACAACAGGGGATAAACTATAAGGAAAAACACAAACGAATCAAGAAATCACATAGTTTATTAAAAAGACTAACAACAAAAACTGGGGCGTGAACTTAGGGTCTTGGCACTGTCCTGAGCTTTTATGATCAAGGCTTGTATTTTACCACTTAAGCTACAGCTCCACTTCTGGCCTTTTGATGGTTAATTGGATATAAGAATCTCACAGACGTTCCTGCCCAGGCTTGGCTTTGAAACATGATCCTCAGATCTCAGCCTCCTGAGTAGCTACAGATGTTAGCTACCAGACCTGACTAAGAAAACCTTTCCCAATGGCTCTCATTTATATTTTACCAGAAAGTACCACTTGGATCCTTCTATAACTAATCACGTGTTTGTTGCTTGTGTGAGAGCTACATGTAAATCAACTTTTTCACTTTTAGTTTCATCAGAAACACCAGCATGGTTTGAATTCTAGAAAACAGAATATTGACTTGCCACTTATAATACAACAAAAGTAATTTGAAAAGGAGCAGTTATGCTTTCATAACAGAAGACTTGAAAATTAACCAATTCAAGTAAAAAAGTCACATGTTCAAACTAGTGAATTTACTAACTTTTGTTTTGGATGATGTCTTAAAATAAAATTCACATATTCACCAAATATGTACTGAGTAGCTCCTATGGTATCATGTTATTGCTGGTACACAGAGTTGTTGGTCTTCCAGGCCCTTCATTCTATTTTAGGAGATAAACACACAGAGTGTAGTGGCAGATAGAGAAAGCATTTGCAAAGAAGCCAAGTAAGAGAAGAGAATGATTTCGGTGTTCTTTTAAGGTCATGGATGAGAGTCACTCACCCTCTCTGAGAATGTGACCAAAAAACAGAAAGTGAGGCGATGAGTCTGACTAGACCTAGGGAAGGGATTTTTCTGGGTACAGGGAAAAGCAAGGACAAAGCTTTGCAAGCAATTCACCCTGGGGAGCCCACACAATGTGCTCTTGTTCCTGGAGACAACAACAGCATGACAGGGGAAGATTTAGTTGAGCTGTGGATGGAGGCTGCGATAAGAATCTGAGACACGATGTTTGACACAGAAGCACTCTGGTTGTCACGGTGCAAACAGGCTGGGTAGGACAACAGGAAAGCCCAGAAGCCAGCGGAATGTGGTTACAGTGTTCAGCTATCGCTAGGATGGCTACCTGTGCTCCCATGCAAAATGGATCACGAGAAAACTCATGTTTCCAACCATGCAGTTCCTTCCTTAACCAGTTCTTAGACATTTCTGAAATACTTCCTGTAGAGTCTCCAGAGATGTTATTCTGAACAGAGACTTTATCAAGTATCAGATGACAACAAGATCTCAGTGAACGTTGCCAACCAGTAGCTAAAAGGATTGTGGCATTTATGCATGCATGCTGAAAGGCCTTGTCCAGGAGACATCAAAGTGAAGGTGTGATACGTTTGAACTGCAGGGTCCACAATAAAATTCCTAGGGGAATTTTATTCCCAATTAACGAGCATTTCGCTCTGATTGTTGCTGCTAGGTGCTTCTCGGCTGAGTTATTGATATGGGGAGATAAAGCAACAGCATTTCAGGCCCCCACTGGGGCACTAGGTATATAATATACAGGCATTTGTCCTAATGATCTTGACCGGCAAAGGCTTCGTCCAAATATCAACATTTTTAGGTGTCCCCTGACGAATGATCTCTTTTTTTTTTTTTTTTTTTTACAAGGACTATTTTACAGACTACCAAGCAACAGACTTTCAGCAAGTATTGGCCTTCTGTGCCCAGGGCAGACAATGGATTGAACACGTTTCCATCTTCTGCATGCTCATGAACATTAAGGATAAGGTGCTGGATGCTAGTGTGGGAAGAAAGTCACAGAACTATTACCAATCCCAGATGTGTTTGTCCAGGTAGGAAGTCCACAACAATGACCAAAACATGGATTCAGAGCTAACACGTCAGTGAAATGAAACATACAGATAACAGATAACTAGAAGTAAATAGATAGGACACCATGGGAATACAAGAAACAGAAATGTAGTACTCCACACATGCCTCATAGGGTAAGGAAACTTTAAGTCAGACCATGTAAGTACCCTATTCGTTTTTTTTTTTTTTTTTTCTGAATTCAGCTTCTTTACTTTCTAGTCTTTGAATTTGCTTTCACGTTTCTCTTGCAGCCTGGCCCTACACTTTGAGGCAGCCCACGAAGCTGTCTTCTCCCAGTTTGCATATTTATAGCATATCACAGCCTCTCTCCTTCTAATTTCCTTTTCCACCCTTGTCCAGTTCATTGTAACTTAAAATGTAATGATCCTCACTCATTATGACCTATGTCTAAGGGACAAATAAATAAAGCAATAAATAAGGTCTCATCACTGACTCTTCATTTTTTCTTTAATTTCTTATTTCAATAACTGTGAGCCAGAGAACTGAAATACATGATTCCTTTTCTAGAATAGTTTCTACTGTCTTGACTAAGGAGCCATTGCTAAGACTTTCATATGGCCAAAAGAGATGGACACTAAGAATGAACAGATTTATTGTGCCCATGAATAGAACTTTCCATTTTCTTTCCTTTCTCTTTCCTTATTTTTTGTTTGTTGTGGGGCTTCAACTCAGGGCCTGGGAGCTGTCCCTGAGCGTTTTTACTCTAAGCTATCTTTCTACCATGTTGAGTCACAGCACCATTTTGGTTTTTAGGTGGCTAATTGGAGATAAGAGTCTCATGGACTTTTCTGCTCAGGCTGGCTTCAAACTGCAGTCCTCAGATCTCAGCTTGCTAAGTAGCCGGGCTTACAGGCTTGAGCTACCGGTATCCAACTACACTTTCCATTTTCTATCAGTTTGATTGTAAAAAGCCCAATAAGCTGTCAATTTACATATATCCTCCATCCTTCAAGTTTGATCTGTTTGATAAAATACTGATACCTGTGTCAATATATTCTGAATATTAACTCTGATATGGGACATATATTAATGAAATAAGAAAGCAGTAATAGGGGATGGGGGGGGGGGTTAGCCCAGCCAAAGGGCACCTGCCAGGTGTGCACAAGGCCCTGGGTTTGGTCCTCAGCCCAGGAAAAAAATGAAAGCAGTAATATTACAGAGAAGATAAAAATATTAAGTCCTCTGCATTTTTTTATAGTAGGCTTTTTCTTTCATTTCAAAATAAAGCTAATAAAATAACTATTGAACTCAGAAATTCACCAAAATGCAACTTGGCCCACTTACTTGTAAATATTTATTGTGTGTTTAGGTTAAAATAATCCTGTTTTTCTTTTGTAAGGATGCTATAACAGATGAAGTTCCTACTGATTTTGTAACTGAACGAGAGTAAGCAGGTGAGATTTTCTAGGAGTAATTAGTGAGCATTTGATATAAAAATACAATAGAATTGCACACTGAAGGACTAAATATTTAATTGTCTATTGCAAAGTAATGATTTCTGAATTCCCAGCTCTAACTGCATTGGCTGTGAGGTTGAATAGTGTAGAAAGGCTTTGTAGTTTAAGGATAGATATATTGTTTGAGGAAGCTTAATGAATTTCATGCTCTTATCCACTCAATTCTCTTCCAATTGATAAATAAGATTTTTTTGGGGGGGGTCTGGTTGTGGGGCTTGAACTCTGGGCCTGGGCACTGTCCCTCAGCTCTTCACCTCAAGGCTAGCACTCTACCACTTGAGCCACAGTGCCACTTCCGGCTTTTTTCATTTTGCTTTATGTGGTGCTGAGGAATCAAACCCAGGGCCTCAGGCATGCAAGGCAAGCGCTCTACCACTGAACCACCTTCCCAGACCAAATAAGATTTTTATAGTTAGCTCTATATTAAAAATTCTCACATCTAGAAGTTGTGACTTAGCTCATTATGGTATTATGCTCATTCTGTGAAACCTCACTATCACTAGGTGTGTGTGTGTGTGTGTGTGTGTGTGTGTGTGTGTGTGTGTGTGTGTGTGTGTGTTAAGCTGTACTTGTCAATGTATTTTTCCACCTATGTGTGCTTTGGAGGTCAGACAATGCTGAGAAGCAGAACTCTCTATTGGCTGCACGACTTCTAGGAAGAAGTATGAGTGTGTTGCACACTTGTCTGTTAGAATTTTCTGTATATGGAAGGAAATATCACAAGACTGGGAAAAATGTTAACTACTCAAATTGTGAGTCATGCTACTATTTTTCTTAAATCTGTCATGTGACCAAGACTTAGCTTAAATATAGAAATGCTATGTGAATCTCACCTTCTCTAGAGGTGGGTAAAATTAAGAAAAGTGTTAAGCCTAAATTTGTGTATATGTATTATATACATATATATTTAATTTCTGATGCTTAGCATTATAGATGGCTATTATGAAATCATGATACAAATGATATTGAGTTTTGACATAGAAATAAAGGAAAAAGAAAGTTAAAAAGAAAATTTCTAGTGAGATATTGATTATATTTCTTGAGATTTATTCCATGAGAAAAAGTAGAACATGATTTTGGAGTTACTCTTTTTTTAGGGGGCACTACTGTATGAAGTATAACAAAAATATGAGGGGAATTATTTTTTGTTAAGAATCCTTAAGCTGTAGTGTGTCATGATAACCAGATGTGAGGAATAGATTCAGTTTTCTTCAAGGATGGTTCATAAGCACAAAAACACTTTTCCTGCATTTTTAAAGTACTACCATTCTACAAGTTTACATATTCCAATGTTTTATTTAGAAATTGGATTGATTTAAATGTCACAGGAAGGATACATTAAACTCTGCTCTTAACCATTATGACCTTTATACAACACAGTAGAAGAAACCAAAAGGCATTTTGATGTTCCCATATTTTCCTTTTCTTTCTTTCTTTCTTTCTTTCTTTCTTTCTTTCTTTCTTTCTTTCTTTCTTTCTTTCTTTCTTTCTTTCTGTCTTCTTTCTTTCTGTCTTCTTTCTTTCTGTCTTCTTTCTTTCTTTCTTTCTTTCTTTCTTTCTTTCTTTCTTTCTTTCTTTCTTTCTTTCTCTCTCTCTCTCTCTTTCCTTTCCGTCCTTCCTTTCTCTCTCTCTCTTTCTCTCTTTCCTTCTTATTTTTTTACTAAAAGGAAGTTTTCAAAAAGAAAAGAAAAATAGACATGCAATTATCTTGAACATACTTTTGAAGGTCTGGAGAGGACAGTATTAATACTGAAGGTGTATACAGATTTAGATTGGTCTATCATGTGCCCTGACTTTTTCAGAGGGGAGTATATTTTGAGGATTGTTTTGTAGAACATCAGAGCTTCTCATTTTTGCCTTCATCCATCAGCCAATCCAATTTCTTACAGGGTGTCATCATCAGAGGCTTGTCCCAGCCAACCAGAGTCTTGCGTGGAGAGGAGTCCTGAAGAAGAAGGCTGCAACTATCATCAGCCTTTCCTCCATTTCTGGCACAGTTGGAAATGCCTGCTTTCCCCTGCTCTCTTCCTTGGTCCTGTATTCTTCCATAACTAATTCCTGAAATGATTCTGTTTAGAACTTATGGATTCACATGTTCAAACTTGTTCATCTTTTTAGTCCTGCACCCAAGCTTTACTGTCTAACACACTTCTCCAATAACTAATTGTCCCAAAGGTTTCTACCATGAATACAACATGACCGTGGCCCAAGCCACACCATATCTGATGGTCCATATCAATATTTTAATTGATAAATAGAATGAGAGCTACCTACTGCCAGGGCCCTGCTCCTCATACGAAGTCACACAGCTCATCTGTCTCACTTCGGTGATAGGTATCTCTTCCTTACCAGGGGATTTTCTATCCATGCTCTGGCATCCTCAAATGGACAAGAAGCTGGAAGACAAGTCCCCAACTCCCCCACCCCTAACACCCCTCCAGGGGGTCTGTTCTGCAGTTGAGACTTGCTCATATCTCAATAACCTTGTGGAGAACAGCATTTGGAATGGCCGAGAATTAGCTTGCTTTATATTCAACAAATCCCTCGTGTCTGCATTTACTTCTAAAATCTCTCCTTGCTCATTATCTGTGGAATGAGGCAAATTCCTCATGCCTGTTCTGGACTAGGACATTCATCCACTGCTCTCTGATGACATCATTGTTCAAATCCCATTTGCTTACTTCCCTGGATTACCTTTTACCCACAAGGATGTGAATTCCTGGGCGTCATCTAACTCATAGCTTTCCCTAGGCCCTGATACTTCTCAGGTGAAATTAAGATCAAAGGAAAGATTTCTTCCAGAGGAGCAAGTGGGACAAAAACAGTTTGTTTATTTTCTCATTTCAAAATGCATGAAGCTAAACATTATTATTTATCTCCATTATTTGTTTTCGTGCCAGGGCTGGGATTTAAACTCAGGGCCCTGCGCTTTATCCCTTAGCTTTCTTGCTGAACACTCTGCTTTCAGCTTTTTGGTGGTTAATCAGAGACAAGAGTCTCACAGACTTTTGTGATCCTCCAATCAGCCTTCTGAGTAGCTAGGATTACAGGCATGAGCCCCTAGTGCCAAACACCAAGCTTTGCATAAGTAAACCAAATGGTGGTTTTCAGAAATCCCAGCATACTGCTATTGCTTACAGCCTGGAAATTCCTCACAATCCGAATACCATCAAGGGATATCACGGCAAACACATAATTGCACACTTCTCTTTTTAAGATATTGTAATGCATTTCCTACATTGATATCATTTGGCAAGAGCTATAAATTTATGATAGATCAAAAGGGGTTACAATTATAATTATAGGTTATTTCTTAAGGATTCCACAGAAAACAACTGAAAACTCAAAACCTTACTTAAGGCAGAATAATCCAACCATCATGTTTTTCCATATTTCAGACAAAATACATTGTCTGCCTTAAAACTATAATAGTGGTGTTTGAGAGCTTACTCAAAGGACCACAAAAATCTGTGAACAGATGAGCAATCCCAAATAGCCATTATAAACTATGACAGAAATGAATTTGATTTTTTTATTTGTAATGAATACATTGCGTGGGGTTGACTTTTAAAAAAATTTATACAGACCACCCTAACAAACTACGTCATTCATCCTGTTTTTCTTTTTCCCTTTCCATTATCACATCTATCACACACTATAATCAGAGATGGTTTAGTTTGCCTATCTCTGATTTTTGGTCTTATGTACTTCATAAGAACAGACATTATTATGACTATTTTTACTCACCAATATATGCTTATATACACTGTGCTAGAGGCTGAATAAATAAATATCTAGTAAGTACATAAACCTCAGGCACATAACCAATGTCAAGTTGTGGTTGGCTTCAATGAAATGACATTATATAATTAGCTACGTTCTAAGACACAGATAGCTAATTTGAAATAGATTGACATATGAGACATGTAGGAAGCACTGATAAATGTTACTTTGGTCTCTATTTTTATAATAACTATATTTTAAAATATTAATATTTACCACAAATGTTTGTTTTACATATTTTTCCCATTAAAAATAATATGTCTATTACATTCACAAGTAACAGGGTGCTAGAAAGGAAAGCTTTCACACTGGCCAGGAGAATATACCTTCATTCTTTGAGCTTAATTCTTCCAAGTAAAGAAGATAAAATTTGGTCACAAGTGGATTTAGCTCGACATTTACATTTTTTAAAACACTTCAGAAAGAAAAAGTATAGAATGTGGGTGGTTTGGCTACGTATCAGCTGCGGGGCTGTGTGTGGTGAGATGATTTTTTTTAAAGTTTTAGCTGACTACGAGTTCTACGTGAACATTATATTGAAAAATGCCCTGATGGAATCATAACTGGTGCCATAAAAATACTGTCCAGAACATATTTTATGATAAAATAGCTTTCCAGCCACGTCTACCGTGTTCTGTTCAACCGGGAGTCCCACGTTCTAATACAGAGGTAGGTAAACATGCACCTCTCTAGAGAGTAGCAATGAGGCCACAGGAAACCTGTAAGCAGACATCTTCTGAGCTGGAGATGCTCCCTGCTGTGGGGTATGATGTAAGCATTGTGGTCTTCTACATAAAGGTTTGTCTAGCAGGCCTAAACTTAGTGTGGGTAATGGGGACCCAGGAGGCGATCCAGAGACAGCTGTGGACCTCAGAAAGCAGATTCACCCTTATGAAGAACTTCCTAGCAAAATAAAGTATGAGAATGAACTGCCTTTTAATATAGTAAGCTTTAAGACCCCTGAGATGAGCAGAGACAAAGGAGAACTCACAGAGGACGTTTATTCCATCAGATACGTGAAGCTCAACAATGGTGTCCTGCGACCGACTACACGGCCAGCACAGTGAATCCTCTAAGCCATTGGTGTTTTCTATTACTACCACATGGGCATGCTTTGAGAACGCCTGCTCAAATCGTCTTATTGTGTTGGCATTTTTCTTCTACCCACTAGACGTGAGTTTGTTTTCCATTGGCAGGGTTTATTGAAAGTATGGGTGATCATCTCGATTTCCTGTATTTTAAACAAGATGAGAAAGTGGTTCTCAATGAACAAGGAGATGTGGGTGACATGTGGCTGACATGTGGTGACATGCAAGAGCCATGCGGGTGGCATGCAGAGGGCATACAGGTGACACAAGGGAGATGTGTGGGAGACACGCCGGTGACATTATGACCTAAGGGATGCTGTCAGCCTCCTTTCTGATTCACCAGACACCCCAAACTTTTTCCTTCATCTTTTCCTCTTTTTTTTTTTCCTTTGTGCTGCTCCTGGGGCTTGAACTCAGGGCCTGAGCACTGTCCCTGGTCTTCTACTACTTGAGCCACAGCACTACTTCTGGCTTTTGGGGAATAATTTATTGGAGATAAGTCTCTCATGGACCTCAAATCTCCGCTTCCAGAGTAGTCAGACAGTGGTGTCCAGCCCGCTCTCCAATTTTTAAACTTTAATTCATTACAGAAGTTATTCACATGACCTGAACCCAGCCAGGAGAATGAATTCCTGATGATCAGTCCACTTACAAGCCATTATGATCTCTACTGGGGTGGGGTCCTGACCACTTCTTATGACATAACCAGAAGTTTGTCACACAAAATAGATTCTTGCTGTAAAGTCAGGTAGAAACACCTTCAGTGAGATAATGGTGCCAGGTGGGATTATGACAGAGAGGGGGAGAGAGAGAGAGAGAGAGAGAGAGAGAGAGAGAGAGAGAGAGAGAGAGAGAGAGAGAGAGAGAGAGAGAGAGAGAGAGAGAGAGAGAGAGAGAGAGAGAGAGAGAGAGAGAGAGAGAGGAGAGAGAGAGAGAGAGAGAGAGAGAGAGAGAGAGAGAGAGAGAGAGAGAGAGAGAGAGAGAGAGAGAGGAGAGAGACTTGACATTACTATGCAACCTTGCTTAGTAGGCATAAGAGAAAACTTAAGGCTAAGATTATGTCTTTATATCACCTAAAAGTAGTCTATTATGAGAAGCACCTAAATATATTTTTATTGAAAGTTGCAGATTATCTCAAAATGACCTCCAGCAATTTCGATGCAATGAATTGAGAGTTGGGTTTGGAGAGTCTGCTTGCTTTATAAGTGGTGTAGATGAATTACAGGCACAGAGTTTGTAAACTGCACATTGAAAAGCCCTACTGTGTTAAGCAAAATGACAGAGTTTTGTATTTTTCAGGTGTCTCTCTTAGAGTTGAAGACCAGTTACTAGAGCAAAGAGCAATGATTGAAATCAAGTCTAGTTGACAGTAGGCTGGGCCTGTTGTCATAATATGGACTTACTATGTTGCTATAAATAAAAGAAATTATTCAATAATGGTAAATGGAAAAAATATAATAGTATTGAGACACTGAGAAAAGTCACACCAGAGTGGGAAGAGCTTAGTTTTGCTTAGGGCTCAAGTGTCAAACTTCTGCCTAATAATTCACAGCAAGATACATTGCACAGTTTGCTCAGGGGTTAGCATTTATAAGCCAGGAAGCTATTTCACAAAGCCTTATCAGGACAAGGGGACAGACACATTGTTATTCAAGCCACATGCTGCTCCAATGCTAACCAGTGAGCTTATAACAGAAGACATTCCGAAGAGAACAATCACATGATGGTTGATGCAGATTGACCCTGGGTTCAATCACCAATGTGGTGCATGAAAACACACACACATATACACACACGTGTGAGAGATACAGTGAGAAAGAGAAAGAATGAGAGATCATAAAATACACTAAGCAGAATAATAACTGCTTCATAAATTTATGGAAGGCAAATGTGTTCATTCACAAATTTCTAGGATTGAAGCAATCCAGAGAAGATTTGAGTATTAACCGGGCAACCTACCATTTACACTATGATTGCTATATTCCCTATATTCTCTAGAAAAGTAATTCCCTTATCCAACTTCTCTTTTCCATTCTGTGCTCCCTTAAAATTCTTGAACTATTTCATTAGAATTTCTCTACTTATTGAAGGAAAGTAGCTCAAAATCATCATGGCAATGTGACAAATTAGAGGTTAAGTATGTAGCAGTAAGTATGATAGAGGTCTTTGCTAGTGAGCTTGAGGGTCTTGTTTAGATTCCAACAACATTCTCTCTCTCTCTCTCTCTCTTACACACACACACACATACACACACACACGCGCGCACACACACACCCCTAAAATCTTAGACAAATGTATCATCCTGATTTTTTATTATCTTTATTTAATTCAAGCCTATAAAGTGAGAGAAAGAGAGACACAGAGAGGGATCATAAAATACCTTAAGCAGAACAACTAAGGCCTCTCTCACCAGAATAGCAGAAGTACAAGGACAAGCATGCTGTGTTCTCTGTGAAGGAATCTTTCTCCCCATACTTCTGTGTGAGGAGCACACTCCTTCTCCACAGATAGGCTGGTGTTCAACTCGTTCTTTTCTCTTCTGATTAAAGCAAGAGACTGAACTCCATTTTGGATGAACAGATTTTCAGTATAAATGGAAAAAATATTAACAATAAAGACCAGATTCTTATCAAGACTTTCTCAGGATCCAGGCCACATTTCTTTGAATACAAAGCTTCCTTAGAAGAAACTCAACACCCTTAATGGAGAATGCAAAAACTGTCTTCTCTATGTTTAATTGAAGATAACTTTTTACCTCTTATCTGGCCAGGAATTTATTGTTATTCAAGTACGAAAGTAGAAATAATTCAAAGAATACATTATTTAATATTTCAAGCTTAAGAATATGAATTCCTTGGTTACATAAAATTTTTAATGCGATTTTATTATACAAAGCACACAAAAATATTATTCATCCATAGTGAGGGGTGAAATTATGTCATTTGTAGGAAAATGCATGAACTGGATGTCATTTTAAGCAAAAGAAACCAGACTTGGAAGGTAAAGATCTAATGGTTTCTCTCATATGCAGAACACACACCTGAAAAATAAACCAAAGAAAAAAATTACAGGAGTGTAAGGAGGGATTGTCCAGGAGAAAGACCCATGGAATGAGGTGGGTGAAAAGAAAGGATGGTGCAGAATATCATCTAAGTCTATTATATGAATGTATGAAAATAGAGTAATGAGGCCCATTCAGATTGTATACAAAGAGGGGAAGGGGAATAAGAAAAAAAGAATAGGGAATATGATTAAAGTACATTATACCTATGTGCAGAAATATTTCAGAGAAATTTGTTCATTCAATTAATATATGTTAATATGCTAAAAACAATATGACAAAAAACAAGTCAAGAAGAACTGATTTTGGTAGTCACGCTTTAATAAATGCTGAACTGATGGAATAAAAGACTAATTCACTCTTGATATAAAGATGGTTATTAGTATCTTTTATAAGTGGACTATAATTTATTTATTTATTTATTGTACAGTCACCTAGTATAAACAAACAGACCATTAGATAATCATGCAATTCTTTCCATAGGGTTCATTATAAAAGGACTTGTAGAAGTATCTGTCAGGCCAAATTCTTGAAAATCTTAGAATAGTCTTCAATTAAGCCAAAATGACACACCATGATTACTTTGGGGATCATGATTTTGTGGCTCCAAATAAATGCAGGCAGAGTTCCAGTGTCCTGTAATGGAAGAAACACACATTGCTATAAGCATGGTGATACTGCATATGATGGTATATGTATGCATGCATAGTTGCAGGTCTACAAGCGGTGTTTATATAAAATCCTCTGTCAAGTAAGATTGGTATGGAAAGCATTGCTTTAGTCCTCCATAGGAGGGAGAGAAGGAGTAGGAGAGGGGCCAAGAACAGGGGAGAACAGGATCCTGAGAAACCATTCCTTCTGACAGAGAAGTAATTAGAAAACAAATTGCCTGGTTCCCAATGCTGTGTTCTTCTAGTCTATTGTTTTTGTTACCAATGTTATTATATTCTCTACAGTGAAGACAAAATTTCCAGAAATAATAGCACCATAAAACTTGAATGGTACTGAGGGAGTCTGGAGATGGATCTTAACATTGTCACTGTCATTTCCTGAGTAGTGTTAGTAGCAAGAACCTGAGTTATAGCTCTGCCCCACATTTTCCCTTTAGTTGTATCTTACTGCTTCTCTGTTTATCAGGAGCCCTATTGAAAATTAAGATTCGAGAGAAAAGAGCTTTATCACTTGAAACCATTACACCTAAGTTTTAATAATAGTTAACTCATCCCACCCAGAAATATCCCAATCTATCCTCACTGTATTCTTCTGAGAAATAAGAGGAATACAACTACTGGAAGACATGCATTTTCCAAATGAAGCCTGGATATTTATAATAACCTTTTAGCTGAATTTACTATACACTTGCTACTTTGAGTATAGGACATCATTTCATTTTTAAATTACTTTTGTTCTGTTTAAGTAGATGTACAAAGAAGTTACCATTCAACAAATGAGTCTATAAACACAGTACATCTTAATCAGTGTCATTCCTTTACAGGATGCATGAATTATTGCTTAGTAGTTGAAGAAGATGAACCAAAGATTATATTCATTTATTTTCATATTCTTGAACTTTTGAATGGCTATTCAATAAATAGGGTAAATGCACTCCATATGTGAACTATTTTCCTTTGTACTTACAGATGTTAGCTTTGTGACTCATCCAAGACTTCTCCTTTCTGTAACGTGTACTCAGAAACCGCCACAAGCACCTATTAAGGAACCCTCAGCACTACTGAATTTGCAGTTGAGGTGGAAATCTGATGCCTTTGCTGGGTTTGAATACCAAAAGGAAAATTCATAAAGTAAGAAGAAAAATAACATTGCAATTTGGCTCCTTTAATAAATGTAAGTGATGCATACTGAGTTTGTAATTAAAATATTTTCTGTCCTGTTGGGGATTTGAAATGTTAGGTGATTTATACGCTCTCTCTTCCCATTAATAACATAGTGTGTCCATTTGGAAATGAATGTGGCCATAACTTTCCTTGGTCTTATTCACAATTCCAGAGCTAAGGCTTTTCTCTGTGGTTCTTTGTGTCTTGCATTACAATTTCAGTACTGTTTTGTACATTTGGTTTACCTACAGTCTTAATATAATTGCATATTATATATGTGTGTGCCTATATATGTAGTTACACACACAAGCACACATATTATGCACACTATACACATACACATGAAGAAATATATATACATATGTATACATACATATGAAGAAAACATGAAGTAGACATATAAAATAGAATAGATGAACAATGTCTGGGTTTGCTTAAAACATTTTAAGAAAACAAAAAGTATTTGTTTTTATGATAAACATTTACATATTAAAGACCCTCAGGCATTTTAAATTTCCACACTGACTTACAGCTTTCAACCTAAGTTTCACTTGGTTCTGGTATTCCAGGAAACACCTCACGGGCAGTTGGAGGACATAGTCAGGATAAAAGGGTACCTTTCTGCCTGAAGATCTGTTATCTGCTATCATAATGTGTGGAAAAACATCCTAAGAGTTTCACTGACTACATATTATTAAACTTACTGTATAAAGAAAACATAAATCTGAATACAATGTCCTAAGAAACATCTCAGGCAGGTCTCAGAAAGAAGTGAAATGGCTTCCTTTTCCTTAATGCCTTTTCCTGAAAGAAAAGTGAGAGGCTGATTATCCCATGAGAAAAAAAATGCAAGCTTAAAACGGCATCTAGGAAAAATGTATGTGTGTGTGAGAGAGAGAGAGAAAGAGAAAGAGAGAGAGAGAGGGGAGAGAGAGAGAGAGAGAGAGAGAGAGAGAGAGAGAGAGAGAGAGAGAGAGAGAGAGAGAGAGAGAGAGAGAGAGAGAGGCTCTTCCTACAGCCCTTATCAATTCTTTTTGGTGGAGTATATTTAAAACTGGTTTGTTGTTTATGTGAATTCTATTTTTATTTTATAGACTAAATGTTATGATTTAGTATTAGACAATTTAACTGTTTAGATGTTTATGTGTTTATACAAAATCAACTTATTTTTCTATATTGTCATTAAACTATAAGACATTTAAATATATTTTGCTCTATAGTAGGGATTTGTTCTTTTAAATAGTACGTGCTATTATCTGATGGATTTTTTGATTACTGTATGTTTAGTTTGCAATTTATGGAATCTTTTTTTGTTTCAGTCGTGGGGCTTGAACTCTAGGCCTGGGTGCTATCGCTCAGCTCTTCAGCTCAAGGTGAGCTCTCGGCCACTTGAGCCACAGTGCCACTTCTGGTTTCCTGATGGTTTATTGGAGATAAGAGTCTCACGGACTTTTCTGCCCAGGCTGCCTTTGAACTGCGATAATCAGATCTCAGTAGCTAGGATTACAGGCGTAAGTCACCAGTGCCTGGCAATTTATGGAGTCTTTAAGAGAATTATCATTGTGCTTGCAATACAAATAAACTAAAAAGTATAGATATACTAAAGCTTCATTTTTTTCCTTATTAGAGGAAAAGTCCATATTTTATTTCTCCATTACCCTGTTTCATATATAATCCTTTATTCAAAGAACAATTCCAATTAATTAGCTAAATATCTTGCTTTTATTTCCTCAATAGTGATAGAACACAGGCAAGAGAAACTGAAGGAATAACTAAAGCTATGTCCAGTGCCCTCACTTTTATTTATTTTATTTATTTATTTGTTTGTTTTTGGTCAGTCATGGGGCTGGAACGCTGGGCCTGGGCGCTGTCCCTCATCTCTTCTGCTCAAGGCTAGTGCTCTACCACTTGAGCCACAGCACCACTTCCAGTTTTCTGGTGGTTAATTGGAGATAAAAGTCTCATGGAATTTCTTGCCCAGGCTGGCTTTGAACCGAGATCCTCAGATCTCAGCCTCCTGAGTAGCTAGGATGACAGACGTGAGCCACCGGCGCCTGGCTACCTTACTTTTATTTTAAACTTCCAATGATACCAATTTTCCAAATTAACTTTTTTAAATTATTTTTTTAATTGTAAAAATGTTGTACAGAAGGGTTACAGTTACATGAGTAGGGTAATGACTACATATCATAGCGAGCATTGTTACCTCCTCCTTTATTTTCCCCCTACCATCACTTCCTTCCCCACCTCCCCAACTCCTCCCGCCTACCCCCAACATTGTAAAGTTCATTTTCAATATAGTGTCCTGTACATCTAATCATTACAATGGGTCAGCCTGAATCCCCATTTAAGCATTCTGCAATATCCCTTCCCCTCCTCAAATTACACAAATATATATACAACATGCAGAACACTGACATCAAATCCAGTGAAAACGGGTTATACTATGGGGTAAGAACATAGAATAGAAACAGAAGAATCACATAGTGTGTTGTAAGTACATTAAAAACACTGGCAAGAAAGAAGAAAAACAACAACAACAAAAACCTCTTGTGTCCCTGTCTTGGTGTACATTTTGCTTAATAATATTTCATACATAGCCTTTGACCTACTCTGCTTGTCCTAGACATGTACTAGTCACTGCAAACAAGGGAAACCTTGGGACCTATGTTTCTTTGGGCCTGGCTTACTTTACTTAATGATTTCTTCCAAGTCTTTCCATTTCCTAGCAAAAGAGGCAATGTCATTTTTTCTGATGGAGGCATAGAATTCCATTGTGTGTGTGTGTGTGTGTGTGTGTGTGTGTGTGTGTGTGTATCACATTTTCTTGATCCATTCATCTACTGAGGGGCATCTGGGTTGGTTCCATATCTTAGCTATGGTAAATAATGCTGCGATAAACATGGTTGTGCTGGTAGCTTTGGTATGATCTTGTTTGTGATCATTTGAGTAAATGTCCAAAAGTGGAATTGCTGGGTCATAAGGGAGCTCTTTTGAGGAATCTCCATACTGCTTTCCAGAGTAGTTGAACAAATTTACACTCCCACCAACAATGCAATAGGGTTCCCTTTTAGCCATATCCCCTCCAGCATTGTTGTTATTAGATTTCTTGATTATAGCCATTCTAGCTGGGGTGAGGTGGAATCTCAGCATTGTCTTCATTTGCATTTCTTTTATGGCTAGAGAGGTAGACACATGAAGAAATGCTTAATCCAAATTAACTTTTAAGTCTCTTTCATGGTGTTTCAAAGACCCTCTACAGCCTATGTAGCAACTGGGAACCTGAAAGAGTCTAAAAGAATCCACAGTCATCCAGGCACTGTAATGCAAGCTAATCAAGAGCTGAGATCTAAAGATTGTGGTTTGAAGGCATCCTGGGCAGGAAGGTTCAGGAGACTCTTATCTCCACTTAACACCAGAAAATTGGAAGTGGTGCTATGGGTCAAAGTAGTAGAGTCCTAGCCTTGAGCAAAAAAATGCTTAGGGACAGCTCCCAGGCCCTGAGTTCAATATATATATATATATACACACATGAAAGCAACCTGGTTGATTCCAATCCGATGGTCCAGGGGAGGGTTTGGTAGTCTACATTTTTAATGGGCTCAAGTGGTCCATAACATTGCTGGTTCATAGATTGCTCTTTGAGAAGCAACGTTAGCTGTGAGAGACAGATTATACAAATCCACCATGGCAGCCACACACCAAAAGAGCTCTTACTCACAACGTGTAGTAACTCCCCCAGAAACTTAGCTCTTGTCTATAACAGCCAGCCCACAGAATCCCATGTGTTGAGTCAGATCTGAAAGCAGTCAGAATCTATCTCTAAGTAGTATTCCAGGAAGGCAAATGATCCTAATTTATCTATCAATCGGCACAAAAAGCCAGAACTTGAATCCCCTGTTCCAGTTAAAGATCTACAAGAGAAAGCCAACTGTGGATCTCCATCTGAGCATCAGCTGATTCCCTCATTATGGCTCTCCAGGTTCTGTGAGTGAAGACCTTCCCGTCAGGGCAGACTGGAATGCGACCCAGTTTTCCATCACCGAAGCTTCCTCCACCTCCACCTACCTCTGAATCGCTGCCAAACATAAATAATGGCAGCTGAGCCTCTGGTTAGAGCCAGCCATGAACAAACAATACTTTCTGGTTCTCACTTGACTGGTTTCTGTCCATTTCCAGATGCAGCTTTCTTCTAGGGTTCAAGTTCCAGAGAAATGGTGTAACTCCTAGAGCTGGTTGAATCCAGTTGTCTTCCTACCAGTAAGGCTGTTTTCCTCTCTTCTCCATCCTCACCCCCAAATAGGCCTCCCTGAAGTTCACATCCGCCTGACTTTTTCTCTTTTCCATGATGACACATCTCCAAAATGGAAAGAAGAGGAATGGTTTGTTTTCTTCTGGGTTTCAAGCCCAGACAATGGCTTTCTTCTCTCCTTCCTCTCTAATGGCCATGGTGCTAAGCCGGGGCTGTGTTCTGTCCAGAGCCGGCCAGGTCCTGCCTGCTTCATTAGTGAATTCAGAGAATCCTGCCCCACATTTCCTGGCCCAATAGTTAGTCAAAAAAAAAAAGATCAAATTTATGTTTCTACTGCTAGGAAAGAGAGGATGAAAGCTTCCTGGGGCCTAAATTATAATTCTATCCCAGCTTTGTAATGATCATTTTTATTGTTGGGAAAGTTTGCATCACTTCCCAACAAATCTTGAGTGGCACGCTTCTTTATTCACCTTTTCCCTTGATTTATGTCTGCCACGGGGACTTGCTCCAAGGAGACATGGCTGGAACAGGGAAGGTTTGGAGAGTCTGTGCTTTCACCCAGCAGCATGCCAATTCAGATCCATTTCCCTAATAATGATTTAAAGCGTAAAGTCATCAACACCAGTATCCAAGAAGTATCTGGATAGCAGAAATATAGACATCTCCCAAAGAGGAAGAGAAGGGAAAGACTGACTCTGATACCTAAGAGAGAGAGAATCTTAGGGGCACATGACATCACCCACAGGGAATTGAAAACTATTTGTCAAAGTAAAAAGAATTATACGTGTACATGTATGTGGAAATGAAAAGTGTATCTCTGCCCAGCATTTCTCCCAAGCAGTTGAAGGAATTAACCTGCAGTCTTCAGAACAGCTTGGTAGTTACTTTATTATTTGTCATGGTTAGAAACATTGGCAATGCTTTTCAAACCGCCCTCCTTTCTTGTACAGTCATCAATAAAGTAGACGATGATCCAAGATTTTCCTACAAAGTATCCTTGAATTTTCTTAACAGTACAAGACAACTCAAGGACATTTTCTTGAGGTCATGGCTTAGGAGAGGTTTCACCTTGTTGGGGAACTTGGTGTAAATACCACGTAAGCCTTCTGAGGCAGGTTCTGATTCCGGAACTCTGGAGCAGCAGCCTGAAAACGTCATTTGAAAACTCTCTAAGTGACTGGTGCTGCGGAAGTCTGCCATACAACATGAGTGCCCATTGGCATACATAAGAAGCTTCTCAGGTAGAAAAGTATATAGTCCTTTTCAAGTCAGAGGAATTTCATTCAGTTCAGCACCACTAACTAAACACCTACTCTGTGCCAAGGATACTGGTAGGTGCTCTACAAACCAAGGGAACACAACATGGGTCTTTCCTCAACCACCTGTGTGATGAGAGGGAGAAAGACATGAAGAGAAAGAGAGATGGAGCCGGGCTCTGGTGGCTCATGCCTGTAATCCTAGCTACTCAGGAGGCTGAGATCTGAGGATCATGGTTCAAAGCCAGCCTGGGCAGGAAAGTCTGTGAAACTTTTATCTCCAATAAACCACCAGAAAACAGGAAGTAGCCCTGTATCTCAAGTGGTAGAGCGCTAGCCTTGAGCTGAAGAGCTGAGGGACAGCTCTCAGGCCCAGAGTTCAAGCCCCACAACAGACAAAAAAGAAAAAAGAAAGAGAGATGGAGAGGGACAGGAGAGCCACAGAGGTGAAAGGGAGGAAGGAAAAGTGAGGAAAAGGAAGGAGGGAGAAAGGGAAAGAAAGAAAGGGAATCAATCAGCCCACTTACAGAATATGAGGAGAAAGATGAGTTCCATTGGAATTAATAGAGAAATGAGGTGGGAAGAAAAAGCCAGAGGGAAGTTTGGATTTGTTGCTAGATTTAGAAATTAGAATTTCTACTTATATCAGGAAAACATCGTAAAATAAAATCTAATGAAGAATATCCTAAAGACATTATTGTTTTAAAAGTTTATCTCCAAATTAGTAGCATTTCTGAAATGTGCTTTATTTGCTTTAGTTCATATACCTATATATACATACATGTATATATATACATATATATATGTATATATATACATGTATGAAACTATTGTCCATTCCCCAAAACATAGCTTAAGGAACCTAGACACAGGATCGACATAGTACTTATTCATAACTCAGGGATTAGAAGATTATTTTTTAATGTTTTCTATTGACATTTTAATTGTACATATTAATAGATTTCATACTTCCACACATGCTTACAGTATGAAACAAAGAAAGTCAATGAGTAAGCATCTGGCTGGATTCTTGAATATTTTAATTTACCCCTTGAAAAGATTAATTTCTTTTCATATATTAAAAATTCTTTTCAGTCTTCCATTGCTTTGGTATACTCACCTAAATGAAACTTCAAATCTTGCTCCTTTTAAAACTTCTAAAATATACAAATACATTAAAGACTTAATACTAAATGTTTTGAAATAGCACCGTTCTCTGATATTACATTAATATTATGTATCAATATTATTAATATTACGTCTGCTCTAAAAGGAAACCTTTCCCTTGATAACACTTGACCAATATATCTGCTTTTTAAACAAAGAAACTTTTAGAGCACTTCCAAGACAATTAACTAAAAACAAACATCAGATCTATTCAGAAGCTCTAGAAGTTTGATTCTGTTCTTCATGACCATCTTTCCAAAATTAGCTTTCTTTCTCCACATTCCATTTAGATTCTCTACCAAGGCAGGGTCTACTATTGGAAATATCTTATTTCAGTCTTGTCTTACTATGGTCTGACCTCCAGGACTGGAGGTCAGAGAGTTTAAGACATGCATCAAAGATTAGCCTGGCCAGGGATCTGGGTTTCCTGTTTTGTTCTGATCATGAACCAAGGGCACTTGGCAGAACCAAGGATGTAAACTGATGGTCCTGCCTATTCATAATGCTTTTCTTTACACCACAAGTCATGATTCCTCAGTGTATCAGTGATATCTCCTGTTCTAACTTGGGAATGGCTAGTGTCCAGCATGAATGGACAGATGGTGCAGATTTCATTGGAATTCACAGTGTGCAACACAAAGAACATAATGGAGAGACTCAAAGTGTGATTTTCTGGGAGCATTTTCTTTTCAGCGCATTTCATAGAAGAGAGAAGATAAAGATTTAAGTCACAAATTAATGTAGGTGGTTGAAGCTGTGCCAATAATTACGGATGTCATGTTGGGGTAAAACATATATATTTTTTTCAGCTTTATACTTCTTGCCTGTATCACAGTCAATTCATTTCCAGTATATAGGATTTTCAGGATTAAAGAAATAAATGGCCTATCTTAAATGTGATATTAGTGAATTCTGCTGCTCTTTTTTTTGGTCTAGACTCAGAATATAAGTGTATTATGTTGAAAACATATTTTGCATTTAATACTTATTATTTTTCTCATGTCTTTTTAAAAAATTTTATTCTGAAGGTGATACACAGAGGTAACAGCTGCATACGTGAGGCAGTGAGTACATTTCTTGTTGATCATTGTTACCCCCTCCCTCATCTTTCTCCCACTTTTCCTCCCCCTGACTCCGCCCTAAGTTGTAAAGTTCATTTCCAACATGGTGTCCTGTGAGTATTGCTGTTGCAATACTTCTTTTTGTTCATTGTCTCACCATTTTGCTGCTCTCCTTCCCTTCCCCAAATCAGATAAATGTATATACAAGACACAGGGTACCAAAATCAAATATAGTGACAACAGAGGATAAACCAAAGGGGATAGGAGGAACAAAAGAGACAAGAAATAATTTCACACGGTACAGTAAAACAACAACAAAGAAAAAAACTCTTGTGTCCGTATCTTGGAGTTCATTTTGATTGGCATCATCTTCTGTGGTCCTATGTACATAGCTATTGAGCTATTGTGATCCTCTGCTAGGACTATCCTAGACATATACTAATGATTACAAATGAGGGAATCTAGGAAGCCTGTGTCTCTTTAGGTCTGGCTTACATCACTGCTCTTGCTGATGAGGTTTTTCTCTCTGAGGTCCTTCTTGATTTTAAGTATTCACAAGATGAGACTCGGACATCATACAACTCAATATAAAGCATTTCTAAATAAATACACTAAGAGAGATGCACAAATTGTATACATGAGGAGTAAGTATCCTCAAATAAGCACAATAATTTCTTTGTTTGACAGGGAACTCATTCTCAGAAGTATAATTATTTATGCTATCATTATGCTTACATTATTTAAGGAGGCACTGATGTCAAAGCAATAAATCAGTGCACAAGTGGGAAGAGCACACATTTTACGTTCTGTTCATTTATAATGTAACCTCACATAGAATTCATGATTCTTTTTCTAATGTTCATCTGTCACAGATTTTCCAAAATGTGTAAAGGGTATGAGTTATTTTGTGACCTATAAGAAATAAATATCTTTCTCTTTATTGGCTTAAACATTAAACAACTGTAAACTTACTTAACAGAAAGTATTTCTACTTGTGCCATATATTTATTATGGAATTTCTTTTAATATGACATTATAGCACAGTAAATTATTTATTTTATATGAATTATTCATAAAGCAATTATAAGATGGATAAAGCAAACTTGCATTTTGTCATAATAAAAAGCTATAAGTATACTTGTCAATTCTTTTTGTGAAGCAGCTGTGCAATGACACTAGGCTTAGAACTGAATATTAGCTCAAAAGTAGAATAGATCACATCCCTATTTTCCTGGTCTATGCTTCAATGTGTTTATCACCATTGAGTTTCAGTCTGAGTACTGTGGAATATTTTTGTGATAATGATTAAATTAAAATTTTTATTTTTTAAAATTATTTTTGTTGCCATACGGTGGCTTGAAACCTAGGCTTGCTTGCTCATACCTCCAGCCCTATTTTTTGCTGGTTACTTTGAAAATGACGTCTTAAACTTTTCTACTCATTCTGGCTTCAAACTATGATCCTTTGGATCTCAGCTTCCTGAATAGCAAGGATTGCAAGTGTGAGCTTCTGGGTGGTAAATTGGAGAAAAGAACCTCACGGATCTGTGTAACCAGATTAGCTTTGAATCATGATCTTCAGAGGTCAGCCTTCTGGGTATCTAGGATTACAGACATGAGGCACTCCATACCAGCATCTCTGAACCACTGAGATCTTGAATGTATCTCTAAAATTTAGAATAAACAACCTGTGGCTGGAGCTGCCATGATATGAGCCTCACAGAAGACCAAAAGAAACATGCACAATACTGGAAAGAGAGGAGGACCTAGAATGTGTACAGAATGCAAATGAGGCACCAAGAGGAAAGCAGGAAAGTGAAATTAACCATCAAGGATGGCATCTTAAACCAGGCGCCAGTGGCTCATGCCTGTAATCCTAGCTACTCAGGAGGCTGAGATCTGTGGATCGTGGTTCAAAGTCAGCCAGGGCAGGAAAATCTGTGAGACTCTTATCTCCAATTAACCACCAGAAAACTGGAAGTGGTGCTGTGGCTCAAGTGGTAGAGCCCTAGCCTTCAGCCTGAAGAGCTGAGGGACAGCGCCCAGGCCCAGAGTTCAAGCCCCGTGACTGACCAAAAAACAAAAAAGAATGGCCTCTTAGCATAGTACTCTCTGGTGGCTCACTCCTGAAATCCTATGAAATCCTAGCTACTCAGCAAGCTGGGATGGGAAGATCATCTTGCCAGACCAAGCAGGCAACCTTCAAAACTCTTTTCTCCAATTAATCAGCGAAAAGCTGGAAGGGGGGAGGCATGGCTTAAGTAGTAGAGCACAAGCCTTGGGGGAGAAAAAAGCTAAACAGGATGGCAAGACTCAAAATTCAAGCCCCAGTTCTAGGAAACTTTTTAAAAAGAAGAGCATCTGGGAAGAAATCACTTTTAAAAAGAGATCTGGAGAAACCAGAAAATGGTTTTGAGTCACCAAGAGGAATTCGAGTGAGGGCGAGAACGAAAGGTATGGAGGACAGGACAGAAGTACTGTGATAACTCAACATCCTAACAAGTCCTGCAGGGCATGTCTCCCACAGCTCTTTGGCCTCGCCCCAGAACCCTCCTCATTGGTGGGCCACTCTGTCCAGCCAGATTCCTGCTACATTCCTGCCTCTGGGTCTTTCACCTGTCTTTTCTCTACTGGGAACTCTCAGTTGGGTGTTGATTTCAGTGTTGTATTCTCACTCCTTTCAATATTTCTCACTTTTAACTTACTTATTGTTGTCTCCTGGTTATGCCTGTAGGCAACAAGTTCTACTGATCACTATATTTTTAATTCTTAATTTTTGTTTGTGTGTGTGTAGGCAGAACAGTTTTGAGGTCTAAAACAAGACTTGATCTTTACATTGTTTCTATGCAGTACTTGGATTTGAACTCAGGATTTGAGGCTTGCTAGGTCAATGTTCTACTGTTTGAGGTAAGAAAGAGCAATAAAGGGGGTACATTTGATCAACCTACATTCTATACATGCATAGAAATATTACAGTAAGACCTCTCTGTATAATTAATTTATGCCCATTAAAAAAGAAGGAATGAGCCTGAACTGGTGGCTCACACCTATAATCCTAGCTACTCAGGAGGCTGAGATTGGAGGATTGAGGTGTGGAGCCAGCCCCTGAAGACTGTTCATGAATCTCTCATCTCCAATTAACCAGTAAAAAGCTGGAAGTAGAGGTGCGGCTCAAGTGATAGAGCACCAGCCTTGAGGGGAAAAAGCTGAGTGAAAGCATAAAGCCTTGAGTTCTGTGAAGCCCTATTACTTTCACACACACACACACACACACACACACACACACACACACACACACACACACACACACACACACACACACACACACACACACACACACACACGGTATTTGCCAGGTACTAGTGCCGAACACCTGCAATCCTGGCTACTCAGGAGGCTGAGATCTGAGAATTGTTCAAAGCCAGCTTGGGCAGGAAAATCCATAATAATCTTATCTCTAAAGAGAAGTTGGAAGAGACTTTGTGACTTTAGCTTTGAGAAAGAAAGCTCAGGGACAGAGCCAAGGCCCCAGAGTTCAAGCCCCAAGACTGTCAGAAAAAATTTAAAAAAAAAAAAGGAAATGCTATCACCTGCCAGTTCAGAACAGAGAAGAACAAATGGTGACAGTTCCTTAACTAGCATTAAATAATTCCATTTGTTTGTACGTTGATTTCACAGGTCTCTGGAAATTCAGGAGTGAGTGACAGTGCTGTGTGATCAGGCAGGCAACACAGAGCTCTTATGAGACAAGCCAAGTGGATGTCTGCACTCCATGTAGCATGAGCTGTGTGGACTCACACATCTTTTTTTTACATAAAAATAAATTTAATCAGCCATTTGGAGGATACCATGTTTTGGACTTGCGTTTCCCAGCCACAGTGGCTCAGAGGATGGTGCTTCTCCTCCTCTTGGTGTTGAGTCATGGGGAAGACACAGAGAGCGACTGAATTTATTTCCACAGTCACCCTGTCTGCCATTTCAGTCACACCTGGGCCTTTCTTGTTGCAAAGAACTGTTTCCAGCATCTGCCTGTGCTGGGTGACGGAAGGGAGGGGGAGATGGCTGGTGTTGGGCACACTTTGGTGAAGGATGGAGCTGGTGATGTTACCATGGATGGCCCTGGAAGGAATGAGGATCCGTCAACATGCTTCACTGACTGGCCAGGAAAACCACACTCGCCTAGCTTCTGGAAGATTCCAGTTTCACATCCTACGCCGAAACTAGGATACACCCAGGCTGGAAAAAGAACGGAAATTCAACACTGCCTCCTTCTATCACAGAGGAAAAGAGAAATCGTACAACTTATGCTTAGTCCATTCTTGCCAGTCCATTGTCCTTGGGCCACTTTGGTTCTGACTTTTAGGAAATAAGTTTTGATAACTTTAGTGATCAAAGCTGCTTTTCTTGTCTCCTCAAAACCTTTCTATGTCAGTCACAACTCCTCCTGATTCTTAACAAATGAATCATTTAACAGCTTTGGTAGGACTCTTTCTTAATTTTATTAGGACTTATCTCTTTGAAAATGAATTGGGTATAAACCTAAGTACATTTCACCCAAATTTATTTAGGAAATGTGTACATTGCTCAAATCAGAAGAAGCTCAATTTGTTTTCCCACTAATGCTAACCACTACATAGGTAAGATAGTTTAAATTCCATTCACATACTTTACTATTTTCATTTAGGTGGACATTTTAACCTTTTATCTTTTTATCTTAAAAAAAGAAGCTTGCAGAAGATAAGAGTAAATAAATACTCCACTGTAGGAACTATTTCATATATCTTTCTTATTAAATTAAATTTTAAACACATCTTTCTTTCTTTCTTTCTTCCTTCCTTCCTTCCTTCCTTCCTTTCTTTCTTTCTTTTTTTCTTTCTTTCTTTCTCTCTTTCTCTCTCTCTTTCTTCCTTCCTTCCTTTCTTTCTTTCCTTCTTTCTTTCTGTTTTTTGGAGTCTTTTAGTCATAAAATATTGTTTTGACTAAAACATGTCTAAAAGTTATCACATTTCAATGAGACATTGATGTCTGGGAAGAAGTTCTTTCTTTTACTGGGGCCTCTGAGTTATCTAAAACCTTTTCACCAACTGTCATAAATTGAGGGCTTCTCTTTTCTTTTAATAGAAGTATATTTTTACAGTACCAGAAAAAAATATGATTTAGGTAGGAGTGGATAAGGTATTGAGAGAGAAGCACAGAATCTGAGAGACAGAAAACTATGATTCTAGGATTGAGTGGCCTGGAACAGGAATCGGATATTCTCAATTACCTTCCCCTACCCTCCTCTTCCCTCCCCTATTCTCCCCGCCCCCTTTCCCTTTGCTCCCCTCCCTTCCCTTCCTCAGTCTTCTCTTCCCCTCCCTTTTCCTCCCTTCCCCTTCTCTCCCCCCTCTCTCTTCCTCTCTCCTTCCTTCCCCTCCTTGCTTCTTTCTCTTCTCTCTTCTTTTCAGATTTAGTGCTTGACCCAGGACCTCATATTAGGTAGGCAAGCACTATACCACTTGAGCCATGCTCCCAGCTCATGCTGCTGCTTTTGAGATATATTTCCAGTAACTTTGCTTAGGCTGGCCTCAAATTCAAGCTTTTCCTGCTTCTGCTCCCCAAGTAGGTGAGATCACAGGCCCGAACCAGTAGGCCCTATTGTTAAATCTTTGCTGTTGTTGTTATTGTTGATAAAGGGCAAACAGTTCTCTCTGTTGCATGAAGCTATTGTGAAATTTAGTTTAGGGTATATATGGAATATTTATATTGCAGGTCCACTTCAATAAGAAATATTCTATTTCTACTGAGTTCCCTTTTTTTTTATTCATGTTTATCCAACTTAGGGACTAAGGTTCTTTAGTGAGTAACATAGGTTCAGGAATCGTGCTTTGACTTCTTGAGGTGCACAGTGAGTGATAACTTTGATGGAGTACAAAGCCACTGACTTAAAATCATTACTAGAGTCAACAAATTTGAAGAGCTCCAGGCAAACAAAACTTCAGATTAAACATGAAACTTCTTGGACCAAAGAAATCTGCTCTGTGTCCATTTAAATTATAGGCAATGTTGTTGTTTTTTTTTCAATTGACTTACAGAGTCTGAAGCATACAACCATCACATGTGGAAAGGAGCTGTTGCTAAAACAAAGAAAGGCTCCAAAGTGGAAACCTGCTTTAGATTCAGTACTTGAATGAAGAGGTACTGTGTCTCGAGAATCTATTTTGAGGTGAACTAATCCAGATAAATTATCTGCTTTAAAACAGTGTCCTCCCAATGTCGGCGTCTGGGGCTGTTGTAGGAAGCATGGATCTGTCACAAGGCCTGAAATAGAAGGTGTATTCTCTGGCTGCAGAAGAGCAGCTGGCAGGGGATGGCCATCTCAGCATCTGGTTAGTAAATTACCTCCACAGAAAATCTGCCCTTTGTTGACAAATGGTCTAGCTACTTTCTCAGTGAGACGGGGGATGAGAAATTTCTGGAAGCCTAGTTTGTACTCAGTCCCTAAATAAGGAAATGTGTTGAGAAGTCCTCTAATCCAGGTGCTATCACGGACCAAATGTTTGTATAAATAAAATCAACTGCCTGATGTCCTGTCTTTTCCTTAAGAGCACATCTAAGCTCCAGAGGTCATATTTTAAAATATTTCTGTTGCAGGTTATTAATACCCAAAGCGGCAAGCAACACTTCTCATATGAAATTTTATTAAAACAAATCTAAACAAGTAGATATCCAAATGTAATCAAGTATATCAAGCTATTTTTATCAAATTAAAACATTTTTTCTGGCATATGGAAGAGACAACAATGTCTAATCCTTTTATTTGGGCCACAGGGGGAGAAAATTCATTTAATTGAAACATTTTAGTGCTGGGAAAGAACTTCAATATCCTCAACTCTGAAGTCTGTTCATTAAACAGACAAGGACAGAAGCACATGAGGTTCATAGGGGACTAAGAAACACATATAGGTTATACAAATTCCTCGTGTCCTCCTCCTCCTCCTCTAAGCCTAGAGTTCTTTCTCAACACCTCAAAGTTCATCTTCATGTTTATCGAAGAGTTACTGGGAATTGTGATGGGGCGAAAAGCCCTGTGGTGAGAATGGAGAGGTGGGCAGTATAAATTTCTGCAGAGTTTTCAGTGACAGGTAGAGTAGCTGGGATTCCAGTCTTCAGAGAACCAGGACCCACCACTAACAGTATGGGAGTTATACGGGAGAGTGTCAGCCTTCACTCTGCCCATTCATGCTCTCCTAGGAAGTTAGGAGACCAATCACCACTCTAGTGATACACTGTGATGGACAGAATTCATAGTTCTGCAGAGTTCTGGGACATCATGGCTGTAAGAAAGCTGTCAGAGAGAAAGAAGGCACTCGCTCTCTCAAGACCTACTTGCAGAGAAAGTAAAAAATGAAGATATTTAATTGGGCAAACTTGATTTTCTTTTTTTGTTCTCTACATCATTCACTTTTTTTTAATTGTCTGGTCCCAATTCTAAAAGTCAGGGCTCTTTGAAAGCTAGCTGTTGTTTAAGGACACAGGTGGACCTCTTGCAACAATGAGAAGTACAAGTTGTCATGTCCAAAACGAGCTTTACAAAGTCGGTGCGGGGGGGGGGGGGAAGGGGGGAAAGGAGAAGAAGGAGAAGGATTGGGATTGGGGGGAAGGGGGGAGGCTTGGAAGGGATGTGAAGGGTAAACAAAGGAGGAGGCTGCAATACTTGGTAAGAAATGTACGCATTATCCTGCCCATGTAATTGTAACTCCTCTGTACAGTATGTTCACAAATAAAATAAAATTAAATTAAAAAAAAAAGAAAGCTAGCTGTTGAAAGAACTGTAACCTGGAGAGGTAATGATGTGAGAATTATTTGAACAAGCATAAGCATGGAGTCAGAGAGCCTACAACAGTTTTGTAAAACCTGCCATTTATTAAGCCACAGGGAGTAACATTACTTATCAATGGGAATATTATGTACTACAGAGGTGGCTGCAAAGTATATTGATGTTTCAGTATCAGTATTGGTTTCTATGGTCAATCCTTCTGGTCCTGCAAGACATTATGAGCATGAAAGAAGTGGACCAGGAAAATGGAGATTGGTGTTCATAAAGTGTAAAATCTTAAATTAAGCTGGGCACTGACAGCTCACATGTGTAATCCTAGCTACACAGGACGCTGAGATCTGAAAATCTAGTTTGAACCAGCCAGGGAAGAAAAGTCTTTGAGACTCTTATTATCTCCAGGTAACCAGCAAAAAGTCAAAAGTGTAATTCCTTAAAAAGGCAAAGTCAAAGTTGAGTAAAATAAAATACCAGGAAGTGATTACTCACAAGGGGGAAAAGGTGAACAAACCAAGAGAGGAAGGAGAGAATGCAGCAGAGAATCCAGTGTGTATTCCACAAAATTAAGAAGAGTGAAGGAAGGGGCAGGGAGGGGAGGAATGGGTGAGAATATGGAAAAGGATGACATCGATCCAGCTGCATTGTATGTGTAAACTGTTTGGTTAAATAGCAACTCTTTTTACAACTACTTAATGATTTTTTTTAAAAAAGTGGAGATGTAGCTCAAGTAGTAGAACACCAGTCTTAGCATAAAACCTAAAGGACAGTGCCCAGACCCTGAATTCAAGCCTTAGCACTAGTGTACTCATGCACATACACACACATACACACGCACATACACACACACACACACACACACCTTAAATTGAGAAAATTATTGACAAGATAAATGACCTGGGTATCCACTTTAGAGTCAAATATGTGTCATATAAATAGAAAAGTCTGAAAAGAAAATAGGTGAGGGCTAAGAAGGTGGCTCAGTGGTAGAGCGCTTGCCTTGCATGCATGAGGCCCTGGGTTCGATTCCTCAGCACCACATAAACAGAAAAAGCCAGAAGTGGCACTGAGGCTCAAGTGGTAGAGCGCTAGCCTTGAGCTGAAGAGCTGAGAGACAGCACCTAGGCCCAGAGTTCAGGCCCATGACCAGACCCCCCCACAAAAAAAAATAGGTGAGTGAATCAAATAGCTTGTAATCAAATTAAAAAATTTAAAAATATTAAAAATCTCAACAAGAAATGTACTCACTACCTTGCTAACTGTAACCCCTCTGTATACCACCCTGACAATAAAATTAAAATTAAAAAATAATCTACAAGACCAACTTGCTGATAGTCCAAGGAAATGTGGAGAACTCCTAAAGTTAAGGCAATGATCCCAGAATGTTAAATATATCACTAAGGAAATGTTTCAGAAATGATTTGTGGGGATTTCTACTTCTACTTTTGGGATTTCTACTTTCTGATTTTTACTTTTTTTTAATTTAAATTTTATTTTATTTTATTTGTGAACATACTGTACAGAGGGGTTACAATTACATTGGCAGGATAATGCATACATTTCTTACCAAGCATTGCAGCCTCCTCCTTTGTTCACCCTTCTGATTTTTACTTTCTATAGAGAGATGTGAGAAATCTTTGCTTTCATCTTAGCAAATGAGAAGCTGGATTCTCTTCACAAACACATGGCTCTTATTAAAACCTTCAGTGAGCTGAGGATGCAATGAACCCTAAATAAATGAATTTCCAGACGATCAGCGAGCCCTCCCCAGAAGAGAAGAGTTCTCCAGCTATCCTCTTTGTTTGTGACGAGGTGGAGAAGAAGCTCCTGCCCTGAATAGGGAAACAGAAACCCACGACACTCTCTATGAACTTTTAATGACTGTGTGTGGGTTGGCACGGGAGATGAGGTTTCCAAGGGGTCTAAACCACAGAGCAAAACTCCCCACCAGATTTTTTTCCCCAGGTCTTCACCTAGGGCCTAAAAGTACTGTACCAAAAGGCAGAAGAGCCAAACAAAGATGTACCTGGAGGCATGAGCATCCTCCGCTGAGGATGAAGAGCCCAAACCCTAGGTCCCTTGGCCACACAGAAGAAAAGCCTTGAGGCTGTCGTTTCTGTAGCAGGAAAAGTAGTTGCTCTTGTGAGGTCAGGAAAAGCGACTCAGGGTGAAAAGATATCTTTAGAGTGACAGACAGTGGATGACACTGGAAAGCAAAACTTTCTCTCCAGTAAATCAAAGAAGTTGGCCTTTGAGCAACAAAACTAAATATTCTCCATACACAGTGATGATGGATCAGTTCTGAAAGACAAAGGAAATTCTTGAATATGGCCTGTGCTCAGATCCTAAGCCTTGGTGAAAGGAAGGTCTAGGTTCTTCCTGAAAAAAAAAAATGGAGCTCTTGGTGAATTTCACACAATCTGCAATAAAGACAGCCTGCCTAAATACTATATCGCTGACAAAACCTTTTCCTTGCATCCAAATAAAAGAAAGGTGGTTATAGTTCCCAGAAATTAGAGATATTCATGTTAGGCATTGTAAGTCTTTAATACAAACTGCCTTGCAAACAATAAAAAAAATGAAGAACCACTAAAAAGCAAGATGATGGGGAATATGGTCAATAAAAGAAAATGTCAAGAAAAGCAGACACAGAGATGGTCCACATCTTGAACTTACCAGGCAGATTCTTTAAATAACTAAGAAGAGACATCTAAATGAGACATTGGAAGAGTATATGTATTGCAGTTATTTCCAAAAATGGTAAATACTGAAATAGACAATATATAGAATAAGATGGTAAGATTGTAATAGCCAATATATAGAGTATTTGAATAGTGGTCAAGATGTACTCCACTGACACGCTAGATTGTAAGTCCTTTGTGTACCTATGTAAACATGATACAATTATAATAATAAAAAGGAAAAACCCACATATATCATTTCAGTGGTCTCTTATGTAGAAGAAATGGATAAAGGTATGCGAAGATAGAATAGATGATGAAAGGAGAATTGAAGATAAGGAGTTAAGAGCTAGAGCTGAGAGTGTGCATCTGAAAAACAATGAACATTCCCAGGCAGAAAGGATGGGCAGAGTAGCTTTACTGGGCTGTGATCCGAACAACCATTAAGATGCTTTGTTCACAAGGATACTGGGCGTGATTTAATTTTCCAAGATAAACTGTCCTAGACCCCAACCGAAGGTGGGATTGGAGTCTATGCATTGGTAAGCTCCACCCATCAGTGCAGAAATCACAGGACTGTGGTCCTAATGACCTTGTACAGGAGAGGAACGAAGGACCACAGGCCGAGCTTTCTCACAGGGCTTTGTTGCAGTTTTCCTTAGTCTAGTCAGCATCTAGGAATCTTTGTAGAAACTTCATTTCCCAACTCGCCCCATTTTGACTTCCTTTTACTCCGTTACTTCTTTAAATAATATTCTCATGCATTGAATAGTCTTGGCTTCTAAACCCAATCTATCACAAATATTAACTAAGGATTACCAAGTCAGCAATAGGAATAAATGGAGTTTCAGTTAGAGGTAGAAATTTGTTGCAGTGTTCAAACCTTACCCCCAGAAATAGACTCAAAGTTTGAGGTCCTTCTACTTCTTACTAGCTTACATGAATAAGCACTCTGACTTTTCTGGCTTATAAAACACAGATGACACCAATTTTCTTTGCAGGTAAGAGGCCTAGCTCTTCGAAAAGCCCAGCTCTTTTGCCATTCTGGACTTAGAATTCTGACAGAAAAGGAATTCTGAATTCCAGACTATACAAAGAGTTTACCCAGAGCAGTGCAGAAGAAAGACTGCTCCACTTTTGTTCCTCGGTCTCTCCATAAATTACCCTGTTGGACACATCTGGGGGGAAATTTGTGTACCTCTAAAACTCTCACCCTTCATTCACCATGGCCCAAATCATAAATTAGCTTTATTTTTTTGTCAATTCCTGGGGCTTAAGCATCTTCACTTGTTTATGTCTGTTTCTTGGGTGTGATATGAACATTTACAGCTGGCCATGGATAAGGTCTTGAATATGTCTGAAGTAATTTTGAACACATTTCTCAAGCTATTTATTCTATATTCCAGATGTGAAAACATAGAAAGAATTGAGTGGTTTAGGTGGTTTTGGAGAGGTGGTGGAGAATGATGAAAGGTGGGATACTGATCAACATGCTCTGTATTCATCAACTGGCATGTGGGTTTGAAGCCCCATTTTGCAACTACTTGAGGATAATTTTAAAATGTAATCAATATGGAAAAAAGGATTTGACTTGCAGTAATCAACTTGGAAATGGTCCTTTCTGTCAAATGAAGCTTGTGATACATATCATACATTTTTTTTCTTTTGTATATCATTCTGACACAGGATAATCCGGACCTCCTGAACTCCTACAAGCAGTGTAAACAAAAGCCAAAGCTATCCAAGATAGTTCTAAAAGTATTTGGGCATAAGAAGAAAAACCCTAGACACTACTTTTAGGAACACCATGGCATTTCAGCAGCTAGAAAGTTTTAGAAAATAGTGAGCCATTTAATAGAATGGCCATGAATACATTTGTACCACTGTAACAAAATGTCTGATACTGAGACGCTTACACGTAACGTAACTATGGCTCATAGTTATGAAGAACGAGGAGCCTAAGATCAAGATATGCGCCGGGCTGTGAGGCTCCACATCTGCTACCAAGATGACAAGGGAAAGTTATGTTCCCACCAACAGGAGCGAGGATGTCAGAAGAAGCAAATCCTGTGTCATCCATGAAGACATGGACCTGCTGCATCCTGGAGACCACCCCTGCCAAGCCGACTCCACACTGACAACGCCTTTCCAGCAGACTGAAATTTCAGGATATACTTTCAGGCATTAGCACTTGCTATGAATGCCTTTGGTTAATCATTATTGTGTCCTTCTGCTGCACAGTAATTGATCTGGCTTAGGTTATGAAGATTTAGTAAATCAGATATAGTAAATCAGATACTTTACTGAGATACAGGAAAATATCCAATTATAAAATATATTTTTGAGCCATCTGTCTATAATCCTAGCTACTCAGGAGGCTGAGATCTGAGGGTTGTGGTTCAAAGCCAGCCAGCCCAGGAAAGTCCATGAGACTCTTATCTCTGATCACCAAAAAGCCCACAAGTGGAATTGTGGATCAAGTGGTAGAGTGGTAGCCTTGAGTGACACAATGTGTATGTGTGTCTGTATATATACATACAGTAATTTGTCTTAGCATTTTATAATTCTCTTCTTTGCTCAAATAATAAATCAACTTCCATAGTATCATTTACATACAACTTACAGTCTCATTTTTTTTTTTTTTTTTGTCGGCCGTGGGGCTTGAACTCTGGGCCTGGGCACTGTCTCTCAGCTCTTCAGCTCAAGGCGAGCGCTCTACCACTTGAGCTACAGCGCCACTTCCTACAGTCTCATTTTTGTTAATATTTTAAGTATTATCTATGTGAGTCAATTTTCTCTTCTATTTATTTTTATAATTTTATATGGCTCTCAGTTCTTCTAATGGAGCCATATACTTTTTGTTATAATGTACTGAATTTTATATGGTATTAGTAAGAACAGAATACAATAATTCTAGTAATAACTAGTGTTCTCAATAAGTATAATGCTCATTTTGATAGGTGCATGTACATATACATATTTACTTTCTTTTTTTTTTTGTTGTTGTTGGTCGTGGGGCTTGAACTCTGGGCCTGGGCGCTGTCCCTCAGCTCTTCAGCTCAAGGCGAGCGCTCTACCACTTGAGCTACAGCGCCACTTCCGGTTTTCTGGTGGTTTATTGGAGATAGGAGTCTCACGGTCTCTCCTGCCCGGGCTGGCTTTGAACCGTGATCCTCAGATCTCAGCCTCCTGAGTAGCTAGGATTACAGGCGTGAGCCACCAGCGCCCGGCACATATTTACTTTCTTAGGAAAAACTAACACTCTGAAGTTTAGTTTTAGTCAGAAATATTTCTTAGGAGTTTTCAGTATTTTATACTTTTGTTTCTTTTGCATATGTGATATTTTATGCAATATGGAAATAGTGAAATTACTAAAACTTGGAAAAACCTGCTAGCTTTCAACCCAGATGCGGCTGCCCAGGGGTGCTGAGGCTTTATTGGTGCTCCTTGGTGGTGGTCTCCTTGGAATCATGTACACATGGATGCGAAGGGCTACTGTAAAATAGAAAACCAATAATATTTTACTAGTATCTAGCTCTAAAATTACTCAAAGTTACCTATACTATATGTGTAATGTGTCTCAACATCTATAACTTGAAACTGCATGGGATCAGCTACATTCTTAATCACCCAAACCACTGTTGTATCTATCAATACTACACATTATGAGCTAGGTCTTGCTCACACTCTATCTTCAAGGCTGAAGATGCTTGATTTCTTTTCCCAGCTCAGCCCAACTTCTGCTAAACCCATGCCTTCTTCAACAAATGCAAAATTTTCATTGTATCACTTAAATTAATCAAAGTATGTACATGTTGGGGGTTGACAGAATTTCTGTAACTTTTACCTTGATAATTTGGCACTATTTGCTCTTTTTCTTTCTTTTTTTGAGAAGTGATTTTTCACAAAATTAAGGAGAGAGTAACATTCATCAGATATGACAACAATTTTAAACACAACTGATAACATAGACTGACAGAGTTTGTAGTGTACATGTAGGAATTTAACATGCTTGAGATTTCTGTAAGTTTTTTTATTTATTACAGTTGGTCAAAACCATATGTAATAAATCCTCATGTACAACAGATTTACTGTACTGAATTCTCTTACTGGATTGCACGTATTCATTTCTCTCAGCTTTGCGTGTTATACTTTTATACCATATAAAAGATAATAACTTTTTCTGTACATTACATTGTGTATTCGCAATATTTCTCTCCCAACTCCTTTTTCCCCTTTTGTGTATTTATCTAGATGTGTGTGTTCATGTTACAAAGTTCTTTTGAGGTTTTGAGTCACATGTCTAAAAACTGGTTTCTGTAGGCTGACAATAAATAAGCTTCACTGGAGATAATAAATACAATTTTCCTATAAATATCCTCAGAAGCTGTCACATGTACCCAAAATCTAACTCAAGCATGATCCAATTTTCTCCATCTTTGTTGTGAGAGATCTCCATGAATCTTGACACAGCAATGCATCAGTGGCCTATAATGAGCTCTTATTTAGGGTAATAATGTGTTCTCATCAAGCTCTCCTCTGTGAAGTTCATGTCTTTTTTTTCAGACCTTAAAAAGGTCATAGAAATCTTTGGGCCACTTTCTTCTTACATAACCATTGTCATTGGAGATTAAAGCCCAAGTTGTAACAACCTTTAATGTAATCACGTTTTTATTAGACTTTTGCCTCACTGGTTTGACAGCAAATTAAGAAATAAGAGTGTTTATGGTTTCATAGCTTGAATAGCAACAACAAAAGCAGGTCCCCTCAACTGTTTGCTGAGAATTGACACGTAAGCAGAGCTTCTGAGAAGACTGGTTCCTACCTGGGAATTTCCCTGTATCCAAATTCAAAGATGTCTCGTCTTCTCGTTCTCCAGGAAATGGAAGAAGATCTCACAACCCTTTGGAGTTATTCTACACTCTGTTTATTTTTCTCACTCTTTCATGCACTACTGCTGAAAGCTGAAATATGCTGGTTTTCCTGGAACCAAAAAAGCAAAACCAAACCAAACAACTGCCGAGCCATCGCACAGAATGCCAGGGCCAAGGTAGAGGAGAGGCAGAATTATTTCTGAATTTTCATAGATCTTATGAAAAACCCAGAGGCGTATTTGGATAAGTCGACTGGAGTTAAACCTTTCCTGAGAAATGTAGACAAATCTAATTTGGGTGGAGGGACTGAGCCATTGGAGTTTTCTGAACGATGGCATTGTGCTCCTCAGATCTACCCTTAGTCAAGATCATGTTGAAATTTGGTGCCACGTGTCTTCCCACCACCATGCTACACTTCTCGGTCATTTCATACTCTGTAGGGCTCACACCAGTCTCCAAAGTACCACAAGAATCAGGAACGGGACCCTTCATAGTTTTTCAGTTGTTTAGACCCTTAGAACCTAATGTTATCTGGTGACTGTCATTCCTGGTATAAATGGGAAATGCTCTATGCTGTTTAGCTCCGGCTGCTTGTAGACAAAGAATCCCCTACAGGCTTCTGTCCTCACAGTCACCATCCGTCAGCTTTTATTGCATACCATATGTCCTGGGTCTAGGGACTGCCTTGGGAGCAGCAACATGATCAAGACTTTATCTTATACATCAATCATTGTGTGCTCTTCTGGTCAAAATATAAGTTGGACAGAATGGTCCTGAATAGATGTCCTTCATCAATGAAAACTCAATGGAAGGGGTTGCGGCTATTAAAGGCCCAGGACAGCTAGGCTGTCAGATCCAAATCAGAGAGTTGGATCACAATTTGCTGCCTGCATGATTCTTGCAGAGTAGCTGCACATGTGGCTAACAACCCATGAAATCACGGACTTTGACAACACAAACATATTCTCAACAGTGTCTGTGAAAGACTTGGTAGACTGGTCCAAACTTTGTGGCTAAAAGTAGGACACGAGGGGATAGAACACTATGTGAGAAGCATGAATGACTTCTTTTGTAAAATGTAGCTCCAAGGCCTAATAATATCATTTGCTAGAACAGTCCAGGAGATGGACAAGTAGGGGATTCAAGCTTGTGTACCCTGTAGAGTAACAGAAGCCATTGGCACGATGTAATCATATAGAGAATTCCATTCAGGATGAATGATGGAAGGGACAGTGGGACTGTTGACATGACCCTGACCCATGACCCTATCCCTTTGTCATTAATACTTCCCATTCTCAAAATGCCTCACTCAGCTCAGCAGCCCATGACCACCAACCCTCACTAAGTGATGGAGGTACCATTAGCGGGCTTCCCATTCAGCCACTCACGACTTCCTGACTCAAGAGGGAGAGTTACATGAACGGACATCACTCCCTATTTCCTCACGGTTCCCTCTCATTTCCATTCTTTTTCTCCTTTCATTCTTCACACATGGATCTATGCTTTTCTGGTCTATATAATATGCCAGACATGGTCAGACACAGAGAGGCAGTGAGAGGAGTTTACGGAGAGATCAGATAAAAGAGGAAAAGGTGGCAAGGCTGATATTAAAGAAGACAAGAAATAATAGGTCTTGGTGTCATTTGTCATACAATCCAAGGTTCACTTGGAGACAGAAGGAAAACAAAACCAAAGACACAAAGATGTCATACAACTCGTACATGCAAAACCCAATAGCAGCCTGAGCCTGGAACAGAAATACCAGTCAGGTGAAGGCATCTACCACCGAGTCACCCCTGGCCTGAGCTGGCTGGAGAGGCGTTTGTTCCATGTTGCTACAGGCTCAGTACAGCCATCACAATTCTGTGGGTTCTGTTCACTTAAATGTTATATAGCACCTGCGTTCAAACGCCTCCACTCTGAGTGCGGAATATGGACATTGTATGCCACATTTATTCATCATTTATTTATTTCATTAATTTTATGGATAGCGATTAATTAATTGTACAAGGGGAAATAGTGAGATTTTGTGCCACTTATTTATTTGTTTTTATTGATATATGTGAATTGTACAAACAGGATCACTGAGACCTTCTAAACAGAAACTGGGCCCTGAAAGGTAGTGAGATAAGCTAAGCACAAAAAGCCAGATAGCAGGTGTTCCCTTCCATTTGTGAGGTATAGACCTAAAATGATGTTGATGACAATGATGATGATGTTGATGATGATGATGATGATGATGATGATGATGATGATGATGATAATGTTGAATGCAAAAGGGGGATATAGACAGTAGGAAGGAGAACAAAAAGGAGAGAAAAAGGCTGCAGGGTGAAAAAGATCAAAGTACTGTGTGTTTATATATATATAAGCATGTGTATTGCATACATGTGCATGTGTACATATGTATATGTATGCATGTTGTATGATATGCCATGTTAATATATATGGCGTATGATAACACATACATACACACATATGCTCTTGGAAAAAGCAGTAAAGGATATAGGGAAGAGGGGTGCATTTATTCAAAGAACATAGTGTACACAGACAGACATATCACTACCAATCCCTTCTGTTGTGAATATATGTAAACTCAAAATAAAATTTAAAAATAGAGTAGAGGACACACGGATATGAAGTCAACCCTAAGACAAGGAAGTGTAAGATTGATGTGAGCCACAACTGAGAAGTGCTTTGCCCATTATGAAGTGATCAACATCACTGTAATTTGTGAATGTGGAGACAGACAGAGGCAAAGGGCAGGCAGCAGGCCTGAGTCTCTCTCTCTGCCGGATTTGCTTGTCCTGCATCTCTTATCCCTGTGGGTCTCGGGCCCTTGCTGGTCCTTGAGACTCCCCTACCAAGTGGGTCTTGTTCCCCAGTATTTTCCATTTTAACCTAAAGTATCTTGCATAGCACACAAATAAGCCTTTGTTCCGAGGGCAATGATTAATATAGGATTCACATGTGATAGCTGTGAAGTTATACATTTGCATTTTATTCTGTGTTTCTGAGATAATTTCCCAAAGGAATGGTGAGACATTTCCTGCTAGCACCATATAAAGAACTGCGTTCTCTGCCATCATGCGAGGCTCTTCCAACAAGTATATTTACTGAGAGAGAGGGGGGCGGGAAGGAGGGAGGGAGGGAGGGAGGGAGAAAGGAAGGGAGGGAGGGAAGTAGAGAGGGAGAAGATGATGTTGAAGACTTCTCTATGCAGTCCAAATTTAGCTGTGATACCACACATGGAGAACTCCACCTCATTTCCCTTCAGTACCCACACTGTAGTCTAGTATATGTTATGTCCTTAGGGAAACCCCAGAATAACCTCTAATTACAAGCAAATATCACTACATTACTTTGTGTTCGTCTTAAGTGTACCTTTTACATTTTAAAAGGGAGATACTATATTATAAACAACTCCTAAAGCCACTGCTTGAGGAAGTACAGACACGATTCCTTCTCTTTGTCAGGTGGGAGACCCTGAAAACCCATGGAGCCCTCTGGTCACCCACCTGTCCAGGGGGTGCTGTTTTCTTCATTTCCCCTAAACATTCCAGATGTCAGATTTGTTTTTTGTTTTTTAATGCTGGGTATAAAATCAAGCAAGTTAAACATTTTAAAGATTAAAGGAATTTCATATCTTTTGAGAATCTATCCTGGTTGATGTCATTAAAAAAAGCAAGTTGGAAAATAATTGGTTTGATGGTCAGAAAAAGGCTATGATTTTTTTCCTTAACTGCATGAACATTTTTTCCAAAACAACTTAACTGGGCGCTGGTGCCTCATGCCTGTAATCCTAGCTACTCAAGAAGCTGAGAGCTGAGGATCGTGGTTCAAAGCCAGCCCGGGCAGCGAAGTCCAAGAGACTCTTTTTTTTTTTTTTTAATTGTATTTTATTTTATTTGGGAACATACTGTACAGAGGGGCTACAATTACATGGGCAGGATAATGCATACATTTCTTACCAAGCATTGCAGCCTCCTCCTTTGTTTACCCTTCACTTCCCTTCCCCGCCTCCCCCCTCCCCCTACCCAATTTTACCCCCCTCCCCCCCCACACCGACATTGTAAAGCTGGTTTTGACATGACATTTTGTACTTCTCATTGTTGCAACAGGTCCACCTGAATCCTTAAACGACTTGTTTGTCCCCATCTCCTCCACATGTTATACTGACATCAAATATAGTGAAAGCAGGGGTTACACTGTGGGGGAGGGACATACAAAGCAACAAAGAAGTAATCTTGTAAATGCGTTAGAAACACATGCATGAAAGAAACGAAAACATTAAAATACATATTTAAGGGTTCATTTTCCTAACATCACATTATCTGACCTTTTCCGCTTGACTCATACATATACTAGATATTGCAAATAAGGGAAACCATGGGACCTATGCTTCTTTGGGCCTGGCTTACTTCACTTAATATAATTTTTTCCAAACCTTTCCATTTCCTAACAAATGGGGAAATGTCATTCTTTCTGATGGAGGCATAGAATTCCATTGTGTATATATACCACATTTTCTTGATCCATTCATCTACTGAGGGGCATCTGGGTTGGTTCCATATCTTAGCTATGGTAAATAATGCTGCAATAAACATAGTTGTGCTGGTAGCTTTAGTGTGGTCTTGTTTGTAAACATTTGGGTAAATGCCCAAAAGTGGGATTGCTGGATCATAGGGGAGATCTATGTGAAGTCTTTTGAGGAACCTCCATACTGCTTTCCAAAGTGGTTGAACAAGTTTACATTCCCACCAACAATGAAGTAAGGTTCCTTTCTGTCCACATCCTACCTCCAATAAACCACCAAAAAACCAGAAATGACGCTGTAGCTCAAATGGTAGAGTGCTTGAGCTGAAGAGCTGAGAGACAGCACCCAGGCCCAGAGTTCAAGCCCTACGACCAACCAAATATAATGCTCAGGTGAAATTTCATTTCATTTCATTCATTCTCACACACCCAATAGAAATATGTAAATCTGTATAATATACATCAGTTGGAAATGTGAAACCCCTTTCTGGAAATCCCTATGTGTCATGATTTAATTCTATTTCTTTCTTGACTTAATTTTTGTTACCCTCCACATAGGCTTTTGAGGTTGTTTCATGCTAAGGATTTCTACTTGTCAGCCAACCTTCTTGCTCTGGGTTAGTCTCAACAAGAAGGGAAGCTGCAGAAAAGCCAACAATGGAGTTCCGTTGCGTATATATACCACATTTTCTTGATCCATTCATCTACTGAGGGGCATCTGGGTTGGTTCCATATCTTAGCTATGGTAAATAGTGTTGTAATAAACATAGTCATGCTGATAGCTTTAGTGTGGTCTTGTTTGTGATCATTTGGGTAAATGCCCAAAAGTGGGACTGCTGGGTCATAGGGGAGCACTATGTGAAGTCTTTTGAGGAACCTCCATACTACTTTCCAAAGTGGTTGAACAAGTTTACATTCCCACCAACAATGCAGTAGGGTTCCCTTCTGTCCACATCCCCTCCAACATCTGTTGTTACTAGAGTTCTAGATGAATGGATCAAGAAAATGTGGTATAAGCATAGGTCCCATGGTTTCCCTTATTTGCAATATCTAGTATAGGTATGAGTCAAGCGGAAAAGGTCAGATAATGTGATGTTAGGAAAATGAACCCTTAAATATGTATTTTAATGTTTTCGTTTCTTTCATGCATGTGTTTCTAACGCATTTACAAGATTACTTCTTTGTTGCTTTGTATGTCCCTCCCCCACAGTGTAACCCCCGCTTTCACTATATTTGATGTCAGTATAACATGTGGAGGAGATGGGGACAAACAAGTCGTTTAAGGATTCAGGTGGACCTGTTGCAACAATGAGAAGTACAAAATGTCATGTCAAAACCAGCTTTACAATGTCGGTGTGGGGGGGGAGGGGGGTATAATTGGGTGGGGGGAGGGGGGTAAAATTGGGTGGGGGGAGGGGGGAGGCGGGGAAGGGAAGTGAAGGGTAAACAAAGGAGGAGGCTGAAATGCTTGGTAAGAAATGTATGCATTATCCTGCCCATGTAATTGTAGCCCCTCTGTACAGTATGTTCTCAAATAAAATAAAATACAATTAAAAAAAAAAAGAAAATGTGGTATATATACACAATGGAATTCTATGCCTCCATCAGAAAGAATGACATTGCCCCATTTGTTAGGAAATGGAAAGACTTGGAAAAAATTATATTAAGTGAAGTAAGCTAGGCCCAAAGAAACATAGGTCCCATGGTTTCCCTTATTTGCAATATCTAGTATATGTCTGAGACAAGCAGAGAAGGTCAGATAAGTTGATGTTAGGTGAAATGAACCTCAAGATAAGTATTCAAATTTTTTTTTCTTTCTTGTGATTGTTTCTAACATATTTATAACATGATTTCTTTGTTGCTTTGTATGTCCCTCCCCCACGACATAACCCCTGCTTTCATTGTATTTGATGTTGATATAATTTGTGGAGGGGAAGGGCAAAACCAAACCGTTTAAATAGGGATACAGGTGGACCCATTGCAACAATGAGATGTGCAGTCATAATATTGAAAAACGAACTTTACAACTTTGGCCAGGCGGGGTGGAGGGAGGAGGAGAGCGGGGAGGGAGGGAGATGGGAAGGGGAAACAAAGGAGGAGGCAACAATGCTTGATAAGAAATGTACTCATTTTCTTTTCCATGTAATTGTAACCCCTCTGTATGGTATTTTCACAATAAAAAATTAAAACAAACAAACAACAACAAATGGAGTTCTGGGCTGACCCAAGCAGACATTTTCATTGCCAGTATCCTGCCCTTTGTTCTAGCCCTTGGGCTATTTTGTGCTCGTTTTGCTTTATGTTCTTCACTAAAAATAAATAAATAAATAAAATAAAAAGGAAGAAAAACCTGGGGGAATTATAAGAAAGGAATAAGTATGTTGGCTGCAAAAATGTTTAGGATCAGTTATTACTTAAAATACCTTCCTGCTGGTGTTCTGAGTTTCTTTTCCTTATCCTCATTCTTCACCACCAGTTCTTGGAATGTTTTTTAAAGGAAACGCCTGCATGGGCCTTGAAAATGGAAGTCACAGCGTCACTGCTGTGTTGCTCTTCTTGGCAGGACTGAGTTTCCTCACACATTCACTTTGCCATAGTGTAACTCTGCTTTTTCCCCCTTTCCTGCTCTGGATAAGCCCCAAGGGAAAGCTCAGAGAGATCCCAGTTGGATAAGCCCTCAGTAACATTTGTCAAATGTCTGCAGTTCTCACTTGTCCTCCTTGAGGTTTTAATTCCATTTTGTCCCAATAGAATGGGTGCTAGGTGGACATCTCTAACTACAGACTACCTCTTCCTGTCACTTCTTCAGTCAACATCTTGAGGATCTGAAATATACAAACAATGTGGTCAGAGAAGCTTGGGACTCCTACCATTGGGCAGAAATACATATTATTAAATATCTGGTTAACATATTCCCAGACATGTCTATGTATACAATTATAAGATTATAAACAAGCACACATAAAGCGAGCTATAGAGTTAAGAATTTATAAAAGTCTTTAAATATGGTAACATAAGATTCCATTTTGCAAAAACAGTTTAATCTTTAAGGTTAAGAAAACTGAACCTGTACAGAATTTTAAAATTTTCATATTTACATATTACGATTTCATATTAAAATTTTATATTATATTTCATATTAAAATATTACATATCTACATATACTATTTCATATTAAAAATTGATATTATATCCAGACAGATAGGTAACTTGGGACCATTTAGAATCATAAAGAAGAAAAATATATAATAATATTTTCTTTTAGCACCTGGTTTGCATTTAATACTACATCTTTATAAGAATATTCTATGAGTAGACACTGAAAAAATGTATAAAAGGCAAATATTTTGGTATTTAATTTTGCATTTTGTGTGTGTGTGTGTGTATACGTGTGTGTGTATACACGCATGTGTGTGCACACTACTCCTGGGGCTTAAACTCAGGGTCTGGGTGCTAAGCTTTCTCACTCAAAGCTAGTGCTCTACCACTTGAGCCACAACTCCATTTCTGTTTTTATTTTTTGTTTTGATGGTTAGTTAGAAGAGTCCTACAGCCTTTCCTGTCTGGGATGGGTTCAATGTATAATCTTCAGATCTCAGTCACCTGAGTAGCTAGGATTACAGGTATGAGCCGCTAGTGCCTGACTACCTGCATTTTTAAAATTAAAACAGAGTAAGAGGAGGAGAAGGAAGAGAAAAAGAAAGAAGAAAAAGAGGAGGTGTAGGAAGAAAAAAAAACACAGGAATGAAAAAGTTCTCAACCTTGTGCTGTGATTGCCCTGCAAGATTTTATTCTCTCTAAGTTAAGCTTAACATCATAATTTTAAACAACAGAACAGATTAGGTATTCAAACAACATTTAAATTTCTAGGCTACCGTGTCTTCCTCTATGGAAGTAATCTGATGGGTCTGGACATCGCCAACCTACTCCTCTATAGATCGGATAAGGTTTCAACATCCTTAAAGCTTCTCAAAGCCATTAAGACCCTATACCATGAACTTGGGTATGACTAAACTTGGAAACATCACATGCCATTGCTTTCAGTGATTGTTTTTGTTTAGTTTGTTTGGACATAATTAAAGTCAAGTTTGAAAATTTTTGGTTAAGTAATGTTGCTGTTTGGATATAAGCAAAATCACCCTCTGTTCCACCTCATAAGATACAGAAGAGTCAAAGTACAGAAAGAGAGCTAAGTAAGCAGAGCATTATAGTTTGATGCTGTGCCTCACACCTGTAATACTAGCTACTTGGGAAGCTGAGATATGAGGATCATGATTCAAAGAGGGCATGCATAGGAAAATCTTTGAGACTCTTTCATCTTTAATTAACCACCAAAAGGCCAGAAGTGGAGCTGTGGCTCAAGTGGTAGAGTGCCCTCCATGAGCATAAAAATTTAGGGACAGTGCCCAGGCCCTGAGTTCAAGCATAGGCACACACACACACACACACACACACATACACAAACACACCATACACACACACACACACACACACACACACGCCACAAACTTCATATTATGGACACTTAAGTAATTTCCTGCCTATATTTTGTTTTCAGCCATGAGTGTTGTTAAACACCCACAGGTTGCCTGTAAAGTTGGAGACTGTACTTTTAGCTGAATATTTGCCTTTTGAATCATTAGCTTAGCAGGTATGTGTTTCAGCCTCTTACACAAAGAGCAAGTGACGATTGGACATTTTCCACATAGTTAAAATGAAACAGGAACTTGACAACCCTGAGAAGCCGTAGCTTTCCCCAAGACCACACCATGTAGTTATGGAGTGGTATTAGTCTTCAGACTGACTTCTCTAAAGCTCAAAGTTGCCCCTACACCCAGAGATCCAGGTGCCTGTAGGCTCCCTTCTCAAAGATGTATTGCACAATGTTTATTCATTTTTGATAAGCATGAACAATCAATTGTTTAAATTAAATTAAATAGAATTTTCTGAGCAGTGACAAACTTCTCCAAGGTACACAGGCCCACTCCATGCAAGGTGCACAGACACACTCCACACGAGTTACACAGGCACACTCCACATGAGGTACACAGGTATGCTCCACGCAAGGTACACAGGCACACTCCATGCTCACTCATGAGCTTCACTTGATGTCAATTCAATAAGAGTAGAAACTCCCATTGTGCTGTGATTTAGAAAGTGTATTTGGAGAATTCCAAATTGCTGTTCCAGAAGAGCAAGGTCATTTCACTTCATTTTTCTCTAATAATAAACTTGCCCTTCATTTTTATTATTAATTGAAATATATTGCGTTGAAAGTACTCTGTTTGCTTAATTGTACTGAAAGTGACATTCAATAAAATGTTCAGTTAGAGAACAAGATACTAAATGTGCTATAAAAGGGTTTTATTTATAGAATGTAAAATGGTAAAGGCTCACCAAGGTGCTCTGATCTTTTCCCCCTTTTCCAGAAACTGATTTGTGAAACAGGCTGAATATTCTACATGTTTTATTAGCATCAATTAGTTGTACCAGGAGTTGCATTTTAATGTGTCCCAGTGTTCACATGATGTACCTTGTCCAGACTTACCTCCTCCATCACCCTCCCTCCTTTCCTGTTCCTCCTGTTCCCAAACCAATTTCATTTTCACGCATGTGCACAAAGTATTTTGACCATCCACACCTCCCTTCACTCTCTCTGTTCACCTTTCTCTTCCCACTAGTGCTCTCTTTCCTGGGCAGGGATGGCTTATATTTTGTCATTCACCTAGTCTTAGTGTACGTTTATTGTTCAAAGGAGTCACACCATGGTACTGTGCATGTACATACCCAGCATTGTAACCAGATGGCCCCATTGGCTCTCACTTTCCCATCCCCACTGTCCTCTAATCGTCAACAGCTTTCAGTGAGCTTCCTCATGCTAGCTTTATTCACAGATGCCACCAATTACCATAGTGTTCACCCCTAACATTCTTTCTCTCACCCACTAATGTCCTCATGTCGCTTCAAAATAAAAACATGCTCTATGTGTGGATGTTTATGTGGATATGTATATTTATGTAGTCTGTAAGGTTTATCTTTTAGGATGAATATCCATATGGAAGAGAAAACATGTGACCTGGGTTTTTAAGAACCTATCTCATTTCACCTAACATGATCTTCAATCCTATCCGTTTCCCTGCAAATCAGATCATTCCATCCTTCATCACAGCTGAATCATCCTCCATTGTGTGTATGTACATACACATATACACAATGTAATAGTTGCAATATATAATATAATTATATGTATATATTTCATACATGTGATATATATTCATATTTTATCCATTCATCAGTTGTAATATTTATGATATATGTGTGTTTATATGTTATATGTGTGTGTTTATATATTATACATCATATGATACATGATATATATGTATATATCATTTTCTTGACATGCACATCCATTGTAGGCATGTGCACTCTTCATAGCTAAGCCATGCCAACTAATTCTACAAGAAGCATGGATGTGCAAATACTTCTCTTGCATCCTTACTTCTTAGATATTATACACTCTAGAGTGGTATGGCTAGATCATATGGTAACTACATCATATGGTAATTATGTTTAGTTTGGAGAAATCTCCATATGTATTTCCATAGTGGTTGCACTAGTTTACATTTCTTTTCCCCTAAATTCTGGCAAATTTGGTGTGTGTGTGTGTGTGTGTGTGTGTGTGTGTGTGTGTGTGTGTGTGTGTGTGTGTGTGTGTGTGTGTGTGTGTACCAGTACAGTACTAGAACACAGTTATGTCATACTAGCTTGGATTTCTTTCTTAAAAATGGCACTCTATCACTTGAACCATGTCTCCAGTCCAGCACTTTGTTGGTTAATTGGAGATGAAGTCTTACACATTGTACTTGCATGGCTGGTCCAATTCATTCTCTCCGCTTAGTCTTCTGAATAAGTAGAATTATTGTTTGTTATTTGTGTCCTGGATGGTGCTATTCTGACTGGAGTGAGATAAAACTTTCAGTGAAAGTAATGTCATTTTTATTTGCATTTCTTACATGGCTAAGGCTATTAAACCATTTCTTCATATATTTATTAACCATTTGTACTGCGTTTGAGAACCATCTATTCAGTTCATCTGACCATTTATTAATTGAATTGTGGATGTTTTGGGAGTTCAGTGGTTTTCCCCTGTACATTCTGATCATTATTCTTAAACCACCACATCTAGAAATGGACTCAGCATTCTAGATGTGGTCTGAGTAATTCCAGTACGATACTGGTAATCACATCCACTAATTGGAACCATATCTTTCTGTCAGTGCAATGTGGAAATATGTAACTGTGAAGCTGGAGCAGGGTTTGTGGGGGCAGCTGTTCACTGACATCATCCTCTGGTTTATTTGTTAGAATCTGTGACAGACTAAATTCTCCAATGGCTTTTATTAAGGCACTGACAAATATCAAGCTAAGATGTTTTTCTATTGGCAGAGAAGAGTCAATGAGATCTTCAACTGATCTACCATTGAGCAATCAATCTGTTGATTTTGCTAAATTCAGGGTTGCATACAAGGACTTCATGCTCTCTTGGCATACGCTTGCTTGGCTGGTGCTGTACCATCTAAGCCACACTACCAGCCCAGCTTTTTGCAAGAAAATTGGAGATAAAATATCATGGCTTTAACCGTGATCTGCTGATGATAGACTCCTCAGTACTTACTATTATAAGCATAAGCCATCGGTGTAAAGCAGAAAGGGTCTCTTTTTTGCCTTTAAAATTGTTTAGCTTTTATTTTTAATATATTATCCTGAAGTACTTATCCAAAGAAAGCTTGAATTTTCTTGATATGAACTTCTACTATTAGATTCTGTTGTATAAATGCTTTAGTCTCATCTTCTTAAATTATTTTGAATGTGAATAGCAGGAGAAAGCATTCTATAAAAACATTTTTATGTGCCATGTCTCGTGTAATGATAAATTCTTTATGATAAATGACATTATAGAGATTTTACCTGCTTTAAATATTAGTTAATGTCCCCCAAAAGAAGTTCAGGTCAAAAGTGCATTTCATCAACCAGTATAAGTTGTACAACTTTCATGTTTATACTGGGCTCTTGGAAAGCATCTTGGACATTTGCTGCTCTTGTTTTTCCCCTCTTCCCTTATTTTGCCATTAAATTAAATTCAAATGTGGCCATTGCCTTCTTCTGCCAAACTCTAGTATCATTTTCATTAAAAAGCTATTTCTGCTCAGTTTATTCATATTACTTTATTTCAAAAGAACATTTTGGAATGAGATCTTTAATAGAAAGCATATCTTAAGTCAATAAAATTGAAATGGGTGGGGACCATCAGAACAGGGAGGAAATGGGGAAAGGAGAAGTTCAGGGTAATTTATGTAATCTGACTGCTTTTTGACTTCATTTCCTTGAGATTAAAGCAAAAAGAGAACTATACTGAGATATTACCATCAAAATCATTATAATCATCAGAATTTTAGAAAGTTATTTTTTTCTAAGTACTCATTCTAGTAAAATTTTCAATTGTCTGGCTTCGTAGATCTCAGACTCACACTCATACATTACATGATATAAAGAGCAATCTCACCCACATTTGCACATAAATGGAAAGCCCAGATGTAGCAACCCATGACCATGTTTGTCTTCCCAGCCCTCCAGAAGTAGAGGCAGGAAGAGCTGGATTAGGAACCAATCTATGCTTCCTAGAGAGGTCAAAGCCAACCTAAATTACAGGCTGTTGTTAACAAAGATGAAGAGAAAATAAAGTTAAAAATAGTGAGATCTATAAGGACATATGTCAGACACCTGTCATATTCTTGCATCTCCAAGAACCAGAAGTAAAATCTCTGATATGTGGCTTCCAGAAAAAGTAGGGACACTCATAAACCAAGGAAAGACACAAAAATAAATACAGACAGATATAGGCTAAAAATACATTAAAACCTATTATACATTAGATCCATAGAAAAAGCAAAGACAGGTGGAGCCCAGAGCAGCCACAGTGGATGTGGAACTTGATCACCTTCTTGCAACCACTTCCATGCATACAGGCAAGCCATACTCTGATAAGTGAGAGCCAACTGACAGTGGTGTCCCCTGCCCAGGGCGAAAGGCGGACATGAGAACAAGAGAGCAGGATGGATCTTCCTAATGGGACTACAACCCTACACTGCCATGCAGACTCATGTATATATGACAAGATCTGCCTACAAGCCTGTCTTCTGGATAGGCTGGGCAGAGCCTATAAGACCTTGCTTCAATTGGGTAGAAGACACCATGTTTACCCCCCTGCCTAGGGCAATTTAAGGCATAGAATGAGCTAACTGGCTACATTCCTAAACAAAACACCTGCCTTACCATCTATATGCTCAGTAAGCTCCATCCACCTACCTCAGGACAAAGGAAGTATCAGACTGGTGGCGTAGGTGGAAAATGGAAGAGCCTGCTGAGGACAAGTTAGGCTGGGAGGGTTGACACACGGCAACACTCAAGTTAGTGTAACATGTCCATATTTAATGTTTAACTGTAAGTGAATATTTATACTTTTAACTAAGGATATTTTCATTTGAACCGCCTCCAAAGATAATTATGTGTGTGTGTGCATCAAAATCACCTTTGATAGTTTATGGAAGTGACTTCTTTTAATCATGTAAGCTACCTTTCCTATATATAAAGCATTTAATTAGCATAATAACCTTGCCTTTGCATTTAGGGATTTATTGTTTCAGGTTGATGAGCAGTGACTTTAACAGCATTGCAAAGGGGATTGATAATACTAAGTTCTTGGTTTGCTCGATTCAATGAAATCAAGCTACATTGTTAAATTAGAACATTTAAATGTGTCCAAGTTAACAGAGTGATGCATTCCAGGTTGTGAAAAGAGATAGCTAGTTCTTGCCACATGGGAATCAGGCCTATACAAAACCCAGTGTGCTCTGTTTGCCTCCTCCTAAGGTGTGATTGATGACCTCATCTCACACAGAACACCCTCTCTGTGGGTATTTATGACAGGGGCTAACCCTTGTGAGTTACACCATTCATTCAGTCCAACTCAGTAAAACAGAATCTTCTGACAATTTAACCCGCCCTGTCTGGCTTGTTCATATGGTTATTGATACAATTTTCCTTCATGATTGCTATATTTATCCCAAATAGCCTCCTAGACTGAAAAGCTGGCACTTTAGAATTGCTCTGTATATCTGTGTGCATTTTATACATTCAGAATCTCACCAGAGAGGCACAATAAAATCAGAGATTTGGACAGAGAATAGGCAGGATCTCCTAAGAGTGGAGACACATTCAATGGCAGCCTGTCACCCTAAAGCTGAATGGTAGCAAGGGTCTCAGTGACCAGGATCCAGAAGGGAGAAGGAATGGAGGGCCCTCCCAGCAGGATTTGGGTCAGAAGTGCCAGAAACTCTACTGGCTAATTAACAGTGGGAAAGAGACAGAAGCAGGTGCCTGGGGGAAGCATCCAACATTGAGTTCTGAGGGAGGGTTAACTCAAGAAAACCCCAGTGTGAGAACTGGCGAGTGCCACTTGACTCAGAACGGAGACTCTCGTAAGGGCCCATAGGTAAGATGGGTCAGTTAGGATTCTGGAGGCCAGGCTCAATTTGGGCTGATCCTAAAGGCTGCTGGGAGCAGGGCCAGACCAGATAACTGCAGAGAAGACAGTTTATGAGTACTGAATTTAGGACACTCTGTTCTTTGAGGACTTCCACAGAAGATGGCTGATGGTTGCTTCGAGTTATATTTATGGTCGAGGAATCCTCTGTCTCCTGCTGATTATCAGCTCTGTATTTACCACCCCTTCCACCAGGCACATCTCATACGATGGGGGATTCAAAAGCAAAAAGTACAATAATCCAATCTGTTTTGATAGATGGCAAGGACACAGTAATATTGAGGATTGCACAGGTTGTTGACAACCTGAAATACCATGTCATTGAAATTTCTACTCATGAAGTATTTGAACTTTCTCATTTTCCTACCAGTTATGATGCCTGGTCAGTGGTGGCTGATGGGGAGGGAAGGGAAAGGAAGGGAAGGGAAGGGAAGGAAGGAAGGAAGGAAGGAAGAAAGGAAGGAAGGAAGGAAGGAAGGAAGGAAGGAAGGAAGGAAGGAAGGAAGGAAGGAAGGAAGGAAGTAAAGAAGGGAGGGAGGGAGGGAGGGAGGGAAGGAAGGAGGGAGGGGAAGGAGGAAGGAGAGAGAGAAAGAAGGAGAGAACCCTGGGTTTGTGAGGAGCAAAGACTTTGGGGTTATATATAATCAAGCATAATTCACTCTAAGAAGGATAATGAGGAGTGAAAAGTGCAGCAGAGTCTCAGGCTCTATAAAAGTCAGCTGCCTTCTTTCCCCCTATGTCTGACAAAATAGCATTCAGAGATGAAGAGCTGGTGATTCACACCTGTAATCCTAGCTACTCAGGAAGCTGAGTTCTAAGGACCATGATTTGAAGCCACTTGGGCAGAGAAGTCCATTGGGACTCTTATCTCCAATTAACCAGCATAAAGCTGGAAATAAACTATGGCTCAAGTGGTGGCTGCCAAGCCTTGGTCGAAAAAGCTGAGGGAGAGGAGATCCTAGTTTGAGGTTCCAAAGTTAGCACGCAGACACAGACACAGACACAGACACAGACACAGACAGACAGACAGACAGACACACACACACACACACACACACACACACACACACACACACACACACACACACAAAGCACTCAGGCTCTACAAGGCATGAAGCAGTCATTCTGTATGAAACATGGTATTATGGTATTACTCACATAGACTTTCTAAGAAATAGAAATGGTAGAAGTGAAAGATATTGCCCAAAAAGATATGAGTATGGGAAGCTTCACTTGCTATTTTGTTTTTCCCTCCTCCTTTCCTCCACCAAAATTGACTCTCTAATTATACAGATTGAAAGTGTCATTAAGTTGAAAGTTCATTAACCAGTTCATTTCAGATCCATGATATGAATCATGGATCTGAAAACTGCTCGCTTTGCAACTTTAATATTGGCTCTCAGATCCTTCCTGGACAAGACATGGACCAGAAGACACGGAACAGCCACGTCCAGCAGTGTAGTGAGAGTCAAGCAGCTCACCGGGGACCACAGAATGCATTGACAGAATGCATCCTTCAAGAGCAGCAGTCAAACATGTCACGTTATGGAGAATCCCAGCATGAGGAAACCCCAAAGAGCCTTTTCCTAAAAGCAGCGATTAAATCCAGTTTTTGATCATTATGTCTTCTTTATGTATTGTAAATTTATGTGTATATCTTTGGGATGGGGGAAAGCACAGAACTCCAGGAAAAAAGGGTGAAAAAATGCACCAGTGAATTTCAATGGACCTGGATGAAAGTGAACTATACAAGTCGTGGGTGGAGACGGAGTGAGGATCTGGGAGAGAGTGAGGGAACAGAAGACACTGTACAAAAGAAAATGTGCTCATTACCTGACTCACGTAACTGTGATCCCTCTGTATATCATCTCTATGATCATCTTAAAGTAAATTAATTTTTTAAAAGAAAAAAATAAAGGAAGAACAAAAAACCAAAACCGCGTGGACAGAAGTTTAACATTTAGTGATTCTCAGGAAATCACGATCTATAAACCAGGTCTTTGGATAATGGCGCAGTAGCAATCTTCAGAAGCACTGCAGACTTTTCACGTTTATGTATTTTGCTATTATCCTATTTTGCTTTCCCCGAATGATTCATAGTTATACTTGCCTTTTATCTTTTTACTTTCCTGTAATGATTCACAATTCTACCTGCCCACACAAAAAATGTGGACTATTGCTTCGCGATGATAGGAAAGGAAGTCAGAGCTATTATATCTTTCTTTTTTCAAGGCAGGAAGAGTTGATGGAGAGAAATTTGGGGAGTGAGACATTTACACAGAGGAGAGAGCAGAAATCTGGCTTAAATTCTATGGGATACAAAGAGAAAAAAAATCAAAGGATAAGGTTAAAATGAGATAAACTGCAAAGTTCTGGAGAATTTTTTTTTATCATTTTTAAGCCTATATATTCTCTTTTTGAAAAATGACGGAATAGTCTCTTCTACTTTATAGCATTCCTTGATAATAACTTGGATGACATACCCAGGGAATGTAGAATTGTTTCAATCATAAAATAATCCAGAAGGGAACCGTGCTCGACCTATTCAATAAATAGCAGTGTCCTTCTAGAGAGGAAGTATTTATTTTTTTAATAGATATTCGTTTGCTGGTATTCACTTCTTTATAAGCTTATCTTCTAGTAAACTCTCCAATTTTTGTGTCTGACAAAGGAAACAGGGAAAAAATCACTTCCTGTGACTTTGTACACAAATCCTTCATTGGTCCTCAGATACTTGCAGAATCTGAAGTTGTTAGGAAGAAAGAACAATTTCGGGGCCTAAATGCAAGGTGTAAAGGAGAGGACACATAAACCAATTCTAGGAAGCTCTGTATGTGAACTCTATTCTATCTTCAAGGTGTGATTTTAAAAAAAAAATCTCTTCATAAAGGTATAATTCAAGAAGCAATGATTGCATGTGATCAAATGTAAGCAAAACATCCTAACAATTGTACTCAATTTTGATTGTACCTTGACAGGTGTTTGTTAATGGTCTACAGATATAAACATTTATTAGACATTTGTTCCATTCAACCCATTTTCATTTCCTTAATTTAGGGGAAAAAATCACTGGTTTTGTTGGCAAAATCAAAGTTCTATGGTGGAAATTTGTGATTTAGTAAATATCAGCAATTCAATGAGGAGTCTAGGTACTTTTTGCTTGTTAAGCTACAGTTCACTTTGTTGAAAATTGACTTTATTGAGATAGGAACAAGTAGGTTTTTTCAATGAAATTCTTAAAGCCACACTAAATTTGAATAAATGGCAAAATTTTCATATTATTATTATTATATTCAAGCATAATGGGATTACATGATAAATTCTTAAGCAGGAAATATTACAAAACATTCTAATTTTATCTACTTTTTCTGTCATTTTGGTGTGATTATTTTTTTTTTTTTTTGCTGGTCTTGGGGCTTGAACTCTGGACCTGAGTGCTCTCCCTGAGCTTCTTTGGCTCTAAGCTACTGCTGTACCACTTGAGCCACAACGCCACTTCTGGCTTTTTTGAGTAGTTGATAAGATCTCATGAACTCACTTCCTCAGCCTCCTGAGTAGCCAGGATTATAGGTGGAAACCACCGGCTCCAAGCTAATGTGATTTTTATAAATTCTTGAAACATTGTTTCCACACATAATCACATGGCACAAATTTTACATACATTGTCTAGATTTTATATTTATTTTAATGTATCTATGTATACATTGTCTATACAGGTAAATGCTTATAAATCTAAGTATAGGCACACATTTATTCAAAATACTTGTAAACATACATATAATATTTTAGAGTAATATGAGTTATTCTGTATTTGCAGGGGATTGGCACCAAATTTAAAACCAAATTTTAAAACTAGAGATCCTTAAAATCCCTCATATGAAATGGCACACACTATTTGTTTATAACCTAAACATATTGCCTGTTACACTCTAAATCCTCTCCATCATCACTTGTAATTCCAGGGAACTCCACATCCCAGGCAGCTCTGCAGTCCCATCCCTCCTCACTAAGCAGGGAGGAGCCTGCCCTCTGCAGTGAGCATGCCCTGTGGATAGCTCTTATACATGCACCATTTGGGAAATGATGACAAGAAATGTCGGAGTGTGTGCAGTAAGACGCACCACATCGGTAAGCCTCAGCACATTCATTATCTGAGATTGGATTCAGGACCCTCTGATTTCCATTGTTTTCCAGAGAAGGTGCCAGCTGCCTGGGCTTTTGGTAAACCTCGTGCTAATCTGTTGTCACGTGTAAACATGAGACTAATGTCCCCATTTGTGATCGTCATGATCATTTGTGAGCGTCTGTGACAAGACAAATTAGAAAAACAGCGAGAAGCAAGTCAATGGATGATAGCTTCTATTCGGAAGTGAAATTTCTTTGTTCAAAAACCAGCCTTCCAAAAAGAAGCACTTGTCATGTCAAGAAATGTGTCTCATTAAAGAACTCTGCTCAGGTTTTCTTCCCACTCCAAAGCAGCATCTTTTATTTCCCCCAATTATCTCTAAGTAGTTAGACAAAGGGATTTCAAGCAACAGGTTAGTTTATGAGTGAAATACGTCTGGATCAATGTCACCCTTTCCATGATTCTTCCTCATCTATCCTAGGTTCATCCCTCCGATTACTTGCTTCCATTGTCAAATGCATACATTGAATATGTACACCTTCCTCTATCTATTTATCTCCCCACTGTCCATTGTTCACTCTATTTCTAGCAACACATGTTTCCGCTTCCTGGTATTCATTTTGTTAAATTAAAAGCTAATTGTTTAAAAGAGTTCTACCACTGGGATCCTCCCCTGCATATATCATACTTCGGTTCACATGTTTGTGCATATGACCTTATACATGTTTTCATATATGTTAACAATATAGGCCTAACTTCCACAAATGAGGGGAAAACATGCATCCTTCATCTCTCTGAACCTGACTGACCTCATTTAACATAATTTTTCCAGGTCCATCAATTTCCCTGAAAATGACATGTTCTTCCTGATGCATGTATAACATTCTATCATATAGATGCAGCATCTTTATCAAAAGTTATCAGGGAAACAGCCCACGGCTTTTAGTCCCTTCAGACACTACTATTGTAAAAGCTTGGTTTTGTGTGTTAGATGCTGGATCCTGAGTGAGGGACAAAGACACCCAGAGGCATTCAAATAGGCACATTTTGTGTGTTTGTAGCACATTGAGCTTTCTATAATGATGATCTCAAAGACAAGGGTTCTGTGAACTTAATAAACTGTCAGATTGCCTCTTCAAGGATAAGGTGTTGGAGCAAAACCTCACAGGAAAAGATAGAGTGCACTGTGTGGCAAAGTGAGGATGAGAACACCAGGCTAAGAGATGCAACGTCTTTATCAGAGGCACAGCTGTGAAGCCGGAAGCCTGATGAGTGTGTTGAATGAAGGCTGAGCTTGCATACCAACATGGCTGAAGTCCTTGAGAAAAAGAACCTTGTTGGAACCGTGACTTTGTCCTCTCTCAATTCTTTTCTCATTTGGATGATCCCCATGTTTGTAAAAACCTGCCTGCATCTTTCATAACTCACTCAACAGTACCAGAAACAGTGCCGGGCACATGATCAATTCTTGACACATACCAGTGATCCAAGAGGCACTGCACAAAAGAGCTCTGTTCATTTAAAAGGACAGAATAAAAAGGTATATGAGAATACACACACACACACACACACACACACACACACACACACACATATCCTGTATGTGTATGCTTTCATATATATACATATGTATATATATAATCATTTATATACATACATCTTTCTATAGTATGTATTGAACTTAGAACACACAGACATATAAGTATATATTATTACATTTATTATATATAGGAGTAAGTAGTTGATTTAGGGCATTAAATAAACCACCATTTGATACTATATTTTTTAAATTGCTGCACAGGTATGTAAGAAAAGCACAAGGCAAAAAAATGAATGACACTTTGCATCATTTTATAAGTTTGATTATAGGAGTAATAGTTTAGAAGGCAGTAATAAAATAAAGATTTAATCAGAGCTCACAGATGATCATATACTTACTTGTACGTCTCCACTTGCTTTTCATTTTTAGGATTGCTTTTATGAGTGTTTCTATGAAGCCTGCAAACCATGAACTGTGTCTATTTTCTAGTGTACAAAAGGGTAAATGATTTTGTACATTTTGTACAATAATAGCTCGATGTAAAGGTATAAAATAGTCTGGGGGTTTTACAGGATAATACAGCTGTTGTCTTGTAAGTTCTCAGATGTGAACACAACACATGTGCTCATTTGCTCCAACACCCATAACAGCAATGTGATTCTCCCATACACCTTTACAAGCCCACTTACTTCCATTTGCAGCAATTACTATTAGAATTTAACAGCTCTTAGAATGATGAAATAGACATTATTGTCCAAGTACTGAGTTCCTAGTGTTTTATGATTTAACTCATGTAAATCTGATGGTTAGCTCTTCCTCTTTTAAAAAATAGTATTCATATTTTCAGTCATTTTATTTTCATTGCTGCCAGATGTATCTACTCAGCCATTCTTAGCCTTGGGACAGTGGTTACTTCAATATAAGTTTGCAAGTATCTGAAGTACTGGCTGCTACGTGCTTTTAGTTGTAGGTTTTGGCTCAGATGCTCATTGTATGTTCATACTCTGGACTCACTGCAATGTCTTTGAACTATGGGTTTCTGGGTTCTGGGACAGAAAACCTTTTATAGACTGATGGCATGACTCCTGGGTTTTCCACAAACACCTACCATTTATGCTATGACTATAGCAACTCCCACATACACAAAGATACAAATGTGTTATCCAGACACTGATGTTCAACTTGAGAACACAAAGCTGCTGTCTCTCTCAGGGGGATGACAAGAATAGCCCTGTGTTATAGACAGTATATCAACTCACTGAATTCATATGTCAGTCTCTTCTTACTCTCTTTACCAAAGGACAACCCTCTTTCTTGCCAACTCAATCTACTGAGCATGACCCTTTCAGATTCTTAAGACACACAGACATCTACTCATTTCATGACTCATGGTCTTCCATGGATGCCAAGAAAAAACCTCATAAGGTAACACCTTTAAAACAGCAGCAGAGGGGAATTTTCAACAAATTATTTGACCTCGTTTTCATATGAGTACTTAAAGCTCTCATAGAAGTGTTTCAGACATTACTGTTTTCTAGAAAAAAAAAATCCCCAAACAACTACATGCTTGAATTGGCCGAAAATTTTAGGATGAAATTTGCATTAGCTAGTGAAAATAAATGAAAGGAACAGATCTGAGCCAGAAAATTCATAAATTAAATGCTACCCTCAATTAATAATATAGAAATAGGCTTAAGGTAGAATTTGGACATTGAAAAGGCAGTTGGTCTATGACATATATCTATATATAATAAATCTATAACTAATACATAGATCTGGATATGGAGAGATCTTTATCTATATATCATTTTGTGGATATATATTATTCTAGTGTTCTATTTTCTTTCTCAACTTTTTAAATTTGTTTTTAAATTTATTTTTTATTTTTCTAATAATTATTAGGTTTTTCCTTTTGTTTACACTGGATTTGGATTTTTTATTCTTACTTCAGATTTTTTTGTTTTACTGTTTTATTTTTTCAGGGGTACTGAGGTTTGAACTCAGGGCCTCATGCTTTCCAGACAAGCTCTTGATCACTGAGGCACACCTCAGGCCTAGTTAGTTCCTTTTTTGTTTCTTGAAATGTGATATCAGTGTGCTTGTGTTATTTTTTTTTCTTGGCTTGACGTTTCTTTTCTTTTCTTTTTTTTTTTTTTTTTTTGTTGTCAGTCATGGGACCTGAACTCTGGGCCTGGGCACTGCCCCTCAGCTCTTTAGCTCAAGGCTAGTGCTCTACCATTTGAGTCACAGCACCACTTTCGGCTTTTTCTGCTTATGTGGTATTGAAGAATCAAATCCGAGGCCTCATGCATGCAAGGCAAACATTCTACCACTGAGCTGCCTTCCCAGCCCTTGGCTTGACTTTTCTATTTTCTATTATCTCATGGGTCAATATGTCTTTAACTTTTTTGTTTAATCCATTACTTGTTATGAACATAGGTTTAAGTTCATAGATTTCTGGGTTTCTTTGTTTTATTTCTTTATAGCTTTATAACATTGTAATTAGACAATACAGTAGAGAGTGCCAGTCATATTAGGCATGATAAGATTTATTTAGTGACCTAACGAATGATTTATTCTCAAGAATTTTCCATGTGTGCTTGAGAATAATGTCTATTTTCGTGATGAAAGTAGGGCACTGAGGAGCCCTGCTCATGTTTGACTGCGGTCCAGTTCTCCCTTCAGCATCTGTTTTACATATTTAAGTGCATTGATGTTGGAGAATATGTGTGTGTGTGTGAGGGAGAGAGACAGACAGACAGACAGACAGACAGACAGAGAGGGAAAGAGAGAGAGAGGTGGCAATTGTTATATTCTCTTCATACATTGGCATCTTTATATCTTTATTATAATGTTCTTCCCATCTGTTTTAAAGGATTTTGGTTAAAATTATATTAGCTAATATAAATACCGTCACTCTTGCTCTCTTTTGGTTACCATTTTTATGGAATGTATTTCTTCCATCCTTTCAGTTTTGGTCTGTGTGCCCTTACAGTTAAAATGAGAGGCTTGTGGAGATCATGCTATGTTATCTTACTAGATATTTTTATTTAATCATCCTATGGCTTTTAATTGGATAATTTAATACATTTAAGGATTTTTATTTCAATTTTGTTATCTATATATTAAGTTTTCTTCTAATCTTGTTGTTTTTAACATGGTTTGTTAAACTTTTGTAATGTTATTCTATTATTCCTTTCCCTCATATGCATCTACTAGAAAAAAATTTTGTTAGATTGGGGTTAGCCTAAATAGTTTTAGTTATCACATTTTAAGATAATGAACACTTAATTTCATGTAAAATACTTCAGGAAAGTTAAATATTTAGTAGAAATTCTATGTCCTGTGATTACATTGTCAGTGAGATTATCTGAAGTCCAGTGAGAAGATCCAGCTTAATCCAGATGATTCTTTGCACTAACACATGAGACATCTAAACCAGAGCAACCCTCACCACGTCTACTCTTTTCCATCACGCTCTACTTTGTAAAATCATCGTGTGGCTTTTGAAGGATGTTTCAGTAACAATTCATTTGGATATAAATAGATATATTTCCAAATCAGATATGATCAATTTAAATGGATGACACAGTGGGAAGATATCCTGTTTTACTTTCCATCTAATTTTACTCTCATTGAGAATTAAAATGTGGGAAATATATAAGAAATTTTCCGAAGGAAAATACTAAATTTCTACTATTAACAAAAAGCTTGAATAAGTTTAAATATTTGGGGAAAAGTTCAGAAAAGATTAGAAGCTGACAGACACAGAGAAATAGTAGGAAGAAAAAACTGAAAAAGAGAAAGAAAGAAGATGGAAGGAAGAAAAAAGGAAGGAAGGAAGGAAGGAAGGAAGGAAGGAAGGAAAGAAGGAAGGAAGGGAAGGAAGGTAGGAAGGCAGGCAGGCAGGCAGGCAAGCAGAGTGTTTGTTTTGATAATTAATCCCAAAGCTTCACACCATGAAACTACGTCCCCTTCTACCATGAAACTATATCCCCAGCCCCAAGAGGGCTACATATATTTTTAAATGAATTATCTCAAGTAGAAAAGAGGAAAGACATCGTAGCGGGGCAAGTACATGAATTCATATTTTCACAAATTCAAAGTGCAGAGCTAAGCTCTTTGCCACATTTAGACCTATTTTTGTCAAATTAAGATTATTCTATAAAGAATCCCAAGAAAGGGGAAGACAGAAGGAGAAAGTGAGGAGACCAGAAGCATCCACTTCGCAACAACTGCACCTTTTCTTTTCTATTCTTCTTTTATTCTTTTTTGTCAGTTGTGGGGCTTGAACTCAGAGCCTGGGTGCTGTCCCTGAGCTCTTTTGCCCAAGGCTAGTTCTCTACCACTTGAGCCACACAGCGCCACCTGTGTTTCTTGAGTGCATAATTGGAGATAAGATTCTCATGGGGATTTTTTCTTTTTTTTGGCGGTTGTGGGTCTTGAACTCTGGTCCTGGGCGCTGTCCCTCAGTTCTTCAGCTCAAGGCGAGCACTCTACCACTTGCGCCACAGCCCCACTTCCATCATGGGGATTTTTCTGCCTGGGGTGGCTTCAAACCTCAGTCCTCAGATCTCAGCCTCCTGAGCAGCTAGGATGACAGGCATGAGCCACTGCAGCTTAGCTGTAGGTGTGCTTATGTAAGAGTGAACGAAATACACAGGGTTCCTTCCCACAAGGAGAAAAGCAGAGACTGTGCAAAGATGACACCCCTTGATTGTCATCATGAAGCTGAGAAAGCAGACTAGAGGCGAATGAGCCATGGGGCAAGTGGTAAACCCCATTGGCTGGTGAAGGACATGGCATATGTCCCAAAGACGTGTCTGGAAAAACGTTTCCTGGAGAAGCTGCAGGATGGCTGTGTCGGAGTGAAAATGGAACTAGGCGGCAGCCGAGGGCCAGCGGAGGGTGGCCTGCGTGCGTGCCCACCGCCGGGACACGCAGGGGACTCCTGCAGCCCAGTCACTGCTAGCTGTATGAAGGAGAGTCTGGACAGAGATGGAGCCAAGGTATAAAGAGAAAAATCGGAAAGGTTCTATAGGTACCCCTTCCTCTTTACATGTTTGAATCAAACTGTGGTACATCAGGGCAAAGTTTAGCAAGAATATATCTTAGGGAAGACCCGAAATAAATTGTAGGAAAGGATATTTTAAGGTTGCTTTGAACATGGGACAAGGGTGAACCAATTCAGCAGTGACACTCACTAGACACGGTGGGGGAAATGAACTTTAAAAACTTGGGGGGAAGGGGAGTCCACAGGAAATAACTGGGAGAAAATGAGGGAGGGGTAACACTGTTCACCGAGAAATGCACTCATTTCCTGACTTAAGTAATTGCAACCCCTCTGTACATCACTTTTACAATAAAACTGAAAAAAAGTTTAAAGTATTTTTTAAAGTTGCTTTGAAGCCTTCATTCAGCAGAGAATGCTCACATAGAGTTTACCGTGTCTATGAATGAGGAATATCACAACCAATACGATCCAATGTAGACATCATATATCGAATTTTGAAATGAAATGATGGTGGGTGATTTTAGCAAGAACACTTGTGGTGAATACCAGTAGAAAGAAGATTGTAGCAAATTGAAATCTAATTTAGTAAAATTTAGTTAATTTAGTAAAATTTAGTAAAATCATGTACCCAACAACTTCTCCATGCTCCTGACTGAAAGGAAAGTAAGAATGCAGAGAGAATCTACACAGGTGATAGTATGCAGATGTGTTTGCTATTTGTTGTTTTCATGCTGCTTTTGAAAGAACAATAGCAATTAAAAATCAATAGCATTCTGAAGCACTGTTTGGCTTATGTTAATAGGATAGTGATAATTTGAGATTGGGAAAGAGCTTTGAGATCATCTAATCTGCTTTTCACATTTCATAGATGAAATGGAGGATTAAAAGCTGAGATTTTCTAGTGATTCATGTCAAAACCTACACTAGCTGACATCGTCGGTCCCCAGGGGAAACATAAACTGTATTTGGCTCTGACCTAACTCTTTCCTTCCTTTCTCCCTGTGCCCCTCCTTTCCTTCCTTTGTCTCTACATCCTTTCTTCCTTCCAGACTTGAAATGTCTTGCTTGTTCTATCCACTGCACCCTAAATGAAGCCTATAAAGGAAGCCATGCCCACAGAAGTTACAAGGGAGAGGAAAAAGTACCATACTATAATGCATACATATCCATGCCTATAAGCCATATATTAAGAGAACAGGCATTGTGGAACTATATGATTGTGACCCCAAGTCTACATTTTACTTTTTTTTTTTTACTTTTGTTGGTGTGAACCTGACATTTCGGTATAACTGTTGTGGTTTCTTTTTTCAATAATATGTAACTTATTTTGAAAATAAAACTGTATAAAAATAGGGCATTTTCCTTATACAACGAATTTAAAAGCCAGCTGGCTGTAGATAAGGTGTGTTGCTAATACTACAAAACTAACCAATAATTCTTCAAATGGGGTCATTTGGAAATGATGTATATTATAGCTGTGTTTTTTTTCAAATTTTCAATGAAACTGAAACTATCCCTTCCATCCTTTTAAGTTGTGAAGCCCAGCATAATAGAAAAAGGGAGGAGGAGAGAAGAAAAAAGAAATATATAGGAGCTATCCATGATGGTTTCTTTGATGTGCGGCAACTGCACTGCCACCAAACTATACCCCAGCCCACCATTCCTTCATTTAACACAAAAGAAGAAAACAGCAAAACAGCGAGTAGACTCCTGCTGCATAGCGGCAGCCACAAAAGATTATAAAGGACTACTTTCAAAACCTATACTCACTAAAGAAGAAAAATCTAGAAGAAATGGACACATTTCTAGAAATATCAAACTGCCTAAACTGAAACAAGAAGATACAAACCAGCTAAACAAACCAGTAACACCCAACAAGATAGAGGAAGTAATCAGAAGTCTTCCAACAAGGAAAAGCCCAGGCCCAGATGGATTCTCCACTGAATTCTATAAGACTTCTAGAGATGAACTAAACTAACACCAATACTCCTCAAGCTTTTCCATGAGAGGGAGCAATCCCAAACTCATTCTATGAATCTGATATTCTCATCCCGAAACCAGGTAAGGATCCAATAAATAAAGAGAACTACAGTCAAGTTTCTCTGATGAACACTGATGCAAAACTCCTCAATAAAATATTAGCCAACAGAATTAGGAAGCAAATTAAAAAAATCATACATTATGACCAAGTAGGCATCATCCTACATCAGATGCAAGGCTGGTTTAACATACTCAAGTCAATAACTATAACTCACCACATCAACAGAACCAAGGACAAGAACCACATGATGACTCAGAGATACAGAAAAAGTGTTTGACAAAAATAAATAAATAAATAAATAAAAAGTGTTTGACAAAATACAGCATTCATTCACGTTAAAAGTTCTGGAAAAGGGGCTGGGAAGGTGGCTCAGTGGAAGAGCGCTTGCCTTGCATGCCTGAGGCCCTGGGTTCGTTTCCTCAGCACCACATAAGCAAAAAGAAAAAAGCCAGAAGTGGCACTGTAGCTCAAGTGGTAGAGTGCTAGCCTTGAGCTGAAGAGCTGAGGGACAGCGCCCAGACCCAGAGTTCAGGCCCCACAACTGGACCCCCCCAAAAAAAATAAGTTCTGGAAAAACTAGGAATAGAAGGAACATTCCTTCTATATAATAAAGGCTATATAATGCAGACCAACAGTCAACATCATACTGAATGGGAAAAACAAACCATTTCCCCTAACCATTTCAGGAAAAAACTTAAGGATGCCCACTCTTCCATCTGTCTTCAATATAGTTCTAGAATTTTTAGCCAGAGCAATAAGGCAAGCAAAGAACATAAAAGGAATTCACATAAGGAAAGAAGAAATTAAACTACCACTATTTGCAGAAAACATAATCTTATACCTGAAGGACCCCAAAAACTCCATCCTGAAGCTTCTAGAACTAATTAACCATCTTAGCAAAGTAGCAGGCTACAAAATGAATTCACAAAAATCAGTAGCCTTTCTGTACGCCAACAATTCGCAAGCAGAAAGGGAAATCATGAAAACAGCCCCATTTGCAATAGCCTCAAAAAAAAAGAAAAGAAAAAAACCTAGTGATCAACCTAGTAATAGATCTTTGTAATGAAAACTATAAAAATCTAAAGAAAGAAACCAAAGAGGACAGCAGGAAACGGAAAGACCTTCCATGTTCATGGATAGGTAGAATTAATATTGTAAAAATGGCCTACTGAAGCTGTGAATATAGCTTAGTGGTAGAATGCATCCTAGCATGCTTGAAGCCTTGGGATCAGTTGCTCAGTACCACATGAACTGAAAAAGATGGAAGGGCACTGTGACTCAAGTAGTAGAATGCTAGCCATGAGCAATAGAATCTCAAGGCCTTGAGTTCAAGCCCCAGGACTGGCAAAAATAAATGACCATCCTACCAAAAAGGATATATAAATTCAATGTAATCTCCATCAAAATCCCAATTATGTTTTTTACTGAGATAGAGAAAACAATCCAAAAATTCATATGGAAGAACAAACTTCCTAGAATAGTCAAAGCAACTCTATGCAAAAAAAGTGCAGGCGGTATCATGACACCAGATTTCAAACTCTACTACACAGCCATAATAAATAAACCAGCGTGGTACTGGCATAAAAGTAGACCTGAAGATCAATATAACAGATTAGAATATCCAGAAATAAAACCACACACCTATTGTCACCTGATATTCGATAAAGGCGTCAAAAACATACAGTAGAAAAGTCACAGCCTCTTCAACAACTAGTGTGAGAAAAACTGGGCAGCCACATGCAGAAAATTCAAAATGGATCTGCTTTTCACCACAAACCAACATTAACTCACGGTGGACTAAAGACCTCAATGACAGACCCCAAACTCTGAAACTACTAGACAAGAGAATAGGAGACACATGAGAACTTTAGAACATTGAGACTTTCAGGAACTTCCTGAACAGAGTCCCAGGAGCACAACAGATAGGATAGAGACTTGACAAGTGGGACTACATTAAAACTAAAAGATTCTGCACAGATAAGAACATAATTACTAAACTAGAAAGACAACTGGCCAATTGGTAAAAGTTCTTTACCAGCAATATATCACACAAAGGACTAATATCCAATACATACAAGAAGCTCAAGAAACTAACCCCTCCTAAACTTAATACACTAATTACTAAATGGGCAAGGGAGCTAAGAAGAGATTCTCAGAAAAAGAGGTAAGAATGGCAAAGAAATACGTGAGGAAATGCTCATCATCCATGGCCAATAGAGGAAATGCAAATCAAAACAACCCTGTGATATCATCTTACCCCAGTTAGATTGGCCAACACTTTGAATTCTAACAACAAATGTTGGCTGGGATGTGGGGGAAAAGGTACCTTATTGTATTGTTGGTGGGAATGTAAACTAGTACAACCACTCTGGAAAGCAGTCTGGAGGTTCCTCAGGCATCTACCCTGAGCATCATGAGCCAGGATATGATAAGAACACCTGCACATCCTTGTTCATTGTCACACTATTCACATTAGCCAAGATATGCAAACAACCCCGACGCCCCACTACAGATGAGTGAATCCAAAATATGTGATATTTATATACAATGAAATTTTACACAGACACGAGAAAGAATAAAAGAATGTCATTTGCAGAGAAATGGATGGACTTAGAACAAATCATTCAAGTGAGGTAAGCCAAGACCAGAGAGAGAAATAGCACATGTTCTCTCTGTTCTGTGGGAGTTAGTCCTAAAACACACTGGGATATGACAAATTACCCAGAATTCCAGATACTCATATACAGTGAGACTAAAGAAGATAGTCTTAGGAGAGAATCAGAAAGCTGCAATACCCAAGCACCTCTTCAGATGCATATAAAATAATACACATACTGAAATGAATTCCCAAGATTTGGAAACAAAAGACCTTTTTCTTGATGATTTTTCAATTGCTGATCACTCTGATTACTTTATGTAAGACGTATTAACTTGCACATCTGTGGAAGGACAGAGAATCATAGGAAAAACCAGTGAAGAAGGGCAACAATGGTGCACCCTGGCTGCACAGGCCATTGGGGAAAGTGAACTATGCAATATGTGGGCGGAGAGGGGAGGGAGGGAATAGGAGAGAATGAAGGAACAGATGACACTAAGCAATAGAAAATGTACTTATTACCTGATCTACATAAAGGTAACCCTGCTGTATATCACCTTTAAAATAACAATAATTTAGAAAAAAGAATAACTGAAACTGTGGAAAATCACCTTTTTCTAGTGATGAAATTTTAGCATTAAAAAAATTCAGTTCTAAAAAATCAGACATTAGGCAAGCTTAGAAAAATATACAGGACCTAAAAACCTTATAAGACCTTCTATTCTTAATTGAGCCAAAATGTATGAATTATAGCATCACTGAATTTAGAAAAGGAAAATGGTCTATTAGGTCAATTAATATTTCCCTGGGTAGATTTGAAAAATTCCTTCTAGTATAAGTAAGTCTGATTTTGAAAGTAGTATATGATGATGTCTCTTATGACATTCTGAAGAAGCAACTGGCCTCCTTGACCTTCAAAGAAGACACTTACTAGCACCAAAATGGATCTATCTCCATCTTTCTCCCTCTCTCTTTCCCTCCTTCCCTCTCATCTTCCTTCCCCCTCACACACACACTCTTCTCTCCTTCTCTGTCTCTCTCTATGTGCTGGTAGTGGAGCTTGAACTCAAGGCTTTGCATTCTTGCAAACTTCAGTTAGTTAGTTTGTTGGTTTGTTTTAACTCAAAGATGACACTTTAGCATTTGAGCCACACCTCCACTTCCAACTTGTTACTCTTCATCGAACATAGAGTGTCTTGGGTTTGTCTCCCTGGGCTCTCTTTGAATGGCGGTCCTCAAATCTCATACTCCTGAGTAGCTAAGATTACAGGTGTGAGCCATCATGGGCACTCATATGTAGAAGAGAGATCTAAATTCTAAATATATGTGAAAATATATACAGTCATATGCATACATGCACACACAAATTACTAAAGAATGGTGTACTCAGGTAGGATTTCAGTGGTGTAACTCCTCTGAACAACAAACTTACAGGTTATCAGAATGAATATCTGGAAGCTGGCACAAGTGGTTGTGGTTGGCAAAGGTCAAGTAGGGGCAGACAAATAAAAAGAGAAAGAATGGGCCAAAACATTCATTATATTCAATGTACATATGTGAAAATTGAACCACATAACATGAGAGGATGGATGGTGTAGGGAAAGTTGGGCGAAGGATGGAATGGATGATGTTGATCAAGGCTAATGCTCATAACCTCACTTATTGAATAAAATTCCCTTTGTACAGCAATTTAAAATGAGATAAAAATGTAAGAAAATCCACCACCTGTGTAACAAATTCTAATCTTTCCATTCTTAGTCACTTTATGACATTGTAATGTTATCTAGGAGCTTGCAATATTTACATCATTTGAATCTGCATGGCACAGGCACTGTGTGTTAGGTAGCGTCTGACCATCTTCTGTCAGCTTCATTCTCAGTGACTTTGTGACTATCTTGAAATGCAGAAATGATGCCAACTAGGACTCACTGGGCTCTGAAAAACCAGTGAGTGCACAGTCACTATCATTTAATCTGTTTCCAAAACTAAAAATAACTTGGAGAACTTGGAGAAATTAACTTAAGCAGATAGAAGTTAGGATAAGATAAGGCTAAGAGCTCATCAAATAGAAACTTTCTTTATTTCTCAGCAAAGTTGTAATGTTTTCTTTATTCTCAGACTAAATATTTTATAAGGCAGATCCATTTCTGATTCAGGGGACTGATTGGGAAGCAAACTGCAGAGACTTCAATCTTATAAGGCAGAATGTTTTTCTGGCCTCTCAAACAAGATTTATATTATTCTTATTTGGGAGGGGATAAAGATAATGTTCTATTCCATGAAAAGATCTGCTTAAAGACACAGCTAATTGCTGTGATATCTGTATTGAACCTAGCCAGTTTGTCATCAGAGCTTAAACACAGAACTGCTGTTTTCAACACCTCCCATCCTCCTGTATGTTATGGTTCTGTAAGACTGTCTAAATAGCAGAAAATACCAGGCAGATTGAGAATACCAAGTGCTTAATCTTAGTCAAGAAGCCACATCATCCTCACTAAATGAAAAAGAACCATCTGCTTCAGGTATCAAGTATCTAAGAAGAAAATTGACATTTCTAGCAGAAAATGTCATGTAGTACCTTTATTGTGCCAGGATGGATGAGCCACATTTCCTTGCAAGTGGACTAGTTTTCTGTGCAGGGAAACTTACAGTTGTTATTTGTAAAAGCACACCCCTTGCTGATCTTTCTGTATTAAAGAGGCAATCCATGTAACAGGAAGTCACAGAGAGGAGAGGGTGGAGGGAAGATGGCAGAAAGGGAGCAGGGAACAACTTAATGCTCTTTCTCTGAAGAAGCTGAGTTTTAGGGTCCCAGTAGGTACTTCACATCTACAGAGTCACACCAAGTAAACTGCAATTATACAGAGATACACACCAACAAAGAAAGTTATAACCGATCTGCAGAGGAGCACAGAAACCAGAGAAGAATGGCCTGTTGAGAGGTCACCTTGGGGCAGCTGGGCCTGCAGCTCTGCATCGGCCTTTAGCATGGAGATTGCAGGGCCCACCTGTGACAAAGGAAAAATGAGACCTCATAGCCCAGCCAGGGGCGGAGACAGTACGCCACATTGCCTTTGGTTGGAAGCATCACCAGGAACCTTGAGTATCTGCCAGAGACATCCTCCACCCCCCACCCCTCCCCCGACCTCCCAGGGAACAGCATCCAGACTGGAACTCCGACCCCTTCCTGAAAAGAGCACCATTTTTGAAAAGGGCAAAGAGGCTGACAGAACCCCTGGCTAGAAAGGCTGGCTGGAGAAGCGGCGCCATTTTTGAAAAGGGCAAAAGAATCTGAGGCTCTGGCTCCAACAAAGCCTGGCCCCACAGCAGGGAGCCAGCACCTGCCACATTTCAGCCCATGGGCTGAAGACCTGCGAATTACAAAACCCACAGTCTCTAAAGTCTCACAGAAAAACAAACAAATAAACAGGTTTTGTAAACCTCGTGTAATTCCAGGCTGTGCACACTCTACACGGAGGAACACAGCGATTCCAGATCAGCCACAGCCCCATCCCACACCCAAGCACTCTGCACAAGCTTGGCCTTAGCAAGGGACATCTCCTACCTGGGAACTCAGCTCCCGCTCCCCGGTGCCACCTCCTCTACCTTGGGAAGATTCCAATCTCTGACTTCTCAGACAAACTGATTGGAGAATTCATCTCTTCTCTTTGATTTGTAAGTAACAGACAGGCCTTAAAAATAGCTATTTCCCAATTTTACTGAGACCTGGAATCTAGGTAACAGTCAATCCTCCACATCAACAAGATTTCAGAATCCATTAATGCACTTAACAGTGCTAATCCCAACATAACAAACATCGGAGACGCCTCCTACCTGGGAAATAATTGATCCCCAGGTGCTACCCAGATCTTGACCAAAGGACAGCTGCAGATTTCAATAACTAAAACAGAGACTCTACTAAAGACTGCATACCCAACATTGTCCGACACATGGTTCTCCTAAGCAAATTGGAGAACTCAGTTTTTTTGTTTTTGTTTCCTTCTTTCTGTTTTATATTGACTTGTTTAGTTATAGATATATAATGATTGTTAAGCCTATAGTTGTGTGCAAACTTAATTCTGGCTATATTTTTGATTGTTTAATTTTATTATTTTTTTTTTAGTTTTAGCTTTTCCGTTTTAGATTTTTCTTTCTTTTTCTTTTTTCATTTTTATTATTCTTTAATGTTTTTACTTTTATTTTTCTATTTCTTTTAATTTTATTTATTTTCCAATTTTTCTGGCCTTTGTCTTGTTCTTTCTTTATTCCTTTGTTCCCTTATAGTTTGTTAGATTGTTTTTGCCTCTATTTTTATTCTGTCTAGTTGGCTCATACTGTTATCTTTGTGGTTTGCTTTGTTTTGGTTTATCTAGACCTTTAAAAACTTAAAAACACACATAGATCCAAACACACTGATTGTTGGTTCCTTCAATACAACACTGTCTCTGCTGAATAGATCATCCCAGCAAAAAATCAACAGAGATACCTCAGACATAAATAATTGCATTGAACAGCTAGACTTCACAGACATCTACAGACTATTTCAACTAGCAGCATTAGAATATATGTTCTTCTCAGCAGCTCATGGAACATTCTCCAAAACAGATCATATTTTAAGATACAAAGCAAATCTGTACAAATAAAGAAAATTGAAATTATATTCTGCATACTGTCATACTAAAATGGAATAAAATTAGAGCTCAAAACCAAAATCTGGGCTGGGAAGTTGGCTCAATGGTAGAGAGCTTGCCTTGCATGCATGAGGCCCTGGGTTTGATTCCTAGCACCACATAATCAGAAAAAAGCCGGAAGTGGCACTGTGGCTCAAGTGGTAGGGCTCAAGCTTTGAGCTGAAGAGCTGAGGGATAGCACCCAAGCCCAGAGTTCAGGCCCCAGAACCATCAAAATTTTAAAAAAAAATCCATCACAGAACAACACATTGTTGAATGACTATTGGGTCATTGATGAGATCAGAACATAAATTCAAACATTTATGGAATTTAACAAAAAATGAAAAAAAAAACATCGACCAGCTCCTCTGGGACACAGCAAGGGCAGTACTCAGAGGAAAATTTATAGCTCTGAGTGCCTACATTAACAAATTAGAGAAGTCTCAAAAGAACACTTTAATGATGCACCTTAAGTTCCTTGACAAACAGGAACCAGTTAAACCCCAAACGTGTGGACAGAAACAAAAAATCAAAATTCAGTCAGAAATAGATGAACAAGAGACTAAAAAATCATAGAAATAAATGAACAGGAGACTAAGAAATCATAGAGTCAACAAAACAAAGAGCTGGTTCGTTGAAAAAAAATAAGAAAATTGACAGGCCTTTGGCAAATCTGACTGAAAAAAAGAAAACATCCAAATGAACAAAATTAGAGATGAAAATGGGAACATCACAACAGAAGCCAGCAAGGTTTTGAACAAGATTCTGAACCTTGTGCTGGGATGTAGTTCAGTGGCAAAGCGCTTGCCTAGCAAGTGCAACATCCTTGGTTCGATCCCCAGTACCAAAAAAAAAAAAAAAGAAAGAAAAGAAAAGACAATAAAAGAAAAGATTCTGAACCTTTAGGTTAACAAATGGGAGAATCTGGAAGAAATGGAAAAATTCCTACAGAATATTGACGTGCACAAACTAAACCAAGAAGATTGAAATCAACCAAATAGACCCTGACAGTAATGAAATAGAAATGGCAATGAAAGCTCTCTCAGACAAGCAAAGACCAGGACCAGGTAGATTTACAGCTGAACTCTAGAAGGCCTTCAAAGGAAAACTCACTCCAATATTTGTCAAACTCTTTAATGAAATCAAAGGAGAAAGATCACTTCAAAACTCTTTCTATGAAGTTAGCAAAACTCTCATCCAAAAACCAGAGAGGGACCCATCAAAGAGGAGAATTGTAGACTTATTTCTTTGATGAATATTGATGCAAAAGTTCTTAATAAAATTCTGGCCAACTGAATTCAACAACTAACTAAAAACAATCATACTCTATGTCCAAACAGGATTTATTCCAAGGATGCAAAGTTGGTTTAGTATACACAAGTCAATTAATATAATTCAACATATCAATAGGAGCAAGGACAAGAATCACAGGATCATCTCATTAGATGCAGAAAAAACATTTGATAAGATACAACAATTTCTGGAGAAACTAGGAATCCATGCAATAGTCTTCAATATAATAAAGGGTATATATGACAAACCTACAGCTAGCATTATACTTAATGTTGAAAAGTTAAAAAGATATTTCTTCTAAAATCAGGAATGAGACAAGGATGTCAGCTTTCTCCACTCCTGTTCAATATAGTATTGGTATTCCTAGCCAGAACAATAAGGCAAGAGACACACATAAAGAGGATCCAAACAGGGAAAGAGAAAATAAAGCAAAACTCTCCCTCTATATAGATGACATGATCTAAAAAACCCCATAGATTCCTCTCCCGTGTTGCTAAAGCTGATCTGGAACTTTGGCAAAGCAGCAGCATATAAAATTAATACACAAAAATAAGTAAGTTTTCTATATGCCAACAATGAAAAAAGCAACTCCTATTGTAATAGCCTCAAAAAAAAAACACCTAGGAATCTGATAAGGGATCCAAAATCACAGCCTCTTCAACAAATGGTGCTGGCCAAATTGGTTTATACATGTACAAAAAACTGAAGTTAGATTCTTTTTTTTCCTCTTCTTTTTGGGGGGGGCGGGGTCCAGTCGTGGGGCCTGAACTCTGTGCCTGGGCGCTGTCCCTCAGCTCTTCAGCTCAAGGCTAGCACTCTACCACTTGAGCCACAGTGCCACTTCCAGCTTTTTTCTTTTTGCTTATGTGGTGCTGAGGAATCGAACCCAGGGCCTAAGGCATGCAAGGCAAGCGCTCTACCACTGAGCCACCTTCCCAGTCCCTGAAGTTAGATTCTTATATATCATTCTGCAGCAGACTCAATTCCAAATGGCTCAAAGACCTCAATGTAAGGCCAGATACCATGAAAATATTACAGAAAAGCATAGACGAAACATTCAGGCTCCTAGGAATGATCCAGAATCACAAGCAATCAAAGAAATACTGGATTAATGGGATGACATGCAACTGAAGAACTTCTGCATAGCAAAGGACATAACTACCAAGATAAATCCAAAGCCCACAAAATGGGAGAAGATCTCTACTAGCTATGCATCAGACAAGGGCCTCAGAGCTCAAAAAATTAAAACCTCAAAAACAAATCCTCAAAGAAACAACTATCTAATTAATAAATGGGCTAAAGACTTAAAGACTTATCAGAAGAAGTAAAGGTGGCCTATAGATACATGAAGAGATGTTCAACATTTCTGGCCATAAAAGAAATGCAAATCAAAACAACAATGAGATTCTACCTCATCCCAGTTAGAATGACCATTATCAGAAAACTAACAATAATAGATGCTGGCAAGGATATTGACCCATTTCTAAGGAAATGGAAAAACTTGGAAAAAATTATACCAAATAAAGTAAGCCAGACCCAAAGATGCATAGACTGCATGGTTTCCCTTATTTGTAATAATTAGAATGTGCCTATAAATCTACAAGCAAACCCAATAGATAGTGAAAGATAAATAATTTCATCTGGACATGATTAATTAAACAGCAATCTAAACATTTATACAGAACAAAAGAGGCCTTGATTTGCCTGTGATTCAACATGAATGGAAATGATGAACCTGATACCCAGGTGCATGGCTGAGGACAACCTTGAAATGGTTCTTTACCATCTTCTGTACAACCTGTCCATGCTCCAAGTTTTTGCTGTCATCAAATTTTCCATGTCTGTTGAAGAAATGTATCTCTATGGCCTCACTAACCGGTCATTTGCTTTATAATATTATCATCATTTATCAAGGTGCATTGTATTCATAAACTGATTTGTTGAACAGCAACTCCTTTATACAACTGCTTAAAAAGATAATAAAAATATTTTTAAAATAATACCAGCCATATAATGCAAATAAGACAGGGAACATGGAAAATAATATTCAAGTTAAAACAGTAGTACAGTGAAATAATACTTTCAGTAAGAGCTAAATTCAGTAGTTCAAGGGTAGCACATTATCAGAACTTAGTGAGTATATTGTATTTCAAAAAATAATAAGAAACTTCTAATCACATATAAAAATACTGCAGAAGTAGCGTGTTCAACTAGAAAGCCAACATTTGAAAACATAAGTAAAAGAAATCCACTTAAATTAATAAAACTTAGTGCTATCCAAGTCATGTCTGAGTTTAAATGCAATTGACTCCTTAAGTCAGTATCGTATTAGGGGGAAAATATAAAATGATCTTAAATGCTTTCATTTTCAAGTATCCAAGGGAAAAGGCACAGGAAATTAAGGTATAAGCATTCAATCAAATCCAGATTTGAAAAATAAAAGGCGGAATCTAGTGGCAAAAGTCTATTCTGGATGTGTCTGAAGGAAATATTACTCTGATAATCCATGAAAGTTGGCTGATTTATATTACAGAATGCTTTATATCGACTGTACCAGTTCTGTGAACTGTTCCTTGATGTCTCGTCCTCTGAATCAACATGTCCCGTGTGTCTGTTCTAAAATATTCTGTGTTAGAATTCAACACCTTCAAGTGCCTTTAAGATTCTCTTCCCCGCAGGGTTAACTGTGAGCCATGTTCAATGTGACAGAAGACAGCGAGGTTTTTTACTTATATGTGTCCTTAAGACTTTTCCTCAAAAAGTTTTCAGAAGTGATCTGATAGTTGTATCACCACCAATGGTTTACAACCATTTGTCTTCAGTACACTAGGCCCATCCAGGTCATTGTTTTCACTTGTGTAATGTAGAGCCACTGCCTCTAAGGATTCACTGACAAGATCATCGAAATGGTAAACAAAACCCAGAAAGCAATGAAAACCAACTCCTCAGCTTACAAGCTAAGTTCAACCACCATTTTGATTATTGGAATTCAGTGTTTCCATCCTTAAAGCAAAGAGATATTACTTTAAAAGACTTGTTTGAAATACTAAGATTTCCTGTGTGAGAGATTTGGAAGAATGTTCTGCATTCAGTGTGTAAAGTTCACCTCTAGTTCTAATTCAGTCTATCTAGAGATTGTGTTCAGGGATAGCCAAAACTCAGGGAGCTAGCTCACTTACCTACCATAGGAGCACATCACTCTACTATGTTGGCAGAATAAGATGTTTTCCTAACTTTTACATTCTTTTTGTTAGAGTCCTTCTAAATTTTACAATTTAAATTTAACAACTTAATCTTTTGGAGCCTAATTTCTTTTGTCTAAACTATAAGAAAATTATTATAGTGTGTATGAAGGCCTAGTACGTAAGAGATACTCAAATAAATTAAACTGTTACAATAATTATTAAAGGCTATGAGTTCAATCCTCTCCCCTTTTACTGAAAATCCTTCACATTTAATATGTGAGCATTGTGCTTCTCTTTATCTTAAAAACTGCAAAGTTTCTGGAAGAGAGCAGCAAAACTCAGAATCAGGGTACAATTCCTTGTGAAGGCAAGTTTGAGATGAATTATTATAAACTTAGGTTGTATTTGTTGCTCGCAGGTCCTTTTCCAAGTAATTCCTATAAAGGATTAAGCCCAGAGTCCTTAGCCCTGTCTATAGAACCAACGAGGTATGAAATAACACTGTGATTACTCTTCTGACTTATTTCCTTTCACAAACTACAAGCTCCAGGCATATGGAATGATTTAAACTTTCATATTTCAATGGTTTTTACATTTCAATCTCATAACATACTTGAGAACAGTTTAAGCTTTAAAAAAGAAATGAGTTGATAATATGAAGTCTTCCTATGTACCTCCTACCTGGATTCCTCTACCAATAATGCTTAGATAAGAATGGAGACTTTGGCACAATTGTTGAACCAATTTACTGACATACTTATTGGTACAGTACTGGGCCTTGAACTGAGGACCTGGGTGCTATTCCTTAGCTTTTTCACTCAAGGCTAGTGCTTATCACTTCAGCCACAGCTATTCTTCCAGTATTTTAGCATTAAGAGTGTCACAGACTTTCCTGCCCAGTCTGACTTGGAACTGTAATCCTCATATGGCAGCCCCTTAAACTGCCAGGATTACAGATGTGTGACTCGTGCCCAGCCCAATGTGGATTTATTACTAACTGAAGTCTCTATACAGATTTCCTTAGTTTTTCTCTCATGTTTTCCTTCACTTCCATGATCCCACCCAAGACACATCTTTGTACTGAATGCATTATCTCTGTCAGCTAATCTTGTCTGCTATCATTCCTCCAGTTTTCCTTGTTTGTTTTTAATGACCTTGCCGGTTTTGGAGAATATTGATGAGAGATTTTATAGAATTCTGCTCTCTGAGACCTTATTTGATGTTTGGGTCATGAGAAGATTGGGAGGAAGGTAAGAGAGGTAGAGTCTACTCCATTACATACAGCATATCAAGGATATGAATTGATCACCGGTCTTAATTCATTTTTGTCAGGCGACTTGATCAACATGACTTGATCACCTGATGGAATTAGTTAATGTCTGGTTGGATGTTCATCCAATTCTATCACCAGTGTTTAAAAAGAATCCATTCCTTTGTATCTTTTCCCAACATTAGTTGTACTTTCATTCCAGCCAAGCCTTACTCATGTCACACAGATGTTCGTATTTCCCACCCTGTGGCTCTCTCCATTCCTAGTTCTTCCCTCCTGATTTCAGTGTGACTGAAAACTTTAAAACCTCTTCTCTCTTGGCCTGAGCCAAACAACCATGGCTGCCTGAACACAAACAACTGATGCATGTGAGCTCTGCCTGTTGTTCAGGAGAACTATGCAGCTCCTACCATTCTCCTCTTTCCCAAATATAATCCTCTCTAGCTTCTGACATTCATTTAAAGTATCTAAATACAGATCATAAATTATATGGTTTTATCTACTGGCCTCCTTCACTAGTACATACAAAGAAACCCTCATTGGTTTATTTATTTGAGTAGCAATATGAGTTCTAGTTACAAGGCCGTCTCATATAACATCTCATGTTCAGTAATTATGGAAAAAGTGGAATTATAATACAAGATGTTGAAAGGATTTTTAGTTCTGCTGTTAGGGATTCTTGAGTGTAGACTTTTAAAAACCTGTGCCATTTCTATTTGCAGAAAACAGTGAAATACACCAATGAAGTAGATTTTTAGTGGATTGAAAATAGACAACTTATAAAGTACAGCATCAGGAAGTACTAAATACTTGTATACGTGAGTCTGATTGTGTGATTGTGTTTAACTTTTAGTAGGATGGTTAAATATTTAAGCAGGGCAGAATTTTTTTTTTTTTTTTTGCAGTCATGCGGCTTGAATTCTGGGCCTGGGTGCTGTGAGCTCTTCATCTCGACTAGTACTCTACCACTTGAGCCACAGCACCACTTCCTGTTTTTGGTGGTTAATTGGAGATCAAAGTCTCACTGAGTTTCCTCCCTGGGCTGACTTTGAACCACGATCCTCAGATCTCAGCCTCCTGAATAGCTAGGATTACAGGCATGAGCCACAGCCTGGCAGAATTTTCTTTTACAGTTAAAAGTTTCCAAACACTTGAGAAAGTTTTATCCAATAAATGCAGTCTATTCACCATATACCATTCTGTTTTGTTTGGTCTGAAGCATATTTTCCCTGTTTAGAAATGTAAATAATCTTTATTCTCTTGCACATACAGGTACAATGTTTCACCTTCACTTACTTACATTATGTATGGTTATCTTGTGTCTTCACCTTCAAAAGAAGGAAAACTCACTAGGAACATATATAAAAAGGGAAAACCGGACGAATACATATTCATATATAACATACATTGTCCTATGTCTAAAAGTGCTACCAAAAGCTATCATTTTATTGTAAACAAGTCTAAATTCTACTGAGTACTTTTCTTACTTCTATGCAAAGAAATTCTTTCTCGATGCAGTCAGTCATGTTCTACACTGACTTTGCTTGTATTCTGCAGCTAGAGGTTGTGAAGAAAAGCATCATGGACTAATTTAGGCCTTCTTATACTATAATGGTAAAAGCAGAACATATGACCATGTACCTATATGAATGCACTAACATTATTCTTGAGTGGCTCATATGCCCTTCATTGTGGAGGAAGAGGATTGCTGTAGAGTTGAGATGAAAGGAAGACCATTTGGAAACCACTGATCTTAGAACTTAGAGAAACAAAACAAGGAAAAGATCTTCAGCTTGATCCAAAGAAGAGAGATAGAAATGGAGTCATGTGTTTACAGAAATAATTTGGGTATAATCCTGGCTGATTTCTGAGGGCTCAAGGAGAGAAAAATGAAGATTCCCTGTGATTAAAAATACATGTTAGGGCTGGGAAGGTGGCTCAGTAGTAGAGTGCTTGCCTTGCATGCATGAGGCCCTGGGTTTGATTCCTCAGGACCACATAAGCAGAAAAAGTTGGAGGTGGCACTGTGGCTCAAGTAGTAGAGCATTAACCTTGAACTGAAGAGCTGAGGGACAGCGCTCAGGCCAAGCGTTCCATCCCCACGACCAACAAAAAAAAGTACATGTTATTGGTCTCCCTGATATGTGGATGTTAAATCCAAAATGCAAGGAGATATGACAAAGGACAGCCACTCAATTTGTCTAATCACTTCTAAATGACTCCATGTTCTTAACCACATATATGGTATATGTGTGTGTGTGTGTGTGTGTGTGTGTGTGTGTGTGTGTGTGTGTGCACATACAAGAGATGCTAGGAGGAGGACACAGAATCAGAGGGACACAGGGGAAAACATACAACAGAGGGGCCCATCAGCTGCACTGGACATTGATGAAAATGAACTAAGCAACTTAAGGGCAGCGATGGAGGGAGGGAATGAGAGGGAAAGAGGGAACAGCTTACACTAAGCAAAGGGAAAGAAATGTACATATCACTCGACGTAGAAGAAATAGTTGTATTGTCAAAGCTCATAGAATTCACAAACATTATAGACCATGATAATAACAATTTGCCTTTTAAAGGTTAAAATGTGTTTATGATTTTAACTAAGTATCACCCTCTCACAATATTGTGAAATTTGTGAAATGTATGCAACCACTTAATCATAATAAAAATTATTAAAAATACATGTTATGTGTATCACAAAGCTTGCTGTATTTTTCCATTATTATTATTATTACTACTACTGTTGTTATTTAGTTGTACAAAGAGGTAACAATTGTGTTTTTTCCAAGTTTGTAAGGATAAAGGGCTAGCTCAATATAGCAGTTAATATACTATTTCTATTTCTAAAGACTACAAAATTTGGAGTCACCCTGTTGGAAGGCAAATTGAAAAATCAGGACAATTGGAAAAACAGGGTTCGATGACTAACCTAAACTCATAGATGACTTTGTGTGGGTGGAGATTCTGTTGACTGGCATCTTTATCTGAGTCAGTTGTGAAAATGGTTTTATTTTCAGAGTAAATACCGGATGCCTCACAAAATTAATCCAGTTGATCAGAATCTTCAAGATGAATCAATGGGATTAGTCGATCAGAGGCAAGCAGGACTCTGATAGGCAGTGTTTCTTCTCTATTTTATCAGAATGTAGGTACAAAACAATTGTTCAAAGGAAATCTAAAGATGGGTTCCTTCAGACATGTGATAAGTCAACTTATAAGGCCACAGACTCATTAAATTGGTAGATTTTTCATAACTTGAGTCATGATATACATACCAGGTAGATATGTGAGCTTGTAGATGGTCTAAAAACTAAGCTGCTTTCATGTCAAGAAATTGCCATTTCAGTGTTATGTGTAAGAATCTTCATGATAAACCAGTAGGTTCAAAAATGCTCTTGAAAGAGAAGATAAAGTACTTGTGTTAGCAATTCAACAATTGAAGTCATTTAAATAAACACTTATCAAGTACCTCTGCTGTAATAAGCCTTATTCCTTGTGGATGAATAAATACTATTCCCTTCTCAAGAAGTGTCAGATTTATTGACAGACCTGCACAGTTTCCCATAATATAGGTGGAATGTGAATTGAGACACAGGAAGACAAATAAAGGATGATAGCATCAAGAACAGCAATAGAAAAAGCTTTAGAAATTGAATTGTAGGGAAAGCATTTGTTTGCATTGGGATAGGCCTTATGAAAAATATTGTCCAAGCATTTGCCCAGTCGGTTTGCATTAACATTGTGCTTATACTTTTCTTTCTTTCATGAAAGGACCTGGGGCCCAGAGAGATTAAGTAACACACGGGACCCAGAAGCTCTTGCACTCAGACTTTTCTACTCAGCCTCTTAACCTCTGCACGACACTGCCTCCTAGGGGAAGAGTTCATGGAGGTGGTGTAATCACCCACCAACATAAAGAGGAGGGCCTGCGACACATCATAAATACCAGAGGGAACAGATGTTCTCTAGAAAAATACTAACAGTATAATGAATTCAAAGGATTGAGTAAAGGATCTTTGGCAGGACTGATAATTTATATGCTTTATATAAAGTATAAACCCCATCTGGCAGGATTTCAAGTCTTAGGCAAAGAAGCTTGGTCTTTATTTCATGTACACTGAGATGACTTTTATGTGGAAACGACTGTATTGGAATTATCTTTTGTGATGACTTTAAGTTATTCCTCATCTCTTCTTTTTCTTTCTGGCTCTTACGTCCTCATTTCCTTTTGCTAATTACACCATTTCAGAAACTCTTAAGACAACCAGCCTTCCAATTTAAAAAAAATACTGCTTTGATAAAGAAAAGGGAATATAAAAAAATTATCCATAGTCTTCAATTAAAAACCCTGAGCCAGTAATTCATCTGTGACCACATAGTTCATGCCATATTGACTATGTTCCTATGATGGATTTTTAAAGAAGACGTCAATGCTTTTTGCAGCAGCACAATTCATCTTCCACTTGTGGAAATGTATAGATAACTGATATCCCTTCTCTAGGGTAAAAAAATGTATTCTTCCCACTACGTATGGCTGGGGAAGTCTGTCAAACATGAAATAATTCTTTCATTTTTCCATTTTTCTCCCACCACCAGGTCTTCTACCAGATGGTGGAAGCAATAATTCAATGAGCTTGGTAGGATTCACAGTCTAGTGTTTGCTTTGCATTGGGGGAATTCATAATGCAGAAAAGGAATGTCAAAGTTCACTGGTATATTAAAACACAGGGCAGCCCTACACGTGTTCTTTATCTATCTCATGCTCTGCTTAGGCTGGTATCAGAGGGTGGGAAATTGCATTTGCTCTAGGCAGTATAATCAAGTAGTCTTCTATTTAGTATGTCCTCATTACAATTACCACTTTCCTCCTCTATACAGCTTCCGTTGGCCCATTCATATGTGTCAGTAGAAAGAGGCTATTACAGGGCGAAGCTCTTGATGACAATCATATCCAGACTTAGAGAAGATGAGGTCGGAGTGAAAGAATTTCTGTACTGGGCCAAGGCTTCTCAATTACAAAAATCATCTATCTATCTATCTATCTATCTATCTATCTATCTATCTATCTATCTATCTATCTATCTATCTATCTGTCTGTCTGTCTGTCTGTCTGTCTGTCTGTCTGTCTGTCTATCTGTCTGTCTGTCTGTCTGTCTGTCTGTCTGTGTCTGTCTGTCTGTCTATCTATATCACCTGTCTTTTAGATAGAGCTGTCTTACAGCTCTGCTGTCCTTCTACAGTTGCTGAAGAAAAGAATTTTATAAAGCATATTTTCCTTTCTTCATCAGTGAAAATTTTCTCTTCAAGTCCTTCAAAACAGGAAGAGAACTGATGGTAGAGTTAACCAGATCATTCCATTCAGGGAGGAAGGCCACCTCGGGCATTGTTTCACTCCTGTTAGTTCACAGCATTGTCAGAAGAGACTGGGGAGGTGGAGATGAGTGATGGATGTCCTCCAGTGCCAGCCTCTCCGCCTAGGGGCAGTGGGTCGAGCCTGCAGCGCCTGGCGGCACCACCATGCTTTATACAAGTGTGTTGCATTAGTGCAGTTATTTTCTATGTGCAGTATAATATGGACAAAAGCATCGATGTAGACCTTATGTCACTCTTAATTTGCTTAGAAGGCTGAGCAAATTTTGCAAATTAAACACAGACTTCTGGAGACGTCGATTTGGTAGTCTGAGATTAGGTATTTTAAAAATACTTCCCAGATGACTCTGATTATCTTCCAGGTTAAGAAACACTGGGCTTCAATAGAGCTTCCAATGTATGAGTTTCAATTAGTTAAAGCCTGTTTCAGATTCTATTATGAGGTTACACCACAAGAGAAAAGGATGCTATAGAAATAGTTCATCAGAAGCTGAGAAAGTTGATAAGAAAAAAATGCTTGTAGCAATGTCTTTTTAATTAAAACCCACATACAGAGCAATCCAGGTAACTAAAATGTGTAGTAAAGAGAGTGTCAAGCGCCAAAGCTGCACGCATGAAGTAAAGCCTATGGCATTGTGTGTCTTTGACTTATGTCTTCACTTAGTAGCCATTCCATAATGAGGTAGGCTAGAAACAGAATAATAGAAGCAAAGAATGAAGACAAGAAGGGAGGAGGAAGGGAAGGGAGGAGAGTGAAGATTGGTGGGAAAGAAGGGAGAGAGGATAAAGAAAGAAAAGGGGAGATGAAGAAAGGAATAAAGAAAGAAAAGAAGAGAGAGGGAAATGAAAGATGAAAAGAAGAAAGGCAAAGAAAGAAAAGGAGGAGCTGGGAAGGTGGCTCAGTGGTAGAGCGCTTGCCTTGCATGCCTGAGGCCCTGGGTTCGATTCCTCAGCACCACATTAGCAAAAAGAAAAAAAGTCGGAAGTGGTGCTGTAGCTCAAGTGGTAGAGCGCTAGCCTTGAGCTGAAGAGCTGAGGGACAGTGTCCAGGCCCAGAGTTCAGGCCCCACGACCAGACCCAAAACAAACAAAAAAAAAAAAAAAAAGAAAAGGAGGAAGGAAGGAAGAAAAGAAGAGAGACAAAGAAAGAAAAGTGAAGAAAGAAGAGAAAGAAAGAAAAGAAGGAAGGGGGAAAAGATGGAGCAAAGGAGGGAGGAAGGAAGAAATAAAGTGAAGTAGGGAGGGAGAGAAGAAGGGAAGGAAGAAAGAGAGAAAAGACGGTGAAAAGTATTTCCCCGGGCATTGATAGTCTTTGAGTGGTGATTGGCTCCGTGCAGGTAAGGAACTCATTAAGTGTTTGCACTGGGGGATGCTCTGCTTTCCAAAGTGGTCACAGCAGACATTTTTCCCCCACCACCGACTCTTCCACTTCACACAACATTCCGTCTTCATTCTTCATGGATGAAGAACATAAAAGATACCATGTTAGAATTATCTTGATCTAATCCCAAATTAGATTAATCATAGCCACCAAAACTGCCTCTGTCCATATTCCTTCTTCCTTGTTCTGTGGCCATGTTTCAAGGAAAATAACATGAATCTCTTTGCCTTCTTTTTAAAAATTATCCTTAAGTAGTTGTACAAAGAGGTTTCACGTCAACATGTCAGTTTACGAGTTCAATGAATTTTGATCAATGTTACCCAGAGCTTTCATGCATCATTTTTCTGAATTTCAGCTGATGCCGTTTCTTCATCTACTTAAAAAAATTGTGACTAAATTACCATTATTCTTTATTCTTTTATTTCTACGTTTGTTGTTGTAATGACTCCTTTGCTTGAGTCTGTAGGCATAATCATCTTTTATATTTTTGTAAGAAACGTATTTTAGTTTTCTCTGATACTCAGTGCATTTATTCTCCAAGCTCTGGAAATAGTACGTTACTTTTTCTGGTTCTCCGTGTCCCCTCGTCATCTCACATCTGTGTTCATTTCCTGCTCTTCTCTCGAGACTTCTTTTCCTGTCTTATACCCTTGTCGCTGGCGTTCTTTGGGGGTGCTTCTGGGCACTGCTTGAGCTCTCTCTTATCCCATGGTCTCAAAAACCACTTCAGTGGAGATTATCCTCGTATCTTCAGTCTACATAGAACCTATCTCACTTCTTTCCAGATATCTCCATTTAGAAAACCAAAACATACTTCAGATTTAGTCTTTCCAAAATTTAATTTAGTAGCTAGTATAGCAATGCTGGTTCTCTCTGTCTCTCTGTCTCTGTCTCTGTCTCTGTCTCTGTCTCTCTGTCTCTCTCTCTCTCTCTCTGTCTCTCTCTCTCTTTCTCTCTGCTCAAATTGGTATGTCATCAAACAAGAAAATGTTTTTCCTCCCTCCAGCCATTTCCTTGAATAGATCATTGTAATTTCTTGCCAAGATTATTGATAAATCCTGTCACTGATCTTTAGTAGTGCCAGAATGATCCTTCCTAAGACCACATGTACTTCCCTTAGCAACTCCAGATGTCCACCCACTGACTGACCACTGATATCAGCCTGATTTTCAGAGTTAAGGCTAGCTTCCTTTCCCATGACCTTCTATGTGTAATGCACAATGCAAGTTTATCTTTCTGTTCTACAACATACAAAGTGCCCTTTTCCCTTTGGAGCTTTATGTTATTTGTCTGTGGGAAATAAACTCCTACTGTGGGTGATTTTAGTCTCAGAGTGTATATTACTTTGAGGACTTGCTTGTTTTCTGGTTTGTAGTCTCTGATGAAGGAAGTTCATCCAAACTGACTTAGACTCACCCACCAGCACCTTGCTCTGTGTCTGAATCAGAGATCACCACTCAATAAACTCAGCCTTCCACTGCACCATTATTCTAAAGTTCAAGTGTACATATTGCTGAGTTAAATAATAATTGAATGAATGATTATTGCAAGCTACTTTTGTAGCTCAATTTTGATTAATTCAAACTCTCATTTCCATTTTCTTTGTTCTGGTATTATTGGTCTAGTTTCAGGCTAAGAGTAGAGTCATTGCTTGTCCATCTCAAACTCTACTTTTTCATGTTTTCTCCCTTCTCTCCTGGTGTCTTGCTTTCTTACCCTTATACATCAGTTAAAGTTAATCAAACTCTTCCTTCTAATTAGTTTTATATGTTCATGTGAATTTATCTCTATCCCAATTTTATCATCTGTTTATCTATCTAGGAAATAAAATACCTGCACCAATCCAAAGAAGAGGAAAGAGCAGAAAAAGGCTCTAAAGTTGTAAGTTTTTTTATGATATTGTTAATTTCTTGAGGATTAAAAAGTATGCCATCTATATCTTTATATTCAATGACAAGGATTTCCAGGCTTCTGATAGTGTTAAGTAAATGTTTGCTGAGAATTAGTTTAGTGACCTTGAATCTAGACCAATCTCTATACCCCATTAATTGTGCCACCTCAGTGAAATAACCTTTCAAATGAAAGGAACACCAAATATTTTTTAAATTTTAATTCTTTGAAGTATATGTCTAGAATTTCACCATTTTAACTTTCTACAATAAAACTTTTCTCTAATTTTTAATTTAATAATCTCTGTAGAATACTGATCAAATAAGCAAGGAAGTAAAATTAATCTACAATATAACACCTCGATATTAACTTAACAAATCATTTGACTAAAAATTTTGACATGTTGGAAGATAAGGATGGCGATGATGATAATTTGCATCAGGATATTCATTGTGTTGAATTTATGTGTTTTTCTGATATTTGTTGAGAAATAGTTCAGTTAAAAGAAGAGAAAGCTGATATTAAAATTTTTGTACACAGCACACACTGCAATACTGATATATCATCAATAAATAATGGAATTTCATTTGAACCAAGCTGTTTACCCTTGAACGATATGACAACGGAAAGATGTCTGGATGGATGAGGCTGGGAAGGTGGCTCAGTGGTAGAGCGCTTGCCATGCATGCCTGAGGCCCTGGGTTCGATTCCTCAGCACCACATAAGCAAAAAGAAAAAAAAGCTGGAAGTGGTGTTGTGGCTCAAGTAGTAGAGCATTAGCCTTGAGCTGAACAGCTGAGGGACAGCGCCCAGGCCCAGAGTTCAGGCCCCACGACTGGAACCACCCCCCCAAAAAAAGAAAGATGTCTGGATTACTACCATTCTTACTGGGAATGTAGACATTTGCTTTGCACTTTATTCAAGGGATAAAAGCACATTACCATGGAAAGTAGCTTCAATGGCTGTCAGAATCATTAAGAAGCTGGCTTACAGTCGAGGCTTTGAAGAAATGGCAGGGACATTCATGTTCTGAGCAATCCCCCGGGGTTACCAGGGAGAAATTGAATATACAGACAGTAGCACAGTTGCTAGGTGTATTGAAGGGAAAAATGCATCTTCCTCTCGTTTCTATGGAGATCATAAATAAAGTTAACCATGCTCAAATCAACATTGCCGCTGCATATACTAGCAGGTATAATGAGCCGAATCTGGAGAGTTGGCATGCATCTACGGGTTGACATACTTGTTTACAATATCAGCCAGGGATTTGGCTAACTTTTGCTTCCTATTTCTAACTTAGTCTTTGACCTTGTTAATTAACCTTATAAGGTTAATTTTTCAAGTGCAAAGAGTAACTTGATAAGGTCTTCACTATCAATAAAAGAAATAGGAATCATGTTTTCTTTGGGGGAAAGGGCATTAATCTGGAATTTTTTGTAGAAACAACAAAACAGGTAATTTTTTTAATCAATTTACTACCATTTTGATTATCATTAGCTTTTTAGCAGATGCTAATATTAGGGTAAGTAGCTAATAGCTATTTTCATATTTTGTCCTCACAACCTTAAAAATGTTTGTTGTTTATTATAATTTCTTTTCAGAAAAAAATGGAATAAGCCCTGATGAACTGGGTGATAATTTTTTTGTTTTACTCTTATAAGAAAATTTTTATTGCTTTGATGGGGAAAACTTCGTCAAATGATGCACAAAAAATTTATGGTAGAGAGAGAATATTATTAACATAGGAAAATATCAGAATGAAACCCATTGTTTTGCACAATTAGTATATACAAATACCAAGGATGATTAAATAATACTACATTTGTTTACATAAAACGAAAGGAAATTGTTGCATCATAAAAAGCAAAGTGATTAAAGATTCAAAAAAACAAGTAAACTGGAAACAAATATTGATACATCACATTGCATGATTAATTCCCTAATAATAAAAGAGTAATTACTAGTTTGTAAGAGAAGGGCTTAACAGGCAATGAATACAAATAAATAGTACACAGTTAATTAAATGTATGATTAATCTTAATTTGAAATGATGCAAATATAATGCTCATTGAGAAAAATGTAAATTAAGGCTACACCAATTTTTTCTCATCTATCCTATTGTTAATAAAATATGGTAACTGAGAAGAAAAGGGATGTACCAAAAAGCACTGATAGCTTGTTGTGAGATAAAATTAATCCAAATTCCATAGAAAAAATAGTATGGCAATACCTACCAACCTGTGGATACCTCCACACCCTAACCCATCACTTTTTCCTAGACATGTATCACAAAGTTAAACACATTGAAAATGAAATCTAGGTTACTCTCTTGTAGTTGTTAAAAAACAATACTGAAGCAATGTGAATGTAAATTGCTAGGTCTTAGATATGGTTGGGATGTTTTCTGCTGGGGCTGTTGTATGGAAGTATGGTTCTTAGTGTGTTAAGATGAGAGATGTTGGACTCTGAATGAACTGGCTTGCTGGGACACCCCAGGATCCCTGGAGTACTCCCTGGGAGGGACGGTGAGATGCCTGCCTCCCTGGCATTCTCTTCTGTGGTTCCATCTCTTGTCTTCATGTGAGCTCTGTCATGATGACATTGGTCTCACCAGAGCTTCCTCAGGGAACCCTCCGGTGAGTTTTGCCAGCTATGGACATTGAATCTTCAACATTAGGAGCTGAAAAGACCATAATTTTTGACAGACTTAACGTGCATTCAATAGCTCCTTTTAATTAATAGTTAGTGTATATTTATTGTGCAAACAGTCTGGGTGTTGTGGTGTGCACCTGGAATCCCAGCTACCTAGGAGACATGGACCAAGAAAGCCCAGGAAAAGGGCACAGAGATTCTATCTGAAGAACTACTAAAATACAAAGGACTCAAGTGATAGGCTGCCTGCCTCAAAAGCATTAGACTCTGAGTTCAAACCCAGCAAGCTTCCCAGCAAGCAACAACAACAAAAGAATGGGTTTTATTATAACACCTGTGTATAGTGTGTATCGATCCTATCCACTCCTATTGTCCTGACAGGGTAAGGGAATGTCTCATGTATTTCATTATACCAGGCTAGAATGGATGGATATTCTGCCAAGAAGGAGCTGACCAAGCATAGCTATGAAGGAGACAGGGAGATGTGTCAGATGTTTTGTAACCACGGAGACGGGGCTCTTCCTGGTCTGGTTTTGGGCTCTCAGCCTGGAGAGTGACTTGACCTCATTCTGTTTTCTCCTTATTAATCCCTGATATCCTGCTACCCACCGGGCACAGACCTCCATCTCTACATCTGTAGCTTTAGTGCATTAATAACTTGATAACTCTTTTTTTCTGTTTTCTCAGATGGTGTATGCTTTCCTAATTTAAAGATATCACTTTCCTAGTGAAGAAAACATATCTAGAAATTTGAAATGGTTCCTCACTTCACCTTCCTTAATAAGACTATGATGCAAGTCAGGCACTGTTAGCTCATGCTTGTAATGCTAGCTACTCAGGAGGCTGAAATCTAAGGACCATGGTTCAAAGCCAGCTTGGGTAGGAAAAATCTATGACACTCATCTTCAGTTAATCACCAAAAACCCAGAAATGGTAGTGTGGCTCAAGTGGCATACAAGGTGTAGGCATTGAGTTCAAGCCCCAGCACCAGAACAACAACAAAGAAAGATATGAGGCTATATTTAACCATATTCTTATATAAAACTTGGAGGATATTAAAAACAGTTTTTCAGAGGATATTATCTGATTAATCTAGCAGTCTGACAGGAGCAAGGACAGTGCAAATGAAGATATAATGAAGGTGTTTCAGACTGATCATAAAGGAGGTTAATTCAGCTCAACGGGTGGGAGACAGTTGCCTGCTAGCAACTTCCTAGAGAACTGAGAGTTGGACAGAGATTGGGAGTCCAAAAATAAGTAGATAAAAGAAAGAAGATTAGAGTTGATTTTCTAAAACACTTTCATGTATGCTCCTCAAAAGCGAGTTAAAAGGCATAAGGAATTACTTGTTACTTAAAGTTCACCACATGATGTGATACAGAAAACGCTATCTGCTTGGTTATTTGACTTCATTGAAACAAAATGGAACCTTTGTTTTTCTTAAAGCATAATATAATACTTGTTGATTTTGCATCTTTAAAAAAAAACGGATGACAAAGATGAACAGTTCTTTCACCGAACTACCTTATTAGCTTTATGTAGAAAAATGTAATTACTGAAAGTGGATGTTAGCCAGACCACCTGAACTAATAAGCAATGTGAATCCTCTTACTCTGAAAGAAGGTAAAGCAGGACTGTCTGTTGACCACAAAATGGTTCTGACCTTTCTTATCTTCTCTACTCAAAATGCCACAGGAGGAAGAAATCTACAGTGACATGACATTTAAATGAAGCAAGGGTGGAGTGAATGTGGTTTTATGAGAATAGATTAATCCTTTCCTCTATTCATGCTATTTGTAGCATGTATGATTAAAAATGTCTAATATGTCCAGAAATATACTATAGCATTTTGTTAAGTTGACACTATTGTTTTTCATTTTGCCTCATGTGAAAATTCACCTCTCTTGGTCCTGTGATATTATATGCAAGTAAAGTGACAGAGAATCCTCCAATTCTAACTTGTTTTTGTATATACTGGGTATTTATACATGGCTGGACAAATGCATTCTCAAAACAAATATTCAGCCAATGACTTCTTCATAGCTTTGGTTATATTTGCTGTAATTAAAATAAAAGTATTCAGAGCAAATATTGTGCAAGTCTTAAATCAAATGATAAGATAGTTGATCACTCACTTCACTCAACCATACCAGACTCAGAGAGGAATTAGTCTTGGGGAAGTGGAATCCATTGTCTTTGAATACTATCAACTCTTATAGTCTCTTATTCCCACTTGCCTCTGTTTTAACTTGGTCATTTATCTTGACTTCCTCACATGATTAAAATTGGCCCATGCTTAGGAAACAAAAAGGTTCTCAAATTCATTTGGAAATGAATAAAAATGAGAATGCAGAGATCTGATGAGCTCATATTAGATTTTATATATATATATGTATATATATATTCAAAAATTAGGTATACCAGTGAAGGTAGAATAGTCGCATGAGGATAGCCATATCAAGAAAAAAAAAACCCTGTTTATTGTTAAGGAGCATTAAATTTGCAAAGCATAATAGAGTGGTCCAGTGAATATAGAAACATAGTAAGAATATAATTATTTTCATATTTTAATTATCACCTCATGCTAGAAAACAAATTCAAAATGAAATGCATAGAAAAGAATGAAATAGTTGGATGGATTAGAAAAAAAACTTATTGTGGTATAAATTAGCCTTTATATAATGCTTCTTATTGCCAAAAGATCAACTTTATAAATCAATAACTGGATGCTTTCTTTGCTAGTAAACTTCAATTTGATATCTATTCATTTATGAAAGAGCAAATATTTACTGAGTGACATGTTATTAATAAGTTACAAGGACAGCAATTACATTTGAAATATTTATCTGTTCATCCTGATGAAGGCTATTGTAACTTAAGAAGAGCAAGATATCATCATATAACTTCAAAGCAAAACCATTTTCTAAAAAAAGTATACAGAAAAATATAAGCAATTCGAAATCAAAAGAAAAGAAAACTTAGTGGGGCAGCGGTGACTCACACCTGAAATCCTAGCTACTCGGGCGGCTGAGATCCGAGGATCATAGTTTAAAGCTAGCCCAGTCAGGAAAGTCCAGAAAACTGAAGTGGAGCTGTGGCTCAAGTGGTAGAGTGTTAGATTTGAGCACAAAAACTCAGGAACAGCACCCAGGCCATGAGTTCAAGCCCCAGGATCACACACACACTCATACACACTGAGAGAGAGAGAGAAAGAGAAAGAGAGAGAGAGAGAGAGAGAGAGAGAGAGAGAGAGAGAGAGAGAGAGAGAGAGAGAGAGAGAGAGAGAGAGAGAGAGAGAGAGAATAAACCCACAGGGAGTAAGGAAGCATTCATAGGTTAATCCCATCACTTGCCACCTGTTTTGAGTATATGTCTTCTCATAGGAATCTTGGAGGAATCATTTGCCATAGTGGAAATCAAACTGAGAGAGTCATTTTGTCTCCCCAGCCATCCTCTTCCAGCCCAGAGGCTTTCCTTCACTCTCATTATCTTCCGTTTTCAACACCTGTCTGTACACTACGTGTAAGTATGCCAAAGCACATTTTCACCCAGTGATGTGATAGTGACAGAGCCGAGCCAGTTCATCCACTCAGTACCCATCAAGTGAGCAACGGAGATGGACCAGGATCTCTTATCTTTCCAGGGAAATGGGAAATGATAACTTCAATCCCAGACAAGGGCCAAAAAGTATACAAGTGCACTTCATTAAATAAAGAGATATATAAGTTGAGATAAATGAAAGTCACCTAAAGACAACAGAAATACAGCAAAGAGACTTTGTGTGTCCAACAAGGGAATGAATGACTGGGATGGAATGTGCAGAGAAGAAAAAGCAGATGAAGAAGTTTTGCATACTACCTTGTGGACTCTGTGTGTGTGTGTGTGTGTGTGTGTGTGTGTGTGTGTGTGTGTGTGTGTGTGTGTGTGTGAGTGTGTGTGTGTGTGTGTGTGTGTGTATGTGTGTGTGTGTGTGTGTAGTGGGGGGGGGGAGGGACCTGGGTTATGTCCCTTAGCATTTTTGTTTCATTTTGTTTTGCCCAAAGCTAGCACTCCACCACTTGAGCCACAACTCCACTTCTGACTTTTTGGTGCTTAATTGGAGATAGGAGTCTCCTGGACTTTACCGACCCCACCCTGCTAGCTTGAATCTGTGATCCTTCCATCTCAACCTCCTGAGAAGTTAGCCTAATAGGTGTGAATCCAGCTCCTCTGTTAGTCTTGAATGTGACTAATCTCTGCTTATCCCATTGCTTCAAATGATTTACTCTCCTTGGGGAAGACTTCTTTAACCTTCCAAGGATAAAATTGCTTTTTCATTTGACTTTAATATACTTATCACTTTATTTTCATTTTTATGGTCATTGCATTAATATTTGAATGTTAGAAGGAAAGGATCTAACACAAAGACAGCTGAGGTTGGGTTGATTTACCAAACCCCAGGATTTTTCATAGTTTGTTGAACTGCTAAAATTGTCATTATCTTTCAGACTTTGTTCATATTTTCCATTTCCTGTATTAAATGCTATTGTGGTTAGAGTACAAAATGGTAAACTTTTCCAAAGCAATTGGAATGCTGAATTAAGACCAGCAAGAGATACAGCTTTATCTCATGTTATCCCTCTCCTGCCCTGTAAGTTTCATTTGCATTGAAGTGAATTTTATAAGATTACCGAAGCTGCTATCAGGTGTTATTTTCCTTCAAATACATCATTTTCTCCTTGCTAGAATGAATCCAAATCATTATGTCTGAACTACTAGACTCAGTCTAAGCTTTTTGTTTCTGTTTAACTTGTAAAAAAAACTTTTTTTTCTTTTGTCCCCTGAAAGATGTAACGTTTTTTCTTTGACATGCTCAGGAGCTGGGAAGAGTTGCAGAAGGACTCTTTCTCTGAGATTCAATATTCTGGCTTCTGTGTGTGCCTTGGTATTTGTTTCCCAGCTCAAATAATTCATCTTCACAGATGACTGATTTTCTCACAATCCAATTAGCACTGAAGTTTGATATTCAAAGATTTCATGTTATTTTGTACTCACGTGGCATTGTTTAGTGCCCATTAGAATGATTACTTTTCAATCTTTTTATCAACTGCCTCAGAAAAAGCAGCCATCTCCACAACTCTTTTTTGTGTTCTAATCTCCCAATAACATTTCTCTATAGTAATACTCCAGAAATCTTGAAAAAGTCTTCTTATTAATTCGAGAGAACCCAAGGCATATTAAAGTTTTCTTTAGTGTGTTGGTATATGTGTGTATATGCATGACCCTTACACAAGTACTGAAGCTTGAACTTAGGGCCTTAAGCAGTTTCTTGGCCTTTTTCCTCAAAGCTGACAACTCTAATTTGAGCCACACCTCTACTTTTGGCTTTTTGTTGGTTAATCACAGATAAGGGTAGCTTGGAATACTGGTGTAAGCCACAGGTGTAAGGGTACATAATGAGGCTTCTTTGAAGGGCTTTCCTGTGTCAGAATGTTCATGAGGTAGGCATTCCAGATATCTTAAAAGATCTGTAGTCCAACTTTTGATTTCTCCTCTGTCCTGAACCCATTTGAAGATCATTTGTTACAGTGTCTGGGAATAGAAACAATTTTATTTTTGAACTCAGAAACTCCCAGTTTTTCCTCTTTAATGATTGATTATTTAGTTCATTTCTCTACTCATGCATGTTTTTATCATAGGTAGCAACATGCAGTAAAATATCACAGTTGGAAATTCCAGGAACTCTCCTTAACTAGATGATTGGGTACATTTCCTTCTTTCCCTTCTTACTGTAAAGTGAAAAGGGCTGACTGGCTTTGCACTTGCTTTTCACCAGGCCCCTGTCCTCTGGCACTGAGCCCAGTGTGTTCCTTTGATGTCCTGTACTCTCACCATTAGAATCCTCCAGTCTCCTAGCCATCCATCTGGAGCTCATCCATATACTTGCTGTCCAGGAGGGGGAGTGAGTTTAGCGGTAGGTACAGTGGAATGAAGAGGAAAAGGTGGGTGGGTACAGTCATAATAGTCAATGTACAAATGGGAATTGTAACCCTATGGTTACGTGTTGAATTGGAACCCCTTTGTAAATCTGCTTAAAGACAATAGAGATAGATAGATAGATAGATAGATAGATAGATAGATAGATAGATAGATAGATAGATAGATAGATAGATAGATAGATAGATAGATAGAGAGGATAGAGAGAGAAATAGAGAAAGAGAGAAAGAGAGAAAAAGAAAGAATGAAAGAAAGAGAGAGAGAGAGAAAGAAAGAATGAAAGAAAGAAAGAGAGAGAAAGAAAGAAAGAAAGAAAGAAAGAAAGAAAGAAAGAAAGAAAGAAAGAAAGAAAGAAAGAAAGAAAGAAAGAAAAAGAAAGAAAGAAAGAAAGACAGACAAGCAGGTATTGGTCAGGTACCAGGGGTTCATGCCTATAATCCTAGTTACTCAGATAGCTGAGATCATGCCCAACCAGCCTGGGCACAAATGTCCACGAGACTCTTATCTGCAATTTATCAGCAAAAAGCAGGAAGGAGAGCTATGAATCAAGTGGTAGAGCATTAGCCTTAAACAATAGAAGCTCAGGAAGAGCATCCAAACCCTGAGTTCAAATCCAAGGCTCCACAGCAAAAAGAAAGAAAGAAAGAAATATTGACGTTAGGACTTTTGAAAATTTAACTCCAATATTTCTTAAGATATTAGTTAGGTGCTAGTCTTTCTTCCATTGCCTTTGGAGTGCCTTTCAGTTTTAGTAGAAAATCTGAAACATCTATCAGAAATCTGTAACTTGCCATTAAACGCTACAATTTCTCCCAGCACTGGGCAGCTCCTGAAATGGCTGGTGACTCTTTTAGCATTCTTGGTACTTTTGGAGACTTGACTCACTCCTATAAATTCAGAAATCAGCTAAGGATTTGATGAAATTTTGGTATGTAAAATTTGGGGCTTTATTTGATTTTTTCCCCTGCTCTATTTCCAGCCAGCCTAGCAGGCAGCATTTTAACTTGGACCTCTTAATCCTCTGGCAAATAAGATGGCTCCTATTTGCTTGAAACTCATTCTCTGTGGAATATAGAATAATGAGTGCCTTCAGGTTAAATTTCTTTCACATGGTTTCTGTGCTTTATTCCTTTATTTAGTTCTGGTGCTTTCCAGTGGCTAAAACCATTATCATTTACATTGTTGCATGTTTATTCATTACTATTCATCTGATGTTATGATCTCTGGCAGAGCTCCTAGTTTTCACAGATTTCAAGAGTAAACAGTGGAAAACAAATCTACAGAGGCATGTTGGGAACTTTAAATTTCAACTGTTTTATGTTTTGTTTGTGTTTTTTAACTGTATTTTCTTTTTCAGTACTGAGGATCAAACCCAGGACATGGCCTTTGCTAGGCAAACATTTTGCCACTGAGCTACATGGAACTCTCACTGTCTCATGTTTTGTAGATACAGTACTGAAGGAATGAATGTAGACAGCAAGCTAGACAGTTACAAGCATGGCAAAGAAGTGTTAAAACAACAAATAAAATTCTTGGACAAACATTAGTTAATGTATATTTTGGCAAGACTGTTGGCGATGAGAATCTTTTTTGAAACAGGTAACTTTAATTTTGGTATCTTTAAAGAAGAATCCCATGGTGCACACCTGCATGAATTTGAAGGTGGGGCTGTAATTGATAGGAAGCAAAAGAGATCTTTCATTAATTATTGATTCAGTTACTACAATGCCTTTCATAGTCCAAAGTACATATCTAAACCAATCAATCACAATTGATTCAATGAAAGAAGATTCCTATTTCCTCACCTGTTGGAATGTTACTAGTTTCCACAAGGATTGGTTGTGAGACTTCAATATTTATTTATGTCTGAAATCTTACACTTACAATATTTTTTCTCTTCATGAGGTAAATGGAAAGTTTTGTCAAAAACAGGAACCCCTGAAATATGCTTAAAGGGAAATGCATGCATGTATGCCAGGCTAATAAAAGGCCTAGTTGGCAGGTTATATAAGAATGTAAGAGGTCAATAGTAAAGACTCGTGTGCTAAAGACAATTATTCTTCAAATTATAAAAAAAAGATAGATGAAAGTTTCATCATACAATAAGGGGAACAGGACCTCAGGACCGGTTTGAGTCTCCCATTATTCATTTTTTTTGGTGTGTGTTAATTGTTTCAGAGTTCCATCATGGTATGTTATACATGCCCACACTGCACTGACACGAGACTACCCCTCGAACCCCCCCCCCACCTGCTAATACAAAAGTAAGTTTTACACAATTACAACAGCTCCAAGTAATCAAGAAAATTAACCATTTCTTGAAATGTACTTTAGTGTAAAATTAATGGAAAAGATTCTATGAATTAAAAAGAAGACAAACTCTTAAGGCTGACAGGGAAGATGACCCATCCCACAGCGTTAATGGAAAAAGCCCATAAAGAGCCGAGAGATACTACCATAGCTCATTGCCTTGTGAGTGCCCTTACCTGCCCTTTGTCTCAGGACCCTCCTGTGATTTGGGAGAAGGAATCATCCAAGGAGCCTCTCAATGGACAAATGGGTCAAGAAAATATGATATAGATATGAATGTATGATAAATGATACATATACATACAATGGAATTTTACTCAAATATTAGAAAGAATGATATTGTACCATTTGCAAAGAAAGGGAATAACGGGAAAAATCATATTAAGTGAAGTAAGTCAGACCCAAAGGTACAATAAAGGATATATGTTTTTCCTTATATGTGGATGCCAGATAAATCTAGCTTATAAACTTACAAGTAAATATATTGGATGGTGTGTAAGTATATACAAATGTATTAACTGAAATATGCCAGATTCAAGAGAGATCTCAAATAATGTAATTCCTTAGAGAGGCAAACTCAAAGTTGAACAAAATCAACATCAGGTAGGAAGTATTTGAAAGGGGTTGTATGGGTTTAAGGGGAAAAGGATAGAGGAATGAAGAGAAGAAGGGCTAATGCAGTCAACAATCCAATATATCCTACAAAGTGAAGAAGAGTGAGAAAGGATAGGTAGAAGAGAGGGGTGGGTAAGAATGATGGAAAGGGGTGACATTGATCAGGATATATTGCTTTGATAAATGACAACTCCTTTGCACAACTACTTAAAGATTAAAACAAAAATGAGATCACAGAACTAGACTAACACTCCCATGAACTTTCCATTTTTGACAAGGTATCTAAAGGAAATCAATGCAGAACAGATCATCTCTTCAGCACATGGTTCTGAACCAACTGGTCAGGGTTTATAAGAAGTCAGGAAATGTGTTGGACCAGCAGCCCTGGTCCAGCAGGTTTAACAGGGTCTCTACCCTTCAGACACATGCTCAGCCTTAGATGCTCCATTTTTCAGAGACACGTATGATTTTGAATTTTGTGATTATTATGCTACAATAGCTATCTGGCTTCTGTTGACATCTGTTAATTCATCTAGTTTTGAAGTTTAGATCTGTGTGAGATATGGCTTTTCTATAAAGTTTACTTTGTCCTGGGATACTAGGTTAGAATTATTTCATTTTTAACTTACTACTTATCCCTAGATTAGCTTAGCCTAATGACTCATCTTTTAGTCTTTTTTGAAGGCTGATAATTCCCAAGCACAATGTTTGAAGGTTAGTTTCTTTATGTTTTTAACATAATTAAGTTTAAAGATTTTATATTATATTTCACATTAGAATAGTAATTTTTGAGGATTTATTTCTGTTTTCAAAATTAATTTAGAAGGCGGGCACTGCTGGCTCACATGTGTAAACCTAGCTACTTAGGAGGTTGTGATCTAAAGATCATGATTCAAAGCTAGCTGGCACAGAAAAGTCCCAATGAGACTTTTGTCTCCAACTAACCATTCAAAAACTGGAAGTGGTACTGTAGCTCAAAGTGGGAGAGGCTAGCCTTGAGCAAAAGAACTCAAGGACAGTGCCTGGGCCCAGAGTTCAAGACCTATGATTGACAAAAAAAAAAGTACTCTATGTTTGGGATTAGAAAGTTTCTTTTATGTAATTATACTTTTTCTCAGTGAAAGTACTTCAAAGAATTTAGTCTTGGTATAAATAAACTTGACTTAATGCAATATCATTAAGTTATTCATCTGACTAACATTTAAACATTTCTCAATGTTAGACATCTTTGGGATATTTGTATGAATAATTCTGTTTTATGCAACAAATGTATTTTAGGTATGAAATTAATATGTGAATGGTGCAAATATTGCATAAAAACCAAAGCAAGGAATTATCTTCTGTATCTACATCTATCATCTCAATCAGAAAAAAGAAGGCATGCTTTTGATATTTTTATCACCTAGTCTTTCATTTTATTTTACACAAATTCGAACAACTAATCCTCCATTAATCTTACTGTTTTTCTCAACTATAAGAGAAAAGCAGCTCAATTTTTGAGCTCATTTTAACTGCAATGGCAGTTTAAAATGCTAACCAGTGAATAATATATTTTTTCTCAAAAATCTACTTTCCGGTGATAGTCTCTATTTTCATATTATTGTTTTCTTTAGAAGATTAATGCTATTTATGACGGTCACATTTTCAGGTCATAGAAAAGATTATGGAATATATTGGCATGAACCAATGAACTTTCACCTGTGCAGTTCAGAGAAAGAAGCTGAATCAGAACATCTCCATAAGGCAAACAAAGATAAAGGGATTGGAAAGGAAAGGTCAGATTTACATTTCCATCTTAAGTTTGAAGACTTGGAGGATCCTCCACTGCTCATAGACATGACATTTTACATTCCTAACATTGTATCTCAACGTTAAGATTTAGGACTCTCACTTCCACAGGATCTGTGTGCATTTGGAATTCTTTCTGAAAGTCATTTGTTTGTAAATAGTTGCTTGGAGCCTGGAAACCCTGAAAGGACCATCTGTCATATGTACTTTTGCCTACGACAATGATGTTTATAACAGGGAAAAGTTCTAAATTTTAAATGTCTTTGACAATGCAGACATAGACTTCTTAGTTGAAAAATTATCGAACTGAATTTTTTAACAAAAAAATGTGAATTGAATTTCTGATTCTGTTGACATGATAAAATTTTAATATTTTCCTACTGTGGTTTGTAAAAATAATTTCTGCTTTCAACTGTAGTAATAAGTATACACACTTTTCAAATTGCTAATAAACCCAGGTGCCTTCTCAAAATTCTTATAAATCTACGTATATGGATAATTTCCTATTTTGAATAATTAACACATTTAAGCAAATATTGTTAAAAAAAAAACTTTAAGGAGAAATTAGACCAATCCACTATTGTAATCAGAGCTCTCAAAACTTTCCAATTGGTCATTGGAAATTAGTAAGGGCTTCCCGCTGAAATCAGTGATAACGAATAAAGGCTGTCAGATCTTTCTAACACTATCAATTTACTTGATCGAGCAGCATTTCCAGAACACTTCACCCAACAAGGGCAGCATGACTCCTCCTCAAGCTTCCATGGAGCCTTTCCTGAGAAAGGCTATGGTCTGTGCCACAGAAACACACCTAATTACCACCCCCCACCCGGCCTGGGGACCAAGGTTTGAATTCAGAATCTCATTCTAATTTGGCTTCCTTACAAGGTTTTCGGTTTCTTTGTTCTCAGGCCTCAAGAGAATTAAGCTAGAAGTCTATAACAAAAGCATACCTGGAAATTCTTCAAAAATTTCAAAATCTGAATGCATTTTCAAATTACCATATGTCCAAGATGTGGTTATAGGAGACACCTACACATATTTTAAACCAAATGCAAACAAAACTATGACTTAGTAATATGTGGAAGATACAGCAGAAGCAGTTAGAGAGATCTATGTAGCATTGAATGGCTTTAAGCATTGGGTATATGTAAAAGCAAGAAATTTCTAGCAGGGCACCAGTGGCTCATGCCTATAATCTTAGCTACTTAGGAGGCTGGAATCTGAAAATCGAGGTTTGAAGCCAGGCCAGGCAGGAAAGGCCATGCAACTCTTATCTCCAATGAACCACCAGAAAACCAGAAGTGGCACTGTGGCTCAGAGTTTTAGAGAGCTAGCCTTGAGCACAAAGAGGCTCAGGGACAGTGCCCAGACCCTAAGTTCAAGCCCCAGGACTGGGAACAAAAAAAAAAGAAAAATGTCAGAAGTTCTATAAGAGATTTCTAAGTATGGTAATTAACCATCAACAAAGTAATCAACAATTAATCAACAAAAAAGAAAAATAAAAGAAAAAAGAGGAAAAAAATCAGTAACCTAAACTTCTACCTTTCAGAGCTAAAGAATGAAGAGAAAATGAAGAGAAAGAGTAAACACTATAAAAACCCAGACATGGTGCATCACACCTATAATTCTGTGTATAAAGGAGGCAGAAATCTGGTGAATCACAGTCTCAGGACAGTCCTGAGAAGAATATTCACAGCCCAATCAAAAAATAACTAAAGCATGAAGGACCAGAGCTATGGCTCAGGTGGTAGAGCCCTGAGTTTAAACTCTCCACCAGGCAGTCCTGCCAAAGAAAACACAGTTACAGAAAACACAAAAATGAAAAACAGGAAAACTACAGATTAAAGTAAGAAAAAACCCAAAGTCAGTTCTTTGAAAAGATCCAACTAGAATAACAAGAATAAAAAAGAAAGCGGATTATCCTATTATTATACATAGAATCAATGACAATGACCTGTCCTTCATTTCTGACATTACTGATACCTTGAAAATAAAATGATAATAAATACTGTGAACAAACACATGCCCTGAAGTTTGATAATAAAAATGAATATATTAAAATGGACAGACACAAATCCCCAAACTCTCCCAAAGAGAAACAGAGGACCAGAATAGTTATGGTGAACAAAAAAAAGCATGCTACTGGTAAAGAAAATCTCAGATGTATACCAGTCTCTGAAAGACAAGGAAGACATGAGCATAAACACAATTAGGTGATTTTTTTGAAAGATACAAAGACAATTCTCTGAACAAAAAGATCACCTTTTCAACAAATGGTGTTGAAATGATTAAAACTTCATATGTGAGAAATTAATGTAAGCATACCTTATGGATTACACAAAAATTAGTGCAAATTTCTTTTTTTCTTTAAATATGGTTTCTATATGTCATTAGTCTTCTCCAAAAACATTGTTTTTGTTGAATTTTGTACTAAATTTTTATACATTATTTTGGTCATTTTTTTATTTTTTTTCCTTTATTTTGTTCATTTTCATGCTACTGTCTTCCTTAGCTTTTATCAGATAATTTGTCAGAGATGGTTGCTTGTAGCTCACACCTGTAATCCTAAATCTCAGGAGGCCAAGATCTGAGGATCTGAACGGGAAAGTTCATGAAACTCTTAACTCCAAATAACCAACAAAAATCCAGAAGTGGAGCTGTGCCTCAAGTGATAGAGCACCAGTCTCGAGTGCAAAAGCTCAAGGAAAGCCCCCAGGCCCTAAGTTCAAGCCCCAGGACTGGGACCAAAAAGAAAAAGAAAAAGAAAAAGAAAAAAAATCAGAAATTCTATAAGAGATTTCTAAGTATGGTAATTAACCGTACTTAGCCATTTCACAGAATATATAAGACTAACTTAACCCATAAATATACACAACTTTCATTTGTTAATTAAAATTATTCAAAGATAAATTCAATACATAAAGAGGCCAGTGAACTAGCTCTCTTCCTTTCTGCCGTGTGAAGACACGCCTAGACCAGTCCTTACATCCTGGAAGATGTCCCTCACCGAAACTCCACACCATAATCTCAGCCCACCAGTCTCAGGGCTGGAAGAAAGCAACTCTGGATAACACATGCAAGATCATGGTATTTGTAGCAAAAGCCTGAGTGAAGCAACACAGGGCACATGTTTCGTTGTTCTGTCAGTTGAGAGAATGTGGGAAAAAATGGCACCCACTGGTACTCAGGGCTGGGAAGGTAGCTCAGTGATAGAGTACTTGCCTTGCACACATGAGGCCTTAAGTTCGATTCCTCAGCACCACATAAGCAGAAAATGCTGGAAGTGGTGGTGGTATAGCTCAAGTGATAGAGTGCTAGCTTTGAGCTGAGGGACAACGCCCAGGCCCAGAGATCAGGCTCCATGACTAGCAAATAAATAAATAAATAAATAAACGAAGCCTATAAGTGCATTTCTGAAGTGTGGACTCTGGTCCGCACATAGTGACTGTCGTCCAGAAAGTGGCATATAACAAAGCAAGACAAGAGTACATGGATCATAGATAAATACCACCACCACCGTCTAACCAGGGGGTCAAGGCTCCTGACAGTGATGTTATGTCGACTGTATAAATAATCATGAGAGGACGTGTGGCTCTTTTGCTCTATATTTTATAACTCCCTCTTACTGATTACACCCATAGGCTAATCAGGAAATCAGTCAGAGGAATTCTAAACACAAGCCAGTCCTCTTTAACAGTGTCATGATTATAAAAAAACAAAAACAAAAACAAAGGAAGTCAGAGCAACCTACTACAGCCCAGAGAAACATAAAGAGATGTGACTAAATGAAATCTGATAGGGTAGGCAAGATCCCCAAACAAAACAAAAGGGGGTACCAATGGCTCACACCTGTAATCTTAAACTACTCAGGAGGTTGAGATCTGAGGATTGAGGTTTGAAGCCAGGCTGGGCAGGAAAGGCCAGGAGACTCTAATCTCCAATTAACCACCAGAAAACTAGACGTGGCGCTGTGGTACTACCCTTGAATAAAGGAGCTCAGAGATATTGCCCACATCCCAAGATCAAGCCCCATGACTGACCAAAAAATAAATAAATAAAAGAAGAGAGGAGAGCCAGTAGTTGAAAATGACATAAATCTAACTAAAATATCAACCTTAATTACTATGTTTCAATATCAGAGCTTGATTGAGATAAATGAGTTAATTTGAAGTTTTAAAGGTGGTAGAAATTTCCTGTGGCCTATCTCTTCTATCATCACAAGTTTCCTGTAAGTCTGAAACTATTTCCAAACTTAAAAGTCTATTTTCAATGAGATTAAAGAAAAGATGCCAATATTATTAGTCACTAGGGAAGTACAAATTAAGATCACAACAAGGTATCATTACATAGCTCACAGAACCGCTCAAATAAAATACCATGACATTATCAAATGTCCTTGGGTCTTCAAAGGAAAAGAATACCTCAAACATTTCTGGAGGAAATGTAAAATGGTATGGATACTTGGGAAAGAGGATTGGAAGTGTCTTCAGAAATAAATATATGGGAATGCTATGTCCCCGAAGATGCAATTCTTACTTAACTAAAAGCACATAAGGAAGAGATTATGCAATTCCAAATTTATTGTATGAGGTCAGCGAAACCCTGGTACTAAAATTAGCTAAATGAATACAACAAAAGGAAACTTAGATTATACTGTGTCTCAGGATGAGGAATCTTTATTAAATATGAGTGTAGAAGCATACTGATCATTAGCCAATGACCAGTAATTGTTTAAACAAGAGATTCAACCGAGGGAATGATATGCCTTTAACATTATTTTTGCTGTGATTGTAATCTTTATTTAGTGAAAGCCAGATGCTTATCTCATTCCAAACATATAGCCAGGTTTAATAGGAGTAAAATATCAGATCAGCATTAGTTTGATGTTCTCTTTCTCTTGCTTTTACCGTCTATTTTAATAGCTATAATTCTTATTTTCTACTTCTCATAAACTCTTTTTTTTAGAAAAAAATCTCTTACTGTCCAGTAGAAAAGAAAAAAGAAAGCTCAAATTATAGTAATTGATGTCAAGATCTTCATTTTACTAAAATATTGAATAAATAGTTCATGGGATATGTAACACTTCTATAATCAATAGCAATTTTGTGTGAAGAAATGAACTGTGTGTTGGTAAAGAAGCAGTCAGAGGAAATGTCACAGTGATCCACGAACACAGAAGGCAGTCTACGGTAAAGAAATCATAAGAGCTTGATGCTATGCTGGACTTGAGTTCTGGTTCTCTTGCTCTCTGGCTGTTATTTTGTTTTTTGACAATTTTTTTTGACAAATTAACCTCTCAAAGTCTCAGTTTTATCAATCACAAAATTATTTTTCTAAAATACCTTCTTCATTTGGTTGTCATGGCATAGGATAAAAATATGATCACAACGCCGGGCGCTGGTGGCTCACGCCTGTAATCCTAGCTACTCAGGAGGCTGAGATCTGAGGATCGCGGTTCAAAGCCAGCCCGGGCAGGAGAGACCGTGAGACTCCTATCTCCAATAAATCACCAGAAAACTGGAAGTGGCGCTGTAGCTCAAGTGGTAGAGCGCTCGCCTTGAGCTGAAGAGCTGAGGGACAGCGCCCAGGCCCAGAGTTCAAGCCCCACGACCCACAAAAAAAAAAAAAAAAAAAAAAAATATGATCACAGAACGAATAACATAGTTGGTTTCACAAAACTTTACATAAGACCTATCCATGTAACGATGTCCTAATTTATTCCCCAAATGAACACAGTTGATGCACTTGAAATTAACCATGAGTTTTATTTTGAGAATAATAGATGTATAGAGAAATTCATTCATTAGACACAATTTAGGGGAACAGTAGCATTTTTTGATAATTATATCTGATCTTTAAATCTCATCTCAGAACCATTTCTTTGAGGTAAAGTTTAGAAGAACATAGTGCAGTTCAATTTTCAGCTACTGATTTAAGAACTACACCCTGTACCTTTGAAGGGAGAAAACAAAACATTTGAAAACTTGTAGTATAGACTCTTCTCCTCCTTCTTTCTGGAAGGTGAATTTGGCTTAGCTTGCTGGCAGGATGTGTTGGGACTCTGGGTGTGGGCCTTTCTGGTCCTTCGTGATCCTTCTCACCCTCTCTCTTCTGAGTGGGAAGGCCAATGACTCACGCTTCGATCCTGGCACCAACTTTTATCTCTATGAATCAGAGGCATCCAACCATCTCTGCTTAATTCCAGAATAAAAACAAGTGTCACTTTTTACAAAATTAATGATGTGAAATTATTGCTTTATCTCTTACTCTGCCAGAAAACATGCCTGACATTTATGCATAGTTTTTTGCATGAGATCAACTCAACAAACAATTTGGTGAATTCAGTGTATAACGAACTTAATCAGATTAATTATACCACATTGTGAAAAACAGATAATTGGTTAATTTGTTTTCCACCTGTTTTGTTTGTTTTTGTGATATTTTCTTAACGGAAAATCTAATAAGCATAATATCATCTATTATTTCTGGGACATTTTAACAGTGTTTTTACAACAACAAAAGGATTAAAAAACAAAAGCTATTACTACTTCTCATGTCAATAAAATTATATTATTCAGTTGTGATAATTCTTCTAGTTACTCCAGAACATACTCATATCTAAAATTAAAAATGTGATCATTACTGAAAAATTTTTATTATGTTTTAAGTTCGGGTCATTCCCTATCGAGAGAAATCATTTGTATTACTTCTTCAAATAAAAAGAAGCATAAAAATAACATTTATTGGAGTGAGCCTCAGACATCTCCACCCTATGATAGACAGGAATTTGTGAACAAACACACTCTTGGAATGTGAAAGAACAGTAATAGGGAAGAGGAAATAAAATTCAAGTTCATAAAATGGAAAAAAAAAGTTTACTAGTTTTCCCTCCCAGTATCTTCAATAGTTTGTACAGCTAAAATGTCATCAAGTTTTAGAAATAACTGAGTGTTCCAAAATAGCAAATAAGGATTGGAAAAGTATATTTTTGAGGTGTTGAAACTTCATTAAAAAATCATTGCTATATGCAAAAGTCAGTGAAGTAGATTTGAAGGTCACCAGTGTTAGGAAAATGGAGGAGAGAGAAAGGAGCAGGCCGGACCCGATGTCAGCAGGCTAGTACTGTTCTGTGCCAACTAGGGACACAGACCTCCTGAGAGCATGTAGCTTGTGTCAGAAGGTGGGTTTAGGACTGGGGTTTTATGGGCCCTAACAGTGGGACACAGGTCAATACAAAAACCATTAGGTCTAGGGAGGTGGCAGGCTTTTCTGTTAGACTTACAATGAGATGTTTACAGCCAGGCTTAGGTAGTAGTCTGCCCATATCTTTGGTGCCTTGCCTGATGTAGGTATGACATTTGGAAAAATAGGGTGGGGGTCAATCCTTCAACCAGTTAAACTCTCTTATTTTATAATACACAAAGAGACCAGTGGGGTTAATTGATACACAGAGGTAGTTCTGTCTATTATTAGCCTTGCTTAGAATAAGAGCCATGTGTTCAAACCACTCCACACTTTATACTACCCGTAGCCACTCTGACAAAACAATGCCATTATTCTTGGCCTTTTAACATTCCCTTCCTCTTCTACTGGCTTATTTCCTTCTGTACCAGTGATCTCCCAACAATGCCAGACAAAGCTAAGACTTTGTTAAATTAGTCAGATTAGCACTACAAAGTAAGAAGAGTATCTCAATTTCCATTTACACTTAATTGGTTCATGAGACAACAAAGATTTTAATGTCCCAAGCAATCTCTGTTAACATATATCTTGGATGGCAACTCTATACTTTGCTTAGATTACACTGAACTCCTACTGTAAAGAAAAAAAAAAATTTAATGTACTCGTTCACTTTCAAAATTGGCCTAATGGAATAGTCAGTTATATCTCAAAATATACTGTGTGTATATTTTCTTTATAAAGTATCCTGATGGGGCAGGGTGTTTGATCAGAGAGTACGAATCACTTTCATATTCAGTCTTTTCAGTGCATTTTACTATATTTCTATTAACATAACATAATGACAAATGTGTAAATAGGCACAGATTAATGTTCATAAGTATACTGTAAGCATAAGCATAATCAAAAGGTAGGCCTGGTGGAATATGACTATAATCTCAGCTACTTAAGAGGTGGAAGTAAGAAAATCATGAATTCAAGGCCACCCCTAGCCAACTTAGCCAAACCTTAGCTTTAAAACTAAATAAAAGGGTTGAGATGTAGCTCAGTGGCAAAACGCTTAGCTAGCAAGTGCAACATCCTGGGTTCTATCCCCAGTAAAAAAAAAAAAAACTAAACTAAAGAAAAACCAAAGGAACCAGGTGCCAGTGTCTCATATCTATAATCCTAGCTACTCAGGAGGCTGAGATCAGAGGATCATTGTTCAAAATCAGCCTGAGCAGGAAAGTCCATGAAAAGGAAAAATTGGGAGAAAATGAGGGAAGAGGGGACACTGTTCAAAAAGAAATATATTTATTACCTAACTTACGTAATGGTAACTCTTCTGTACATCACTTGTACAATAAAAAATTAAATTCAAAAAACAATCAGTAAATGACAGAAAGGATATTTTAATGGTAAACTTTTAAAGCTCTATTGTACAGTAAGCACTGAGAAAAAAACTACAGAAATTATTTATCTTTTAAAATTATCTTTAAGTGGTTGTACAAAAGAATTTCAGTTCAACATGTCTGTTTACAAGCATAATGCATCTGGATCAATGTCACCCTTCCATTGTCCTCCCCATCTCTCCCAACCCTATTCCTTCCTTTAACTCACCTGATTCCATTTTTACATCAGAAATTCTTTTTTAAAAAAACTTTACACACAATATCATATCCATAATCATTCATTTTAAACATTGCTCTTGGAAGTGATGTAAAGTAATACAGCTGTACACAATAGAGTTGTACACATTCATGATTAGCAAAGTTTTAAAAACCATAAACTCATTTCCTGTTGCTTATTTTCTTGGGTTTTGATCTAGTTTTTCTAAAGAATTATACCATTTTCACTCTCAATAGAATCTACTATACATCAGTTAATTGCTTTATAACTGCTTGCATATGACCCAGTGTGTTTACTTGTAGATTTATAGGCACATTCTAACTCCCATAAATGACAGAAAGCATGCAACCTGTGTTTCTCTGGGTCTGGCTGACTTCACATAATAAAATTTGTCCAAGGCTTTCCATTTCTTTATGGATGGTGCAATGTCATTTTTCAGATGGAAGCCTAGAATTCTATTGTGTATATAAAACACATTTTCTTGATTCATTCATCTACTGAGGGAATTCTAAGTTAATTCTGTATTTGAGCTATGGTAAACAATGCTGCAACCAACATGGTTGTGCTGGTGGCTTTAGTGAATCCTTGCTTGTGCTCTAGTGGAAAATGTCAAGAAGTAGAATTGTTAGGTCATAGGGAAACTAAGTACTAGAAAATGAATATTGGTAGAGGAAGGAGGGGGAGAGAGGTAATAAGAGAGTGGTAGAATAATGAACAGGGGAAAGGAATAGACTGCAGGAGAGAATGAATGTACCACAGAATTGAGAAAAATAGGGAAAGGGGTGGGTCAGAGGGGGAGTGAGTGAAGGTGAAGGGATGATGCAGATCAAGGGGCGTTGTGGACAGAAACTGGTTTATTAAATGGCAAAAAATAATACATAACCTAAAAATTAACAAGAGTGAGGGAAGGAGTGGGATGGCAGGGTTGGATGAAGCTGTTGAAAGGAGTGACATTGGTCAAGATGCATTGTAGTCATAAAGTGCTCTCTAAAATGGAAACTCCTTTGTACAACTACTTAAAGAAAATAAAGGGGCTGGGAAGGTGGCTCAGTGGTAGAGTGCTTGCCTTGCATGCATGAGGCCCTGGGTTCGATTCCTCAGCACCACATAAGCAGAAAAAGCTGGAAGTGGTGCTGTGGCTCAAGTGGTAGAGTGCTAGCCTTGAGCTGAAGAGCTGAGGACAGCGCCCAGGCCCAGAGTTCAAGCTCCACAACTGACAATAAATAAATAATAAATAAATATATTAAGAAAAATCATAAAACCAAATAATACCTCATTTCACAACAATCTTTAGCAATTCCATGTTTAATCCAAGAAATCTGCAAAAATATCATTAAATGTCACTCATTTCACAAATATTTAGTAATGGCTAGCATATTTTGAATGCTTTGTCTTAGGGAATGCCTGAACATTTCATCTTGATGACTCCATTTAGTCTTTCAAAACACTCCACAGGATAGGAATGGGACTCAGGGCTAGCACATACATGTTCTTAGCATGTGGAAGGCCCTAGATTTGCTTTGCAAAACAAAATGAATAAATTAAAAATCTGACTCACAATGATTATAAATATCTTTCCTAAAGCAACATAACCATTTTTTGTTCAAAACCATTTGAATGCTTTCAAAAAGTGTATCACCAGGTACTGGGGTCTCATACCTATAATCATAGCTACTCAGGAGGCTGAGATCTGAGTATCGTGGTTCAAAGCCAGACCAGGCAGGAAAGTCTGTGAGACTCTTATCTCTGATAAATTACCAAAAATCATGAGAAATGGAGCTGTGTCTCAAGTAGTAGAACACTAGTCGTGAGTAAAAGAAGCTGAAGAGTAGCACCCAGACCATGAGTTCAAGCTCCAGGACTGGCAAAAAAAAAGTATTAGATATCTGAAACCAAAACAGACACAATTCTAAATCACACAGGTAAACTCCATGATGAAAATAAGCCCACTGGGATGTGACAGTCTAATGTGCAGCTTCATTTGTAGAAATAAGAATCTATCATATCTAATTTTAGTCATTCAAGCATTGCTTTTTTGTGAAGATCTTAAAGCAATGAATATATCCACTATGTCAAGATCAGTTTAGCAAGTAATAGCACACATTCAAAATAAAACGTTAGAAATGAATTAGTACTGTTGAGGTATAAATAGACTGATATTTGCATCATGCTTGGCAAAAATCTGAGTATAAAACATAATACAATGAGCTGTCCTTTTTTGTAGTGATAGAAAATGTCTTAGTTTATATTTCCCCATACATTACAAAGTTGTTTTGGAAATGAAAAGGAAAAAAATTGAACAACAAAATAAAACAGGAGAGGACAGACTTTCTCTCAGGCAGGATTAGGAAGTCAGGTAAAACTGGATGGAGTAGAAGAGGGACTTTTTCACTTTATATTTCTGGATTATTAAACCATCATCTTATTTTGCCTATCTGATGTTAAATGAACTCAAAATTGATAACAAAACGATTCTAACGCAACAGATTTGGGAAGAGAAAGAGATTAAATTGTCAAAACTGAGTTTTTCATGGGAGCAATGCAATATAAACCACCTTCGCGTCCTCCCCTCACAGTGAGAATTAAATAAAAGGAAGATAGTTGTTCTCTGTTGCACATTATCACAGGTGTCATTGCCTTAGAGACGGCCTCTGCCTTCAGGTTGGGTTGGAGTTACCATGGGCGTGAAGACAATCTTAGAGCTTTACTCCAGAATATTACACCAATTACGGTCATTTCTGTGATAACATAGCAGATCTTGTCATCACCTTCAAGTTATGTATGAAACCTGCTTCTTAACACTGTACACAATTATTTTTCTTCCTTACCTCTGAACATAACAATTTCTAAGCCAAGCGGGATGATATTGATTTGAAATTCCATACTTCGGAGGCAGAAACTGGCAGAAGCCAACCTGGGGAAAAGTTACTGAGACCCAACCTGAAAAACAAACAAACAAACAAAAACCTAGAAGCATGAAAGGATTGTGGGTTTGGCTCTAGTGGAAGAGTACTTGCCTAGCAAGGGCAAGGCCTTGAATTCTTACCCCAATCCCACAAAAATAAACATAAAAATAACTTGATCCTTTAAGCTAATCATCATTTTCATGTCATAAAGCTATAAAGCATGTGAAGTTTAAGAAATTTGTTGTTCTTGTTCAGGTCTCTGTCCATGTTGACCCATTGATCTATTTCAGATCATTTTATTCTAATCCTTGACAACACAACTTTATTGTGATAAATCTTAAATTTCTTGTGAAAGTCGTTTTATTTTTCTTTCTATGACCAGGTAATTTCCTTTTGAAAATTCTAACACACTCATTCTAGCTTACTAATGAGGATTAATAGTGAAACTATTCCCTTGCGTTATTGATGCAGAATGAGGAAATTGGTACACCTACAAGGCCAATAAAGGATGAGGAAGCAATGCGATAGCAAAGCAGTCTCTCTTCTTCTGCCCATATTTGTTCACTTGTGCACATCTGACTGTGTAATTACTTTCAAATGAAAAGCAACAGTGGAGATCTTCTACAGACCAGAAAAGATTACAACTCGACTACTTTTGTGGTAGAATATGTTGTTAATTTTTTCCAGATTAGTTATTTATTAATCATTTATTCTACTGTCCAAAGGCAATAGAAATGTTGAGAAGTGATACAACAAGACAAGTTGATTCCTATAATTTTTTATTTATTTTCTGTGATATTACAAATAAGTAATTAGGGTAGCATGAGGACTCTGTTTACTGGGATTCTGGGAACTGACGGTGTGAAAGGTAACATATTAGCATATGACCAAGGGAAATACATGCTTTATGTACTTTAAAATCTTACCTAAGTCTAGACCTGTATCTACAAAATGTAGAAATAGCTGCTATTTTCTTCTTTCTCTTTCTTATTTTGGTATGAAATAGGATTCCCTGCATAAAAATGATAAAATACCCCATCTAACCAAGCACTGTTTCTCTAAAATACCTCATTGTTTCATAAAAAATACCTCTTCACTAGATTTTCCCTATTTAGTCTCTGTCCTCTGCTCATGACACTTGAGGCAGATTGTCCTTTACAAAATGTAAGTCTAGGGCTGGCAAGGTGGCTCAGTGGTAGAGTGCTTGCTTTGCATGCATGAGGCCCTGGGTTTGATTCCTCAGCACCACATAAGCAAAAAGAAAAAACCGGAAGTGGTGCTGTAGCTCAAGTGGTAGAGCGTTAGCCTTGAGCTGAAGAGCTGAGGGACAGTGCCCAGGCCCAGAGTTCAGGCCCACGACCAGACCCCCCCAAAAAAAATGTAAGTCTAATACTAATAGCCTGATGTAGAATCCTTCCCAATAGTTCACTCCATTCAAAATCCATGGATACAGCCAAGTTATAAATATGATTGTATTTATGTGTCAATAGCCATCCTATACTTTATAAATCTTTTTTAAAAACATAATTTTACTTTATTGTACAGGGGAGGTCTAGCGGGGTTACAGTTACATAAGTAAGGTAACGAGTACATTTCCTGTTGAACAATGTTACCCGCCCTTTGTTTTCTCCTATGTTCCCTGTCCCCTGACTCCGTCCCCCAAGTGGTAGAGTTCATTTCCAACCAAGTGTCTTGTGAGTATTACTTGTACTGCTTCGCCATTAGTCCTTTGTCTCACCATTTTCTTATTCTCCTTCCCTTCCCCAAATCAGATAAATGTATATACAAGACTCAGAGTACCAAAATGATAAACAGTGACAACAGGGCATAATCCAACGTGGGGAAAAAATGAAAAGAAAAAGAAGCAGCTGAGTTGAGAGGAAGATAGTGGAGGACAAGCTGGGGCTAAAAAAGCTCTCCCAAAGAAAACAGTTTTAGTGTTTCAACGAACAGTGCTAGGCTAGAGAGTCACCCAAGTGTGCCATCACAGTATAAAGAGTTGGGCCAGAGAGGGAAAATCCAGGCAGCTTGGTTAAGGAGACGGATTCGAGCACTCGCAGGTGTCTGCGGAGGGGCCGCAATAGCAACAGAGCGAGTCCGGGACAAAGGCCCAGAGGCGCTGTGCTAGCGGATTCTACTCACTGTCTGCAAGAACTGACAAGGAGCCGAATCTTCATCTTGCTGACCACAGACAGTCTCAGACCATGGCCGGCAATAACGACAGATGCTGGACGGGTTGTGGCCAGAAGGGAACCCTACTGCATTATTGGTGGGAGTGTAAACTTGTTCAACCACTTTGGAAAGCAGTATGGAGGTTCCTCAAAAGACTCCACATAGAGCTCCCCTATGACCCAGCAATCCCACTTTTGGGCATTTACCCAAATGATCACAAACAAGGCCATATAAAAGCTACCAGCACAACTATGTTTATTGCAGCATTATTCACCATAGCTAAGATATGGAAGCAACCCAGAGGCCCGTGGTATATATACACAATGGAATTCTATGCCTCCATCAGAAAGAATGACATTGCCCCATTTGTTAGGAAATGGAAAGACTTCGAAAAATTATACTAAGTGAAGTAAACCAGGCCCAAAGAAATATAGGTCCCATGGTTTCCCTTATTTGCAATATCTAATATAAGTCTAGGACAAGAAAAAAAGGTTAAAAGCTATGTACACATGAGCATATAAGATGATGTTAAGTGAAAGGAACCCCAAGACAGGGACACAGTGTCTTTTTTCTTTCTTGCTATTGTTTTTTAACGTATGTATAACGTACTATGTGATTTTTTTGTTTCCTTTGTATGTTCTTCCATATTGGTATAGCTCCAGTTTTCACTGTATTTGATTCTGGTGTCCTGCATCTTGTATATACATTTTTATAATTTGGGGAGGGGAAGGGAAATAACAAAATTCTGAAATAAGGATACAGGTTGACCCATTGTGACAATGAGATGTATAAGACACTAGGTTGAAAACAAACTTTACAACTTGTGGGGGGAGGGTGGTGGTAGTCAGGACATGGGAAGGAAAGGGACTGTAGAGGAAAAACAAAGGAAGTCATAACAATGCTCAATAGGAAATGGACTCATTACCTTGCTCATGTAACTGTAACCCCTGTATTGTATCTTTACAATAAAAATCTATTAAAAAATAGCTTCACATAGTACATAAAAGAAAACAACAACAAAAATTTAAAAAAAACCTCTTGTTTCCGTATCTTGGAGTTCACTTTGTTTTTTTTTATATATATATATTTATTGTGAAGATACTGTGGAAAGGGGTTACAATTACATGGGCAAGATAATGAGTACATTTCTTATCAATCATTGTAGCCTCCTCCTTTGTTTCCCCTTCCCATAACCATCCTCCCCCCCAACCCCCCACCCAACCCTCCTCTCCCCCCCACCCACCAAAGTTGTAAAGTTAGTTTTCAACATAATGACTTGTACGTCTTATTGTTGCAATGGATCCACCTGTATCCCTATTTAAACAATTTGTTTTTTTTCCCTTCCCCTCCACAAATTATACTAACCTCAAATACAGTGAAAGCAGGGGTTAGGGAGGAACATACAAAGCAACAAAGAAATAATCTTATAAATGTGTTAGAAACAATCACCTGAAAGAAAAAAAAAACATTTGAATACATAGCTTGGGTTCATTTCCCTTACATCAACTTATCTGACCTTTTCTGCTTGACTCAGACATATACTAGATATTGCAAATAAGGGAAACCATGGGACCTATGTTTCTTTGGGCCTGGCTTACTTCACTAAATATAACTTTTTCCAAGCCTTTCCATTTCCTAACAAATGGGGCAATGTCATTCTTTCTGATGTAGGCATAGAATTCTATTGTGTATATATACCACATTTTCTTGATCCATTCATCTACTGAAGGGCATCTGGGTTGGTTCCATATCTTAGCTATGGTAAATAAGACTGCAATAAACATAGTCGTGCTGGTAGCTTTAGTGTGGTCTTGTTTGTGAACATTTGGGTAAATGCCAAAAAGTGGGATTGCTGGGTCATAGGGGAGCTCTATGTGGAGTCTTTTGAGGAACCTCCATACTACTTTCCAAGTTTACACTCCCACCAACAGTGCAGTAAGGTTCCCTTCTGTCCACATCCCCTCCAGCATCTGTTGTTATTAGAGTTCTTGATTATAGCCATTCTAACTGAGGTGAGGTGATATTTAATGTTGTTTTGATTTACATTTCTTTTATGGCTAGAGAAGTTGAGCATTTCTTCATGTGTCTATTGGCCATCCTTTCCTCTTCAGAGAAGTTCCTCTTTAAGTCTTTAGCCCACTTATTTATTGGGCAGTTGTTTCTTTGAAGATTTGTTGTTGAGGGATTTAATTGTTTGAGTTCCAGGTATATTTTAGATATGAGACCCTTGTCTGTTATATGGCTAGTGAAGAACTTCTCCCAATCCGTGGGCTTTCTATTGATCTTGCTAGCTATGTCCTTTGCCATTCAGAAGCTCTGCAATTTCATGCAATCCCATTTGTCCAACCTTTCTTTGATTTGTTGTGTTTCTGGGTCTATGTTAAGAAAATGTCGGCCTGTGCCAAGGAGACCTAGGGTTTCTCCTATTCCATCCTGTAATGTTTTCAGAGTGTCTGCTTTGACTCCGAGGTCTTTGATCCATTTGGAGTTGATTCTGGTGCAGGGTGATATATAAGGATCTAGCTTTAGTTTTCTGCAAGTAACCAATTTTGCCAGCACCATTTACTGAAGAAGCTGTCTTTCTTCCATTCTATTTTTTAGCTCCCTTATCGAAGATTAGATGGCTATAGTTCTGTAGGTTCATTTCTGGGTTTTCAATTCTATTCCATTGGTCCTGAGGTCTGTTCTTGTGCCAGTACCAAGCTGTTTTGATTACTATGGCTTTGTAGTAGAGTTTGAAATTTGGTATTGATATTCCTCTAGCACTGTTCTTTTTGTTGAGGATCGTTTTTGCTATTCGGGGTCTTTTATTGTTCCATATGAATTTTTGGATTGCCTCTTCTATTTCCTTGAAGAATGAGGTTGGAATATTGGTAGGTATCGCATTGAATTTGTAGGTAGCCTGGGGAAATATTGCCATTTTCATGATGTTGTTCTTTCCAATCCAGGAGCATGAGAGTTTTTGCCACTTTCTAAGTTCCGTTTTGATTTCCTTTTTCAAGTTTTTAAAGTTTTAATCATAGAGGTCCTTCATTGGAGTTCATTTTGATTAGCACCATTTTATATGATCCTGTGTATATAGCTATTGAGCTATTGTGATCCTCTGCTAGGAGTATCTTATACATCTACTACTTATTACAAATGAGAAAAACAAATGAGTCTATGTTTCTTTGAATGTGAATTACTTCAATTAATTTTTTCCAATTTTTTCTATTTCCTTGCAAATGGGGCCAACATTCTTTCTGATAGAAGCCTAGAATTGTGTATATATACCACATTTTCTTGAGCTATTCATCCACTGAGGGACATTTGCATTTTTCCATATCTTAGCTGCAATGAACATAGTTGTGATAGCTTTAGTATGGCCTTGTTTGTGATTGTTTGGGTAAATTCCCAGGAGTGGGATTGCTGGGTCACAGGGGAGCTCTGTGTTTAGTCTTTTGAGGAACTTTCATACTGCTTTCCAGAGTGGTTGAACAAGTTTACATTACCACCAACAGTGTAGTAGCAATCCCTTTTGGCCATATCCCTGTCAGCATCTATTTTTTTCTTGATAATGGCCATTCTAACTGGAATTAGGTGGAATCATTGAACATTTCTTCATGTGTCTATTGGCCATTCTTATTTCCTCGCCAGAGAAGTCTCATTTTAATTATTTAGCTCACTTCCTAATGGGGTGGTTGTTTCATTGAGGATTTGTTGTCGGGGGATTTAATTTTTTTTTTTATATTTTTGATATGAGGCCCTTGTCTGTTGTATAGCTAGTGAAGATCTTCTCCTAATCATTGTGCTTTCTATTTATCTCACTAGCTATGTCTTTTGCCATGCAGAAGCTCTGCAACTTAATGCAATCCCATTAAGCCAGTCTTTCTATTTGTTGTGTTTCTAGATTTTTATTTAGGAAGTTTCAACTTGTGCTAAAGAGCCCTAGTATATGCCCTAATCCTTCCTGCAATATTTTTAGAGTATCTGCCCAAACCTCTAGGTCTTTAACCCATTTGGAGTTGATTTTGGTACAGGATGATAAATAAGATCTAACTTAATTTTTGTAATTCAATTCTGCCAGCACCATTTGTTGAGGCTGACTTTCTTTCATCCTGTGTTTTTGGTTCTCTTATCAAAGATTAGGTGGCCATAGGTTCATGAGATCATTTCTGGGTCTTCAGTTATATTCCACTGGTCCTCAGGACGGTTCATGTGCCAATACCAAGTGCTTTTATGACTACAGCTTCATAATAGAGTTTGAAGTTTGGTATTGATATTCCTTCAGTACTGTTTTTCCTGCTAAGGATTGTTTTTGCTATTCAGGATCTTCTATTATTTCATATGAATTTTTGTATTGCTTTTGTTTTTCATTAAAGAATGCTTTTGGGATATTGATGAGTATTGCATTTAATTTATAGATAGCTTTGGGCAGTATTGCCATTTTCAAGATGTTAATCCTCCCAATCCAGGAACATGGGAGGTTTTTCCACTTCCTTAGATCTGCTTTAATTTCATTTTTTAGGTTTTGAAAGTTTTCATCATAGAGGTCCTTCACTTCTTGGGTTAAGTTAATTCCTAGGTATTTTATTTTTTTGAGGGTATTACAATAGGAGTTACTTTCCTGATTTCAGTCTTGCTCTTCTCATTGTTGGCATATAGAAAAGCTACTCTAATCCTAGCTATTCAGGAAGCTAAGATCTGAGGATCATAGTTCAAAGCCAGCCTGGGCAGGAAAGTCCATGAGACTCCTTATCTCCAATAAACTATTCAGATAAAGCCAGAAGTGACACTGTGGCTCAAGTGGTTGCTAGCCTTGACCTCAAAAGCTCAGGGACAGTGGCTAGACCTTGAGTTCAAGACCCAGGACTGGCACATGTATGCATGCACACACACACAAAACAGATATAAACAGTATATAAGTAATATATACTTTAGGTATTTGGGTATTATCTAATTGCATAGTTTTATTTATGTCACTGCAAAAAATACATATTCTGTGTTTCATTGACAAAACAAAATAACAATGGGAAATCAAGCACTTTCTTTATATGTTCATTTGTGTTGTGATGATAATGATTGTTTTGAAAGTAATAAAAATAGTTATATCTCTTACTCAGTGTAACCTCAATGTGACCAAAATGACATTTAATTTTAATTGGGAGCAAAATGAATCTCAAATGAGTTTGAAAATTGATAATATGATCTATTGTTCCTGGCATATTAGAGTTTATCTTGTCAAGCCTCATTAAGAGTAAAGCTTATATCAAACCTGAAAATAATCATAGACCTCAGAAAACATGTTATTATGCTTCTGAAAGGAGTTGAGAATGTAGCTAGCGAGTCCTTCAATTATTACAATGGAAGGGAGGTATTCTTATTGTAAGAAATAAAAGATTGATGTATTGGTGAAAAATTTATTGCTAACGTGGATGAGCTGTTCATAGAAAATCATTTAAAATCTTTTCTTGTCTCTTTTTTAGTGTGTGTATGTGTGAGAGACACACACACATGCAGAGAGAAAGACACAGAGAGAGATAGAGACAGAGATTGTCCTGTGATGTAACCTGGCTTGGCATGGATGTATACTCCCTCTCCTCATTCTCTCCTCTCCTCTGCTGGGATTACAGACAAGAACTACCACATTGCGCTTAAAAATATTTTCTTCAAAGTATTGAAATGTTGTCATTGAGTGGAATACAAACTTGGGCTCAATCTGGGAACACTTTGTTTCCCTGTGGGCCATATAATATCTGAAAGTTCAATATAGCCTTGTTTTTAAAAACTTCAGATGCTCAATCCTTCTATATCTCTGAAAGGGTTGGGGGTGTGACTCACATGGTAGAGCACAAAGCTCTGAGTTTAGAAACATTATCATCATCAACAACAAAACTCTATTTGAGTGTATTTTTTTTCTTTCCATTTTCAACGTACTTAAAATGTAAACCAGAAACGTTTGTCTTTTTCTTCCTGAGGATTTTTTATATTTTAATTGTGTCATTACTGGGACATGAACGCCAGGCCTCACACTTTCTTTTTTATTGTTTTTGTATTGGTGATGTATAGAGGGTTAAAGTTACTTAAGTTAGGTAATGAGCACATTTCATTTTTGTACACTATCTCCTCTTCCCTTGTTTTCTCAGCTTTTCTCTCCAGACCCCTAACCCCACCAGTTGTGTAATTCATTTTCAACATTGTGTCTAGTGAGACTCATTGCTGCATTTGTTCACTCTTTGTCACACCATTTCTATGCTCCCCCCTACCCTCCCCAAAACAGATACACTTACAAAGAAAAAGCTTCACACTCTTAATGGCTATTTCTCTCAAGGATGGTGCTCTGTCACTTGAGCCACACCTTCACTTCTGGCTTTTTGCTTGTTAATTGGAGAAAAGAGTTTCATGGACTTTTCTGCCTGGATGTTAGGCGAAATGAACCCCAAGATAAGGATTCAAATGTTTTTTCTTTCCTGGACTGATTTTTTTTAAATGTTCCTCAGATTTCAGCCTCCTGAGCAGCTAGAATTACAAGTGTGAGCCACGAGCTCTGGGCACCTGAGTATTTTAAATCCCGAGGGGTCTGACATCCAAGAACAACATGCTGCCTTAGACACAGGACAGAAATCACCCCGAGTAAGAAGGGAATGATTTTCTACTATAGTGCAGGTGCACGTTAGGATGTGAGGCTAGCTGAGTGGAAAGGAAGGATGACCTCAAAGTTGCTGTGATGTCATGTTTCATGACCCAATAAGGTGAGATCACTAGGTGGTACAAACTTCAGGGCCTTGCCAGCTTGTTTGGTGACTATGCAGTTGGCAGCCCAGGGATGAGAAGGCACGTACGTGTGCATTGGATCCCCTTTGCCTTTCCTGGTTTGACATACCTTTCCTGGAAAGCCACGAAGCAATCATTTCACCCTTCCAGGCCTCCATGACCTTGGTAAGGGAAGGGTGCTGTCCAAGCAGGTACAGTGCCTTTCTCTTCATTGCTGGCCCAAGGTGTGCTCAGCTTGGAGTTTTATGAGTTTTCCCTCCTCAAAAAGAAATTGAGTCCCGTAACGCAGAGCAATTTCCTTTTTCCTGCTCATATTTACCTACCTGCCTGCCTGATAGCAAATGCAGAGTTCAGCTTTGGCCTGCCTATAACTTCACTAGGTAACCTGGTAAAGATATTACAGCCTACGGATTGTTGAGTTGCTTTCTAGGAAGATCAATCTAATAGTTTTTTTAACTTTATTGGTAATGAATTATTTTGAAATAAATATTCAAAAGGAGTAAATGTTTTGAGATTACAAGATGAATAGATAATAAAAATAAATATTTAAGCCAGGTGCCGGTGGCTCATGCCTATAATCCTAGCTACTCAGGAGGCTAAGCTCTGAGAATTGTGGTCTGAAGCCAGCCGGGGCAGGAAAGTCTGTGAGACTCTTATCTTCAATGAACCACCAAAAAGCAGTTGAGGTCTATTCTTCAGCACAACAAAGCTCAGCGTCAGTGCTTAGGTTTTTAGTTCAAACCTTGGGCCTGACACACAATTTTTTTAATAAAAAAAAATATTTCATTTTGTCATTAGGCATCATATGAAGTGCATGATTATAAAGTGCTTTTGGAGCTTTTTTCAAATTAATTTAAATCTATTTTAATGGAACATATATGCTTATCCATCCCCACCAGTCCACTTAAGCCAAAGGTTATTCTGAGCAAAATTGTCTTTTTGACTAACACTGATAAAGTGACAAAATGATCCTGCTTGTTCCTCGGGACTTTCTGTGCTCATGTAGCATTGGTGTCATAATCGTGGGGAGATTCGTAGCACCATTTCTATCCCAGATAAAGATTTCTCACAGCATCTGAGTCCCTGAATCTTTACAAGCACCTACTGTGAGAGGAAAGGATTCACTTCAAGGAAAAAAGTAGTCTTTTAAAATTTCTCTCTGTTTAATAGTAGGACATAATTGCCTAAGAAGAAAGAGAGCAAGTGAGATGTAATGTAATGACAACCACTTGTGCTGAGCAGTCATTCAGACCTTGTCTTCAGTTCCAGATTGTGGACCTCAGGGAAGGAGAGCAGCTGACCCTGGAACTCCATCATTCAAATCCTCCATATTGAGGGCAAAGGGGCTCTTCTGAATTGGAGAGAATGTTTGACTTGTAGTAGCATGGACTGATTTGTCCTCCCTCTATGCACTTGCTTCTCACCATTTTTATTGAACCTCTCCGTGGCTGGGCATGGAAAGTTTTCATTAGCTTTTGAAGATTTTGTTTTATAAATTTAAGAATAGTTATATTTTCTTCAAACAACTCTGATCCACTCATACATTTCTTCTATGCTTAACATATCATAATCTAATACCGTCTCTGGACTTTACTAGCCAAAAATATAGTAAGATTCTGTCTCAAGAGTGGTCTCTACCACCATTCATGAGATGTATAAACTGGCTGAGGTTCCTAACTTCTATGATGAGGTCTCATTGGATATGAAAAAAGACAGTGATTATTATCATTTTCATTTTGAAATGAAATACTATAGGTTGTCTCTCTGGGAGACAACTGCTATGAATAGTTTTCCTTTCTCTATCTTTCTTCCCATAAATAAAATTTTAAAAATCAATATAAAATGAATATAAAGTTAATACAATTGTTGCTATTGCAGAGAAGAGAGAGACCTTCCAGTTGGAGAAACAAAGTGTGAATACACTTGTTTTTGTTTCTAAGACTATATTCCCCAGTAAGTTAATAGGAGACAAAATAATTAAACAGCAAGAAACTTAAAAGTATTAAAATCTCTATGAAGATATGTAGACTTAAAGTTATTAAGAACAAAGAGCTGCTAAGAATTTTTATGAGACTGACAAAGAAATCCAGCAATAAAGTGTTTACAGTAAAAGGAAGCTCTTTAGGGAGAAATGAATTATAAGAATATCATGAAGGAAGGAAATAAGAAGCAAACATGAGGAAAGCTGTCATTAAAATTATGCAAAAATGAGTGGGTGATATTGATCAAGGTGCATCGAACTCGTGATCTCACAGATTGAAACAAAACCACTTTGTAGAACTACTGAAAGATAATATCATCATTTTTTAAAGCATGAAAGAGATATGTAGGTAAAGATATTGTGAAGGAAGCATCTTAAGCATCTTAACAATGTCATCTATTTTCTGAGTACTGAGTAAGGAAATGACAGCATCACGATTACATAGAAATCATTGTCACAGCGCTTCCATTTCTGTGGCCTTCCCAGGCACTATTGGCATTTCTGGAAGACATTACATTTAATAATATGTTGTGAACAGTTTGTCATTCTCTGTTCCGTGGGGGATGGCCCAATGATCTAATATTCCAGAGCTAGTCTGTATTCCACTTCCTATACAAAAAGCTTCTCTCTTGAGATTTTAATTCATGTTTTCAATTCCCCAGACTTAAGCCAACAAGTTTTCCTCCTGTTATGTGGTTGCTGTTTTTTTACTACTTATCAGTAGACTTTTTCCAAAGGGAAACTAGTGGAAATCTGAAATGATTAATTCTCTTTTTACCAAAAGATTTGAAATTATCCTAATTCCCTCATAAGGAAGTTCCCTCTTCCCACAACCAAATATCGTGGTTCTTGGAATAACAACATCAATTGGCAAATGGAAGATTCAATTCTTGATAGATTTGGGGAAAATAATCAGGGCTCGTTGAGCAGAAGAAACCTGCAGCCCAGACTATGGGAAGGTTTTCCCAGTAACTTCCATACTTCTTTTCACACATGGTCTATGGCTGCTTTCTCCTAAAAGGACCAGGCAGGGTAGCTCTGAGACTTGAACTGCCCAGCATCTGCTCTGTTATGATTTAGTTCTGAAATGTCTCCCAAAAGGCTCATGGTCCTCCGCGAGGTGGGTTCTGGGGAAGTGATGACATCATGAGAACTCTGACGTCATCTGAACTCACAGGTGTGAGTTCATTTCATGGGTCCTTGGGAAGTGATGGAAACTTAGGGTACCACTCTCTCCTCCTCCTCCTCTCCTCTCGCTTCCCCTCCTCTTTCCTCCTCTTCCTTCACCTCCTCCTCTTCCTCTCTACTCTCACTAAGCTGAAATAAAGAAACAATTCTGCCTTTAAAGGGTCTCGGGAAAGTTCCAGAGATTAAGGTGACACCTTTTCTGGTCCTTCATTCCTGGGTTCAGGACCTTGGCCATTTCCAGAGCTGATAACGACCTGTGGGGTCCCCCTGTGCCTCACCCAGCGTCTCTCTCTTCTCTCCTTTCCTCCTCTCCAGTCCCTCGTGTTTATATTGGGCCCAATGGTGCACACCAGGATGTCATCTCCCCAATCGAAGCCAGGTGATTCCATCCGGGTTCCACCTCCACTGTCCGTCCCCAAGGGAGCTACACGCCCCAGTTCTCCCACCTAGAATGCACTGCTCCCCACGCCCGCGTGTCCTGTCCACAGATGGCCCGCGCCCGCGCTCGGGGGACCGGGGCCAAAGCTCTCCTCCCCATCGCTCATCACCACAGCAGAAGTGCCAGGGAGCCCGAGGACCAGAGACCAGAGACCAGGGACCAGGGACCAGGGACTGATGCCTCCAAACCACGAGGCAAAGCACCTCTACCCCCCACGTAAACTGTTCCCTAGGTAGTGTGCCCCAGAGGGGAAAGCTCTAGAATACAACTACTAAGGCATGTGGAATGTCTACCTCTAATCTACGTCCCTTCATATGTTTTGTAAATCTTCCTTTCTCTGTCCTTCCAATAAGCCAGATAGAGTAAATAAAATAATTGATGAGGTCACTCGCATTTGCTTTGGCATGGTGCCATCTCTCCCAGTGTCTTTTCTGTTAATTTTAATAGTTCTTCATTTCGATGATCTTTTCTTCTCAATGATGCTATTTGTCACAGTCAGGTGTTGTAGACATATTATTCTCCCTATTTCTTTACAAATAATCATTATATTTATTATACTTCCTTTCAATACTGCTTAACTACCTTTGTGCCTTAAATATAATTGTTTTGTTGGTGGTGGTGGTCGTGAGGCTTGAACTCTGGGCCTGGGCATTGTCCCTCCTTCAGCTCAAGACAAGTGCTCTACTACTTGAGCCACAGCACCACTTTGGCTTTTTCTGTTTATGTGCTGAGGAATTGAACCCAGGGCCTCATGCATGTGAGGCAATCACTTTACCACTGAGCCACCTTCCCAACCCTTAAATATAAGGTTTTTTTTTCTGATTTTTCACATCTGTTATGAAAGATTCCTAAAATACATATTTTTGATGTCACAACAGCTGGTCTTAGGCTATTTCAGAGCACAACTTCTCACAATGACTTTTTTGTGAAAATACTGTACAGAGGGGTTACAATTACATGGGCAAGATAATGAGTACATTTCTTATCAAGCATTGTAGCCTCCTCTTTGTTTCCCCTTCCTATCCCTTCCCATTCTCCCCCCGCTTATATATTTCTATTATATGTTTCTCAAAGGTCTCTAATTGCAAAAATATTGTCTTCATGCTGAGGAGGGAGCTTTAGAATTATTTCTTTTCTGTGGATTTGCTTATAGAAGGTGCCTTTGCCTATATTTGGTGCTTGGGGGATTATCACTCCTTCACTGGACATTTCTTAGTCTATAATGCTATATTAAAGAATAAAATGATTAGGTTTCTTGTCTGTGGCATTGTCAGCCAGAGAGGTTGCCATTTCCAGCCTGCTTGCCAAGAATAAAGGAATTCTTACCGAGGTGGTATGTACAGTAGTTAAGCAAATACCTTCTGGAGCCAGACCACCTGCATTCAAATACACATCTCCTACATCATGGTGCTGTGGTTTGGGCTCTGCTACTTCCCTCTACTCAAGTTTCTTATTTGAAAAAGTATATAGAATCACACCACATAGAATTTTTTGCAGGAATTAAATGAATTAATAACATTAGAGTTCTCACCAATATAAAGCTCTATATAAATGTTTTCCATTGCTCTCACCAGGCATAAAACAGAACTCTTGACTTTGCACCACCAGGATTCTGAAATAAAAACTCAAGTCGTTTCAATGATTTCCAAAGAAAACAAGCTTTGGGATTTTTGCTTAGATTTGGATACCAACTGCCATAGAAAGCATTTCTGCTTTAAATGTATGCATCACTAATCCTTGCCCTGATTGTAGTGCTGTGGCTGGTGTCTGGTTTTTATTAAGCATTTGTTGGTATGCACACAGAAGATAATGATGAATGAGTCTGAGACTGCTTGTATGTCAAACTCAGGACTTTGACTCTATTTGCTACAAACCGAGCTAACAGACTCACATAGCTAATATTAATATCATGATAGCACATATCTTGTCAATACTATAAAGGAATAGCTTCCAAAGTAAATCCCTGGTGACAAAAAAAAGCTGAAGCCATCATTTCAAATAGTTACTATTGTAATGGTAATGGAGACTTGGAATATTATGTAAAATATTTTTAATTTACAAATTACATTTTTGTTTCTAAGAGTACATATGGAACCTTCTTTCCCTTGGTTCCATTATCCTAAGCCCTTCCAGGCTACTCTGGTACAGAGAGAGCCCCCTCCTCACATTCTTTACCTTCTCATAATAATTACTATTACTAGTTACAGAAGGATTTAACTTCCTCATTTTTGAGACATTAGTTCTCTCATGACATTTACTCCAGTACTCTGATTTAAAATTTTCATCTCTATGTAATCATTTCCCCTAGTAGAGGTTCCTCTAGCACATGATGACATCAGTGAGCACATGATGACATCATAGAGCGCTGACATCATCAGCATCAACAGATGTGAGTTTATGTCATGGGTCCATGAGAGGTGATGGAATGTTGGGAATCAACCATTTTCTTATACCGCCTGTGTAAGTGTCCTTCTGAATTCATAACTTCTATATCCTTGTTCAGTGGACATCTCATTCCTTCTGTATGGATATACATACATGTATATATTATAGTTACCTACAAGTAAAAAAAACCCTCATATTTTTGTATGACTCATATGTCCCATGGGAAGCTAGAATCAGTAGTAATAGCCTCAGCACTAACCCAACTGACTGATGGAATGCAAGAAAAATAATAACCGTTCAAGTCATTGAAGGCAATTATTTGGGATAGCATTCTAGGGACAGATGAACTATCCATGATTTCAGTAGAAGGAAAACAATGAGTCAAAGAATTATGTAGAAAATCTAAACTCTAAAATAATGTAAGTGATAAAATAAATACTAAGATAATGTGAAATATTAAAAATAATGTGATTATAATATCCAAAAGTTATGGGTAAAAGAGAAACTGGAAATGCACATAAAGGGGAATAGCAACAGTTATTTTAAAACCCAGAATCAGAGCAGTAAAAACTGCATTTTCCCATAACAGTGAAAACTCTGTTTCACAGACCAGCTCTGGTTACTCAGAAGGCTGAGATCTGGAAGCCAGCCTAAACAAGCCTAAGTCTAGAGGCTCTTATCTCCAATTACCCAGCAAAACTCCAGCCAGAGGTGGAGGCCTGGCTCAGGCGGTAGAATATTAGCTGTGAGGGAGAAGGGCAGGCAAGAGCATGAGGTCCCGAATTCAAACCCCAAGTAACAACGAACTCCCTCATAGGCACACGAAAACAAGTGTTGCATAAAGGTTTCAACTAAATATCCCCAAATCCAAACTTTCAGAAGTATGTAGAGAACATAAAATCACCGTGGAATAGGGGCTGGGAATGTAGCTTAGCAGTAGAGTGCTTGTCTAGCATGCATGAAACCTTGGGCTCGATTCCTCAGTACCACATAAACAGAAAAGGCTGGAAGTAGTGCTATGGCTTAAGTAGTAGAGTGCTAGCCTTGAGCAATAAAAGCTCAGGGACAGTGCCCAGGCCCTGAGTTCATGCCTCATGACTGGCAAAAATATAAATAAGTAAAATAAAATAAATAAATAAAATAAAATTGGAAGACTTTAGCTCTGTAAAGTTTTATCTAGAAGGTGAATTACAAGTGGGACTATGTATAGACCTTAATAATCCATCAATGCATTAACTAGGTATTTAAAATATTGCCTTTCAAATGGAAATAAAACTTGTTTTTCCTTAGACCACTGAACATTTATACAAATTCAAGGAGCTACTTAAACACAAAGAAAACATTCGCTTCCTGGTAGCAGTCAGAATGTAGTAGAAAAACCTCTGAATATGTTCCCTGGAATGGATTAATCCTTCAGGCTTATTCATATCTCATACCTCAATAGGAGTTTGTTCTCTTGCTAACTCCTGGTAGGAATTCCTTGGCTGCCATTCAAGACCGGAGGCACACTACGGAGACCTATTGAGTGAGTGCGGCATCTACCACTAACCTTAGCTCATCAATAAATTACCCCAAGGCATATTTCCTTTCTGTCACTTGGGAGCCGCATATGAACCTTACTCTGCTTACTGCTGGTTCCTGGGCAGAGCCAGGCCTGGGGGGAACAGGGAGCGCCAGGCACAATGACTCATTGAAGCCTGTGCATGAAGAAGGAAATGCTCCCTTGGCCAAATGCTGTGTGGGGTTCCATTCCGAGCACCACACGTTTCCCTGAAACTTGCTTAGGAAAACATTCTACTGCTGTTTTTAGTGTGTTCTATTTGTCATTTTGAAACACAACACATTAGCTGCTTTGAACTGCTGGACACTAAAAATATTTAAGTTACATAAGGAGATGGAGTGAAGGACTAAATGGAGCTTTTAACTCAGCACATTCAAAAGTATCTCCTTATTGCCTGAACGAATAGTGAAGCTCTTGTAAGCCACTGTGGAAAGTGGCACAGCCAGCCAGCCCATGTTGGACAGTGGAAAGGAGAAGCAAAACCAAGATAAACAGCCATGCATATTTTCTACTGCTGGAATGAGAAGCAAGACTTTGCAAAAAATAATGTGTGTGTGTGTGTGTGTGTGTGTGTGTGTGTGTGTGTGTGTGTGTGTGTGTGTGTGTGTGTGTGTGTGTGTGTTTATACTCTCTTCCTATTCTTGCATGACTTTTGTGTTCAATTATTGGCTTTCTGAAATTTCCACAATATTTGAAGGGAGAGGAGGGAAAAAGAGAAGGAAGAAATATTGCCTTTTGTGCACCCATTTTTTTTTCAACTGGGCACAAGAAAACTGTGTACACATTAGAAAGAACAAACATTATTGAAATAGAAAAGCAGCTATTTGAATTTGCTAGGCTTTTTCCTTTTTTGCATTCATTTTGTTTTGTTTTGTTCCTGTTACAATTCTGGAGCTTTGATTTCTGGTTTTGGATATACTTCATTTGATACTAATATTTCTCCAATAGCCTCCAGTACAAGACCTTCAATAGCTAAGCATTTACCAGTGAATCTGGAATTGTTTTAGATTGATATTGAATGAGTGTATGATATTTTATATGAAATTTCATGAAAATGATGGCAGAATCTTTATAGAGGCTTTGGTTGTTAAAAAAGTCTTATTGCATGTGGAAATAAATAGTAAGGGATAGAAGTTTTAAAATGAATTATACATAGTCATAATATAATTCTTTTCTTGCTGACAAAATGTAAATACAACTCATCAACATAGTGACACACATATTTGCACCTTGGTGTAGAGAGAGAAATCCTTGAATAACTCATTGTAGTACCTTGCTGTTGACATACTTTTTTTGGAAATAAAAACTAAGAATGCCAGGGTAGTAGAATTATAAGGATCATAGAATCTCACAACTGAAAGAAGTATTTTTTAAATTAAATTAAATTCTTTGATTTGTGTGTGTGTGTGTGTGTGTGTGTGTGTGTGTGTGTGCATGTGAAAGACACATATGCTCTAGCAGTGGGGTTTGAACTCAGAGCCTCATGTCCTTGCTTAATTTTTTCAGCTAAGGCTATTACTCTATTAGTTGGGTCAAATCTCAACTTCCAGCCTTTTTACAGTTAGTTAGAGGTAAGTCTCTTGTGTTTGTCTGCCTAAGCTGGCTTTGAACCTTGATCCTCATATCTCAGCCTCCTGAGTATTAAAAATTACATGCATATGGCATTGGTACCCAGGAAGCCATTGAATATTTTTATTTGGTATTTGGGGGTCGATGTATAAAAAAATAAAGATTAGCTGTTATTGATTTTTTTAATCATGTTGCTAAATTAAGAAGAAAAATATTTGTTACTAAGAATAGACTCAAATTTTATTCATAATAGTTTCTGGGATTAAAAAAAGTCCTCAAAATATTGTTTTTCTAAGGAAAATCAATCCTCAGGTGACTAAATTAACCTGCCAGTAAGGAAAAACAACAGCATTGTATAATATATATTTCTTAGAGGGAAATATTTTCTATAGCTTCTCTCTTTCAAGAAGAATAAAAAGAGAAATGGTATTAATTAGAGTCAAATACAGATGTAAAATAAAATGAGGAGGAGCACAGGATATAGGAAACTATTTGAACTATTTTAGCACTTCAAAATGTCAGACAATTTATTAAGGATTTATTCACTGGGTTTGGAAAGTCTCAGGGACTGGCTATAAAAACATCTAAGAAATGGTCTCTTATAACCAAGCCAAACAGCAATGTGAACACAGAAGATCCCATGTTATTACACAAGCAAATGAAAGGAACAAATTAATTACTGTTCTTTAAATTCTAGCCTCATAGGAATAAAAGTCAAATAATAAAAAGGAAAAGGAAGGTGGAAGTTAAATCTTAAAATACACCATTTTGGGGGGAGGAAAGTAAGATTAGAGCCTCCTTCTGCAGGCATCCATCCCAAGGGAACACCTTATGCCATTTAACTGTTTTCACATTTCAAATTCAAAGCACAGTTTCATTATTTGTCAAATTCTTAGTTAAAAGTAAGAAAAAAGTGATCTTCCAATTATATTCAAAGTTATTAAAAATACTAATCTACTCCTAATGTGTATGATCACAATATATAAAATAATCAAGGTGTGTCTGCGCTCACATATCAAGCAAAGGGTTGACATTTGTTTAAATTGCTATTGCTATATTCAAAATGTAGGCAAGATCATCACAAATTATTTTTGTGCTGTAAATTATTATGTTTACCTAGATGCATTATTCCTCAAACTCCAGACTTTATCATGCATATAACTAAACCCTCCTATTTAGAAATTTTCAAATTTATTGCAAAGTAATGACTAGCCTAAAACCCAAGTCACCTGTCTGAATTGGATTTATCACTATTTTGATCATTGTTATTCCTTATTGTCATTTGAAGAAACTTGTGCACCAGTTGGAAAGGAATGTATTTAAGAGAAACTGTTTTCATTCATATACAGAATAATATGACATCATTTTAAAACAGGGACTGTTACAGGGGCTGAGTAGTGAGTGGAAGGAGGAGGGAAAGAGTGATAAGGAAATTAAGTTCTAGAAGTATATAATATACATAAAGTTGATCATATATTTTACATGTAGATAACACATATATATATATATATATATATAATACTTCTATAATACTTCATTCACACACACATATACACATATATGCATGGCAATAACTCAATGAAAGCCATCAAAATTATCGGTGTGTTATATGCAAGTCACAATAAAACATCACATTGAAATATGAATATCTCAATGAAACCCTTTATACTCTTTGAGAGAAAATTAATTTAAAAACTCCAAAGAGTGAATAATTTTTTATCATGTTCTTATTAAGTGCTAGTGGAAAAAAAGAAAGAGGAAAAGAAATATTTTCAATGTAAAGGTTTGGATTTTTCAATTGCTTAACATCACTTCCAACAGTATCGGGACTAAGATACAGTAAAGTCAATAAATTTTCTCTTCTAAAGTCATGAAAGTGTTTACACAATCCTTTATAAAAGCTAGTAATTGTCAGGTGCTGGTGGCTCAAACCTGTAATCTCAGCTACTCAGGAGGCTGAGATCTGAAGATCATGGTTCAAAGCCAGCCTGGGCAGGGAAGTCTGTGAGACTCTTATCTCCAATTAACCACCAGAAAACTGGAAGTGATGTTATGGCTCAAAGTGATGGAGTGCTTGCCTTGAGCAAAAAAGCTCAGGACCAGTGCTCAAGCCCTGAGTTCAAGCCCCACAACTGACAATAAAATTTATTATCATACCTTTTTGTATTCTCAATAGTAAGCCATATTTTCCCTCTTCCAATAACGAGGAGGGAAGATTGTAAGAAGGAAAGAAAGTGCACAATTTGAGAAACAACCTTATTTTAGGTATTTTTCCCTCTCCTCCAGGTGAGCTGGCTCTTTTTTACCATCTTGTTGCCGAACACTGGTGTCCCGTGTCTAGAAAGTGAACCATCCAATTAATGGCTTAACTGTTGGAACAGTAAGTGTAACCCTCTCAACTAATTGCATGGTGTAGCAGGAACAGTTCAACCTGTAGTCAAATAAAAAATTCTCTACATCTACCTTGTTACTGTTTTTCTTATACAACAAGCAAAATAAATGATAAACAATATAGCTTTACATAGCTCTCTTTCCTTGTGAATTTTTTCACCATGTCTCCACATGTCCCAAACAAAGAAGCCTTGCCACCTTTTTCAGCATACATCTAGATTCTTCTTGCTCCCTGAAGGTGATTTAGAGAAAGATGGACTGCTGTAATGGAGTAGCTTCATCTAGGCCATGGTGGCGGCCTGCCTTCCTTCTTTCCTCAGTTTCCCATCTGCCACATACACTCTGGATGTAGAAGTGAGCGCCATTTTCCCTGCGCTGAGAACAGCAAGAAACAATGGAAGAAGTGTGAATGGTGGCCCACTTGCTTCACTTTATAGTCACAGTGGGTTCATTCATGAAGCCTCCAGTCCACCGCTTTTGCTGTGAAGTACCAAACTGGCCGAGCCGGCACCCAATCAGAGAAAACTACACTCTGTGTGGCAGAGCCGGCACCCAATCACAGAAAACTGCATCCTGTATGGCTGAGCCAGCACCCAATCAGAGAAATTATGTCCTGCGTGGCCTAGCCAGCACCCAATCAGAGAAAACTGCGTCCTGCTTGGGAGAAAACGAACAGAAGTGTGTGAGGACAAGGTTTATCTGAATTCCTGAGCTAATCTTTCCTAATTAATTCTGATATTCGCTACTGTTCTCACAATGTTAGCAAGCTCAGGCGGTTGTGAAGTCCTGAGTTCAGTTCCCTGTACTGTGTGGTGGGTAGGGAGGAAAGAAATCAAAGGAGGTAAAGCGTAATAAAGTGGATTTCTTACGGCAGAACGTAGCTAGCTCTCGCCACGTTCAGTCAGCTGTCTCGTGAATCAGCTGAATGGAAGTTGAACTGAACAGGAAGACAAGTATCTTGACCGTGAAGATAATAATACTCTAATAAATAAGTCGGTATGCAAGTGTATTAACTGAAATATGGTGGATTCAAGGGCGATCTCAAATACTGTAATTCCTGAGAAAGGGAAAGTCAGACACCAGGAAGCAGGTAAGGGGGAAAGGGTGGGGTGGGGTTAAGGGGAAAAGGGTAGATGAATAGAGAGGAGAAGAAAGGGAAAATGCACACAGGAATCCGATGTCTAGCCTACAAAACTAACAAGAGTGAGGGAAGTGGCGGGTGGGGGACGGGGGATTATTGAAAGGGGTGACACTACTGATCAAGATGCATTGTGTTCATTCAATGGCAATTTTTATTAAATGGCAATTCCTTTGAAAAGCTCCTTAAAAATCAAAAAGATAATCAATACATGCATACTTACTTCATTATTGTTAAAATAGATAAACATAGGTCCCATGGTTTCCCTTATTTGCAATATCTAGTATATGAGTCAAGCAGAAAAGGCCAGATAAGGTGATGTTAGGGAAATCAACCCTAAGATATGTATTCAAATGCTTTTTTTTCTTTCATGCGATTGTTTCTAACACATTTATAAGATTATTTCTTTGTTGCTTTGTATGTCCCTCCCCTACAGCATAACCCCTGCTTTCACTGTATTTGATGTCGGAAAAAACAAACCGTTTAAATAGGGACACAGGTGGACCCATTGCAACAATGAGACGTACAAGTCGTTATGTCGAAAACGAACTTTACAACTTTGGTGCAGGGGGAGGATGGGAAGGGGAAACAAAGGAGGAGGCTACAATGCTTGATAAGAAATGTGCTCATTATCTTGCCCGTGTAATTGCAACCCCTCTGTACAGTATTTTCACAATAAAAAAAAAAAGATAACCATTTCTAACTATGAACAGATCAATATAACGAATATGGTTCGATTTCAGAGGTAGAATACAATTTCTGAAAACAAGAACTTGAGAACTTCGTTTACCTGAACTTCCACCTTCCACTTCTAACTGCAATGTACAAACATTTTTTTTTTGGTCCGTCATGGGCTTGAACTCAGGGCCTGAGTGCTGTCCCTGAGCTCTTCAGCTCAAGGTTAGCATTCGACCACTTTGAGCCACAGCAACACTTCTGGTTTTCTGATGGATATTTGGAGATAAGAGCCTCATGGACTTTCCTACCTGGGTCTTTCCTGCAAGACACAGTTTTCTTTGAACCATGATCTTCAGATCTCAGCTTCCTGAATTGCTAGGATTACAGGTGTGAGCCACCGGTGCCCTGCTAAGTGTAAACTTTTTATTGGGTAAAATATTCAGAAGTTCCTTCAAACTTAACAAAATGTCTCAGGACATTTTTACCTACACCCACCATTGCTTGTAACACCTAAAGAAACGTCATTATTCTTTATAATCAATATACTTAGTCTACACCATAAACAACTGAAAAAAATATAAAGACAGTGAGAAAGTTAACTGTGACGAAAAACAAAAAATTAAGAATATCAGTTAAATAAGTACAGGTTATGAATTATTTTGTATTCATTTTCTCTAATGATTACAATTATCTTATTTTAGCCAGTTCTGGGACTTAACTCAGGACTTTGTGCTCTTCCTTGTCTTGCTTGTTCATTGCTGGTGCTCTACCACTTGAGCCATGTTTCCAACCCCTCTTTTATTTAATGTTGTTTGAGAATAAGTTACAAACAAGTTAAAAAATATATTTTTTGTTCTAGTACTGGGGCTTGAACTCAAGGCCTGGACTCTGGCCATTAGGTCAAAGCTGGTTCTCTACCACTTGAGCTAAAACTCTACTTCTGTTTTCTCTGGTTAATTGAAATAAGAGTCTCACAGACTTTTCTACCTGGGCTGGCTTTGAGCCACATCTTCAGATAAAATTATAGATATGAGCCATGGGCTCCTGGACTCTCTCTGCTTTTACACTCTTTCTGACAAGCTTTTTCCAAACATATATTAAGCTCAGTTCTATCTACTTGTGGCCAAATGCCATGCATGAAAAATGTTACATAGCTGTTAATTTTGAAAATAATATAGAAATGATTTATCATAATGTTGCTCCCCAAAAGCAGTTTCTTTGCTATAATTTCATCTACTCGATAACACTTGCAATTTGTTCCATTCATTTGATTGTTTTTTTTAGAATTTAAAATGAAAAGGAACAGAGTACTTCAGATAGCTGGACAAGTCAACCAATCAGGGCAAAATTAAGAGCAAAGAAATAAAATGGATATCAATGCAGTTTAGAGGGAGTTTTGTTTCTCTTTTTGTCTTACTAATGGAAGATTTTAGTAAACAAGAATAGACGGTGAGCAGTTACATTCAAAAACAATGAAACAATCTTACCTTGGTAAAAGGGTGTTTTAAGCCCATTTAATGAAGGCTCTGTTGATGGGTTGTATACTTTATCAGAGTGAGTCATAGTGCCAAATGTCTCATTATGGTTTATTTCCTTTGCAGTGGCTTATTTTGAGCTCCAGAAAAGGCAAAAATCTTTATTCCCTTTGAAAATGCAGCAATTGCTACTTATTCTTAGTATCGATACAGTTGCTTCTTGTTCTTTATAAATGTTAAGCCTGTAAATAATTAGGCCATTTTAAAACATAGTTGATGCAGTTTTTGAGCTCAAGTCTCACAGTTGTGACAAAGGTAAGTCGATACTTTTCACAATTTTAACAAGGATACTATCTGATGTAACTACATTTTGAAAGGTCAGATACCCAATTATCATTACTCACTGAAAGTCAGTGAAATGATAAAGTTATTAATGCTAAAAACATGACATTATTCAACATCTTCTCTGACATATAGTTCTGAAGTTCATAAAGCTACTCACATATTTAGCTAATAGATACAATAATGTTATCCCACAGCTGAGGACATTAATATAGAGTCCTATAGCCACAGTGGCAGAGTAAGGACTCAGCTGGTCCCTTTCTTTCTATTTTATGCTGTCAAAACAAAAATTGATGTTGTTTTTTGAAACACTGTGGAGTTTAATTAAATACAAAATCAGGATTGTGGCTATTAATTTGCTCATCTGAACACTCATCCAAATCTAAAGAGGTATTCATATCCAAGATAATTTGTCTGGCTTTCCTTCCAATTTTCCCTGTCTGACTTACCATGAAATAAATTTTAGCAATATTTTCACCGTACTGGCATACATTTATAAACCATCGTGGAGAGAATAACACAGAACTTCAAGGTTTCTGCAACCTGTAAGATTAAAAGCCCCATAGCCACTTTCATCCCACTGCGTGCTTGAACCTGTCTGAGGTGGCTGCGCCTGCAGACTGTTTAAAGTTCCTGTGGCTTGGGCAAAAGCCAAATGTTACAGACACGGTTTCATAGGAGAGAGACATTTTCCCCTCACGACAGGCCAAGTTTTAAATCCTTCAGTGGATGGGTCTTAGTGAAAAAGTAGCACAGGGAAAAGAGGACCAGGTTTGTGGGAGCTGGTTAGATAGGGTATGTTTTATTTTAAAATAAACAGTTGCCAATTTCAAAAAGAAATAGAGACATGGACATTTCAGTTACTGCCAGAAGCTAAAGGACGGGTTTCTGGTTTTGGCTGTGGACTTACAGCTGCCTGGACATACAATAGCCAGCAAGGATCTGAGTCCTTCCTGGCGGTCGCTGCTTCTCTCAATGGTTCTACAAAACGATGGTTTCATTCACTTGTTTAGTCACTCGCTCATTTCCCTCATTATCATTATCATTCATTCATTCCCTCTGTCAGGCACTCTCATTCTCTCCCTCATTCATTCACTCACTCATTAATGCATACCCTCACTTATACATTCCTTCACTCATTTCCTCCCCCATCCCCGTTCATTCACTCATTCATCCCCTTTCATTCACTCTCTTATCCAATCACTCCTTCTGTCTTCACTCTACTTCAGTAAACCACGCTGTTACTCTGAAATCCAAAGCTAGAGCTTTAAATCTATCTTGTTCAATTAGGAAATCATCTAGTCTTTAAATTCCTGAAATTTATGTCTAATTCAGTGTAGTTCAAGAAGAATGACAGACAACCTTGGAAATAGTGTTCATAAATTTCTTCCATTTCCTTACTTTGACTCACTAATATGATCTCCAAAGGTGGATTAAGAGGAAGATAAAATGAACTGATAATAATGAAACATAATAGAATCCAGATATCAAAAGGTGAGCATTTACTATAAAATTCACTGACCTTTGTATGATAGGATAAATTTGTATCTGTGGGTGGGAACAAAACTCCCTGAATCATATGGCAAATCTTGAACTTCTTATTTAGAGCTAAGATCATTAGTCATGAAATCCCCTTTGAGCAAACAGAAACCTGAAGAAAGCTTTATGCTAGGAGGGAAGGAGTCAGGAGAAGAGAGAGAAAGAGATAGAGATAGTGAGATATAAAGAAACAGAAGGGAAAAAGAGAGAATAGAATGATTGAGGAAGAGAGGGACAGAAAGAGAGATGGAGAGAGAGTAAAAGACAGAGAGACAGTTATGAAAACAAATCTTATTTGTCACAAATGGTATACAACATAGTCAATCTTCACACTAGTAATATAAAATTAAGTAGATTTCTTTGGTCAAAAGTAATTATTTTCCCACAAGAAAAATGCAACTTCTCTAAAGTTTAGTAGTGGAAAATTCTCCCAATATACTCAAAGTCTTAACAAAAATTTATCCTCAGGCTCTATGTTATGATGCATGCTTCTAATCTGTCTTACTTAAGAGGTGCAAATAAGAGGGTTTCTGTGTGAGCATGGCCTGGGCAAAGCATGAAACCTTATACCAAAGTGAAACTAAATACAAAAGGCCTGGAGACATGACTCACATGCTAGGGAGCATGCTAGGGAGGCTCTGATATAGATAGATAGATGATAGATCTATAGATAGATAGATAGATAGATAGATAGATAGATAGATAGATAGATAGATAGATAGATAGATCTATAGATAGATAGATAGATAGATAGATAGATAGATAGATAGATAGATAGATAGATAGATAGATAGATAGGTAGATAGATAGGTAGATAGATAGATAGATAGATAGATAGATAGATAGATAGATAGATAGATAGATAGATAGATAGATAGATAGATAGATAGATAGATAGATAGATAGGTAGATAGATAGATAGATAGAGATAAAATGCACCTCAAGATGAATTTGAGGTTGCCCCCATAAACTGAAAGACTCTATGAGAATGAAGATTTCATTCAGAGAGACTTCTATAGAATTTAGACTAGGATTTAAATTAGACTTTTAGTTATTTAATAAAAGAAAGCTAAAAGCATGGTGCTTGAGGTACTTGACCCAATTCACTCATTGCTAATAGCCAGCCGAAGGTTAAGAAATCCTAAGAGTGGAAGCATTGCATCAGTTATGTTATATTTCCCTATGTTCAGAAACACCTGTCATTGTAAAGGCACAAAATCAAAAAACAGTGGAACCAGAATCATATACATACCAGTAAGGAATTTTAATACATTCAATGAGATTATATTTAAAGCTTGGCACCAGTGGCTTACACTTAACTACTTGGGAAGCTGAGAAAAAGTAGACAACAGTTCAAGGTTAGCCCAAGCAGAAAAGTTCATGACACCCCTTCTTTACCCATAGCTAAGTTGCAGTGATAGGTATCTGTCATTCTTTTTCTCCTTGTTTTAAAATTTAAATTTTATTGTAAAGATGATGTACAGAACAGTGTTATACCCTCCTTATTTCCTCTCACTTCCTCCCAGCCCCCAGCTCCCCTCCCCCAGTTGTAAAGTCCATTTCCGACATAGTGTCCAGTGAGTACTACTGTTGACTTGGTTCACCCTTTGTTCCACTCTTTCTGCAATTCCCCTTCCCCTCCCCAAATCAGATAAAATTATATATAAGACAAAGGGTACAAAAATAAAAAATAGTGAGAACTGAGAATAAACTAAAAGAGGACAAAAAGAAAGAAAAAAAGAAATAACTGCAAGTAGTACAATAAAAAACTCTCTTGTTTCCATTTCTTAGAGTTCATTTCGATAAGCATCCTTTTATAGAGTCAGATGCCCATAGCTACTGAGCCACTGTGATCCTCTCCTAAGAATATCTCCTTTGTTCTCACTGTGTGAATGCTTAGAGTGCTGTTTAATTAATCATATCCAAGTGTAATTCTTTGTCTTTTACTATGCATTGGAAATAAGAATGGACAGTAGACACATGAAGAAATGTTCAAAATCACTGGCCATAAAAGAAATGCAAATCAAAACAACATTGACCTGCTGGGTTCTGGTGGCTCACGCCTGTAATCCTAGCTAATCAGGAGGCTGAGAAACTGAGGATGGCAGTTTAAAGCCAGCCCGGGCAGGAAAGTCCATGAGACTTTTATCTCCAATAAACCACCAGAAAACCAAAAGTGGAGTTGTAGCTCAAGTGGTAGAGCACTAGCCTTGAGCTGAAGAGCTGAGGGACAGCGCCCAGGCCCAGGGTCCGTGACTGACAAAAACAAAACAAAAAACAAAAAACCAACATTGAGATTCTACCTCAACCCAATAATGCCAATATCAAGTAAACTTATAATAACTGATGCTGTCAGGGATGTGGCCAAAAGGGAACCCTACTTCATTGATGGTGGGAATGTAAACTTGTTCAGCCACTCTGGAAAGCAGAATGGAAGTACCTCAAAAGACTAAACAAAGAGCTTTCCTGTGACCCAGCAATCCCACTCCTGGGCATTTACCCAATAGGCCACAAACCAGCCCGCACTAAAGCCACCAGCAAAACCATGTTCATTGCAGGAATATTTACCATAGCCAAGATATGGAATCAACCCAGATGCCCCTCAGTGAATGAATGGTTCAATGTTTTCGTTTCTTTCATGCATGTATTTCTAATGCATTTATAAGATTATTTCTTTGTTGCTTTGTATGTCCCTCCCCCACAGTGTAACCCCCGTTTTCACTATATTTGATGTCAGTATAACATGTGGAGGAGATGGGGACAAACAAGTCGTTTAAGGATTCAGGTGGACCTGTTGCAACAATGAGAAGTACAAAATGTCATGTCAAAACCAGCTTTACAATGCCGGTGTGGGGGGGGAGGGGGGTATAATTGGGTGGGGGGAGGGGGGTAAAATTGGGTGGGGGGAGGGGGGAGGCGGGGAAGGGATGTGAAGGGTAAACAAAGGAGGAGGCTGCAATGCTTGGTAAGAAATGTATCCATTATCCTGCCCATGTAATTGTAGCCCCTTTGTACAGTATGTTCTCAAATAAAATAAAATACAATTTAAAAAAAAAAAAAAAAAAAAAAAAAAAAAAAAAAGAAAAAGTGGTATATATACACAATGGAATTCTATGCTTCCATCAGAAGGAATGATATTGCCCCATTCATGAGGAAATGAAAAAATATATTAAGCAAAATAAGCCAAACCTAAAGAAACATAGGTTTTTTTGCATGGTTTCCCTCATTTGTAATCATTAGAATATGTCTATTAGTTAATCCAAAGCATCTGTTATTCTAAGCTACTCAGGAAGCTGAAATCTGAAAGATGGGGTTTCAAGGCTAGCTCTGGGCAAACATGCCCAGACTCCATTTCACTGGAAGAAGCAGCTGGGTGTGATGACACTTGGCTGTCATCCTAGCCACAATTGAAAGCCTAAAACAGGAGGATCACAGTTCAGAAGCAGATGTGAACAGAAAGTGAGACTCCATCTCATGAAAAACAACTCCAGAGCCAGAGGCAGAACTCAGTGATACCAAGCCTGCCTCAAAGGCCCTAGTTTAAAGCAGAACATTGCTTATAAAAGAAATTTATATGTTTGAAATAGTAAATGCAGAAATAAACTCTTAATTTGGAAGACTTCATTCTTTCTATGTATGGATATTCCTTAAGTGTAATAGGTTTATAAAAACTGAATAATTTGTATACCATAAAAACCATATAATATGGGAGAGAGACAGACAGAGAGAGGGAGAGAGTTGTAAAAATTCTCAATAATAACTAAACATACACTCTGTTGAGGAGATTATTTATACATATATTACATATATTATATATATATAAATTATAGGCAGTAAAATAAACCTGGACTATTATACAAAGATAATTCTCTAATCCTGTCGGTATCAATTTAGAAATAAGCAATAAGGTGTACAAAGTAAACTATGAAAACTGAAGGACTAAAATGTTAGGGAGAATGAGATGGTCACAGAGTGAGAAAGCACAAAAACAAGATGGAGGTCAGGAACATGAGTGCTCCCTAGGATGGTGGCATGGCTTGCTGTGGTGGCTGGTGTGACACACTTGCCCAAACAGGCGCGTGTGATAGGGATGGCAGTAACTGACAACAGTGAGCAAGGTAAAAGCATGACGTAAACCAAAGGCATTGCGGGTGGAGGATGCGAGTACATTGCTCTGTGAATGCCTCCTTCACCTTCTGGCTGAGTAAAGTGGGGAGTGGATGATAGGGTAAATTGAGTATCAAGGAGCGGTGGGATCCTCAAAGGAGGTGATCGTAGATAAGGTGACCGTTGTTTGACTTAGATAGGCAAGATGGCAAGAAGTGTGTTTATCATGGAAAAATGATTAGATCAAAGGTATATAATGATTTGTGAAATAAGAAAATTTGGATTACAAGGAAGGAAGAAAATGTAGATTTTTATGGTTATAAAAAACATAAAATAGATGTTAGCCAGGCATTGATGGCTCACGCTTTTGATCCTAGCTATTCAGGAAACTGAGATCTGAGGATCAAGGTTCAGAGCCAGCTGGGGCAGGAAAGTCCATGAGACTCTGATCTCAAACTACTCAGAAAAAGCCAGAAGTGGCATTGTGGCTCAAGTGGTAGAGTGCTAGCCTTGAGCCAAAGAAACTCAGGGACAGTGCCCAGACCCTGTGTTCAAGCCCAGGACCAGCAAAAAAAAAAAAAAAAGATGCCAGATGCCAGTTGTTCATACCTGTAATTCTAACTAATCAAGAGACAGAGATCTGAGGATTGAAGTTCGAAGTTAGCCTCGGCAGGATCTGTGAGACTCTAATCTTCAATTATCCCCACAAAGCTAGGAGTAGAAATGTGAATCAAGTGGTAAAGCCACTGCCTTGAGCAGAAAACCTACGGGGCATTCCCCAGGTCTGAATTCAAGCCCCAGTACAGGCACATGCACACACACACACATATACACACACACACTTATTAATTAATTAAATAATAGAGATAATTGAGTTGGCTTATATCTAAGACAATGTCAAGAAGAATTTAAAAGTAAGGAGCTAACAGGAAATAGGATACACAGCTATTCCCTATAAAACTGCTTCTCGGGGCCTCGTTTAGTGTCTCACACCTGGAGCACTGTGATCGCTTCTTGCATGTCCTTCCTGATTGGGAGGCTTGGCCTGGGGGAGGAGGGGGAATGTCATGTCAGTGGGGTGGAAGATCTGGTGCTAGCTCAGCAATGGTGGGGTGCTTTTATTTTGACAGGGAGGGCGGTCATCAGACTGGCTTCTGCCTTGGGGTGATCCACAATGAACGCTTTCTGAGTTGTGAAACAGGCCTTGCTCTCCAGCCAGCAGCCCTAGTTGGCAGGGCCACAATGGGGCTCTGAACCCAGAAATCCCTCAAAGACTTTTGGAGGCTGTCTGAGTATAAATACTCTAAACACATTAATTGGCCCACTGGTGGAGACCTTGTGGTTTCATTACTCTTATTTTACCTCTCCAGCGTGCTTATTTGTTTAGAGGTCTGTCTCAAAAAGTAATTAAGGTGTATTATGTGACCAGACTGAGATGTGAGGGCAAGGGGGGTCTCTGTTGGAAGTGCTGAGCCTTCAACAAGACTCACACAGGGGACATCTGCCTGAATCCCATACCTGAGGACAAATGACTTCCCTCTCAACCCATGCTTATCTGTTCGAGGAGAAATCTCTTCCTTGGTGTTACTTTGCCCAAGGATTTTCAACTTGGAAATCTGAAAACAGGGATTTAGATAGGAATCTGAGAAGTTGGGGAGTAGGGCAAAGGAAACAAGGCCAAATGCGGAATGAGCAAGCATGTAGTTGGACTTAAATAATCGATTCATGGTCAGGGTATTGTGTATGGAATCTCATATTTTTCTTCTTGAAACCACATAGAGAGAGGTTGCTTCCTATGCAGCTGCTTAGAAGATAAAGGTTTATAAATCAGATGTGGGGGTTTGAAGAGGAAAGGCAGGTCAAGGTCAAATACAAACCTTTGCAAAATAAGGCATGCTGACCTAGACATTTTATAGTGAAGCTGGGGTTTCATGGATGCAACATCAGATTCAGACAGATCCCTTCCTTTACAAATGGAAGCAGTTTTCCATCAAAATGATCACCTAGCTACACTGCAGATCGTGTGTGTGTGTGTGTGTGTGTGTGTGTGTGTGTGAGAGAGAGAGAGAGAGAGAGAGATGGGATTTGAACTTGGAACCTTGTACTTGCTCAGTTTCCTTGTTTGCCTAGGACTCTATCCCTTGAGATATTTTGCCAGTGCTGCTCTTCACTTGTTACTTTGAAAGTGGAGTCTAAAGAATTTTTCTGCCTGAATGGGGCTTGAACCCGGATCCTCCTCATCTTAGCCTTCTGAGTAGCTAGAGTTACAGATGTGAGCCTCCATCACCTGGCTTTGATTTAATTTTTGACAAGAGTGTACATATATATATATATATATATATATATGATGTATATAATTTGTAGTAAGTTTCCATTAAAGACACCTGTGTTCTGTCTGGAATATAAATAGAGAGAGACTGAGAGCAGCAGACATGTTGGGCCACAATGAGTTAGATGGTTCTGGCTTCTTAACATTGTAAGGATGGTAGTCTATCCCTGGACTTCTCATCCCCCAAAGATATAAAAAATGAACTAAACTGCTTAAGCTACTATTATTGACCCAAAGGTTAAATTCATTCCAATATATGCTTCAGAAGGAAGTATTTCTCAAGAGATTATACTTTCTGGAATATGCATTGACTCTCAAGGAAATCTCTCCATGGCACTTTGATTAGGTGACGTTCCAGCCATTCTCTCCTTCAGCAGCTTCCAGAATGGTCTAACATCAGTCAGAGATGCTGTGTTGTGGAGCAAGGTCAACCAGCACTCTAAAATACCACTGTCATAGCTGGAGGGGCAGATGGTACTCTTGCATTTCCTCTCCATCAGAAAGCTCAAACATTGCCTTCAGGAATGAAAAACGCTGAGACGGTCTTTTTTCTTCTCATTCTTACCCATTTCTAGACTTCTTACAGATGAGCAGCAGAACGGGAGCTGGGTTGTCATCTCCTCTCAGCCCATCTCACATCCTTCCACCTGTGGGCCTGGGGTTCATGGTTCTCATCCCTGAACTCTCTGCTTCACAACAGGGATCATATGGATGCGTTCCTTGGACCTTCTACTGTATGCACATCTTCATGCTTCTGGTGCTTGAAAATATGAAGGCTCTGCCAGTGAAGATTCATTGTGAATTGCCAATTACGTGCTTTCTTGAATATTCACTTGAGATTGAATGAAGATATTTCATATGTGCTGCCTCGACTGGTCCTTATTTCAGCACCTTAGCTTAGGTTTGTAAAGGTAAGAAAACTTGGTTGGAGTAAGTAGTTAGGAAATGAAGGTATTTTACTGCCTGATATTGCTGATAGCAGATGACTGTCATTGGGCAGGCCATTAACAGGATGACATAGTGACTTGGCATGGAATGGGGATGAAGAGCTGGAAAGAAGTCGTTTAGACACACATGATCAACAGAATTGTCCAAGAACAAGAAGCAACACCTGGGCCAATGTCCTCTGCTTAATACATTTATCTGAAGCTGTTTTTTTGCAACTTCTCCTCCAATTGAAGGCCTTTCAAAATAAAACATCTCAGCTCTTTGTGAAGAAACAGGAGCTAGGTGCAGCTGTCATTATGGACAGGACTCTGGGTTATTTCTTGGGATTTTTCTAATGATCATTTCTCCATGGTTACCACGCATTTAAAGCCAAGAGTTTCAAGACCTAAGACTTTTGGCATGGAAAGTAGACCTTTACTACTGTCAGGGTTTCTAAAATACCAAAAGGAAGTTTCTCTAAATTTACATCTATCTTACAGCAAGTCATTTCCATCATCTACATAAAATGTTTTAAAGTATTTTATTACTCAATAATATTTAATCTATATTTGAAAAATAAAAATTTAGAGTAACAAAAGTTTCTGACATCATTTCCCAAACACTTCTCAATCCTGAAACTTGGACTTTGATAAGAACACCATGATAGAAATGTATTCAACTATTCCCACTCTATTTTTGAAGCAAACAACTTAATATGCTATGTGCTTCTTTCTCCATCAGTCAATTAGAACAAACAGTAAAGTTTTTAATTCTTTCATTAATTTCTATACTAAAGCAGCCCTATTTTATAGCCACACCGTGGGTTTCATGCAGAATGAATGTCATTAAGATTTTCCACTACTGTTCAGATGAATATGAGATTCCTAATATGAAAATGCAAAGCAAAATAACAAGAGGGGAAAAACATTGCCAATTAAAAAGAATATCAAGTCATTACCAGCTTCCGTTGGAATTCTATGATGGCAGTATTATGTTAGAGGAAAATGTCAGTAATCAGCTAATACAAAGTCATCACTAATGAATTAGAGTTTACACCTAGGATAAAAGTATGTTGATATCTGCCCAGGCCCTGGGCTTCATCCTGGGGTGCAGGAAGCGCAGATGGTCTCCAGGCAACAAGCAAAGGGCCTGTGCTTCCCTGGCAACAGAGGCCCCAGCTGGATTCTGGTAGGCCTATTAAATGTGACACTTTCTAACAATCTTATTTATATGTATTTGCAATTCAAATCATTCAGAAGGACCTAACAGCTATGCACTAGCGGCCCACACTGAACAGTTGTTGACTACATGATTTCTCTTCATCCTCATTTGTTTCTGACCAATATCTTTGTTATTTCCAGCCCTCCACATGACATCAAACTTCTCTTCACTCTGCGATGTCTCCTAGAGCACCAGACTTGACTTATATTTTCCATCGTCTCAAACAGGAGACAGAATTCCACATGGAATCTGAATGAGGCCATGACTCTTGGCGATGTGCTCGCCAACACCCCCCACATTTCCTCCCATGCTCTCCCAGCACATATGCCAAAAGCCAGTGCCCAGCATTCCTGGACATAGTCACTCCTGAACTTCAAGGGGGATTCAATCCTCAACTCTGTTATAATGCAAAATTTGTCTAGGGACACCTGCCCCAATGTTTCCCAGGATAATATCCACACTTCTACATATACACACCCAATCTTGTACACAGATGCAAACAATTCATGCCCTATTCATTCAAAAATATAACTTGTCAAATTGTGTATAATTCTTTGAGCTGTTTGTTGGCTCATGGTAGGACCCAATATGGCTGAGAGTGTCACCACAATGGATCCAGTACTAACTGTAAGAAAAGACAAAGCTGAAAGATGAACTCAACAGTCCAGCAGGTTTTACCTAGGCTGAGAGGCAACCAAGTCTCCTTCTGCTCTCCTGAAGAGGAAATAGTACACCTACCTCCCTTACAAATAGAGCCCCTTTAAATAGGAGATAGTGAAAGTTAAGCCCCTGGAGTGCATGGAAGTGAGGTGAAGGGAAGGCGGGTGGTAGAGCAGAGTTATTTCCACTGAGGAGTTTCAAGGTCTCAGTCGCATCTGTGTTTGTCAGGTGCATCGGCGTCAGGTGCAGCTGTGGTCTCAGGCTCTCTTCCAAGACCACTGGGTGAGTTGTTCAGGGGCCCAGGGAAGGGAATGATTCAGTGCGGCTGGCAGCAAAGAGAGTTCTGAGATATAGCTGTCGGGGGATAGTAGTGCCTTCAGTGTAAGTCATTTTCCATCTTTCTTGACTCTGAAAAGACATGAGAGCAAGGGCACCAATCTCTTCTCTGGCTGCTTCCTGCTGACCTTAAGGCGATGTAGGGAGTAGCTGCCTGGCTCTTTCTTCATGATTTTAGACATGGGGTCTCATGGACTTTTCTTCCTGAGCTGGTCTCAAACCTCAGGCCTCCAGATCTCAGCTTCTGGAATAGCTAGGATGACAGGCGCGGAGCCCCTAGAACCTGGTAAGTTCATCACTCTTAAAGGTAAATACATATCACTCAGTCTTCCCAGGTTGAGAGGGTTTAGGAGAAGACTCTGGGAGAAGGTTCAGAAGTCCTGGTTCTATAGTAAGGGCTTCAGGTCTAATTCAAGAGGTGTAATTCCTGCTGGGCACCGGTGGCTCACGCCTGTAGTCCTAGCTACTCCGGATGCTGAGATCTGAGGATCGCTGTTCAAAGCCACCCCAGGCAGGAAAGTCCATGAAATTCTTATCTTCAAGAAACAACCAGAAAACCGTAAGTGGTACTGTCGCTCAAGTGGTACAGTGCCAGCCTTGAGCTGAAAAGCTGAGAGATAGTGCCCAGGCCTAGAGTTCAAGCCCCACAATCAACCCCCCCCCCAAAAAAAGGTGTAATTCCCTTCCCAGAATATAAGCACAAACATGGAAAACTTTCCATTTGCAACAGGCTATAATTTTACAACATAAATCAGGAGGTTAAACCTTCAGAGAATAAGACAGAATTGTTAACTTGTTGTTCCTCTAGCTTTTCTTCTCAAAGACTAAATAACAAAAAGAAAATGGTTTGGGAAGATTTGGCCCGGTATGGATGTGGGTTCTTGAACCATTGTAAACATAGTAGGAGAGACACTGAGTTGATACGGACAGCTTACCTGGTAAAGAGAAAATAGTTCTGAGCTCAGGAACTGATATTCAAACATCACTAAGAAGCTGGATGTTAGTGGCTCACACCTGTAATCCTAGCTACTCAGGAGGCTGAGATCTGAGTATCTCAGTTCAAACCCAGCCAGGCCAGAAAAGTCTGTAAGACTCTTATGTCCAATTAATCACCAAAAAGCCAGAAGTGGAGCTGTGGCTCAAGTAATGGAGTGCTCATCTTGAGAAATTTATGGGGATGAGTTGAAAATAGGTATTTTTGATATTGAACACATAAGAAATATAGCCACTGGCCTATTTTTATGAGTTTTTTTCCACTTAAATCTTTATATTACTGACCTTGTAGTAATAATTTTATTTAGATTACTCAGTGGTACACATAGGAAAAGACAAACTATTATAGCCCAATCAGGAGTCAGTTCACTATCTCAGTACCAAGAATAATTCATAGTTGAGATTTAGAAATGTCATGACAAAAATCTCTAATGCTTGGGAGAAGGAGATAAAGAGAATGACATGCAAATAGGTCTCCTTTCATTTCTAGCTCCAGGACTGGGTGGAGATTTCCACCTATTAGTGACAAAATCTAGCCCACATCTAAATCTAACAACGTGAGTGGACAGAGGGTAAATTTGGGGCATATATGGCTCAAGATAAAATAAATTCATATTTGAGAAATACTAACTGTTTGTCATATTTACATAAGTGTCCTAATTAGTAATAAGTACTAATTTCAGGGAATATGCTGAAAGACCTTGAGTTTCTGCATAATTTTTCTTCAATTCTGCAATCCATGGATTCAAGATCACAGCATAGGATATTTGTCTCCGGGCTAAGAGCTCTGGGAAAACAACAAGAAAAGAATCAAAGTGTGAGAGGATGAGCCTTTGATGAAAATCAGAGCATCTGAAGTGGTGCTAGTCAGCATAACAGAGTTTATAAAGAAAGCCCAGGGAAATCAGTGAGACCCTATATTAAAGAAAGGTCCAGGCGAAGTGGTCCCGGCCAGCAATTTCAGGCCATGGAAAGCATGAGTAGGAAGATCATCCAAGACTAGACGGCAAAAAGTACCAAATCTTATCTGCAAACTTCCTCACTGCAAAATGGGCTGGAGTTGTGGCTCAAGTAACAGAGCACTCACAAAGCAAACTCAAAGGCCTGAATTCAAATTCAGTACCCACCAAACAAACAAAAAAGGCAACTCATAGAATAGCAAAAAAATTCACAATGCATTTGTATGGCAGAAACCAAACTGGATATTAACTGAAGGAAAACATAAAATGTGTTATTAAAAATCACCCAGGACTGTTCACATTACTGTTCTTTGAAAGGGTCCAGAATGTAAAACAACTCGCATTTCCATCCAGAATTGAATGAATGCATTATATCTAGTGTCGTAGTATAATGGAATATTATTCAGCAGCAAAAGACTCAACTAGAGAATGTTATTCAACGTGGATTCAATAAGCAGTCACATGAATAAATTTCAAAAGCATTATGCTGCATGAAAAAGTCCAGACACAGAGTGCAGGATTCTATCAATGACTGATCTTGGGCAACGGAAGTCAGAGGAAAGATTGCTGGGAGAGGGACCAGAGACAGCATAAAGGAACTTTCTGGAATAATATAAATGTTCTATATCTTATTTGAGGTAGTGGCTGCATTATTTTATACATTCAACATAACTCCAATTATATTAAGCTCTGTGTATTTCACTGTATATAGAATGATTGTACCAGGGGACATATGTCTTGATTTTTACAAAGTTCAACAAAGAGATAGTGTGGCTTGTAAGTATATTCAAAAATTTAAGTTTTTAATGGAATATTATGCAGCCATTAGAAATGACAAGATAATGGCATTTGCAGGGAAATGGATGGAGCTAGAAGGAATCATGTTGAGCGAGGTAAGCCAAGAGCAAAGAGACGGTACATGGTCTCCCTGATAAGTGGATGCTAAATCCAAAATGTTAGGTGATACGACAAAATTAACAGGACTCAAGAAACAAAGAACTCCCACTCATCTGGTCGAACCACTACTAAATATCCCCATGCTGCTGATCACATGTACGGTGTATAACATATGAATACCATTATATGTTATAGACTATGATAGACAATTTGCTCCAGGAAAGTTAGAATGAACTTGTGACTTTAAATGAGCATCATTATTCCACAATACTGTGAAATTTGGGAAATTATGTAATCACTTAACCACAATTAAAAAAAAAAGAACCTCAGGGAAGGTAGGGAGGGAAGGAATGGTAGGGGGAAAACAATGGAGGGGGTAACAATGCTCAATAGGAAGTGTACTCATTACCTTGCTCATGTAACTGTAACCCTCTGTATAGTATCTTTATAATAAAAAAATTTAAAAAATTTAAGTTTTTTTATCAATAGAGTTGGAGAAAAGATGTAAAAGAATTACATCAATAGAAACTTGAATTTAAATATTGCTATTACTTCAATGAGTAAATGCAGTGATAGTCATTTAAAGATGCTTAACACAGAATGGTGCAGAGATAAACAAACCAAAAGGTAAGGTATAAGACTGGCTTTTCTACTAGGTGTTAGTTACCAACTTTATTAGCACAAACATTGAAGCTTCAACTTTCTTTAGAAAGCATAAAGTGAAGGCAGACTAATTACTCATATTTGCTAATTTATTAACATCTATGATTTGGGGGTTTATATACACCTATTTGATGTATTAGCATTTATTAAAAATGAAAGTGTTCTATATACATTGTTGATAGACTGAAGTTTCAGAGTCTCCTAAGACTATGCATTGTTGAATTAATCATCCTTAAGGAGGTATATATCTAACAAATGTTGCTGTAAAAGTAATATAGTTACAAAAGTTCAGACATGTTGGGAAATATAAAAGGAAAGTAATCATTATGGACAACCCATGAGTAATCATTGTGCAATATTTTAGTTTTTGTAAAAATGTATCTGTTATAAAGCTTAGTATGTAGTTGCATACATTTGTATTGTTTATAAAGTTGCAGCATGATGTGCAATTTTGTGCTAAAACTTTCAGTTAAATAATGTTATTTAAGCTTTTAAAATGCTTTGAAAATGCTTAGGATTCTGTTATATATTATATATTTTATATAAATATATATTTATATACATTCATATAAAATATAGCATATTTTTCTAGTAGTATCTAAATTATATGCACAATGTTTTCCTTTTTCCTTTTGCTATTAAGTACACTAGAATACACAAAATTTATATGTACATATTACTCATTTTTCATTCATTCATTCTTTATTTTGATTAGATGGCATTTTTTCCATGTTTGGATGATTTTTAGTTTGGGGACTAAGATAACAAAAGTGACCCATCATAATAAACACATTCTTACAGTTGGCTCTGTCCTTCCTCTTGGTCATACAGTTTTTGGTTTTGGCATCTCTCTCTCTTTTTTTTTTTGTATTTCTTTTTTATTGTGAAAATACCATATGGAGGAGTTACAATTACATGGGCAAGATAATGAGTACATTTCTTACCAAGCATTGTTGCCTCCTCCTTTGTTTCCCTTTCCTATCCCTTCCTGCCCCCCCCCCACCTTTCCCCCTACCCGCCACCAAAGTTGTATAGTTAGTTTTTCAACACAAGGACTTATACATCTCATTTTTGCAATGGGTCCACCTCTATCCCTATTTAAATGATTTGTTTTTTTCCCTTCCACTCCACAAATTATACCAACATCAAATATAGTGAAAGCAGGGGTTATACCGTGGGGGAGGGACATACAAAGCAACAAAAAACACATTTTATAAATATGTTAGAAACAATCGCATGAAAGAAAAAGCATTTGAATACTTATCTTGGGGTTCATTTCACCTGACATCAAGTTATCTGACCTTTTCTGCTTGTCTCAGACATATAATAGTTATTGCAAATAAGGGAAACCATGGGACCTATGTTTCTTTGGGCCTGGCTTACTTCACTTAATATAATTTTTTCCAAGTCTTTCCATTTCCTAACAAATGAGGCAATGTCATTCTTTCTGATGTAGGCATGGAATTCCATTGTGTGTATATATACCACATTTTCTTAATCCATTCATCTACTGAGGAGCATCTGGGTTGGTTCCATATCTTAGCTATGGTAAATAATGCTGCAATAAACATAGTTGTGCTGGTAGCTTCAGTATGGTCTTGTTTGTGATCATTTGTGTAAATGCCCAAAATTGGGATTGCTGGATCATAGGGGAGCTCTAGTCCTGTACCATTGCCATTTGAACCCCTCCACCCTTCCTACAGGGACGGCAAAACATCTTTATACAGTTGGTTTGGTGACTCCAAAACCTTACGTGGTACTTCTACTAGCTTTCCTTTCAAATCATTTTAAGTGAGGGAACTTGGGGTGTTCTGATGAGCTGACTACTGACCCCTGGAAGCAGAGTACACATGCTGGATAGAGTTCTCATTCTATTCTATCTCACGTTTTCAGCCCATAGTTCATTGCTGTGGGGTGAGGGGCCATTCTTGTCTACATGGTTTACGTGTGGTCACCTATGAGGTGTAAGCCGTGTGACTTGGGGACTTTGAGAGCATGAGCACTAATGACAGTCAGCATGATTAACTTCCTCCCTTTGGGTTCTTTTTAGACTTGAATAAAAATGTATACTTATTTCTCAAGCTTTTACAGCTCATTTCTCCTGAGGCAGCCATTTACGTACTATTTCTGTTCCTTCTCTATGAATTAGTGGGACAGATATTCACACAAGCTTACTAAAAGCACATTAAGTAAAGAGTCCTTGTGAGACTCAGGGACATAGACTCAGTCAGGGCTTATCTCAACCTTCACACCATGACATATTTTGCAGATGACTTACGCACTTCTCTCTCATATTTTTTTTCCAAGCTTGGGGTTTTCCTTTGCTTTAAATTCCATCATAGGTAGTCTTCCTCTCCTTAAAAATCAATTACCTGAATTTAAAGAATCTTTGAAAGATTTATCTAGATGAAAGTTATTTGAAATATCCCTTGGCTTTGCTTTAAAAATAATAAATAAATAAGTTAGTAAGTATATACATAAGGTCAAAATTTTGCCAAGGAAACCATATTCACTTTTACTGCTTGGCAGGCCAATAGCCTCAAGGTCAGGTCAAGGTCATGTCTTTGCAAACCATGATAGAACCTCAAGTCAGGCCTCCCTTGGCTCCCTTCCAAACTGTTGCATTCATTGTAGCCAGATGGACTTTTTTATATCTTGTACAGAGTAAGTTTGGACTCAGTTTTTCAAGGCCGTTCCAAGTTTAACCTCTCAATGTTACCAAATCTTTCCAAGGAAACATTTTTCTAACCATGCTTGTACATTTGAAATGTCTAAATAATTGTATTTTATTTTTAAAGGATTGCTTCATACTAACATCCTCTTAACATAGCCCTATCTTCTGGACAATAGTATATCACATACAAGGACAGATAGTGCATAGATTGTAGCTCATACTTAGCCATATGAAGTATGAAGCAGAAGTCAATGAGTTGATATGTTCTGTACAAAGGATATGAGGTGTTTTGGAAAAGAAAACAAAAACATGAATATGTTTTCTTTTGCTCTTAAGCATACAGGGAAAGGCTGTTATTCTTTTTCTTCCTCCAGTTTGGTAGATGGGGCACTTGCTTGATTAAGTTCCTTCTGCAAAACAGTCCACTGGGTTTCTCTCACAGATTAGATAAGTACCAACTTGCATATACTCTCATATGCTAATTGAAAATTACTTTTTTTCAAGAATGTTCTGTTTCACTGTTATCATGATGCAAGGTTGAATAGAGACTCATTCTATAGGTGAAGGATGGCAAATGATTAAATGACTAAGCTGGGTGCAGGTGACTCATGACCAAAACCCACTTACTCAGGAGGCTAAGATCTGAGGATCCCGATTCAATGCCAACCTGTGTACACAAATCAGAAGGACAATTTTCTCCAATTAGCCAGCACAGCATAAAGATGCAAGTGGAAGATATGGCTCAAGTCATAACAAGCTAGCCTTGAAGAAAAAGCCAAGTGAAAGCATGAGGCCCAGTATTCAAGCCCTATTACACACACACACACACACACACACACACACACACACACACACACACACACACACACACACACACAGAGAGAGAGAGAGAGAGTTTAGGTGACTGTGGGTTAAGGCAAGGGAAGAGAAAAGTACATCTAAAGAGAGTGTTTCATCTCCCAGTCCAATTCTTTCTCCATCAGATTTCAACATAGACATGGATAAATGTCCAGGAACTACATGTAATTACCATTTACAAGAGATAATAATTCACTTCTTTATTCCAAGGACCAAATTTGATCAAATCCCAGGTGACTATTCAGAGGGAAACATCGGTGTATACTTAATGTCCTGACTGCTGGTCCTCACACTGAGTGTCTTTATCTCAGCCTTGAAAAATGTGAGCTGAAGCAGGACCTGCTTTGGTTATTTGTCATGTTGATGATGCAAGTTTAGTATGTTAATATTCCACATAGATTTGGATTTGAGATTTTATTTTTGTGATACCTTGAAAGTCAATACTTTTCCATACAATAATTTAATAAAGAAACTAGGTAGTCTGAAAGAGCAGCATCTTCCTGCCAAAACGTCTAAGCCTACGAGGGAGATAGGCTCCCAGCATGACAGAACCCCTTCATTTTTGGACTGGCACACATTCATTAAAAGCACATTACAGTTCCCATCTGGTGTGACTCATTTAATGGGAACAAGAAGTTCCTCTGGAAGTTGAAGGAAGCATAGAACTGGTCTTGTGTAACATTTCCAGATCTGAGAACCTCAGACAATTTTGATATAAAATTTTAAATATTCTAAGGGAAATCATCAAACCACTTAGGCTTAAAAATATTTATTCCCTTGGGTTATTTAATAGCTCGGTTGGATTTTCAGCCTTTAATGGCTAGTCCTCCATCAATCTTTTCAAACTAGCTTTAAATGTTAAATTATTAAAGATACAAGGTTTGCTGCCTTTTCCTATGCCAAAACTGTTACAGAAAGAATTTAATAAACATGTAAATTCCTATACTTGGGGCAACTGGAAGAGTTGGGGTTGTATTTCTCCTGTTTTCTAAATCTTATGTGCCAACTATGTCTTGCATAAAACATTCTAATCAGGTATGGAAAGAAGTAACAGAGATAGAAAAGAAAATACAGAGTTCTTAACCACCACGAGAAACATAACATACTGTAAATCTCTTTTACCTGCTATTATTTTTGCAAAGTAAAGGTTATCCTAAGTTTTTATAATTTAGCCATTTCTAATCCAATTCTCAAGTTCCAAAATTACTTTTGACTTCTCTGACTCTGACTTTTATTTATGATAAGATGTTCTTGCTATGGTAAAGCTTATATGAGTTATTTTCTCAGTATTTTATTTGCTTCATCCAGAAATTGAATTTCCAAGAACTTATCTAAACATCATAAATTGAATTGGCACATGGTATAATATATTTGAAGCACAGTAGTAACTTTACACATAAACTTACCTGATTATTATTACAGTAGTCTTAAAATGAGGCATTAAAACAGTGTTTCCATCGAGTTCATGTTTGTAATACTTTCTGTCATCATATTTCAAGGAAAAAATTCATGAATGATAAGTCAAAGTTTTCCAATATATTTTTTTCCATTGGTCATGGGGTTTGAACTCTGTGCCTAGACACTGTCCCTGAGCTCTTCAGCTCAAGGTGAGCACTGCACCACTTGAGCCACAGCACCATTTCTGGTTTTCTGGCAGTTAATTGGATATAAAAGTCTCACGGGGGCTGGGAAGGTGGCTCAGTGGTAGAGCGATTGCCTTGCATGCCTGAGGCCCTGGGTTCGATTCCTCAGCGCCACATAAGCAAAACAGGAAAAAGCCGGAAGTGGCGTGTGGCTCAAGTGGTAGAGCGCTAGCCTTGAGCTGAAGAGCTGAGGGACAGAGCCCAGGCCCAGAATTCAGGCCCCACAACTGGACCACCCCCCCCCAAATAAGTCTCACAGACTTTCCTGCCCCAGCTGGCTTTGAACCACAGTCCTCAGATCTTAGCCTACTGAGTAGCTAAGGTTACAGGCGTGAGCCACTGGTGCCTGGCAAGTTTTCCAGTTTTGACAAAGTAATTCTTTTTTTTCTCATAGCTGAAGATGGGTTCGTTTTTGAAGCCCTGATATATATATACATATAAATATATATGTATATATATATACACACGTGCACATGCTATATATTACATATAACATATTATATGTTTATACTATATATAATATTATATATATATATATAGTTTTCTTTTGTTTTCTGGGAAAACTCTGGGAACAGCCACTGACATGTATGTGAGAGGAAGCTTTTGTGTGATAATGAACAATAGTGGGTGACTTACACAACTATATTCCAAATGCAATTTTATCTGAGTACACTGTTCTTTTATTTTTTAACTCTATTTGGAATTTGAAAACTTTCCTTCAAGTTTATTTTCCTTAGCACTGAGTCGTGGAGTGTCTGTATGGAAGTGCAAGCAGCCAAACATCAGGAATCTTATCACACAAAATCAGAGCCAAGTTATAATCCAAGAAGAAACTGTCTTTGTTTAATTTTGAATCCAGGATATCTTCATCCGAGTGAGTCAATACTTCCATCCAAGGATTTCTAGGATAACAGAAAACTTAGTGTTTTCTCCCATGGCTACAAATCTTTATGTTTAGTTGACAATCCAGAAAACATTTTGGATCATAATGTTGGATCACCGATGTTTGACGGGCTTCTTGCTCAGAGTTGTCTAGGGAGGGTATCTCCCCGGCCAAGTGTTAGTCCCCTACTGGAGACATTTACAAACTGTATGTGGTCAGTACCTGGACAATCAGTCTGCCAGCCTCTGGTTTATGTGAATGCACACCTCCCAGGCCTGTGAGTTATATCTGGTGCTGGCAGCAAAAGGCAACAGTAGTCTTTTCGTTGTTCTTCCCAGAACTGAGAGCAGTACGGATCTACTTTTGTAAAATATTCATCAGGGAAGAAACTGACACAATCTAAATTCCAGGTCTATCCATGTAAATGAGACAACAACCAAGAGAGCCAAGCACAAATCTCCCTAAAGCATGGATGAAACAAGCAGTGTAGAAGCAGGTCCCCATGACACCTACCGCAAAGATTGCCCCCTGGATAGGCAAGGTGACCTGGCCTTGGACTGCACAGAGAGAAGCCTAGGGAAGGAAGACAAAGGACTCCTGTCAGCCCTGCAGACCAGTCATGCCAGACATTGCTGCTAGTCACCTTTTCTCTCATAGGAGAAGGACACCGTCCATGTGAGGAGTCTGTTCTGCCAAGGTGAGAAGAGCATGCAGAACAGACAAGAGGCGCTGCAGCCTCCTACTACTGGGACCAGAGACACCAGGCACTTGAGCAGCTGCAATAAATTAATCAACTTCTAAAACCAAGTCAGCAATAATCAACTTTCAAAATCAAAGGAGAAAGCTGAGAGAGAAACAGAAACAATTAAAAAGAAGACTATGTCATAGTGGGGAAAGGAAGCAATGAAGGGAAAGTTAAGGAGTGGATGTCTGACAGTAGAAAAGGAAGATTTAGAACCTTGTAACTAACATAGCTACATGGCCTAAATGCATTCTGAAGAGCAGGTAATGGTCCTTAAATATTGGTTAATATGGGTTTGCAAGTCATATGCATAAAGTTATTTGTGTTTGCAAATAATATGCATAAAGTTATTTGTATTCATAAACTGCTTTTTATCTTTATTGTAAAGGTGATGAAGGGAAGGGGTTATAGTTACATAAGTAAGGTAATGAGTGCATTTCTTTTTTGGGGGTCCAGTCATGGGGCCTGAACTCTGGGCCTGGGCACTGTCCCTCAGCTCTACCACTTGAGCCACAGCTCCACTTCCAGCTTTTTCTTCTGCTTTGTGGTGCTGAGGAATCGAGCCCAGGGCCTCAAGCATGAAAGGCAAGTGCGCTACCACTGAGCCACCTTCCCAGCCCTGAGTGCATTTCTTTTTAAACACTGTTACTCCCTCATTTTCTCCCATTTACCCCTCCCTACTCTCCTCCCTTCCAAGTTGTATAACTCATTTCCAATATAGTGTCAAGTGTGTATCATTGTTGCATTAGTTTATCCTTTGTCCTGCTGTTTCTGTGATTTCCTTTCCCTTCCACAGATTGGACAGACTTATATAAAAGACGAAGGGTACAGAAAATTAAATAGAAACAAAAAGAAAAAATTGCATACAGGACATAATAAGAACTTCTTGTTTCCAGTTCTTGGAGTTCATGTTGATATACTTCACTATATGTAGTCCTATGAACTTAGCAATTGGGTTATTGAGATCCTTTGTTAAGAATATCATAGACATATTCTAGTTATTACAAATAAGGAACATCATGTGACCTACTTTAATTTTGGGACTGACTTACAAAATATAATTTTTCCAGGTCTTTCTATTTCCTTATGAATGGGGCAGTGTCATTCTTTCTGATGGAAGCATAGAATTCCATTGTGTATATATACCACATCTTCTTGATCCATTCATCTACTGAGGGGCATCTGGGTTGGTTCCATATCTTAGTTATGGTAACTAATGCTGCAATGAACATACTTGTGCTAGTAGCTTTAGCATGGTCTCTTGGTCTACTGCGGTTTAGTATAGTCTAGTATGATCATTTGGGTAGATGTCTCAGAGTGGGATTGCTGGTCATAGAGAAACTCTATGTCTTGTCTTCTGAGGAACCTCCATACTGCTTTCCAGAGTGGTTGAACAAGTTTATGCTCCAGCCAACAGTGTAGTAGTTCCCTTTTGGCCACTTCCCCACCAGCATCTGTTGTTATTAGATTTCTTGATAATGGACATTTAAACTGGGGTAAGGAGGAATCTCAGTGTTGTTTTGATTTGCATTTCTTTTATGGCCAGAGATGTTGAGCATTTTTCATGTATCTATTTGCCATTCTTATTTCCTCTTCAGAGAAGTCTCTCTGACCTGAACCCCCACATAAACTGCTTTGTTAAATGGCAAGTCCTTAGTACAACTACTTAAAGGTAATTTTAAAGTAGTATTATAATATATTATAATTATTACAATAAGAGACAGTCTTTATAAATAGTAAAAGCTTTTCAGGAAGGTATACTTGCAAAACAAAGGAAAAGTGTACTCTATTTTTAAAAACTGAAGAAATTAGGACATTTAAGATATGAAAGAACTTTAATAAGAGGCAGAAAACTTTAAGAATCATATCGCTTTCAACATAATGACTTGTACATCAAATTAGATTTGAAGGTGAATTTCACAGATTTCAAATGAAAAGAAAAAACATCATTTCAATAGAAGGCAAATAAGTAAATATATGAGAGGTTAGAGATGTGGCTCAATTGGTAGAGCACTAGCCAATGAGTGGAAGTGGCAGGTACCAAGTTCAAGTCCTAGTCACAGACCTATAAAAAAAAAAAGAAAAGTAAATACAGTATATAAATAACACCATTATTCAAGTGGCAGTGAGGAGAGTTGTGAAATAAAGAAGGTGGATGAAGAGGAGGAGACAATCAATTAAGAAATACTTTCACAAAATATTAATCCCCAAAGAGACAATTTGAGATGACACAGACTACAAAAAAGAGAACTTACATGGAAAACAAATCCATTGAAACACATCAACTAACAAAAAAACTTAAAGAAGTAAATAAATAACATGTGTAGTCTCTTTATTAGTACCATTTTAACAAAAAAGCAGCATCAGTCTTGAAGCAGAAGAATAAACAATACCTAACAGTAATGAAAATAAGTAAGATATTGTTATACACGTGGACATGGTGATTAACAGAATAAACTATGCAGATTTATACGGGATACACTTAGAAAAATTGACCCTCGTGACAAGGGGCACTTCTTAAAAATCACTTGAGAAACAAGTTAGGAGACTGGAATTTATCAGGCCTAGTGATGTGGACATAAAAATAAGACAGTTTCAATTGTCTTTGCTCACTGCTCAGTGTCAACTTTCCTTTCTTTGAGGATGCAGAACTGTTGTGTAGAATCTGAATTTCATTGCAAGGCTGGATGGATATATGTATCCTTACATTAATATATAAGCAGAAAATATGGATTTCCCACCCATATTTTCATTTCTTATTTCATTTCCTCTTCCTCTGACATATTGATAGATCCTAGTGTGACTAAATTCTCCAGACAGGATTATTGCACATATGTTTCAATTCATTTAAATTGATCCAGGATGCCTAAGTGGACCAGGCCATGCCCATGTGGGTATACTGAGTCAGCTATCTTGTTTCAAACCATTTCAGACGTCTGCTCTTAACTTTCTACCGCTCACCCTGTCTTCCAAAAACTTGGTGACAATTCATCTAATAGCCTTCTTTTCCAATTTCCTACTACCAAACCCTTCTTGGCCTTTGAAACTCTGTGGCACGCTTTGTACTAAAATTTCCAACTTAGGCATAGAGCTGTCTTTCAGAAGACTAATCATAAATTCTCTCAGACTCCAACTCAGGCGCCATAGATGTTATTCCATGGTGGTTTGGGAGCGGGGAGAGGGCTTGGGTCTGTGAAAGGGCTCAGTGCAGAAAGAACCACAACAGCACTGAGGATACAGGAGGAAGTGTAAAGCCAAGTGTCTCCCAACAGAGATTTCTAATGGAAAAGGCAGCTTCCCCGTGGTCCCTTCCAGCACATTTAGGGGATGGTGCTGCACCTCACAGAAGCATCTTACTGTTGAAATTCAAGACAGCAACTCTTCCTAGACAGTGAAACATGGCAGGACTTGCTTGTTCTTTCAATCATATCCACGTAAGTGAAGAATTCTACAAGGATCTCTCAGACCTCAGACCCCAGGACAGTAAGGAAAGACATGCTTACCTGAGGAATGGACAAAAAATTACACCTGTTAGGAAACTGCTTGAGCTTTTGCCTTTGGAAGACCAGAGCAGTTTGCATTCTTCTAGCCCAACACACCTGCTAGCCTTGAAATGTTCAGAGCTGTGTCTTCTTTAAGGGTGCAGACATGGGGCATTATGTACAGCACCTAGCTCCACAGGGGCCTTTCTCCTGCCCTTCGTTGGCTTACGAAGTAGATTACAAATGGACAGAACATTGCAGAGCTCCCTAAGAGACTAGAATTATCATCACTCCTCCCTTTCCCTAAAACGTTTAAACTCAGTGCCCAGATTAACTACTTACAGTGTCCCTTATAGTTACCTTCCAAAGCAGCCTCGGTGGAGGATGGGGGCCTGCTCCAAGATCAGTGCTCATCACATCCCCAAAGAAGATAAACTGAGGGAGGAAAATGAACCACAGAGTCCAGCTCCCTGGGAGAGCAACCTGGAGTCTCAGCTCCTAAAACACGTGGCTTTTGATTTTAATATATTCATTTAGCAAATGGTAAATCAAGAAAAAAATGTGGGGCGAAAAATAAATTGGGTAGGACCTAAAAAATACAAAGGTCACCATGTGCTTTTATGTAAAATAAACTTTCTTATGTCAAAGCAAATGAATTTGCATAAAGTTTACGAGTGCATTTTTTTAAAAAGTAAACATGAAATAACTGAAACATAGTTTAACTATAGAGATGATATTTAAACATTAGAATCAGCAGGAACATAACATTTACATATTAAATTGATTTTATTCACTGAAGGAAGCAAATTGCAAAAAGAAATAAGAATATAGTTTGTCCACACAGAGATAAGGGGCCTCAGGATTAGAGGCATGGCTCAGTTGGTAGAGGTCCAGCCAAAGAGTTGAAAACATCAGGTACCAAATTCAGTCCCAGTCTCAGATGTGAGAGAGAGAGAGAGAGAGAGAGAGAGAGAGAGAGAGAGAGAGAGAGAGAGAGAGAGAGAGAGAGAGAGAGAGAGAGAGAGAGAGAGAGAGAGAGAGAGAGAGAGAGAGAGAGACATAATGTTAGTATTAAAGAACAGCCTTTAGTCCCAGACAGGGTGGCCTTTTCTCGTCTCTCTGATCCACTACCTCAAATTGCAGTAAGGTAAAAGTCAATGTTTCTTTTCATTTCTTTTATTCCAATCACTGTTAAAGTTTTCACACCTTCATTTATTAGCTGAGATTCACATTGGTTTTTCTCATCTTCAGGATTTACAATTACCTCATTCTATTTGCAAATGTATTCCTTTCACAGGGTTGGTATACACCAATTTCCAATTCATTTTCCACATCAATGCCCTCCTGACTAAACGCAGAGGAGTTTGTGCTTTGCAACCTCGAAGGGCAGGTTAGCTATCCTGCCAGCTGGCAGTCGGTGGACAGCGGCACAGAATTCTTAAAAATGGAAAAACATATACATGAAAAGCACGACTTGGTTACTGAATAGAAAATGAAGCAGTTAAGGAGGAAGGAGCAGAGACTTTAAAATCAGAGTCTCTGCCTCTGGAGCTGTGCTCTGACATGCCAAAGCACCAGGGTCTTGAAAAGTCACAAGCCACCTAGGATGAGGGTGCAGGAAGTATGACAGAATTGGGATGTTCAGATAAGGGGCAAAGCCTCTATTCACTGTAGACTCACAGTATGATCGAAACAAAGAAGAAGAAGAAGAAAAGAAGAAAAGAAGAAGAAGAAGAAGAAGAAGAAGAAGAAGAAGAAGAAGAAGAAGAAGAAGAAGAAGAAGAAGAAGAAGAAGAAGAAGAAGAAGAAGAAGAAGAAGAAGGAGAAGAAGAAGAAGAAGAAGGAGAAGAAGAAGGAGAAGAAGAGGAGGAGGAGGAGGAGGAGGAGGAGGAGGAGGAGGAGGAGGGGGAGGACAGTGGTGGGTACTAGGAGCTCACAACTGTAGATTTAGGTGTTCAGGAGGCTGCGATCTGAGGATGATGGTTCAAAGTCAGTCTGAGCAGGAAAGAGCATGACACTCTTACCTCCAGTTAACCAACAAAAACCTGGAAGTGGGACTGTGGCTCAAGTGGTAGAATATTTTTTTTCTTTTTGAGCAAAAAATCTTAGGGACAATACCCAGGTCCTGAGTTCAAGTCTAAGGACCAATAAATAAATAAATAAATAAATATGGATGCAACTTCTAAATAGAAAAAAGAATAAGTCTCTTTAAGTCTTTAGCCCACTTATTTATTGGGCAGTTGTTTCTTTGAAGATTTGTTGTTGGGGGATTTAATTGTTTGAGTTCCAGGTATATTTTAGATATGAGACCCTTGTCTGTTGTGTGGCTAGTGAAGATCTTTTCCCAATCCTTGTGCTTTCTATTGATCTTGCTAGCTATGTCCTTTGCCATTCAGAAGCTCTGCAATTTCATGCAATCCCATTTGTCCAACCTTTCTTTGATTTGTTGTGGTTCTGGGTCTCTATTAAGAAAATTTTGGCCTGTGCCAAGGAATCCTAGAGTTTCTCCTATTTCATCCTGTAATGTTTTCAGGGTGTCTGCTTTGACTCCGAGGTCTTTGATCCATTTGGAGTTGATTCTGGTGCAGGGTGATATATAAGGATCTAGCTTTAGTTTTCTGCAAGTAGTTAACCAATTTTACCAGCACCATTTACTGAAGAGACTCTCTTTCTTCCATTCTATTTTTTAGCTCTTTTATCGAAAATTAGATGGCTAAAGGTCTGTAGGTTCATTTCTGGGTTTTCAATTCTATTCCATTGGTCTTGAAGAGGAAAGAAGGATGGCCAATAGACAAATGAAGAAATGCTCAACCTCCCTTGCCATAAAAGAAATGCAAATCAAAACAACATTGAGATACTACCTCACCCCAGTTAGAATGGCTATAATCAAGAACTCTAATAACAACAGATGCTGGAGGGGATGTGGACAGAAGGGAACCTTACTGCATTGTTGGTGGGAGTGTAAACTTGTTCAACCACTTTGGAAAGCAGTATGGAGGTTCCTCAAAATACTTCACATAGAGATCCCCTATGACCCAGCAATCCCACTTTTGGATATTTACCCAAATGGTCACAAACAAGGCCACACTAAAGCTACCAGCAAGACTATGTTTATTGCAGCATTATTTACCATAGCAAAGATATGGTACCAACTCAGATGCCCTTCAGTAGATGAATGGATCAAGAAAATGTGGTATATATACACAATGGAATTCTATGCCTCCATCAGAAAGAATGACATTGCCCCATTTGTTTGGAAATGGAAAGACTTGGAAAAATTATATTAAGTGAAGTAAACCAGGCCCAAAGAAACTTAGGTCCCATGGTTTCTCTTATTTGCAATAACTAGTATATGTCTGAGTCAAGCAGAAAAGATCAGATAAGTTGATGTTAGGGAAATGAACCCTAAGATATCTATTCAAATGTTTTTTTTTCTTTCAGGTGATTGTTTCTTTTTTTTTAATTTAATTTTATTTTATTTGTGGACATACTGTACAGAGGAGTTACAATTACATGGGCAGGATAATGCGTACATTTCTTACCAAGCATTGCAGCCTCCTCCTTTGTTTACCCTTCACATCCCTTCCCAGCCTCCCCCCTCCCCCCCAATCCCAATCCTTCTCCTTCCCCCTTTCCCCCCCCCACCCCCCGCACCGACGTTGTAAAGCTCGTTTTGGACATGACAACTTGTACTTCTCATTGTTGCAACATGTCTACCTATATCCTTAAACAACTGGTTTTTCCCCATCTCCTCCACAAGTTATACTGACATCAAATATAGTGAAAGCAGGGGTTATACTGTGGGGGAGGGACATACAAAGCAACAAAGAGATAATCTTATAAATGCGTTAGAAACACATGCATGAAAGAAAAAAAACATTAAAATATACATTATTTCTTTGTTGCTTTGTATGTTCCTCCCTAATGGTATAACCCCTGCTTTCACTGTATTTGAGGTTAGTATAATTTGTGGAGGGGAAGGGAAAAAAACAAATTGTTTAAATAGGGATACAGGTGGATCCATTGCAACAATGAGATGTACAAGTCATTATGTGGAAAAACGAACTTTACAATTTTGGTGGGGGGGTGGGAAGGAGGGCTGCGTGGGGGGTCGGGGGGGAGGTGGGAAGGGATGTGAAGGGGAAACAAAGGAGGAGGCTACAATGCTTGGTAAGAAAGGTACTCATTATCTTGCCCATGTAATTGTAACCCCTCTGTACAGTATTTTCACAATAAAAATAAAAAAGTAAATAAAATAAAGTAAAAAATAAAAAAATAATAAGTCTACATGTGAGGACTGGAAAAGAGAAAACCAGAAATTTTTTTAAAAATGAGATTCTTTCAGAAAACGCCCAGTTCTTTTGGAATTGCAGGGCAGAGGGACGCACGCTGGTCTGTGTGACTATAGAAAGCTTTCATTCATTCCTATTTTTCCCCTGTACTTAAAAATGGTACTTAGCATGTCATGGGATAAATAATTCTGCGCCTTAACGTATTTCAAATTACTTATAAAACAAGGTGCTATCTGCTGCCTTGTAATTCTAACGTTGGACATGCCCACAGAGTCTACCATGGGGGAAGAATGTGACAATTAAAAATGTGCAGAAAGCCTGGCTCTGGTGGCTCTCACCTGTAATCCGAGTGACTCAGGAGGAAGGCTGAGATCTGAAGATTTTGATTCAAAGCTAGTCCCAGCAGGAAAGCCCACAAGGCTCTTATCTCCAATTAACCAGAAAAAATAAAACTGGAGCTGTGTGGGGGAGCGCTAGCCTTGAGCAAAAAAAAAGCTCAGGGATAGCACCCAGGTTCTGAGTTGAAGTCCCAGGACTGGCAAAAAAAGAAAGAAAGAGTGTGAGGAGGAGGCAGAAAGGAAAGGAAGGGGAGGGGAGGGGAGGGAAGGGGAAAAGGACAAGAAGAACTAAAATGACTAACTAAATAACTAACTAAATAACTAAAATGATAACTGAGTTACAGCAAACAGAAGCAGCATGCTAGGTAAGCCAGCTCTGAATCACTCAAGTCAGAAGCAGAGGTTTGGATGATGCGTGTGTCTGCCTAGCTGGGCAGGCGCCCAGGCCATGAGGCGGGGATGGAAAGGTGGATCCCACAGTGGCTCAAGACGGTGGACAGAATAGGAACACATAGTAATGTCTAGAAAAGGCCAAGGTCTGTGATTCTGCCAATGGCTGGGATCTTGGAGGAGAGCAGTACACCTGGCATGCACATGGGACCTCAGGTCGCCAATGCACACGTAGCCCCTGACGGGCCAGAGCCTACCCTCTGTGTGAAGCCCAGCCTGGTCCTGGAGCCTGAGCTCCGGGGCTTGATCTTTCCAGAAGGAACTAGATTATTCTTGGGCCAGGTCTTTCCAGAAGGAACTAGATTAATCTCGGGAAACAGAATAAACAGTTGGAGTTGTTGAATTCACTTTGCACCAAAATGAAATCCAGCCAATTCTATCAAAGTCAATACCGTGAATAGCCATGCAGTGTGGATGTGTATGCACACGTGTGTGTGTGTCTGGATGTGCATGCATGTGCACCAGTACTGGTGCTTGAACTCAAGGTCTAAGTGCTGTTCCTAAAATTTTTTTCTCTCAAGGCTAGTGCTCTACCATTTGAGCCATAGCTCCATTTCTGGCTTTTTGGTGGTTAACTGGAGATAAAATTCTCATGGACTTTCCTGTTTAGGCTGACTTTAAACCATGATCTTCATATCTCAGCCTCAGGCGTAGGATTACAGGTGTCAGTCACCAGTGATTGGTTGCATATATTTATTTGTAATGCCATGCAGATTTATATTTCAACATAGAGTCTATGGTATATGCTAAGTGAAAGAGAGAGTGAATCTACACACCCTGCATTTCTTTCTAATATTCCATCTGTAAATAAATGTTCATGATAGCTCATTGGCTGCCATGACTCTAGAAACATACAGGTGCAATGAACTATTCCCTGTGTTGTTAAATACTGTAAACAATTCATAATTGGAAAACAAAGAGAAATCTTTTTTTTTTTTTGTTTTTCTGGTGCCAGTCCTGAGGCCTGAACTCAAGTCCTGGGTGCTGTCCCTGAGTTTTTTGCCTAAGGATCGTGCTCTACCATTTAAGCCAAAGCTCCTTTAGGGGTTAATTGAAGGCAAAAGTCTCATAGACTCTCCCACTTGGGCTAGCTCTGAACAGTGATCCTCAGATCAGATCTCAGACCCCAGATCTCAGATCTCAGCCTCTTGAGAAGCTTTAGGATTACAAGCATGGACCACTGGTGCCATTCTTAAAAAGTTCGAACCTTTTGGAGTGAAAGTAACTTTTCTGCAGACTGCCAGATTGAGCATAAAATGGATGACTCTCCAGTATTTTGCTACCACACCCCATGATGACAGAAATAAACTTGGCAAGAAGTTAAGGTGCCACTGCCCAGATGGCAGATAACAGAAAAGAAAAATAAATAAAACTCAGGTCTTTTTCAGCCTTTAGCAAATGTAAAAACAGGGAAGTTCCTAGAAAAAATATGATTAAAGATTATATTGTTTGACTACTAGCATGGCTACATGTCTACAACAGTTTTAAAAGTGGGACATTTTATTTCTTGACATGGCACATCATTTGTTGTTAATAATCCTTGGAACCATGAAGCTTGAATGAAGCAGGATTTGGGAATTTCTCCATAGCAGGTAGCTTTTCTTTGTGGGAAGGATTGAGCTGACAAAGCGGTAGAGAGAGAACACATGCTGTCTTTGTTCATACCTGAACCACTCTAATGTCTGTCATGTGCTAAAGCACACTGTGTAGACTCAGAAGTTTGCATTTTTATTCTATGTGGCATAAAATCCCTTGTCAATTATTAATAAAAGAAATATTAGAAATTAAAAAAAAATCTACCATGTGTGGATGTCAGTTCTGACAAAAACCTTTTTGATTCAAATGTTACCATTTCCCCCAAACTTTCAGGTGAAGAAACTTAGGTACATAAGAATGAAGAGACTGGCTCACATTCACACAGATACTCACTCTAGAACAAGGAGGCCAAACCAGGTGAGGTGATTCTAGAGAGGAACATATGAGGGGCATCTTCAGGTTCCGACAATAAATTACCTAAGGCAATAAACATACAAACAGAAAAGTCTTATTTTTGGTTCATGATTCTGGAGGTATAGCCCATGATCACACGTTTCCATGGCCTTTGAGAGCACTCAATTAGTGACTCACTCCCCAGGGGCACCACATCTGTAAATAGTGCTCACCTGGACTGGTAAGGGACACCTGTGCCTAGCATTGGTCTTCTACAGTAAGTAACACAGTCAGGGTTTGTTAGGTGTTGTGTTGTGTGGTTTGTGGGATCAGTGCATTTTTTTTTAGACTGCAATGCAGCTCATTCTGTGGCCTAGGAGTTCTCTGCAAAACAACCACATATTTGCTAAAACAATCCAAAGAAACATGATCTCCACGATACAGGTTTTTTTCCTCTGAATTATCGGTAGAGCACTATCCATTTACAGTCCATACACGAATTGGAGCACTCACACAAACATAGCAATTCCTTTTCATTTCTTATTATCAACTGAAAATAAAAATAGGGTACTTGACACCTTTGATACTAAGAATTTTGCTCTCCTTAAAAGCCCCTTTCCTTTGTAACTTGAGAGAGTATTTGATAATTCAGAAAGAATCTTAAAATTCTGATAGTCACTGCTTGAAAAGATTGTGTTATGAACTGCAGTTCCTGTTCAGGGTTTTATGAGTAAATTCTGCCTCTGAGATTTCAATGATGGGTCTTTCTGTTTGGCCCAGTCCTTCAGCCTTTGCAAGGAGATCTCCAGATTAGGACCACAAAAGCGCCTACAGCTCTCTTTACCTGTGTGTGAAATGCATCTGCCAAACAGAGGCAGTGGCTTCAGAAATACCTCTCAGTAATAGACTTTCCTTTATGTCTCAACTTCAGCTTTTTTCTCTATAAGAATGCTTTATTGTTATACTCTGCCCTAATTCTTTTCTTCTAGAGGCATTCTGAAGTCTTTCTCCTGCCACTGTGAATCAACGCTTCATCTTTTGTGTAGCCAATGTACATTGAGTTCACTGTGTGCTAGAACTATTTATGAAAATATCACAGCTAATTATATCTTTGCATGAGTTTAGGTCATTAGCATTTGCACATAATAATACTAATTTAAGCAAGGAAAGTGTGCAGTGTATTTGTAGATGATACAAAATAGGGCAGAATGGAATAAAAATTTATGACCTGATGCAAGAAAAACAATGCCATGAAAATCAGCAAATGAATGTGCTCAGTTGCTTTCCATTTTCCTTTCCTCTTCCCTTCAGGAACTTAAACCTCATTTACTCTTGCCTACTTGCCCTTTCCAATCCTTTTTCCCCTCCTGATGGATCCTCACAGTCCTCTACTTAATAATAATTGTGTGAAATGACCAGAATGAAATATTACCCAACAGGCACCAACTTGAATAAATGCTATGCATTTATTTCAAGCATCTCTTTTAATATTTTTATCACAGAACAAATGATAACTGTTCTGTGGCTCTGTCATTTTCATCGCTGACAGTGCAACAGAGATAGTTCCTTTTCAAGTTTAGCTCATTAGTCTTATGTTTAATCACACTATTCTTATCCATATAGCATTTGCATTTAGCTACTGCATATGGAAACACATTATTAGACTTATGACACAGTAAATGCCAATTAGCTCTTTTTATTGTACTAAGGCTTGAATTCAGGGACTATGTGTAATATCTTAGCTTTTGCTCAAGATTGGTACTACACCACTTGAGCCACATCTCCATATGTGGATTTTTGATAGTTAATTGGACATTAATTTGATAGTTAATTGGACTTTCCTGCCCAGGCTTGCTAGGAACAGTGATCCTCAAATCTCAGCCTCGTGAGTAGCTAGGATTACAGGCGTGAGCTACTGCAAGGTCCAGCCAAGTTATGTGTTTTTATAAAATACATACAAATTCCTAGTTTTATATTTAGAGTAGTCATATGTGTATCTATCTATATATGTATACATATATGTGTATAGATGTATGCGTGTCTACATATATATGTATAGATGTGCATGTGTGGATATATATGTGTGTGTGTGTGTGTGTGTGTGTGTGTGTGTGTGTGTATAGTATTTAGTGTTGTATTTCAAATATTTTACATACCACATCATAACCTGTAGCCACAGCAGAATGTTGAAAGTATAGGATTTTAAAATAGAAAGTTAAGTAGTCTTTACTTTGCTACTTATTAGCTAAATGCCATCAGAAAATGTTCATCTCCTTGAATATACAGAAGTTAGTTGGATTACAGAAAGCAAGAAAATACAACAGTGTGTGTGTGTGTGTGTGTGTGTGTGTGTGTGTGTGTGTGTGTGTGTGTGTGTGTGTGTGTGTGTGTGTACTGGTCTTGGTGCTCAAACTTGGTGCCTAAGTGCTGTCCCTGAGTTTTTGTGCTCAAGGCTGGTGCTCTACCACTTGAGCCACAGCTCCACATGGAGCTTTTTAGTGGTTAATTGGAGATAAGAGTCTCACAGACTTTCCCACCCAGACTGGCTTCAAACAGTGATCTTCAGATCTCAGCTACCTGAGTAACTACTAATCCCATCATGCATGCCCCTCCTCTGACCACGGCAGTTGGCTCATGGGAGGCCAGGTGAAGTCACACAAGCCAGAGGGAAGTCAGGAGTAACAATAACTCCATCCCAACATACTTTTCAGCCTGGGAACAGCACCAAGAGCCAAAGCACAACAGCACCCATTTACTGTGTTTCTTATATACGTTTTATAAATGTCACATATTTATAAATGAATGATTTGTGAATATTGCTCGAATTTTCTTACTCTGGCTGGACGATTGTCTGTGGTTGAAACTCACTGATAGGTTTAAGTTTCATATAATAGAAAATCACATGCAATGGGGTGCTGTGGCTCATGCCTGTAATCTTAGCTACTCAAGGGGCTTAGAACTGAGGTCATAGTTCAAAGCCACCTGGGAAGGTAAGTTTATGAGACTTTTACATCCAATTAACCACTCAGAAGCTGGAAGTGAAGCTGTGGCTCAAGTGATACAGTGCTAGCTTTGAACAAAAATGCTAAGGGATAGTGCCTCGGCTCTGAGTTCAACCCCAATACAGCCACACACACACACACACACACACACACACAAAATCACTAGTTGAATTAATTTGTGATCTGATCTACTCTGCATAAGTACTAAATGATATTAATGTAGAGATCTTTCACCCATGTGAAAAGCATGTACATTTAACCAGACAAACACTATCATGGGATATGTCAGGTGTTCTCCGGCTTTCAAATAGATGTTACTGAAAAGAACTTTGAAAAGAAATTGGCAAAGTTAGTTATCCAAAAATATGATACCATGTTTTGTGTTATAATAGTAGTAATGATGATGTTTCTTTCTTTAGAGGCAGAGCTGGTATTATGTACTAGCACCAGCTTAGGTTTATTTTGTGTCTTTTTATCAGGTTTGATAATTGTACTCAGGTCTCATCATGTTGAATACATACCAAAATTGTCCATTTTAGTTCCATAAGAATTATTCAGTAACAATAGAATGTACTTTTTGGGCTGCACACTGTGTGAATAACCATCATCATCAGAAAGTCTGAGACATGAGCTGTTTTTTGACATGTTTCAATGATGCAAAAGTAGTATTTCCATAATGGCTTTAAATTATAGCAGGTTACTACAACCCTAATGCACAAAGGGTAGATTATTCAAACTGCCTTCCCCCTCTAAATACAGCAATTATTGTCAATCCCATTTCATTTCTTGATATATGAAGTGTAATATTCATCTTACATCGACATAACTTTGTGTGGCAGCCTAGATACCATGTAAATGCCTATTTCTATGTCAGAATGTTGGGTCATGGATGGGCAGACACAATTTCTTTTAAATTCTTGCTGTATTGTGCTAAAATTAACAAGCAACCACCAGTGATCTGAGCATATCATGATTTTTGAATACCTGTAACTTTTCTCTGTATTTTTAAACCTCTTCTGTAAAGCATATCATTTGTGTATCTGGTGAACAATCAAAAACTGCTTCTGATTTTACTGACAAGTCTGTTTATATAAGTAGATTTCACTGTCATTATTGCTTGTGCAAAATTTTCTAAACTCAGATGATTTAATAAGGCAAGTAAGCTGCAGTTTTTGTTTAGTTCTAAGTAAGCATCAGGGTTCTGTGTTTCTTGTTCAAACTATTTCTTCTTCTTATTCTTTATCTTCTCTTCTTCTTCTTCCTCTTCCACTTCCTCTTTCTCTTCTTCTCCTTCTTCTCCTCCTCCTTCTTCTTTCCTTCTTCCTCCTCCTCCTTCTCCTCCTGTTCCTCCTCCTCCTTGCCAATCAACAATGCTGAAGATGTGACTAGGGAGGAAAAAAGGAAATTCTAAAAGTATTTTAGTTTTTACAATCTGAACTATCAGGATATTTTATAGGGAAAAAAGTACAAGAAGTATTATTGTACCCATAAATTTCCAAAAGAACTCCAGTCTCATTCCAGTACATATTTCATCCCCCTCCCCCCCACACACACACTCATACTCATACTTCTTCTCTACCTTCTTAGATTTGTTCAAAGTTTCCAAAACTGGTACTAAGAGGCATAGAGGTGACAAATCCTTTGAGAAAGTTGAAAATAGTGCTGGGTGACTGGTGTCTCCTTATATGTGTGCAGTTAAGTAGAGCAAAGTTACTTTTAGTGCAATTAAATTTTTCCTCAAATACAAATTGGAAATTTGCTTAGATGTGTTGAATTGATCCATAAAAGCTTTGAAATGACATAAAGCCCAATAAATATTATCTCATTTAAAAGGCAGATCTAAAATCATTTGTCTGATTTTCACAAAGCAAATGTTAAGAAGCTTTGCAATTTACCTAAAATTCTGCAATGATGTGTTTCCATCCATCCATTCCTTAGACATTAAGCCTTAAGATATATTGTTTTGTCCTTTAATCACCAATTATATACTTTATGTATATCATCAATGTCAGAAAATGAATATCTTTTACCTTTCACATAAAAAACTACTCACCTGACGTTTGTTAAATACATTAGGTACACTATCAAAATAATTTTAATGAGGAAATTTAGACTATAATAATGACATAATGAATGATATAATGATATAATAATTGAGGTGTACTAATAGGCCTTCTTACTTTTTACACGATAGAAACAAATCATAAGTACCATTCTAATTTTAAAACCATTGCGGCACTTAGAAGAGGGAAACAGTGATGTGGCCCAGAAGGCAGCCCTGCCGCTGAGCAGTGATGAGGACGGGGAGCAGGTGCAGCCCTGCAGGCTTCCTGGTCTTCATCTGCAGACAGGTGAGCGCAATGAGAGCTGCTGACTTGAGAGTCACTCGCCACACCATTTCCTCTCCATGTCTGCAGGTCCTCCAGCCTCAAAGGCATCAGACACATGACAGAATGTTCAAAGCACTGAACTGGAAGCATGGCTCACATGGTGGAGCACTAACTGAGCAAACAAGTGGAACAAGTGTCAGACCCTGAGTTCACATTCCCAGCTTTGAAAAACAAAGACTACTGCAGGAAATTATTCCAAGATAACCGTATCTGAAAGGAGTGTTGTGAAGACTTTTTTCAAAACAATGAATTATTTTCATTGTTTTATGACAACTACATCCACAGCAATGGTGTTGTGTTATTTATTATTTGTTAATTCACGAACCCAAAGATAATCTTAGGTCATCTTATAAAAGCAATTCCTAGTTCATGTTTTTCCTAGGTCCTAGAAACTATCCACCAAGGATTCCAAGAAACAGCTTTCTAGATTTTCTGAGGTGATATTGGCACAGGACAGTCATTTAACACAAAATAGACCCTATGATTATATCTTGGTTATTGGTTACATGAGATTATATAAGTATTTATACAACAAGTATATCTATATATATAAGTCTATTATAGATATTAACGATACTTTTGTTTCATTTTAAAACATTTTATTATGATGTAGCAATTGACATGCATATTATGCTAGTTTGAAAGATTTTCTTTATTTCAATTTATAAATTTACTTATTTACTTTTCTTATTTTAGATACATATTTATTTTTTAAATTTGTTTAAAAAATTAAACATTTATGGACATTCTAACTGCACTGAAAAATTATAACAGTCGATGGTATTGGAGTTAAAACTCAGGCTGGCATGCTTGCTGAGCAAGCGTTGTACCACCTGCCAGACCCCAAGTTTAAGAAGACAGCAGCTGCAACCTCATTTTATTTTAAATAACACATTTGAAACTCTCAACACATTTTTCAGAAGGTAGAATATGAACTATCATTTGGCTAAGATGAAAAGTTTTTTTTAATAATTAACAGGACAATATTTGTTTTAACTTTTAGGACTATAATACCTATTGGTGTCTAAGAGAGGCTGTTACTACTTGCATTTGAAATAAAGTCAGTTTCACTGTGTTTCAGTGCCAGAGATTTATTATGATATTTTTTCTGTTACTTAGGATCTTAAATCTTCAGCCCTCTCCCATTAGACATCATCAACATCTTCAATATTCCTTAAGGTGTTTTGAGTAAGAAATGTATATAAACAAATAATTATGTAAAGTTTATTTATTGTTTAGATAGGAGGCTTGTTTACCAACGTTCAAAGGTGAAAGATATTGAGCATTTCCTCTTCTTTCTATCTCTGGCAGAAATAAATTTTCCTATACAGGAAAAGGAAGGGCAATGTTTAATTAATTTTGGTAATGCTTAATTAGAGGAACGTTTAATTAGAAGCACTTACCAGGTTGCCTTAGAAACTCATCAAGTACACTCTGATGTTAGTCCCAATCTGCAAAGACACATGTATGTTGGATATTAGAATTCATATTGCATCCAGCATCATCTTGCTGGAGATCAAAAATATTTTCTAGGGATAATATAATCTTCTGGTTTTTAATCACTGTTTAAGAACTCTTCATAACTTACTGATCTATATACATTGTGAATGATTTAGATAAAAAGAAAGATTTAGATAAATAGTTCCTAACTTCCCTTTGGGAGTTAATTCTTTTGCTACTATTTTATTCTGAACTTCAGAGCTTTACAGAAATTTGACAAAAATAAAATAGAATATTTTTCCTTTGATTGTTCATGTCTACTCAAGAGAAACTAATCTTTATAAATCAGACTTTTTTATGTCATGATATTCAAGTAGTTGCAAAAGGGTTTCAGTTCAACATACCAATTTATGAATGCAATGCTTGTTGATTCATGTCACATTTCTGTCATTCTCCTCAATCTCTCCCAACCCCACCCATCCTCTCAAGTATCCTGTTCCATTTTTAAATAGGTACAGTGAATGTTACCACTGCATTTGTCCACTTTTATTCATTCCATTATCTCTCCCTCCCCCTGATCTCACCCTCCCTGAGACCCAACTCCAGCTTTCTGGTATTTCTTTCATTAGACTGTAAGTTGAATGCTTCAAATAATTAATACCACTGGAGTTCTGCCCTGAAGGCATCATACTTTAGTTACTACAGGTTTATATGAATATTATTCTGTATCTGTTTACATACATGCATATATATTTGCAGTTATCTAAATATATTTGTTTATATAATTATTTGTGAATCATATATTTGTTTATATCTTAAATATAAATTTATATTTATTAAATAGATTATATTCATTAATCTAAAATTATATACAATAAATATATTAAACTATATTATAAACATGTGTATTATATACATATTTATAATGTTATATATTTTAATACATGTATCATAAAATGTATTTATTATGTATAACTATATTATAAATATACTTATATATTTATAGTTATTATTTTTGTAGTATATAAATATATTATACACTATTAGTATACCAGAAATTTATGTATTTATCTGATAGATATAAATTTATTTATAATATATTTATATAGAATAAACAAATATTTACAATGGAATTATATATTTATTATAAACAATTTTATATACTTATCTATCAATTAAATTTGTTTCTACATATGACAGAAAACATGCATTCTTTGTCTCTCTGAGCCTGACTTACTTTACTTGACATTATATTTTTCTAGGTCCATCCATTTCTCTGCCAGTATACTAATACTACCAATCTTCCTGATGAACCAGTAAAATTCCAGCATACACATATGCGGGTGTGTATCACATTTTATGGTGAGTCATTTCTTCTAGTAGGAACAACATTGTTTTCCTTTTCTTCTAGTAAGTATCCTACCTTGACCTTACTTGGCTGCTGCCATGAATCACATGGAAGAATGTGATGACGTTTGGAAATTTGGGAAGTAGATCACTTGGAGAAATTCTAAGTTACTGAGTTCTCATATTTTTGGTTGGCCAAACTTGTATTTTCTAACTTGACAGCCAGATAGTTCAGCCTGGGGTGGGTTTTTTTGTTTGTTTGTTTGTTTAGAATGATATATCCCCATTTGAAAGAACATAATCAAAGTATAATCGAATGGAAAATGATTGCTTCATTTTAAGCCTGCTTTGTCATCATCACAACATCCGTCTCTGCTGAGTCTTGCTGGACAGATTAGCAGGTGAAATCTGTCAAAAAATTTGTTATGACATGCCACTTGGGTTTCTGGGAATTCCAACACCCTGTCAGTCCAACAAGATGAATGATTTTCATTCCGATCTGGAGGCACTCCTCACTTAATCTTCCCACTCATCAACAGCAGCTCTGTATTTATCAACAGCATTTTTACCAAGAAGATCACTTCATTTTCACTTTTACTTAGCAGACTGAGCTTCAGAAATCAAGAGTGCATTAAGCCATCCAATGAACCGTGAAGAGAAGACCAGATGTCTGGAGGCCTTTAAGTTTTCACAGGGCTGGAATGAGAGAGTGGCTTATGGGCCCATATTTTCGACATGTTAATCTAACATCCATTGAGCATGAGAAGGAACAGATCATGTTTGCTTTTAGGTGATGCTCATATGACATTAATTTACTGAGAAGTGAAAAGATAAAAAGTATAAATGAATATCATGTGACAAATAATACCACCACACCCCAAATTTGGCAACTGAGCTACCATGAAATTCTGTTACTCTTGAACATTTGCAAATATATTATCAGTAAAATTGGTACCTGATACTGTTCTAAATGCCACTCTAATGCCAAGCAATTATATTATGATCTGTGATCTTGTACATATTATAAGAAGTCCATTTAGTGAACTCTCACTTATACCTTGGATTTGGTTCAGTAATACTAAAACATTGTTAAAAATATTTTCTCATGGCAGTAAGAAAATTATCATAAAATTAATTTCTTGGGAATGGCCCATTAACTGTATATTGCATAGAATAAGTAAGCAGATATTTAGAACCATCAACTCTAAATTAATTTATAAATAGTGTACAAGAGAGCTTGTTTTATTTATTTATTCATTTTTGCTTGGTATTCCATTTTTTATTATGAAAATACAGTACAATTACATGAACAAGATAATGAGTACATTTCTTATCAAGCATTGTTGCGTCCTCCTTTGTTTCCCCCTAACCATCCTTTCCCATCTCCCGTGGACCCTCCCTCTCCCCCCCCCCACTAGCCAAAGTTGTAAAGTTCATTTTTCAACATAACAACTTGTACATCTCATTGTTGCAACGGGTTCACCTGTATCCTTATTTAAACGACTTGTTTTTCCCCTTCCCCTCCCCAAATTATACCAACATCAAATACAGTGAAAGCAGGGGTTTTACATACAAAGGGACATACAAAGAACGATGGACAGAGGGGTTACATTTACATGAGTCAGGTAATGAGTACATTTCCTTTTGAGCAGTGTCACTCCTTCCCTCATTCTCTCCCAGTTTTTCTTTCTTGACTTTCTTTCCCCCAAAGTTGGACAGTTCATTTTCAACATAATGTCTAATGGGTTTCATTGCTGAATTGGCTCACCTTTGTCCCACCATTTCTATGTTTCTCCTTCCCTTCCTAAATCAAATAAACTTATATATAAGATGAAAGGTACAGAAATCAAAAATAGTGCCAGAAGGGAATAAACCAAAGAAAAAAAGAAAGAAGAAAAGAAAAGAAAAAAAGAACTACAAGCAATACAGTAAAAACTTCTTACTCCCATTTCTTGGGGTTTATTTTGAGACCCATCATTTTATATGATCTTATACACATAGCTATTGAGCCTTTGCAATCCTCTCTGAAGAATATCATGCTTTGGAATCACTGTGTGAATCTTTAGACTGCTGTTTAATTAATCATGCCCAGGTATAATTATTATTCTTTTACTATCCATTGTGTTTACTTGTTGATTCATAGGCAAATGATAATTATTACAAATAAGGAAAACCATGCAGCTTATGTTTCTTTGCATCTTGCTTACTTCACTTAGTATATAATTAGTAAATGGGCTAAAGACTTAAGGAAAGCATTCTCTGAAGAAGAAATGAGAATTGCCAATAGACAGATGAAGAGATGTTTGACGTCCCTGGCCATAAAAGAAATGCAAATCAAAACAACATGAGATTCCACCTCACCCCAGTTAGAATGGCCATTATCAAGAAAACTAACAATAACAGATGCTGGCAGGGATGTGACCAAGAGGAATTGCTACTACAGTGTTGGTGGGAATGTAAAGTTGTTCAACCATTCTGAAAAGCAGTAAGGAAGTTCCTCAAAAGACTAAACAGAGCTCCTCTATGACCCACTCATGGACATTTATCCAATTGACTACAAAGCAGGCCACACTAAAGCTACCAGCACAACCATCTTCATTGCATGTTTACCAAAGCCAGATGTTCCTCAGTGGATGAATGGATCAAGAAAATGTGGTGTATATACATAGTGGAATTCTATGCTTCCATCAGAATTATACTTCCCCATTCATAAGGAAATGAAAAGACTTGAAAAAATTAGATTAAGCGAAGTAAGCCAGGCCCAGAAGAGCATGCTTTTTTATGATATATATATATATATATATATATATATATATATATATATGTATATCCACAGTTCGTTATACTTTATAAAGTACATCTGTTTAGCATTTTGTGTATTCAACCAGGTTACCATTAAATACCTCATAAAAATGATAGAAGGCATTTGTAAATTTCCTCATCTTTATCTAAAATAAGTCTCACTCATATCCAAGCTTACCTTTTTTATTATTTATTTATTGGTAGTACTGAGGTTTGAACTTAGGGCACCTGCAAAGCAGACACTCTACCACGTGAGTCATGCCTCTATCAAGCTTATCTTTTGAATCTTTAGCTACCAACAGTAATTTGTTTCCTTAAAGCCTATGCACTAATAATTAAGTGATAAACTTTTGTCTTTACTGCTTTTGCCTTATATGTCATAATAATAGTGTCTTTATAAAGCAGTCTCATAATTACATGCTTTTAATAGCTATATTAGCAGGAGTTATATATATTATATAATAAGTAGTTTATGCATATATAATATATAAGTAGTAAGTTATATATATGTATATATATATATATTTATATATAAACAAGTAGCAAAGCATGAGCTATAAGCTATTACTATGGTTTTCTTGACTTGTCCCCAGGACACACAGATAACCAAAATCTACTGTCATAAAATGTCAATATGTTGGACTAGATATGTTGACCATTGCTCAAAAATGAATACTCTAAGTTATCATTTTGATCTCTAGAAATACAACAATAAAATAAGCTCCCTTATGCACATCAAAGAACTGAAAGTGCTTTGCTTTTGGTACCAATCCATTAAGAAATTATTTGGTAATTTGTTCTTTATCCTGGTTCATTAATCAATTCTAACTCTATTTGGGAGGGGCACTCATGACTAATTTTCAGGCCTGTTTTTGCATTAAAAGGCGATTATGTATAATTAGGAAGGCAGTATTTGCTGTCAGGTTTTGTCATATTTACATAATCGCAGTTGTTATACAGATGACTGCATAGTGGAAAATTCAGTCATGCACTGAAACTCAGAGCTTAAATGTCAAATTTATGGTGATCCAATGCCATGTTCCCTGGGAAATAGAAGGGATTATATTTTTCTTATAGTTTAGATCATAACTTTTCAGTTCCATCAGACAAAAAGCAACAGTGTAGTAATCAAAGAACTCTAAGAAGTTGTAAAGGTCATTATTCTGTTTTAATGCAATCTTCATTTTTAACCTATGATAATTTACCTTGTCTACATTTGAGATGTATGAATTACTATGGAAGACACAACTTTCTAAGTATTTTGATGGGACTAATAGAACCTCAGGAAATAATCCTCGGGAAATGATTGAAGGTTGCTTGAAAAATCATCTAGTACTTGAAAGTTATTTATCTAGTGCATTAGTTATATGAGAATACAACTGATTAAAATGGGTTTTCTCTGGTCACTTAGTAGCTTTCAGCAATTTAAGGAGGCTTAGAATGTATAATTGAGTAGTGTTTATGTGTGTGTGTGTGAGAGAGAAACAGACAGAGACAGAGAGAGACAGAGCAAGAGAATAAGAGAGAGATAATTAAACCCTCAGGGCCTGGTGCTCTTGCTGTGCTTACTTGCTCACAGCTGGTGTTTTGCCATTTGAGCCATGCCTCCTTTCCTGTAGGTTTTTCCTTTTTCTATTTTGTTCCTTTCTCCTTCCTTCCTTCCTCTTTCTTTATTTCTTTGTTTCTTTCTCTCTTCTCTTTTTTCTATTCTTACTCTTTCTTTTCTTTTTTAAAATTTTAATGTTATTTTAAAGATGCTGTACACAGGGGTTATTCTTACTCTTTATTTTTGCTGTTAATTGTGTATTTTTTGGTCACAATTGACTTCCAATAGCAATCCTCAGGTGTCAGACTCCTGAGTAGCTAGGATTATAGGCATGAACTACTAGTACCTGTCTCATAACTGAACATTTTGCTAAATGGACAGTCATTTTTCAATACTCAGTTTTGAAGAGGCTAATTTGGATGATTTTGAAAACACTAATTTCTCTTTCCTGCCCCAAAGAAGTTAATTCAGAATTTCTTGAATCGAGTTTGAGTAATTATGTATGCCTAAAATGAATGAGTGATTTATAGTCAGACAATTCTAGATGGTTAGAGACACAAGGACAGACACACTCCCCTCTGAATTTATTGTGCATTGGAATCACATAAGGGAAAGACTTAAAAACTGATTCCTGGATTGTCTCCCCCATACTCTAATTTAATTATCATGAGATATAACAGAGATGTTGGGTTTTCAAAACCTTCCTGGGTGATAATAATGCCAATCAAACTGTAAAATATATATTGAAAAATGCCTCTACTCTACTAATATATCTTTCTACCTATAACAATTGCATTTAATAATATGAAGGTTACAAAACAGCTGTTCAGAGATCTATAAAACCCCCCCAAATAAAAATATCCATAAGAAACTCCAAGTTAATTGAACTCAGTACAGTTCCAGATAGGGTGCATAAAATATTAATCTTTCAGAAGCTTATTTTGCCCAAATACAGGGTTGTTTGTTTTTTTATAAAAAATCCACTTTTGCACATTTGTGATATAAATTATGTAGAAAATTCAAAGTATCAAGAACCATTGATGTTCAAAACAGACATGCTGCCTAATTTTTATTTCCAACTCATCTGGATTATTATTTTCACTCACTTGATTTGAAATTGCAAGAGTAGATTCAGATTTGCTAATGCCAGTCAATGTTCTTTTTCAAAAATTGTTTTGGCTAAACTCTTTTTCTTAGCAGCTTTAATATTATTCAGTAATAGAAAAAATGTTACTTAAGTTGTCTCTATTTGTACTTTCAATATCTAGGTACCATAAAACCTGGCTGTATGTTTGAGGGAATTGTTTAGGAAAATTATGAGCACTTTGAGAGATTTTTGGTTTATTTCTTTTCAATTCATTTCTTGGTCAAATCTATATAAGACAGGAAAAGAATGGTAGAATTTGCATGGAGTAAACTGCTGTTGATGTCACATACTTCTATTTCTGACATTAAAACTGAGTCTCCAGAGGATGGCAAAATGAAAGACATTGATCACACTGCAATCATTGTACAGTCTTCAAAGAGCTGGCTGATGTAATTCCTTGAGCAAAGAAGGACTTCCATACCATCAGGGCACAAGCACCACTGAGAGGACCTAACATGGCATGAGCAAGGGAGGGGTGGCATGAGTAAGACAGGTACGGAGGAGGGCCTGACCTTCAATACCATTAATACAATCAAAATAATAATTAATCCTAATATCTTCTATCAGGAGAAAGTATTTGTAGAATGAGAAAATATTTGGCATTAGGAATAAGTTATAGGACATAGCAATGCTCTTTTCATCTTACTGGGCTTTAATGTCAGGATGGACTCTAAGGTGAGTTTGGAAATCACAGGGAGATGTGCATTTGTATATTTGTATATATCTAAGAGAAAATTGTAACTGTTACCTCTCATTTCTTACATTTCCCACTTTCCTGACTTCTTAAGCAACAGCCCATTTTCTCTAATGAAGGTAATTATATGTGCAAGCTGTTTTATAAGCAAATAATATTGTTAAAGTGAATAGATCCATAACATTCAGTTCTGGTTACTTATATATAAGCAGAAGCAATGAGTAGAACTTTCTATTCAAACCTCAATGATTATGATTAAGCTCCCATCTCAGTTCCTTAGCTTCCAATCCATTTTGAATAACTCATATTAGGCAAGCTCACCCCACCAACGCAAACAAATACAAAACTGAATTTGTAGGCATTTGACAAAGGAAGTATGATTTGAAAGAGAATGAAAACAAGCAGGGGCTACTCAACCCCAGCAATAGCCCTCGCTCTCTATCTAGAATCACTTCATAATCATTGATGCAGAGAAGGAAAATTCAAATAGGATCTAGTTAACTTATTAAGCTGGTCCTGGTGCTTGAACTTGTTCCATAGCACCACTTCTGGCTTTTTTTTGCTTATGTGATGCTGAGAAATCGAACCAAGGGCTTCATGCATTCCAGGCAAGCACTCTACCACTGAGCCACCTTCCCAGCCCATATGTCCTCTATTTTATCTGGCCCAAATTCTGGCAACATTAAGTTGTCAGTTCACAGACAATTTGAAAAAGCATATCTATCAAGTGCACATGTAGAAATGTGAAAACATTGTTTATTCCACAAATAAGAAAAAATAGTGAAACAAAGCTATAACACAGATTTAGTAACTGTAGGGGCAAACTATCTTAGGAGCTTTGTCACCCTTTTGATTATCTCTTTATGCAGCAGAAAGAATAAAACATATTTTAATGATGATTTGATACTTTAAAATGTGCACAGTATTCTACTATCCATGTATTGTAGGGAGAATTCTAAAATATGTTTCAAAATATGAAAATTAAGAAAGTTCGTTTATAGTCTTAGTCACTTAGAACAAAACATTATTTATGACAACATTCAACTGAAGATTCTTTTAAAATAATTTAATGTTCTTTCATCTATGTTACAATCCAATCTATTTTCTCTAATTCTTTGAACATTAGTGGAAAAGAGATAAACAATAATGAATGACATATACTGCACAGGTGAAAATATTTTAAATTCACCCACACCCTCAAATTCTTCCACAAAATCCAGTATGGGTAATAATTTTGAATAAAATAAAACTTCTGAAAGTTTTGTCCTATTCATAAAAATAATTTTACTCATTCTTTTATTTCATGGTTTAGAGTATTTACTCAATATGATTTCAAATTTGTTTTTATTCCTTTAAGTATTTTTTATCTAGTTCACCCTGTTAGAGATACACAATTCTACTTCATAGATGCTGGCAAGTCCATTGAGTGCAGAAACTTTTTGAGAGAATGCCTTCTATTTGAGCTGTAATTTTGAATAAGACATCTTCACCCTTCCCTCTAGAAATGGAATAAAAGAATGGAATATTAATTGGCAGTAACAATCTACCCAGGTTAACAGGTTTTGCTAAGATTTACTGCTCTGTACTTCATTCAGTAAATTCTAAAGTGCAATTTCCCCTATTAAATGGTATTCTCTAAACATGTTCTTCAAATGTCAGACAGGGGAGAGGTGTCTCACAATAGATTAAAAACCTTGGAAGATGAACAAAATGTTTTAAAACCAATTATAGCCAGGGCCTAGTGGCTCACACCTGTCATCCTAACTCTCAGTTCTAGGCCAACCCAGGCAGGACAGTCTGTGAGACTCTTACATCCAATTAACCACCAAAAAGCTGGAAGTGGAAATGTGGCTTAAGTGGTAGAGTGCTAGCTTTGACTACAAAAGCTCCAGAGCAGCACCCAGACCCTGAGTTCAGACCCTATAATGAGCACCAAAAAAAAAAAAAGTTTTCCTTGAGATATAATTTGATTGTCTTTACTGATAATTACATCAAAGATAATGGTTTTCCCCCAGGTAGTACATTATTATAGGGAAATTGTAACAACAAAAACGATTTTCACCTACTGGTCTCCATTGTAAGTATGATCAGATCAAAGCTCCGATGGAATCTTCATGCAATTGTGTAGCAGCATAGGTGGTTCGGGAGATTTTACATTGTAGGAACACCCTGGAAGGTGAAAGTTGATGCTGAGCTAAAACTGATTCGATTAAAAGTTATGAAGACATATGAAGTGTTTATTCTTGCCATTTTCTGGTCAGTGCATTCTATAATGATGTACAGTTCACTTTGGCACTCAGAAAGTTGTTTATGTGATGGATTCGTCTGATTACAGCATTATTTCTTCTGGGATGGCTTACTCCTGGAGTTATTTTGTAAATCCTGTAGGAAAGTAAAGAGGAGAGATCTGATTGAAAGCACTCTTTTTGACACTGCCCAAAGTTTAAATGAAACATTAGGTTTTCCACGTAATAAGAAGAGTGGGATTTTTTTTGTCCACATAAGCAGTAGAAATAAAGATAAAAATTGTTTACAAAGGGCTGGGAAGATGACTCAGTAGTAGAGTGCTTCCAAAGCAAGCCTGAGTTCAATTCCTCAGCACCACAGAAGCAGAAAAAGCCGGAAGTGGTGCTGTGGCTCAAGTGGAAGAGTACTAGCCTTGAGCTGAACAGCTGAGGGACAGTGCCCAGGCCGAGTTCAGGCCCCAATTTCTTCCTACCACATAGAATGAGTCCAGAAGAAAACAAAGATCACACAGGAGAGCAATCTCATCAACATCATGTGTAATTTAGCAACTCATATCACTCTTATAGTAGTAGACTATATTTAAAGTGTAGGAAGATGCTTAAAAAACACATATTCATTTCAATAAGATAATAGTCCAAATATATTCCAGGTTATGAGATCACAAACTTTCCTAACTTTTGATAATTTTTTTTTCTGGTCTTAGTGCTTGAACTCAGCCAGGGTGCTGTCCCTGAGCTTTTGTGCTTAAGGCAAGTGCTCTACCACTTGAGCCACAGCTCCATTTCTGGCTTTGTAAAACCACAAGTATGTATATTAAAGACCACTCTGGGGGAGTTCCGGGAAGAGGGCGGAGGAGAAGCTGGAATCTGAACAAGCTCTCGCATAGAAAGCAGTTTTAGAGTTCCAGTGAACAGTCCTAAGCCAGAGAATCACACCAAGTGTGCCATCACAGGACAGAGAGTTAGACAAGAGAGGGGAAGCCAAGGCAAAAAGACACATCTGAGTGCCTGCCAGCAGCTGCTGCGGTGGCGGCAGCGGCGACCACAGCCACGGCCATACCTGAGCGCTCACACAGAGAGTCCGGGATGAAGGAGCCAGACGCAGCGGGCGAGAGGATTCTACTCAACACCAGCAAGAACCGACAAGGAGTGGACATCTTCATCCTGCAGTTTGCAGACCAGAGATGACCCAGGATCCAAGACTCGGCGTGAGTACAAGCCTGACGTCCTCACTCCTTCTCAGGAAGAAGAGGAGGGAAGGCCACTCCTCCCCCCCCCAGCACCGGTGATCTCCATCTTGGATACCGACAAAGCTCGGAGGAGCTACTAGCTCCAACTCAGGCCTTGGAATAAAACGAGTCATTTAGCAGGTCACAAGAACTTAACGGCGAATGACCTGCCAGACTCAGCTCCATCCAGGGAAAAGTCACCCAGCTCAGGCACCAGCCATTGGAGTGGCTTTCCTCACTGGGTAACCAGAGCCAGAGGCTGCCCCTCCCTCTAGCAGCCTCCACAATCAATTGAAAAACAGAAACCCTGAGAATGGCTCCAGGCTGGGCTCTGTGAGTTTTTCACAAAATAGCCCCAGGGAAAAGCTACTGTTTGTTGAAAGGCCTCAACTCTACCAGAACCTAGCCTCATCACCCCTCTTTTGTGATTCTCAAAGCAGATCACCCTCCCATTAAAATAACCTGGGAGGGGGAGCTCAAAATCTTGGGTAAAACAGAGCATTTTTCTGCCTGTTCGAACAAACTGACTTAAGAAACCAAGCAAGCCACAGGACCTCAAGCTGACCAGAGACTCCAACAAGAGGCTGGATACAGACAAAAGGGAGATACAGGATTCTTCCCACCCCTCCCAAAAAAATAAAAAAAAAAATCAAAGAACTTTTTTTTCTTCTTCTTCTTTTCTTTTTTCCTTATTTTTTTTGGTACCTTATATATATATATATATATATATATAATGTTTTTCCTTTTCTAAAATTTTATTAATCTTTAATTTTTGCCTTTTTTTGAAAAAAATAATTGTTTTCCAGCAACATTTTTTTCCCTCTTATAATTTTTATTTTAGGAATACATGAATGTACGTTTTCCTTTTTTTTCTTATCTTCTTTCTCTTTTTCTTTCTTTCTTATCTTTTTGTTTTTTGTCTAGCTCTACTGAACTTCTGATCTTTTTTTCTCCCTTTCTTAGCCTTTTCACCTTTTCCTGTCTTTTGTTCTTCTGTATGTGACTTAACTCTTGTCCTGCACATCCTCAGATAAACCCATAGTGAACTACTAGACCCTATCCCCCATTGTAAACACTTAATCCACAAATTTATTACTCAATCCAAAACCTCTGAGACTTAAATTCCTTAATAGCAGTACTACCTCTTTATACCTATATAAGATTTTAAACATTTTTTTAAGTTTTTCACATCTCCTCTATCTCCCTCCTATTTCTCAATATATTCACATTCCTTTCTAAAAATATGGTCTTTCAATCTCCACAACTATATTAACTTTTACGTTTCTATTTTTTTTTCTGGTCTCTTTTCATTTCCCTTTCCCTTTCTTCTTTTTCTCTCTCTCTCTACTTGCATCCTACCCAACCTATTTCCTGTATTGAGATTAGGACATAGTTAACTCTCCCTGTGCCTCCCTACACCAATCTATTCCTATTTTTTACCCACATCTCTCCCTAACCCTAAAAATTCCTGGTTTCCCAAATTCTTCCCTGTGGTTCGAAACCCATTAACATATAGTTGTTTGATGTTGAATAGATGTATCTGTTGAACTAGATTGTATCTGTAGACTATTGACTGTATAAATGCAAACGTTGGTTGATGGTGGCCTTAAGATAGTGTTCTAGCACAAAACTGGTGCTATTTTCATCTCAAATGGGCAGAGTAAGCCAGAAAAACATAAGAAAAATGGCAAATCTAGGTATCTCAATTCCCAATATTGATAATCAGGGGTCAGATCAGATAATGAACAATCCAGAGGAGAGTTCCCAAATAGCTCTACAAACACTGGTGGCAAACATGATAAATGAGAAGTTTGACAACTTACAAAGGACTCTGTATGAGCGTGATAGGGAGAGAGAGGAGGCATCCCAAAAGTTTATACAGGAATATCATAAGCGTGAGGAAGCTACTCAAAAACTTATACAGGATTTGCGTGAACAACTTGAGAATACTCAAAGAGAAAGGGAGGAATGGCATGAACAGGCTGAGAACACTCAAAGAGAACTGCAGGAATCCCACGAACGGGAGGAAAGAGAACTGTAGGAATCCCACAAACGGGAGGAAGCTAATCAAAGAGTAATTCAGGAATTGAGAGACCAGGTAGAGAATACACAAAGATCACTAAAGGCATTCATGGAATCCATTAACAAAGAGCTGAAGGAAGTCAGGGAGACCACAAAGGGAATGCTGAATGGAACCCAACAGAAGGAATGGGAGTCCAAAGAAACCATAACCAACTAAGTGATTTGAGAACAAACACTGAACACCAAATTAAGGAAGTAAAGAAAGTCATACAAGACCTAAAACAGAGCTTCAACAAAGAACTTGAAGCCATCAAAGCTGACCAATTAGAAGGAAAAGAGATAAAAAACAAAGTAGAGAGTCTTGACAGCAGGTTAGACCATGCAGAAGATCAAATCTCAGGGATTGAAGACAGCCTAGATATTTTAGAGAAAGAACATACAACCATCCAAGACAAGTCCAAGAAATATGATAGATCTATCCAGCACCTGGAAGACACCATCAGAAGGCCTAATCTAAGGATAATGGGTGTAGAGGAGCACCTAGAAACAGAAGTTAATGGTCTAGGAAATTTGTTTAACAGGATCCTAGCAGAGAACTTCCCAAACATACAAAAAGATAGGCCTATTCAGATACAAGAAGCTTTTAGAACCCCAAATAGACCAGACCAGAATAGGACATCCCACTGTCACATTATCATCCACACAGGATCAACCCAGACCAAGGAAAAGATCCTTAAAGCTGTCAAGGAGAAAAGGGTAATCACCTATAAAGGGAAACCAATTAGAATCACCTCAGATTTCTCAGCAGAGACAATCAAAGCAAGAAGAGCCTGGAATGATGTATGCCATGCCCTAAAAACAAACAACTATCAACCAAGAATACTGTACCCAGCTAAACTCTCCTTCATAACTGAAGGCCAAATAAAAACCTTCCATAGCAAAGAAAAATTGAAACAATACATCTCCACGAAACCAGCCCTACAAAAGATTCTTAAAGATGTCCTACACATAGAAAACCAACAAGACTGCAACAAAGGCCAAGAAACTGCACCCAAACTGAGAATCCAAGAATCGTAGGAAGAACCCAGTTTTCGTAGCCCCCAAGAAGGTGGATAACATGGCAGGAACTCCCAAATACCTCTCAGTCCTATCTCTTAACGTTAACGGACTGAACTCTCCAATTAAGCGACATAGACTGTCTAGTTGGATTAAAAAACAAGACCCTTCTATCTGCTGCCTGCAGGAGTCACATCTTGCCCGTAAAAACAAACACATTTTCAATGTTAAAGGCTGGAACAAAATCTACCAAGCAAACGGTGCTCACTACCGAACACATTCTATGAAGCCATCATAACCATCCCAAAACCAGGCAGGGACTCATTAAAGAAAGAGAACTATAGACCCATTTCTTTGATGAACATTGATGCAAAACTTCTCAACAAAATTTTGGCCAATCGACTTCAACAATTCATCCAAAAATCATACACCATGATCAAACAGTATTCATTTCAGGGATGCAAAGCTGGTTCAATATACGCAAATCAATTAATATTATTCATCACATCAACAGGAGCAAGAATAAGAACCACATGGTTATCTCAATAGATGCAGAAAAAGCATTCGACAAGATCCAACACCCCTTTATGATGAAGGTTTTGGAAAAATTCGGAATCCATGGAACATTCCTCAATACAATAAAGGCTGTATATGACAAACCTACAGCCACCATTATACTCAATGGTGAAAAACTAAAGCCATTTCCTCTTAACTCAGGAACAAGACAAGGATGCCCACTCTCTCCACGTCTCTTCAATCTAGTATTAGAATGCCTAGCTACAGCAATAAGACAAGATGCAGACATAAAGGGGATCCAAATAGGGAAAGAAGAAATAAAACTCTCCCTCTTTGCAGATGACATGATCTTGTATTTAAAGAATCCCATAGACTCCACTCCCAAATTACTCAAACTGATTCAAAACTTTGGCAAAGTAGCAGGTTATAAAATTAACCCCCCAAAATTAATGGCTTTTCTGTATGCCAACAATGAGAAAAGTGTGGCTGAAATTAGGAAAGCAACTCCATTTGTAATAGCCCCACAAAAAATAAAATACCTAGGAATTAACTTAACTAAAGAAGTGAAGGACCTCTATGATGAAAACTTTAAAATCTTAAAAAAGGAAATCAACACAGAACTTAAAAAATGGCAAAACCTCCCATGCTCCTGGATTGGAAAGATTAACATCGTGAAAATGGCAATACTTCCCAAGGCTATCTACAAATTCAACACGATACCTATCAAAATTCCACCCTCATTCTTCAAGGAAATAGAAGAGGCAATCCAAAAATTCATATGGAACAATAAAAGACCCCGAATAGCAAAAACGCTCCTCAATGGAAAGAATACTGCTGGAGGAATATCAATACCAAACTTCAAACTCTACTATAAAGCCATAGTAATCAAAACAGCTTGGTATTGGCATAAGAACAGACCTCAGGACCAATGGAATAGAATTGAAAACCCAGAAATGAACCTACAGACCTATAGCCATCTAATCTTCGATAAGGGAGCTAAAACAATAGAATGGAAGAAAGACAGCCTCTTCAGTAAATGGTGCTGGCAAAATTGGTTAACCACATGTAGAAAACTTAAGCTAGATCCTTATATATCACCCTGCACCAGAATCAACTCCAAATGGATCAAAGACCTTGAACTCAAAGCAGACACTCTGAAAACATTACAGGATGGAATAGGAGAAACCCTAGGTCTCCTTGGCTCAGGCAGAAATTTTCTGAATAGAGACCCGGAAACACAACAAATCAAAGAAAGGTTGGACAAATGGGATTGCATAAAGTTGCAGAGCTTCTGCAGAGCAAATGACATAGCTAGCAAGATCAATAGAAAGCCCACAGATTAGGAGAAGGTCTTTACTAGCCATACAACGGACAAGGGTCTCATATCTAAAATATACTTGGAACTCAAAAAATTAAACCCCCCAACAACAAATCCTCAAAGAAACAACTGCCCAATTAATAAGTGGGCGAAAGACTTAAAGAGAAACTTCTCTGAAGAAGAAAGAAGGATGGCTAATAGACACATGAAGAAATGCTCAACATCCCTAGCCATAAAAGAAATGCAAATCAAAACAACATTGAGATATCACCTCACTCCAGTTAGAACGGCAAAAATCAAGAACTCTAACAACAAGAGATGCTGGAGGGGATGTGGACAGCAAGGAACCTTACTTCGTTGTTGGTGGGAATGTAAACTTGTTCAACCACTTTGGAAAGCAGTATGGAGGTTCCTCAAAAGACTTCACATAGAACTCCCCTATGACCCAGCAATCCCACTTTTGGGCATTTACCCAAAAGTTTACAAACAAGACCACACTAAAGCTACCAGCACAACTATGTTTATTGCAGCATTATTTACCATAGCTAAGATATGGAACCAACCCAGATGCCCCTCAGTAGATGAATGGATCAAGAAAATGTGGTATATATACACAATGGAATTCTATGCCTCCATCAGAAAGAATGACATTGCCCCATTTGTTAGGAAATGGAAAAACTTGGAAAAAATTATATTAAGTGAAGTAAGCCAGGCCCAAAGAAACATAGGTCCCATGGTTTCCCTTATTTGTAATATCTAGTAGATGTATGAGCCACGTGGGAAAGGTCAGATAATGTGATGTCAGGAAAATGAACCCTTAGATGTGTATTTTAATGTTTTTTTCTTTCATGCATGTGTTTCTAACGCATTTATAAGATTATCTCTTTGTTGCTTTGTATGTCCCTCCCCCACAGTATAACCCCTGCTTTCACTATATTTGATGTCAGTTTAACTTGTGGAGGAGATGGGGAAAAACTAGTTGTTTAAGGATACAGGTGGACCTGTTGCAACAATGAGAAGTACAAGTTGTCATATCCAAAATGAGCTTTACAACGTCGGTGCGGGGGGGGGGGGAAGCGGGGGGAAGGAGAAGGATTGGGATTTGGGGGGAGGGGGGAGGCTGGGAAGGGATGTGAAGGGTAAACAAAGGAGGAGGCTGCAATGCTTGCAAAGAAATGTACGCATTATCCTGCCCACGTAATTGTAACTCCTCCGTACAGTATGTTCACAAATAAAATAAAATTAAATTAAAAAAAAAATAAAGACCACTCTGACTTTAACCATTTAGGATTTTGGATTTCAATTTCTGACAGGTAAGGATTGATTACATATTCAAACCCCAGGGAGATTTTGTCATGTAAGACACAGCCGCATTCTCAACCCCTTTCTGAATTTAAAAATAATAGTTGCAATCACTGATGAACATGGAGATGATAAAAGATTCAACAAAATATTAGCCAACTAACCCAGTGGCATATAAAGCACATTATACAGTACAGCCAAGTGAAATTTAGTCTTTGGATGCCAAGAATATTTCAGTATGCATACAAGCAAATCACTGTGATAAACCACGTTAATAAAGGAAAAGAAAAAGTCACCTTCTTAGACTCAAAACATACGTGAATAGGGGACTCACTGGGAAGGAAGTTTAGTGGTAGAATGTTTGCCTCACTGGGAAGGAGGTTTAGTGGTAGAATGTTTGCCTAACATGCATATGGCCCTGGGTTCAATTTCTTGGTACTACATAAACAAAAAAATTAGTAAGATTAATAAAAAAAATTTAAGGAAATATTTAAAAATACATGAGTGGAAAATGTATACAAAATTTAAATTCATATTCAACACTTAGAATGCTTACTGGTAATGTTTTGTTATATTTGTTTGTTTATTGCTTTAAAAACTAATCTTAACTAAATTCTCCTGCAATGAATTCCTCAGTTGTATCTCCTCTCAAATTACCTAGAGTCAACCCTTATCTATTTATCCTTCCACTCTATTTGCTCAAATATTATATCACATGTACATGAAAAATGTGTAATAATATATTCTATAAAGCACTCTCCTCTTACTACTTTGTATCGCATTTCAGTGACCTCTGTGTCAATACTGAATCACAGTTTGAAAATTCTAATATTTATTAATATTTAAATTGATTGAATTTTCCATGACTACAATTGTTCTTTCATTGATAAATCCTTGCAGTGGTGTTTTTTCTTCTTTGGCTTTTGTTTCCAGAAATTAAATTGATGAGTTGTGCTCATATTTTGCAACTCTGCCAAATATTGTCATATTACTATTTAAAGTAATGTTATTTAATGCTACAAATAGTCATGTCTCATTTTGCTAATCTTATGGGAAACTTACTATTATATATACTTATTTAGAAAAGCATTTATGAATTCTATATCATATTTATATGGTTTCATACCTATCATCTATTCTCATAAAATGAGAACATATGCACGAAAAATGATCAAGAATGATGATATAGAGATATCTAATAGTTCAATGATTCTGTCAGTACCACTTTTAAAGTTTAGCCATGAACTTGGGGGTATAGCTCAGTGGTAGACTCTTTGTAGAATATGTGTGATGTCCTGAGTTCAATCTCAAGCAATACAAAAAAGTTTGATCACATGATTCTCTGGGTAGTTTTCTTCATTTAAGAAAATATATGTACTCCAATAAAAATTATGTCTAGATGGTATAACATACAGGCTAGCCAGAGGTATAAATCAAGCCCTAAATAGTTTTTGTGAAGAAAAGTATTGCAACTGAACCTTGTACTCTGGGTACAAAGGAGCACAATGTGGAGCAAGCGTATTCAGCATTGAAAGAGAATGGTCTGAGAGATGCTCTCTAGTGTGTGAAAGATTATGGGGGCCTGGTGTCCATCGAGTGGGAATGTGGACAGTTTTCAATTGTAAGGGGGGAGCCAGAATTTCTGAATCTACAATTTGTTGGGTGCAAGTAAAGATTGTCACATGCTTTTCCCGTTTGCTTCTGATCTCTCAGTATGTTGGGAAGAAAGATGGCTAACAGATATTCCGACAGAAAAGGAGATGCTAAGGGGTAAATAAGAAAAGTCTGTGATTCTGGAAAGAGAAGGAGCATGAATTGATTGGGCAAACAATATGACATCATAAGCTCATTTGATGTATGTGACCATGAATCGAATGTCAGCTTGGTGTGGCTCTTTTTCCTTAGTCACATTCACTTTACATATGGAGTACAGATGGAAAGATAGATTAAATTTGTTAATTTGATGTATTTCTCCCATCAAGTCCAATGAGGCAGAAAAGGAACAAGGAACTTGAAGAGTTGCCATGAACTCTTTGTTATGATACACTGTAAATGTGAAGTCGAGGGAGTAATTCATCTGCCTGGGCTGCCAGAATTCATGGAATGGAATGCTGGTATAAATCTGTGTTCTCCCAGCTCTGGAGGTTGGTTTCTGGTGGGGTCTCCCTTTCTGGCTGGAAGATGGCTACTTTTCACTGTGCTGTCACATCCCCCTTGGATGCCCCTGCTCTTTTCCTATGGACATTAGTCCTCCTGGCTATGGAACCCAAAGTGAGATCTCATTGAGCTTGTGCCTCGCTTGAGTTCTCTCTTTCTACATGCAGTTCTGTTGAGATTAATTGCTTCTGTCTATGAATTTGAAGGGATCACAATTTAGTCCATAACAGAGGATGTCCGTGAAGAGGTGACAAAGGATGATAAAGTGATGAAATGATGAATTATAGGCCTACAGGAGGAAATTATACTACTTGAATGTAAAGGTTTTAAGATAAATTGCTTGTATACAGTATTTACAGGTATTTAATGGCAGTTATTACCACAGAATAATGATTGGGACAACCTGCTATTATCTATCTATCCATCTATCTATCATCTTGCAATACATGATGTATATATATATATATATATATATATATATATATATATATATATATCATGATATGAAAGAGTTAATATTTTTAATAGAAAATTGAAAATATGATGGAATAACATGTCTCAGCAATAATGGAAAAAACCAACTCAAAATAGATGAAAGGCACAAATGGAAGATTGAGTGCACTGAGATTCTGAAAGGGACCATAGGGTAAATGCTTCAGGGCACAGAAATTAGCAAGGTTTTGTTTTTGTTTTTGTTTTTGTTTTTATAAAGGAAAACAAAAAGAAACTGATCAATGAGTTTATATCAATTAAAAAGCTTTGGCTCAGAAAGGAAATACTTCTCAGAGTGAAGACACCACCTACAGAATGAGGGAAATATCTGTAAACTATATTTAATATTCAGAATATAAAAATAGAACTCCAAAACCTCAATCACATAAACACAAGCACACACACACACACACACACACACACACACACACGTACATGTGCGCCCACGTACAAACTGATTTCAAAATTCTATTCCACAAGGATCCTCATTCCTCACATAATTGATAAATACAATTTCCTTTGCTTGGCTCAGTTTTATTTAAAAGCCATTCAAATGCATGAATCACAGATGGTTTCCATGGCAAGTCCTTAGAGTTGTGCATGCAAGGTTAAAACAAATATGTAAAAATAACAGACAGAAAGAAAAGTTAGGTGAAATGTATTCTTACCCTTGGGGAAACAGCCGTGAATCTCTCGTGGGAATCACCCACCCCTGTGTGGGAGTGTGGAAGCCCACGACATGCCACTTCTGAACATGGGCAAAGAGAGGCTGCAAGGGTTTCACTTGGCAGGTGACAAATGTCCTCCAGGCTTTTTGAGATGAAAGCTTGCCAAACATGAAATTTCTACATAAAACTGTCAACTGATCCCTGGCACTATTGTTTTGCTTACAGATTTCAGGATAGATAGACCAAGGGACCAATCTAAAACAGATGTGCTAAGATGCAAACCTGTCTGGATGCGTGGGAGCAAGAGGGAACCAGAGTCTCCAGATAGAACCCCAAAGATTTGGAGGAAGAAGATGAAAATTTTTACTGGACACACTACAACTGGATTCCAAATAGCCGAACACAATTCTGCATGCCTCACTATGCTGTTGTATTTTCCCCTCAAATTCAAAATATGTTAGCAGGGTCACATGCCCACCCATGAAGACAGAAACTCGTTGGCATCAGTCTTAGCCTTCAGTCCTAGTTCTGCCATGACTAGTACTGGGACTTGATCTTGGTAAGTTTACTTCTACTTTCTCTCATGCTAATATTCATGGCCATGCTAGCTTCTAAGCCAGACTGTTCCTAGATCACAATGCGTCTTGGAGTGTTCAGGACAAGGATGTCACCTATAGATCCAGGTTAAGTGTCTATCCATGTAGGCCCAGATCTCTGCCTCACCCAAGGGTGAGCTGAGTGGACTGTACACCAGACAGGCATCTGTAGATTTCAAGAATGGCTCCCTCCTAGAAACAGGCAGAGCACTGACTGACAGCAATACCCACATCCTGCTTCCTACAGGGAAGTCCATGCTTGAGCAATCAACGGCCTTGTCATTCTTGTCTCCACAGATTCCTTTCCTCAGAGCCATCTTTGGCTGGAGAAAAAGACAGATCCAGTGTCTGTAATGTTACCTGGTTGAATAAGTCACATTCTTTTCTGCAGTGGGCCCACTGGGTGAGCACGAGCACAGCCCACTACAGTGTGAGCACGGGAATTGCATACCACAGTGTGAGCACGGGAATTGCACACCACCGTGTGAGCACGAGCATTGCACACTACCATGTGAACACAAGCATGGCACACCACTGTGGGCTGGCAGCATCCATTCTCTAAGCCCATTCCTTTCCATCCATCTGCTCATGAATGTCCCATGCTCCCCGCTTCCTGCCCCTTCCTACTCCAGAGAAAACCAACTACACAGGTCATGCCGCAGACAATACCAACAAACATGGCTTCTCCCGCCTTCTCCAGTCAGAATGAAATAACACATTTGTTCATATTCAGTTATAGCAAAGACTCATCCAGGACCCAGCCTCACCCTTTTCTTCTTCACTCAACTGGTTCTAAAAACAAACAAAACAAAATAATCCATACGTGCAGACCAAGGGAGAAGAGGTGAGTTAAGCCAATGGATGTCACAAAATTACAGATACATTGGCACCTGCCTGAGCGTATTCTTAGATATTTTCTCTTTGATGGTAGGTGGATGCTGAATATCTATCTATCTGATAAATAGATATAATATATAATATACATTATATATTTATATGTTATATAATTATATGTTATATATTAGATGTATAATACTTAATAGATATAGTATAGATAGATACAATATGATATATATTATATATTATATAATATGCTACATATATAAAATTTAATAGGTAGATGGGTAGATAGATATCATCAATAGTGCCATCCATGGCACTATTCAGAATGGCAATCTCAGATTCTACGATCACTGAATATTTATCAAGCCCTAATTGCAAGGCAGAGCTATGACCTCTGGGGTTACTTAACTTCAGAGAAGATCACTGATTTGCATCAAATTCTCGAGATGTTCACTGTGATTCTCCTCTTGGAAGCAAAGATAACATCTTGCCTCATCATCACGCACACATTGATTATGTACCCATCATAAGCCAACGAGCAGGAAAGTTTCTGTAAAGCCTAATTCCCTTCCCTTGTTCCCATTCCTCTGGAAACTAGTAGTCTACCACAGTCAAATGAGTTGATTTATACACACATCTCAATCAATATGTACATACAGATGATACAAATAAACTCAAATGGTCTTCTGTTCTTGACAGAAATTTCTGAATAATTTAGAAATAAAAGAAAATAATTTGGTGTATCATTCAGCATAAAAGGAAAAAAACTGACCAAAAACCAGATTCTATCAAATCTGATTCTGTATTCAGCAAATTAATTTTTTGTTAACACTAGCATAAAACTAGTTCCTTACAATGATAATTTATTATAATCAACTTAAGATAATAAGTTATCTCTGTGAAGAAACTTACATCATTTTTGGCATTTTAACAAATGAAACATTACTGACAATTTTTATTGAAGAAGAAATCAGGTGAACATTTTTGAGCATTTTTTGATAATTGAATGAAATATAACATTTTTATATAACACTTCTTCAAACAGAAGTAAAGCTATATCCAAAGGTATATGGCTGAAGCTCCAAAATCACAATGATTATAATACTTTGAACTTCAATAACAGAAGCGACTTTATGATTGCTCTAATAATAAGAGAAATGCAAACTACATCACAGCATTGTCTGTTAACAGGATTTTTCTCACCTTGTCTTTCTGAGTGTCTACCTTTGAATACTTGCCTATTATTTAAAACATTACTCTGGCCAGAGGCTGTTAGCTTATACCTATAATCCTAGCTACTCAGAAAGCTGAGATCTGAGGAACTCAGTTCAAAGTCATTCCAAGAGACTCTTATCTCTAATCAACCCGCAAATAAAGCCTTTCCAAGAGACTCTTATCTCTAATCAACCAGCAAATAAAACAAAATTGGAGGCATGGGCCAAGTGGCAGAACACCAGTCGTGAGCAAAACAGTAAAGCAAGATTCACCAACGCTGAGTTCAAGATCCAATACTGGCACACACACACACACACACACACACACACACACACACACACACACACACACACACACACACACACACACACACACACACACACAAAAGCATCCAAACAAAAACATTTAAAGTGTTTATTTCAGGTGACTCTACTTTGATGTAATATCATGTCATAATGACTTATTTATTTCCTTTTTCATTAAACCAGTACATTAAACAGGACTTTTAGGAGCTCGCTTCCTCACATAATACATACTCATTTCTTAAATGTTTTTGTCACTGACACATCCTAGCACATGGCTCTTACCTATTCGTTTCTCTTGTGAAATGAAGCCGCCTCTGGCCCCTGAACCAGAGTCGTTGAATGTATTTGCAGTGGGTATAAAAGGTGATGCACTGGGGTGAGACCCAGCAGATGCGGACACTCCAGTGAAGCACTCCAGTCATCTGCATGATCTAGCCAGAGCTGGAGAGGCAGGAGAATTAACACATTAGCAGCTTGTAAGGTCATGAGAGCAGTGCCCTTTGCACATTTGTGAGCATTTTCAACCTCATGTAATTTACAGAGATCATCTATTACAGGACTCTCCTTTATCCATCCCCATTACTGCTGGGTATCATTAATCCTTCAAATACATTTCAGATTGTTGCCTTTTTGCTTTTGACACGTAACTAAATTCTCAATCTTCAGTGTTAGGCAATACCTGCCAGTTCTTGCACGACAATGACAAGTTTCTGGCCTCTGACACCATCTATCTTCCAAGCCGGGAGCTTTTGCTTTTATGCATAAAATTTCTCAGCTTCCTTTCTGAACTGCCCAGCCCCTTCCAAGGGAGCTTGTATACAAAGTCAATTGCATTTTACCATTGTGTGACTTATCAGGTTGCATATATTTTATGTTATTGCACGTTGACTGTTTATTATTTTCTCTAAATATAAGCTAAGGATGGTAAGAAAGGTGATAACTATTGTCCTGATTATTTCTTAGAGTGATAAAAGCAAATTAGGATAAACAAAATTAGTGTTTTCCAAAACATCGTTGAAACATTATTGTCTTAAGCTTGAGAGGATGACTTAGGCAAAAATAAGCAAAAATGAATCAAAAGATGCTCATTATATGCAATGGGCGTGGGACAAGAAGAGGAGAGAGAAAATAGAGTGGTCTCTGTGTGTGTGTGTGTGTGTGTGTGTGTGTGTGTGTGTGTGTGTGTGTGTGTGTGCCTGTGCATACTCACGTGTGCACAACAGTCTTGGGACTTGAACTAGAGCCCAGGTGCTGTCACTGAGCTTTTTTGCACTCTAGCACTTGAGCCATAGCTCTACTTCTAGCTTTCCCCTGGTTCATTGGAGCCAAGATTCTCCATCTTCTGAGTAGATGGGATTCTGGGCATGAGAAATTGCCTCCCAGCCTGATTAGGACATACCTGATAATTAAACATTCTCTTAAAGGTTCTTTGACAGAGATAATATTTTCAATCACAACACATTAGGCTTTGGAAGAAAAATGAAGTCAACTTACATAGTTTGCATATTCTTTACCTAGTTTAGAAATTTAGTTCATGCTAAATGAAAATGTGTTTGTTTTTAAAGCCTGATGATCTTTATGCCAATCGAAATCAAGATAAAATATGAATGAAGCCATAAAACTAAGTAAACATAGTCAAACCTCAAATTTCTTTACAAAGGGATACACTATTTTAATTATACTTTAGATGATCAAGAAACTTTCCAAAAGAGAACTGAGTGTTCACTTAAGATATTTTGTACTGTGTACTGTATATATGAATGTAACACATATACATATGCATATACATATACATATGCAAGATCTGTTACATTATTTCTGATTGTAAGTAACTAGTCAATTAAATAGAATACTGAAATCTAATAAAATAACATTGTGAATCTGAAAACTCATTTAAAAGACATATAATAACTATAGTTATAAAAGAATACAATAGCATAAAAACACATTTGCCTATGCATAAATGTATAAAGTCACCTGTCAGAAGTTTGTAATATACTCTGATAAATGTGGTGCACTTTATCATTCATTGCTCCTTTACAAAGCAGTTAGAATAAACACGAACAGATCAACAGAAAATAAGTGCAGGTGTATCTGCCCGTTATTTTTAATTGAGCCGCCTTGGTCCTGTAGTCCACACACCTGAGATTTAAATGCTACATGTTTCCTTAGTTACCCTGTCATATCATCGATTCCAGGAATTGACCTGAATTTATGAATTCTAAGTTGCTATCTAGTCATTTAGGAGAAGAGAGTTCCTTATCTCAGTGACACTTGTCTAGAGCTCAAGAAGGCAGAGTATTTCTCCAATGCCCACTGTGCTAGAGAAATAAGCCACAAAGAGGTCAAAGGTTTCCAAAAAGAGACAGACAGGGCTAGCACATCTGTCTCATTGGCTCTATCACGTGAACTATGGAACTGATAGTTGTAAAATAGCCTGAGAAAGGCCATCATGAATGAACTTAGCTATCATGAAAAAGCTTGACCGTTGAAATCAACTCAACTGACCACATTATCACTAACATCAGGAAATTTGTCACAAAGCTCCCAGACCCTCAGTCATAATCTGGGACCTTAGATTCCTCTGAATGTAGAGTCACCAAGCTTCTGGAAGGTTTAAGGAACTCCTGTGTGTGCAGTGTCTCAGCGGTGGTACAGCAGACACGAAGCAGAGTCCTAGTTTCTATCTTTTCTCTGCCTTGGAAAGGGCAGAAAGCCAGGAAGTGGAGGAAATAGTCTCACCACTAAGCTCAGGTACTACATAAGGCAACACCGCAACAGGAAGAAAGGATTTCACAATCCAGATGACAAAGGCAAGGAAAGGGCTACGATTTATGGAGGAATAGATAATCTCTGTAGCCAAACCTAGAAACATCTTAACTTTTCCTAGTGACAAATGTTTGTAGTAAGAACAAAAATGAGTGATAGACATGCAACAGATGTGTTAGAGATTTGCTGAAATTCTGGCATCAATTATCGCCAAGATGGAATAAATGAACACTGGCCCATGGGTTGGATCTCCAAGATCTAAATGGAGTGCCTGAAACAAAATCTCTACCTCATACTAGTTACCAAGTTCAATTCTAGATAAAGACTGAAACAGGAAAAGTAACACTTGAACAGTATGAATAAAAACAACCTGTAACAAATTTATAAACTGTGAGTTCAGCTAGATTTCTGAAAAAGCCAAAAAAGCACAAACTAAAAGAAAAAAGTTTTACTGCAAGCAAATTCAAAATACCCCTGTATTGAAAAAAAAACCCTCCAAACAAACAGAAAATCACCCTGGAAAATTGTTTAATATCAAAAACTAGTAAACATGGGCTGGGAAGTTGGCTCAGGGGTAGAGTGCTTGCCTTACATGCATGAAGCCCTGGGTTCAATTCCTTAGCACCACATAAAAAAAGCAGAAAAAAAGCCAGAAGTGGTACAGTGGCTCAAGTGGTAGGGTGCTAGCCTTGAGATAAGACCTGAGAGACAGCGCCTAGGCCCATGATGGGCCAAAAATAAAGAACTAAACACAAAACTCAACCAACTGCTACTACTACATAAGAAATATAAGTATAATAAAATTTCAAAAAAAGTAGAATTTCTGGGTCATAAGGTAACTCTGTTTAGTTTTTTAGGACACTCCATACTGCTTTACAGAGTGATTGAACAAAGTTACATTCCCACCAACAGTGTAGTATCGCCTTCTGGCATAGAACAAAAACAAGGCTGCTCTAAAGTTACCAGCACATGTCACTGCAGGATTATTTACCATAGCCAAGATATAGGATCAATCCAGATGCCTTTTAGTGGATGAATGGATCAAGAAAATGTGATATATATATATACATATATACATATATATACACACATATATATATACACAATGAAATTATGCTCATTCATTAGGAGGAATGATATTGTATCATTCATAGGGAAAATGGAAAGAATTGGAAAAATATATTAAGCAAAGTACATCACACTCAAAAAAACATAGGTTGGCATGGTTTCCCTCACTTGTGGTAACTAGAATGTGCCTATAAATATGTAAGTAAAAACTCTGAGTGGGGGCTGTAGTAGAGCGCTTGCCTTGCATATATGAAGCCCTGGGTTCAATTCCTCAGCACCACATAAGCAGAAAAAAAAAGAAGCTGGAAGTGGCACTATGGCTCAAGTGGTAGAGCACTAGCCTTGAGCTGAAGAGCTGAGGGACAGCGCCCAGGCCCACAGTACAGGCCCACGACCGGAACAAAAAAAAAAAAAAAAAAACTCTGAGTGGTATGCTAGTGGTTACAAAAATGAATTAGCTGAATTCAAACAGTATAGCTCTTTAGAAAGACTAAGTCAAAAGCCAGGCCAGAAGCTCACGCCTGTAATCCTAGCTACTCAGGAGGCTGATATCTGAGGATTGTGGTTCAAAGCCAGCAAGGGCAGGAAAAGCCATGAGATTCTTATCTCCAATAAAATCGCTCAGAAAACTGAAGTGGTGCAGTGGCTCAAGTGGTAGAGCACTCACTTTGAGCTGAAGAGCTGAGGGACAGTGCCCAGGCCCAGAGTTCAAGCCCCATAACCGACAAAAAAAAAAAAGACTAATTCAAAACCAAACAAAATAAGAACCAGGAAATGTGTACTTGTAAGAGGGACAGTGGGGCCAAAGAGAGATGGGTAGAATAATGAATGTGGGAGGGAGAATGCACATACCAGAAGATTGAGAAAAATAAGGGAAGGGGTGAATCAAAGGGGGATGGAGGTGCTGAAGTGATGATACAGATCAAATCGAGACACACTGTTCATAAATGGCTTTAGTGAATGGCAAATCCTCTGTACAACTACTTAAAAGTAAAAATGTTCAACTACTTTCTTCAAAAGGAATAAAGAAAAGAGAACTAAGAAACATAGAAAGTTCCTTAGCCTCACTAGTAGCAGGGAAAATGAAGGTAGAAAATGGCAGAAGATACAATTTTATATTTATTACAGTAGAAACAGTTTAAGTCTCACATCGGTATTGTAAATGAGGTAATAGAACAATGAAAATTCAACCACATTGTTCTGGACTTGTAAATTCTCCCAAACATTTTGAAAAGTAACTTACTATTAACTATGAGGAAAGTTGAATGTGACGTTCTAATAGAAACAATATACCCTAGAGAAAATTCAGTGTGTGTTCATGGAGCCCTGTTCTTTGCAAGTGGGTTAGAATGGGAAAACAATCAGAAATATGGAAATTTGTATAGCTGGAAGACAGAAATGAATTGTAACACAGTCTCTCTCTCTCTCTTTGTCTCTTTCTTTCTCTCTATTCATATACATACATATATGTTATGTACATGTACACATTACATATGGTGTATTTGCAAACACATACATGCATCTATGTTGTACATATGTGAGTCTGTATACATTACATATGTTGTGTTTATATATATATACACTATGCATACACATATGTGTGTGTATATACATGAAGTTAGGAAGTACATGATAGTTGCATAACTAGATGCTGACATTAGTTGCCTTGAGTGTTTGGAGTGCAGGTTTATGATCATTATAAGTAGATTTTATGAGATTTTATTAGATTCATCTTGCTATTTTTGATTGTATGACCCAAAAGACAAATTTTTTAAAAGAGCAAGAAAGATGACTTTTTCAGGTACATACTTTTGAAAATTACTGCAAAAAACAAATTTAGAACTATGGAACAAATAAATCTGGTTATTAAATGTGTGGGTTAAAATAAAATGTCCCACATAGAACTCCCCTATGATCCAGCAGTCCCACTCGGCCATTTATCAAAATGTTCACAAGCAAAACCACACTAAAGCTACCATCACAACCATGTTCATGGCAGCATTATTTACGATAGTCAAGATATAGAACCAGCCCAAATGCCCCTCAATAGATCAAGAGAATATATATATATATATATCACATTTTCTTGAATATATATATATATATATATATGTATACACACACACAACCTACCCAGATGCCCCTCAATGGATCAAGAAAATTTGTTATATATACACAATGGAATTCAAGGCTTCCATCAGAAAGAATGATATCACCCCATTCATAAGGAAATGGAAAGACTTGGAAAAAATCATATTAAGTGAAGTAAACAAGACCCAAAAAAACAGGCTCCATAGATTCCCTCATTTATAATAATTAGTATAATATGTCTAGGATAGTCCTAGCAGAGAATCACAATAGCTAAATAGCAATGTACATATGACCATATAAAATGATGCTAATAGAAATTAACTCCAAAATATGGAAACAAGATGGTTGTTGTGTTGTTGTTGTTGTTGATCTTGTTGCTGTCAATGTACTGTATCAAGTTCTTTCTTTTATTTATTTTTTTATTTTTCCCTTTGGTTTATCCCAGTAGTCAGTTTTTTATTCTGGTACCCTGTGTCTTATATATATGTTATTTGATTTGGGGAAGGGAAGAGGAATAACAAAATTGTAAAACAAGGATAAAGGGTGAACCAATTCAATGGTGATACTCACAAGATACTAGGTTGGAAATTAACTTTACAACTTTGGAGTAGAGCGGGAAGAGTCAGGGGGAGGAGTCCGGTGGGGAAGGAATCAGGGAAAGGGATAGTGGGAGAAAAATGAAGAAATGCGTAACAATGTTTGACAAGAAATACACTCATTACCTTACTTAACTGTAAGATACCTTTACAACAAAATTAAATTTAATTTAAAAAATAAAATGCCCCAGTACCTATAATTTTTATGTATATTACCAAAAATTTTAAACAAATAAAATACAAAATGAGTTTTCTATCCCCAGCTAGAGAGACCTCTTTTCAATTAAATTGAGTCATGTACTTTTTACCCAGAAGTAATGGATGGAATTTAAAAATGACCTAACATTGCACTGTGTAGAGTTTTCTACAACCCAGCCCAGTCTTTAATCAAGACAACAGAAATTGTTTCTTAAAAAATTATATTAAGTGAAGTAAACCAGGCCCAAAGAAACATAGGTCCCATGGTTTCCCTTATTTGCAATATCTATTAAATGTCAGAGTCAAGCAGAAAAGGTCAGATAAGGTGATGTTAGAGAAATGAACCCTAAGATATGTATTCAAATGTTTCTTTTTCCCCCATGGGATTGTTTCTAACACATTTATAAGATTATTTCTTTGTTGCTTTGTATGTCCCTCTCCCACAGTATAACCCCTGCTTTCACTGTATTTGATGTCGGTATAATTTGTGGAGGGGAAGGGGAAAAACAAATCATTTAAATAGGGATACAGGTGGACCCATTGCAACAATGAGATGTACAAGTTGTTATGTCGAAAACGAACTTTACAACTTTTGTGGGGGAGGGGAGGGTTGGGGGGTGGGGGGAGGATGGGAAGGGGAAACAAAGGAGGAGGCTACAATGCTTAATAAGAAATGTACTCATTATCTTGCCCATGTAATTGTAACCCCTCTGTAAAGTATTTTTGCAATAAAAAATATGTTGGAAGAAATTGTTTCTTAGTCATTTCTCTCTGAACCTTTTTCTCTTGCTCTTGCCTGTAAGGTAGATTGTCTGAAAATTCACTGCATAATACAACATTTTTGTAGCAATAAAGTTTTTGTTAAAATTCAGAACCATGGAGTTCCGGGAAGATGGCGGAGGAGAAGCTGGAATCTGAACAAGCTCTCGCATAGAAAGCAGTTTTAGAGTTCCAGTGAACAGTCCTAAGCCAGAGAATCACACCAAGTGTGCCATCACAGGACAGAGAGTTAGACAAGACAGGGGAAGCCAAGACAAGGAGACACATGGGAGCGCCTGCCAGCAGCCGCGGCGGCGGCGGCAGGGTCGCGGTGGAGACTGCAGAAGGGGCCATACCTGAGCGCTCACACAGAGAGTCCGGGACGAAGGAGCCAGACACAGCGGGCGAGAGGATTCTACTCAACACCAGCAAGAACTGACAAGGAGCAGACATTTTCATCCTGCAGTTTGCAGACCAGAGACGACCCAGGATCCAAGACTCGGCGTGAGTACAAGCCCGACGTCCTCACTCCTTCTCAGGAAGAAGAGGAGGGAAGGCCACCCCTCCCCCCCCAGCACCGGTGATCTCCATCTTGGATACCGACAAAGCTCGGAGGAGCTACTAGCTCCAACTCAGGCCTTGGAATAAAACGAGTCATTTAGCAGGTCACAAGAACTTAACGGCGAATGACCTGCCAGACTCAGCTCCATCCAGGGAAAAGTCACCCAGCTCAGGCACCAGCCATTGGAGTGGCTTTCCTCACTGGGTAACCAGAGCCAGAGGCTGCCCCTCCCTCTAGCAGCCTCCACAATCAATTGAAAAACAGAAACCCTGAGAATGGCTCCAGGCTGGGCTCTGTGAGTTTTTCACAAAATAGCCCCAGGGAAAAGCTACTGTTTGTTGAAAGGCCTCAACTCTACCAGAACCTAGCCTCATCACCCCTCTTTTGTGATTCTCAAAGCAGATCACCCTCCCATTAAACTAACCAGGGAGGGAGAGCTCAAAATCTTGGGTAAAGCAGAGAATTTTTCTGCCTGTTCGAACAAACTGACTTAAGAAACCAAGCAAGCCACAGGACCTCAAGCTGACCAGAGACTCCAATAAGAGGCTGATTACAGACAAAAGGGAGATAGAGGATTCTTCCCACCCCTCCCAAAAAAATAAAAAAAAAAAATCAAAAACTTTTTTTTTTCTTCTTCTTCTTTTCTTTTTTCTTTATTTTTTTTTGGTACCTTGTATATATAAAAAATTTTTTTCCTTTTCTAAAACTTTTATTAATCTTTAATTTTTGCCTTTTTTGAAAAAAAATAATTGTTTTCCAGCAACATTTTTTTCCCTCTTATAATTTTTATTTTAGGAATACGTGAATGTACATTTTCCTTTCTTTTCTTGTCTTCTTTCTCTTTTTCTTTCTTTCTTAATTATCTTTTTGTTTTTTGTCTAGCTCTACTGAACTTCTGATCTTTTTAATTTCTCCCTTTCTCATCCTTTTCAGCTTTTCCTCTGTTTTGTTCTTCTGTATGTGACTTAACCCTTGTCCTGCACACCCTCAGATAAACCCATAGTGAACTACTAGACCCTATCCCCCATTGTAAACACACTTAATCCACAAATTTATTACTCAATCCAAAACCTCTGAGACTTAAATTCCTTAATAGCAGTACTACCTCTTTATACCTATATAAGATTTTAAACATTTTTTAAGTTTTTCACATCTCCTCTATCTCCCTCCTGTTCTCTCAATATATTCACATTCCTCTCTAAATAGATGGTCTTTCAATCTCCATAACTATATTAATTTTTACGTTTCTATTTTTTTTCTGGTCTCTTTTCATTTCCCTTTCCCTTTCTTCTTTTTTTCTCTCTCTCTACTTGCATCCTACCCAACCTATTTCCTGCATTGAGATTAGGATATAGTTAACTGTCCCTGTGCCTCCCCACACCAATCTATTCCTATTTTTTACCCACATCTCTCCCTAACCCTAAAAATTCCTGGTTTCCCAAATTCTTCCCTGCGATTCAAAGCCCATTAACATATAGCTGTTTGATGTTGAATAGATGTATCTGTTGAACTAGATTGTATCTGTAGACTATTGACTGTATAAATGCAAACGTTGGTTGATGGTGGCCTTAAGATAGTGTTCTAGCACAAAACTGGTGCTATTTTCATCTCAAGTGGGCAGAGTAGGCCAGAAAAACACAAGAAAAATGACAAATCCGGGTATCTCAATTCCCAGTCTTGATAATCAGGGGTCAGATCAGATAATGAACAATCCAGAGGAGAGTTCCCAAATAGCTCTACAAACACTGGTGGCAAACATGATAAATGAGAAGTTTGACAACTTACAAAGGACTCTGTATGAGCGTGATAGGGAGAGAGAGGAGGCATCCCAAAAGTTAATATAGGAATATCATAAGCGTGAGGAAGCTACTCAAAAACTTATACAGGATTTGCGTGAACAACTTGAGAATACTCAAAGAGAAAGGGAGGAATGGCGCGAACAGGCTGAGAACACTCAAAAAGAACTGCAGGAATCACACGAACGGGAGGGAAGAGAACTGCAGGAATCCCACAAACGGGAGGAAGCTAATCAAAGAGTAATTCAGGAATTGAGAGACCAGGTAGAGAATACACAAAGATCACTAAAGGCATTCATGGAATCCATTCACAAAGAGCTGATGGAAGTCAGGGAGACCACAAAGGGAATGCTGAATGGAACCCAACAGAAGGAATGGGAGTCCAAAGAAACCATAACCAATCAACTAAGTGATTTGAGAACAAACACTGAACACCAAATTAAGGAAGTAAAGAAATTCATACAAGACCTAAAACAGAGCTTCAACAAAGAACTTGAAGCCATCAAAGCTGACCAATTAGAAGGAAAAGAGATAAAAAACAAAGTAGAGAGTCTTGACAGCAGGTTAGACCATGCAGAAGATCGAATCTCAGGGATTGAAGACAGCCTAGATATTATAGAGAAAGAACATACAACCATCCAAGACAAGTCCAAGAAATATGATAGATCTATCCAACACCTGGAAAACACCATCAGAAGGCCTAATCTAAGGATAATGGGTGTAGAGGAGCACCTAGAAACAGAAGTTAATGGTCTAGGAAATTTGTTTAACAGGATCCTAGCAGAGAACTTCCCAAACATACAAAAAGATAGGCCTATTCAGATACAAGAAGCTTTTAGAACCCCAAATAGACCAGACCAGAATAGGACATCCCACTGTCACATTATCATCCACACAGGATCAACTCAGACCAAGGAAAAGATCCTTAAAGCTGTCAAGGAGAAAAGGGTAATCACCTATAAAGGGAAACCAATTAGAATCACCTCAGATTTCTCAGCAGAGACAATCAAAGCAAGAAGAGCCTGGAATGATGTATGCCATGCCCTAAAAACAAACAACTATCAACCAAGAATACTGTACCCAGCTAAACTCTCCTTCATAACTGAAGGCCAAATAAAAACCTTCCATAGCAAAGAAAAATTGAAACAATACATCTCCACGAAACCAGCCCTACAAAAGATTCTTAAAGATGTCCTACACATAGAAAACCAACAAGACCGCAACAAAGGCCAAGAAACTGCACCCAAACTGAGAATCCAAGAACCATAGGAAGAACCCAGTTTTCACAGCCCCCAAGAAGGTGGATAACATGGCAGGAACTCCCAAATACCTCTCAGTCCTATCTCTTAACGTTAACGGACTGAACTCTCCAATTAAGCGACATAGACTGCCTAGTTGGATTAAAAAACAAGACCCTTCTATCTGCTGCCTGCAGGAGTCACATCTTGCCCGTAAAAACAAACACATTTTCAATGTTAAAGGCTGGAACAAAATCTACCAAGCAAATGGCCCCCATAAACAGGCGGGAGTTGCAATCCTAATATCAGATAAAATAGACTTCAAATTAAAGTTCGTGAGAAGAGATAAAGAAGGTCGATACATACTAATTAAAGGATCTCTCCTTCAGGAGGATATTACAATTCTAAATATCTATTCGCCAAACAATGGAGCACCCAAATTTATCAAAGAAACACTACTTTCCCTCAAATCCCATATAGATCTAAAAACATTAATTGTTGGGGATTTTAACACACCACTCTCCCCACTAGATAGATCAACTCGGCAAAAACTCAACAGAGAAACCGCAGATCTAAACAGCTGCATAGATCAACTAGACTTAACAGACATTTACCGAACATTTCACCCAGCATCATCAGAATACACGTTTTTCTCAAGAGCACATGGAACGTTTTCTAAAATAGACCACATTTTAGGCCACAAAGCAAACTTGTCTAAATTCAGAAACATTTAAGTTATACCTTGCACTCTCTCTGACAACAAGGGAATAAAATTAGAACTCAACACCAAAAGCCACCAAAGAAAGTCCGGTAACACATGGAGGCTGAACAACACACTGCTGAATCACGAGTGGGTCATGGAAGAGATTAGAAAGGAAATTCAAATGTTCATGCTATTCAACAAAAATGAACATGCAAATTACCAGCTCCTCTGGGACACAGCAAAGGCAGTACTCAGAGGCAAGTTTATAGCTCTGAGCTCCTACATCAACAAATTGGAGAGATCTGAAACTAGCAATTTAATGACACATCTAAACCTCCTTGAAAAAGAGCAGCAAGATAAACCCCAATCCAGTAGACGGAAAGAAATAATCAGAATTAAATCAGAATTAAATGAATTAGAATCCAAAAAAACTATAGAAAGAATCAACAAAACAAAGAGTGGGTTCTTCGAAAAAATTAACAAAATTGACAGAACCTTAGCAAATCTTATCAGAAAAAGAAGAGAACACACCCAAATTAATAAACTCAGAGCTGAGAATGGAAACATCACCACGAAAACAACCAAGATTCAGAACATTATAAGGGAATACTTCTCAAAACTTTATGCTAATAATTTGAGAACTTGACAGAAATGGACCTTTTCCTAGCAAATATTGACATGCCAAAACTAAACCCAGATGAATTAAACCAGCTTAACAGGCCCATATCAAGCATTGAAATAGAAACAGCAATAAGAGACCTCCCAGCTAAGAAAAGTCCAGGACCAGATGGTTTTACAGCGGAATTTTACAAGGCCTTCAAAGCAGAGCTCCCACCAATTCTCCTCCAACTCTTCAATGAAATTGAAAGAGAAAGCTCACTACCGAACACATTCTATGAAGCCATCATAACCCTCATCCCAAAACCAGGCAGGGACTCATCAAAGAAAGAGAACTATAGACCCATTTTTTTGATGAACATTGATGCAAAATTTCTCAACAAAATTTTGGCCAATCGACTTCAACAATTCATCCAAAAAATCATACACCATGATCAAACAGTATTCATTTCAGGGATGCAAAGCTGGTTCAATATACGCAAATCAATTAATATTATTCATCACATCAACAGGAGCAAGAATAAGAACCACATGGTTATTTCAATAGATGCAGAAAAAGCATTCGACAAGATCCAACACCCCTTTATGATGAAGGTTTTGGAAAAATTCGGAATCCATGGAACATTCCTCAATACAATAAAGGCTGTATATGACAAACCTACAGCCACCATTATACTCAATGGTGAAAAACTAAAGCCATTTCCTCTTAACTCAGGAACAAGACAAGGATGCCCACTCTCTCCACGTCTCTTCAATCTAGTATTAGAATGCCTAGCTACAGCAATAAGACAAGATGCAGACATAAAGGGGATCCAAATAGGGAAAGAAGAAATAAAACTCTCCCTCTTTGCAGATGACATGATCTTGTATTTAAAGAATCCCATAGACTCCACTCCCAAATTACTCAAACTGATTCAAAACTTTGGCAAAGTAGCAGGTTATAAAATTAACCCCCCAAAATTAATGGCTTTTCTGTATGCCAACAATGAGAAAAGTGTGGCTGAAATTAGGAAAGCAACTCCATTTGTAATAGCCCCACAAAAAATAAAATACCTAGGAATTAACTTAACTAAAGAAGTGAAGGACCTCTATGATGAAAACTTTAAAATCTTAAAAAAGGAAATCAACACAGAACTTAAAAAATGGCAAAACCTCCCATGCTCCTGGATTGGAAAGATTAACATCGTGAAAATGGCAATACTTCCCAAGGCTATCTACAAACTCAACGCAATATCTATCAAAATTCCAACCTCATTCTTCAAGGAAATAGAAGAGGCAATCCAAAAATTCATATGGAACAATAAAAGACCCCGAATAGCAAAAACGCTCCTCAATGGAAAGAACACTGCTGGAGGAATATCAATACCAAACTTCAAACTACTATAAAGCCATAGTAATCAAAACAGCTTGGTATTGGCATAAGAACAGACCTCAGGACCAATGGAATAGAATTGAAAACCCAGAAATGAACCTACAGACCTATAGCCATCTAATCTTCGATAAGGGAGCTAAAACAATAGAATGGAAGAAAGACAGCCTCTTCAGTAAATGGTGCTGGCAAAATTGGTTAACCACATGTAGAAAACTTAAACTAGATCCTTATATATCACCCTGCACCAGAATCAACTCCAAATGGATCAAAGACCTTGAACTCAAAGCAGACACTCTGAAAACATTACAGGATGGAATAGGAGAAACTCTAGGTCTCCGTGGCTCAGGCAGAAATTTTCTGAATAGAGACCCGGAAACACAACAAATCAAAGAAAGGTTGGACAAATGGGATTGCATAAAGTTGCAGAGCTTCTGCAGGGCAAATGACATAGCTAGCAAGATCAATAGAAAGCCCTCGGATTGGGAGAAGATCTTTACTAGCCATACAACGGACAAGGGTCTCATATCTAAAATATACTTGGAACTCAAAAAATTAAACCCCCCAACAACAAATCCTCAAAGAAACAACTGCCCAATAAATTAGTGGGCAAAAGACTTAAAGAGAAACTTCTCTGAAGAAGAAAGAAGGATGGCTAATAGACACATGAAGAAATGTTCAACATCCCTAGCCATAAAAGAAATGCAAATCAAAACAACATTGAGATATCACCTCACTCCAGTTAGAACGGCAAAAATCAAGAACTCTAACAACAACAGATGCTGGAGGGGATGTGGACAGCAAGGAACCTTACTTCGTTGTTGGTGGGAATGTAAACTTGTTCAACCACTTTGGAAAGCAGTATGGAGGTTCCTCAAAAGACTTCACATAGAACTCCCCTATGACCCAGCAATCCCACTTTTGGGCATTTACCCAAAAGTTTACAAACAAGACCACACTAAAGCTACCAGCACAACTATGTTTATTGCAGCATTATTTACCATAGCTAAGATATGGAACCAACCCAGATGCCCCTCAGTAGATGAATGGATCAAGAAAATGTGGTATATATACACAATGGAATTCTATGCCTCCATCAGAAAGAATGACATTGCCCCATTTGTTAGGAAATGGAAAAACTTGGAAAAAATTATATTAAGTGAAGTAACCCAGGCCCAAAGAAACATAGGTCCCATGGTTTCCCTTATTTGTAATATCTAGTAGATGTATGTGTCACGTGGGAAAGGTCAGATAATGTGATGTCAGGAAAATGAACCCTTAGATACGTATTTTAGTGTTTGTTTCTTTGATGCATGTGTTTCTAACGCATTTATAAGATTATCTCTTTGTTGCTTTGTATGTCCCTCCCCCACAGTATAACCCCTGCTTTCACTATATTTGATGTCAGTATAACTTGTGTAGGAGATGGGGAAAAACCAGTTGTTTAAGGATATAGGTAGACCTGTTGCAACAATGAGAAGTACAAGTTGTCATGTCCAAAACGAGCTTTACAAGGTCGGTGGGGGGGGGGGGGTGGAAAGGGGGAAGGAGAAGGATTGGGATTGGGGGGGAGGGGGGAGGCTGGGAAGGGATGTGAAGGGTAAACAAAGGAGGAGGCTTCAATGCTTCGTAAGAAATATACGCATTATCCTGCCCATGTAATTGTAACTCCTCTGTACAGTATGTTCACAGATAAAATAAAATTAAATTAAAAAAAATTCCCAACCATTTAATGGGTAGTATGATTTGTGCTGTTGAAGAGCTTTTGAAGAAAATTGCATATTAATGGAATCAAAAGTAGACTTCTCCACACGAAATAAAGACAGTTAGGTATATGGCCTCCCTCATGTTGAATTCATTTCCTTGAGCAAAGAGGAATATATTCTATTGAAGTTCAAAAAATATAAATTATGATCAAAGACTCATACTTACCTCTATGATAATGGAATCTTACTATTTAAATTACCACCTTTTAATTTCTTCCACTACCAACTCTCTCTTTCTGTCTCTCTCTCTCTATATATACATATAAGCATATATATATATATATATATATATATATATATATATATACATATAGTCTATCTAAATTCCTGAAAGTCATGTTTTTGTGAAATATACTGGACTAATAATTTCCCTGAAATTAATTTCAATATCTCATTTAAGGTTCGGGTGGGAAGTTAAACGGTAATCTCACTATGACCAAATGACTTACGTTCTTTGAGTACTGGTTATGACTTCCCAGTCATGGTAACCACATTCATCACTCCTCTGGGTTGATAGGTAGATGAAGTCAGACAGACGATACAGGCCTCAGGCTAGATGGAGGCAGTGACCCACACATGCAGTCTCTCACAGCTGCAGTCCATCTTCACTTCACTCTCATGAAGGAGAAACAGCAGCACGGCGCACGCTGGTTTATTTAAACCTCTCGAGGCATCCAAAGAGCAACCCAAGTTACAGCTGAGGGGGCCACTCAACTGGAACATTCCCCTTCAGTGCCCATGAGGACTCGAGTTATACCTGAGATACTGCCCTTGGAATAAAGTACTAATATCTCTAGTCCAAAGCCAGGTAGACACTGCCTAAGAGTTCAATGCAGCTTTGTTTGGCGTCGTGTTTGTTTTCTATAGCTATTTTAAGAAAATAGCACAGATGCAATGTATCTAAGAGAGCACACACGTATTCTCTTTCACGTATGGAAGTCACAAGTCTGACACCAATTGCAGAAGTCTGTATGAAATGTATTGGCAAGGTGGAGTCTCTGGGGAGAGTCAATATCTATCTATCTATCATCACCATCTCTATCTATAGCTACCTATCATTTATATCTGTCTATGTGCATGCACACATTAAACATATGTGTGTACAAGCCCCACATACACATACACATGCATTTCAACAGAACATTTTTTTAGTGCCTCTTTTCCAAAGTATTTGTTTACTGAGTGTGCATTTGTCAAGTACCGCAGGGCACAGTACGAGTGTGTCAGGTCTGCAAATACACTTTATCCTTGAGAGGCCCCATTTTGATACCAGAAGTTCAAGATGAAAGAATTACACTCTGAAGCAAATTATAAGATCTATCTATTAGTAGATATTATAAAGAACATGGCCATATTGCCCTGTGAATCCTCACATACACATAGATATTTGATCTGCAAAAATATCAAATGATTTGCCTATGACCTCACTTTCTAAGTAGTAAAAGACAGAAAATGAATATAAGTTCCTGACTCAAATTCATTTGTTGTCCTTGTGTTTTTCTCCTTTCAAAAGTTCAAAAAGTAAGAGTTATATAATTTCTGAGAAAAGAGATTTCATCACCATTTGAGAATAGCTCAACAGGGCTTATTGAAGTTTAAAATCAGAGGGAGTTCTTTTTGTACAGAGGGAACAGCATTAACCAAAGTTGAAAGGAAGAAAATAGAACATGAGAGAAGTCAAGTCCTGTTCAGCAAATGCAAATCCTCTGCTGGACTATGATAATTAACACTAAGCCATGCATGGGTTCGATTTCTTATACTGAGACTATCTTTTGACTTGTATCCCAATTTTTGCATATAAAATTAGTTCATTTGCACTTATTGCCAAATAATATTTAATAGAGAAATTAACTGACCAGCTATGCCATGATTGGCTTTTCCATTCACAACTATCATTCGCTTCTGGTTTTTGAGCACTATAAAATTAAGTTATGACACATATTCATATGTAAGTGTTTCTCTCAACATATTTTGTTCAGTGCCTTCTTTAAAAAAGGATTTTAATTACTGAGTAATTTATTGATCACGTATAACAAAGTGATGAGTTCTTTTCCAGAACTGCTGCTTTTTAAAAAAAATATTTTAATTATCTTTAAGTAGTTGTACAATGGAGATGCCATTAAACAAAGCAGCTTATGAATACAGCATGTCTTAATGTCAATGTCATTCATTTTTGTTATTGAATTTCCTAAAGTAGTATTTAAGTGTTGCATTTGTTTTATAAATGGAGTTTCTGTGTCAATGTTTTTATTCATATTTGCCAATAGTGTTTTTATTTTTCATCTCCCTTCAGATTAGAAATGTTAAGCACTGAGCACATTGTTTAGGATTAGTTCAAGTTTTTGGTGGATACTTCTAATTATTGAATTGTAAGAATTAACTATATGCTCTTTTTTGCTCAGAAATACTTGTGTGGAGAATATTTTCCTAAAGTTGGTAGATTGCTTTTTACTTTTTTACCATGTATTTCAAAAAACAATCATTCTTACTTTTCCCCAATTTTCACCTTTGGCGGTTTGTAATGTGTTCTATTTGTTAAAAAAAAAAAAAAGTTTGCCTAATACCAAAGACATAAATCTTTTCTTCTATGATTTTTTGAATGTTTTGAACTTTAAGTTTTTTTATTTTTTTTATTGTGAAAATACTGTACAGAGGGGATACAATTACATGGGCAAGATAATGAGTACATTGCTTATCAAGCATTGTAGCCTCCTTCTTTGTTTCCCCTTCCCATCCCTTCCCATTCCCCTGCGGCCCCCCCACCCAATCCTCCCCGCCCACCCCCACACTATTCAAATTTTTTTTCATGCGATTGTTTCTAACACATTTATAAGATTATTTCTTTGTTGCTTTGTATGTCCCTCCCCCACAGTATAACCCCTGCTTTCACTGTATTTGATGTCGGTATAATTTGTGGAGGGGAAGGGGAAAAACTAATCGTTTAAATAGGGATACAGGTGGACCCATTGCAACAATGAGATGTACAAGTCGTTATGTTTTGAACTTTTATCTTTTCCATTTTAACCAGTGATTGATGTAGAATCAGTTTGGGTAGAGTATGAGAGCTAAAGTTGACTTCACTTTTCTACCAGGCTTACTTTTTCTGTTTTAAATTCCACTTTGTTTTAATTTTCCATTTTGTTTTCCATTCTCAAATTACATTTGAGATTCCATTTTCTAAGACCTTTTCTTGGAAGCATTATATTTTCTCCATATTCTATGAATTCAACTGGTTTCCCATTCTGTTCTATTGATCTTGATATCTATTCTTAAAACAAATGCTTAATTCTCCACTACTCTACAATAATTACTGACATTCTCAATTGCCATAGAGTAAGTAATCCATATCATAAGATCAATTTATTAATTTTTGTATGAATGTCCAAGTTCCTTGGCTTGAATTCTAAGCAAGTAGAATTTTGTGTTTTGTTTCATGTTTTTTGAGGAAACTCCCCACTCTTTCCCATCATTGCTATACTACTTTGCATTCTGATTAGCAATGTGTCATAGTTCTTTTCTCCACATTTGGGTTTGTTTTAAAATTTTATTTATTGTTATTGTAGAGTTGATATAAGACAAGTTATAGTTACATGAATAGGGTAATGAGTAATGAGTGCAATTATTTTTTATTGTTAGTGTAGAGTTGATATACAGAGCGGTTACAGTTACACGACTCAGGTAGTGAGTAATGACTACAATCCTTTTTGAACCCTGTCTCCCCTTCCATTGCACTCTCCCACTCTTCCTCTCCCATCCCCACACACAAGAAATCCAGTTCATGCTCCACATAGCGTCTCGTGAGTATCACTGTTGCATTTGTTCATCCTTACTTCCCCTTTCACATGGCCTCCTTTTCCCTCCCACATACAAACAAACAAACAAACAAGACAAATTGTCTCATGTTTTCTTGGGGTTCATTTCATAGAATAATATTTTATACGATCATCTGTACATAGCTATTAAGCCTTTGTCCACCACTCCTAAACATAGGACTAGGGTCCTAAACAATTTATCCTCCTTTGGCCTCTGTATGTTATGACTAGGGTCCTAAACCATTTATCTTGTCCCAATGTATGTGCATACATATTAATCATTCAATATGTTTGTTTGTAGGTTTATAGGCACATTCTAGTTACCACCAATGAGAAGCCATAGAGCCTAAGTTTCCTTGGCTCTAGCTTACTTCACCTACTATAATTTCTTTCCAAGTCTTTCCCTTTCTTTATGAATGATACAATATCATTCTTTCTGATGGATGAGTAGCATTCCATTGTGTAGCTATACCATATTTTCTTAATCCATTTGTCCACTGAGGAGCATCTGGGTTGATTCCATATCTTAGCTATGGTAAACAATGCTTCAATGAACATGGTTGTGCTGGTGGCTGTAGTGTGGCCTGGTTTGTGTTCCATTGGATAAATGCTCAGGAGTGGGATTGCTGGGTCATAGGGGAGCTCTATGTTTAGTCTTTTGAGGAACCTCCATACTGCTTTCCAGAGTGGCTGAACAAGTTCACACTCCCACCAACAGTGTATAGGGTTCTCTTTGGGCCACATCCCTGCCAGCATTTGTTATTTTTGAACCATGTCTCCCCTTCCATCATTCTCCCAGTCATTCCCTCTATCCCAACCCACAAGATGCACAGTTCATTTTCTACAGAGTCTAATGAGCACCACTGTTGTATTTGGTCACCATGTTCCCCCTTTACTGTGCCCCCCTTAATGTCCTGTTCCACCTTTTCTGTGTCCCAAACTAACTAACAAACAAGACAAAAAAGGAAAACAAAAACAGTAACAATGGCAACTTAAAAATACTTCTTGTTTCCTTTCTTGGAGCTCATTTCATAAAATATTATTCTATATGATCATATCATATCACATAGCTACTGAGCCATTGTCAGCCACCTTATTTGATTGTCTTTGTAACATTTATTAAGAGCCATTATAGTGGTGAGATGGAATCACATGGTAGCTTTGACGTATATTCACCTGATGGCTATGACACTCACAATTGTTTACTATTTGTTGTTTATTTTGTTGCTTACTTTTTTCTTTAAGAAGTGTCTATTCAGATGATTAGTCCAGTTTTAATTGGATAACTTGTTTTTGGGCTTGCCTGCCTTGTTTAGCTTCCAATTTTGATCATCAGATTTCAGATTTCAGCTTTCTATGTAGCTAGAATTCCAGGGGTGAAATAAAGATGCCCAGCTTCTAATTTTTGTTTTTAAATTAAATTGCTACCTCTGAAAGGGATCATTTATTCATATAAACATTAGCCATTGCTATGTCTATTTTTAAAGTACATAAAAGTATTGAAATATACTCAAAATTTCTCAGTACAATGTTATTAGAGAAGACATTACATTTGATCAACTCAAACCTCATCCAAAATGATCTAAATGTATATTTTTGCTTAACAAATACATTAAGGAAAACTTTGGTAACTGAAGCCATATGTTTCCAAGGAGACTGCTGTTGAAGGAAAAACATGAATGCTCTAGATGAATAAAATTTAACATTCTACTGGAGACCCTTGATTTACATTCTCATAACACCACCAAACTTCTGCTAAAGACACATCACCCTTTAATTAAACTACATTTCATTGATTATTTAAGTGATGTACATTAACTTCTCTATTTGGGGGGCAATGTTTGTTTTTGGAGAGGCATATTTTCAAAAAATTAATGGCAGGGAAATACTGAGCAGGTCATACAATCATTTGAACACAAACAGGAATACTGTGGAAACCTGAGAGAGTTTCTCCACATCAACTGAAATGTGCAATGTGCTCAAGGATGTAAAATTTTGTTATCTAAGAAATTCTCCTTTCTTTCTTTCTCCCCTCCATCCCTCCCTCCTTCCCTCCTTCCCTCCCTCCCTCCCTCCCTCCCTTCCTTCCTTCCTTCCTTCCTTCCTTCCTTCCTTCCTTCCCTCCTTCCTTCCATCCTTCCTTCCATCCTTCCTTCCATCCTTCCTCCCAGCCTTCCCTATTCCCTTTCTTGCCAAATCCAGTGTTTCAACTCAGAACCTCACATTTTCAATCACAATAGGCATTTTACCACTTGAGTTCATGTCTCCAACCTAGCTTTTGCATATTAGTTTGGATATGGAATCTCACTAGCTTTTCTGTCTAGGCTGGGTTTGAACCAAGATACTCCAGATCCTTGACTCCCATATAAGTAAGATTAGAGGCATGAGAACCACCACCTGTCTTGTTTTATGAAATACCTCTCTAGCTATCATCTATCTGTCAATCATCTATCTCTCTCTATCATCTATCAATCATCTGTCTATCTCACTGTGCTTGATAATAACCACATGTAATAAATCTATGAAAAAGTAAACTTACCAAATATGTTAAATGGTTATTATAAGAATGAATCTCTAAAGTCATGACCTCTACAACCAAAACTTTTCCCTGATTTAAACTTTTCAGAAGTGGGATTGACCTGTATGAATCCAAAACAGATGTGCTTCTGAAAAGTAAGTTTATTCTTCCAAGACTCAGCCTCATTTCATGGTTCACAGGACAAAAACATTACCCTGTTCTATGATTGCAAAACAATTCTTGAACACATTCATTATGCTTTCACAAGCACTGGAGATTCATTTTAAAAGAGGCAAGTGCAAGATTATGGAAAAGAAATATGAAACATCTCAAATGGCAAATATCTTATGTTCTATCAGTGTGTTTTAAATAAATTAAATTTGCTTTATTATTGTTGGATGTTTCCAGTAGTCTGGGTATTTTCAGATAAAATACAACTCCCCCCAGTGACAAGTCACTATGTGTTTTTAGTTTTATTTTATTTATGAATTATGTATTTCTGATATGAAGAAGTTTATTATGATATATCTATGCAGGCAACAAAATCACTTCTTCAACCATATTTCCTATTCTTTCTTCTCTCCTCCCTGCCTTTTCAAAGAGCATATACTAGGTTTAATTATTTGGTGTCCAAATCAACACAATGTTCTCAACAAGAAATTGAGAATTTATTAAAGTTTCATTTTGCTCTGGCAAACATAAGTTTCATGGACTTTCCTGCCAGACCTGGCTTTGAACCATGATCCTCAGATCTCAGCCTCCTGGGTCATTAGGATCACAGTCACAGATTCTGGCCCCCTGGAGTTCCTAAACCACTCTCAACATGGAACCATCTGTGAACTGGTGGTTTAGGACTTGATTGGAATCATCTAAATGAATGTATTTCACCATCACAACTCAAGCTGGAAATGCAACCACAATACGACCTTTGCTGCATCATTGAAATGAGTGAAACTTCACTGTGATGAGTTATTGTCTAGAGACCCTTTATGTACTCCGTACTACCTCTGCCAGCAGAAGTGAGTGTCTCCTCTTGGGTCTGAATAGATCAGCTCCTTCCTACTGAAAGGCCTTATCTCCTGAGCTGGTGGCTTTTGAGAGGCAACCTGCTATTCTCACAACGCACCTGCCCACTCCTCCTTGGCTATCAGTATGTTCCAGAAGGACAAGTACAGAATGTTCTCTAGGCTGATAATTAATAAACCAAAAGACTGCACTATTTTGCTATGTTTTTCCACCTGCAATCCAGAGAATGAGCGATTGGACTTTAAGAACGCAAAGTTAGAGAGAGACTAAATGCATTGATTAAAGGCATCAAGACCTATGGTTGAATCTCTTACTGTGAGCAACTGCAAGGGACTCAAGCAGCTTCAGAGTCTGACTGAATCTTGGAATCCATGATGACTCTTATTCAATAAAATTTAGATTCCAGCTCACCCCTGCTATAACTCTTAGGAAAAGACAGAGATATAGAGGGAATTGGGGTAGTGGGTTGAAGTTATCTTGTAAAACTAGACCCTCCTATATTTGTCTTCATTTCTCATGAAGACCTGAAGTGACTTGTCCCATGGCATTAAGGATTAACTGAAAGCAAGAGACAACATCCACAAATCTCTAGGCTGTGTGTCCCTTGTGGGCTCAGAAGGGTGAAAAGATATCCTGCTATGAAAAATGGATTGAATAGAGGTTATAAAATATGGGATGGAGGAATTTAATTGTCAACAATCAACCACCAGAGACAAGGTAGCCACTAGTATCGAAACAGCCACATTGGCCACAGTGGTGATTAAAGGATCTATGAGTTTATTTGTAATATTGATCCAAGGAATAAAATGATCATTTACTAAGATATTGCACCATCTATCAGCATGATGACCCTAGTCATGGTGACTAAACACTGTCTTTGAATGGTCAAAATCAAAGTCATGGTTTCTCAACCCATCAGTATTCCATTTTGGGGGTGAGCCTACTCTCCTTGAGAAAATACTCTGCAATCAAGGTCAAAGTACCACAGCAGATACAATAATGATTTCTTAAAAGTGTCCTGTGGTAACCCGTTGAACCTGTGGCTTTCAGGTCACATGGTAAAGGGAAAGCTACATTGCTGATCAGCTCACATTAGAGAAGAGAAATGGTTATGTACTGCCATTCTTTCATTTATGCATTCTCTTCATCTATTTTCCATATGATTCCAACTTAAATATAAAAGAAGCTATATGTGGAAGACAAGACAATAGGTAGTGTGAATGGAGGAAATGTTCTGAGATGCAATACTGCTTTGTTCAAACACGAGGGAAGAGAGTCAACAGAGAGGAAAGTAGGCAATCTACAGACAGGAAATGCTCTCCCTAAAGAGAGGAACAGCATTATGCTAACATGTTGACATCAGTCTCCTGAGACACCTCTCAGAGTTCTAATTCACAAAAATAAAATAAAACTATCCTCTTTTAAGACAATATGTGTGATTTGTTTTATCAGGAGAAAATGGATACAAGCCTGTACTATAAGTATTCCTTCAAGATGTTTCTAAAGATCTGTGAACAACCTTGATATCTATGGATCTACAAACACTAATAACAATCAAACTCGAGTGACACAAGCGTTGAATTAATTTTCATTTGTGGGAATAAAATAATGATGTTGTCTCTATGGAAGCTGAATTAGTGTAAAAAAAACCTGTATCTATCTCATACTTTTATGTTAATTCTACATATGTAGTTGAAATAACTGGAATCAGTGCAAATGGAAAGACATACACATACACACACACATATACACACATATACACGCTGGTTTCCTGACTCATATACTATGGAATAATATGGTGGAGAGACCAAAGAAAAGACTTTAAATTACTCCCCCCTTACACAATGCTAACCTAAATGCAATACCACATGTCTGAGTGAATTACAGGGATTACTTTAACTGTAGAAGACTTGAAAGAAGCAGAGGAATGACTCATATCCCACCCTTGTTTACATTGTCTATTTGGTCAATGCAAAATGTAATCAAAAAGTGATTCCAATTGCAGGTTTATTCTGTGTGTGTGTGTGTGTGTGTGTGTGAGAGAGAGAGAGAGAGAGAGAGAGAGAGAGAGAGAGAGAGAGAGAGAGAGAGAGAGAGAGAGAGAGAGAGAGAGAGAGAGATGAGTCAAGGGCAAGGTGGTATAGTATACAGTTATTGACCTGGCAAATATTTTCTCCACCGGCAAATCTTGGTGAATGCCTGAGAAACAGATAATGAGAAAAATATAAAATATATAAAATATTTCTATAACCCAAGTCAAAAAGAGACAGACATGCCAATAAATTAAAATATGGTAAAGAAAAAAAACTGAATGCATTCTTGTTAAAGGAAAATCCAGTTGGAAAAGCACCAAAAGTCTGTAGGCTTGGAACATGGTAGAGGAATTGTACATTTTTTGTCTGATTCTTGTAGTGTTGTCATTCCCTTAGAACTATTATTATACCTAAGTCCTTTAGTGGTCCTTGGGGATAGTAAGTGCAGCAAACAAACCTTTGGTCCCACCAACCCACAAATCCACAGTAAGAAGCAGGACCACACAGGTGTTGTTTGATGCAGAACAACCTAGCTGAGCCCAGCACAGTTCATGGAAACATCAGTGAACAACGCATCCACAAGCATCAGTTTCTATTTTTGCATGCAGCTAGGATCTGTTTCCTCTGCAAAGAACAATTGACACAGATGAATAACATTTTATGGACTCCAGCCAAAATGAAATGTAACAACATTAGTGGAACTTTGAGCTCCCAATACAAAACAAACACATTGGATAAACATGATACACAATATTCAGTAGAAGAAACCAAAATCAGAATAAATGAAAGCATGCAAAAATGCAGTCAGACATCTTTTAACAGTCAGGATACATTCTGAGTGCTGCACCTTTAGATAATCTTTTTTTTCATTATGTAAACATCAGAGTGTACTTAGACAAAGTAGGTGTGATAGCCTATAATATCCCTAGGTTATAAGCTACAATCTATGATTTGGGGCTACCAAGCCTGCACAGCATTTGACTCTTAAAAACCATAATCATGACTGTAATAAACATATCTAAAAATGAAAAGGTATGAATGGAATACAGCAAAAGAAAATAGAGATCTATTCCTGTACAAGCAGTCATCATGAAAGGAAACTCCAGGACTGGCAGTCACTCTGGGTGACTCAGTGAGCTAGTGACAGGTGAATTTCAGACCCCGGACATCACCATACATGACAATAGGCTCATTCTGTACTTTACCCTGAAACCACAAAAAATCTTAAAAGCTTATTTTTCTCTTTGTAATACTAAATCAATCTTAGCTTACTGTAACTTTCTTCCTTTAATAGCTTTGGAATGCTTTTGATTTTTTGACTCTTTTTGGTGGTTATGGGTTTTGTATTCAGGGTTTCATACTTGCTTGGCTGGTATGCTACTGCTTGAGTCATACCCCTAGCCCTGACTTTTGCTGATTGGTGTAGAGATGGCATCCTAACAAATTTTTCTGCGCAGGAATGACCTTGAAACATGATTCTCTAGATCTTAGCTTCCTGAGTAGGTATAAGCCACCAGCAGCTGCTTGAACTTTGACTCATTTGTAATAACAATTTGAAACAAGCACAGCGCATGTATACAGGCAGCTGCTTTATTTAGGTTTTTAGTTTATAAGTGTTTCCTCCTTCTCCTGATCATCTCTTTTAGTGCTGGTTGGTCCTGGGGCTTGAAGTCAGGGCTTGGGGGCTGTCCCTGATATAATTTTTGCCCTCAGGGCAAACTTTACTAGGTAAGCCACTTCTGGCTTTATTTTTAGTGCTTTATTGGAGCTAAGAGTCTCATGGACATTCCTGTCCCAGCTGGCCTCAAAGTGTGATCCTCAGATCTCAGCCTCTTGAGTAGCTAGGATGACAGGCGTGAGCCACCAACGCTTGGCTGTGAAGAAAGGTTTCTTTAGATTTTTGGGGTTTTTTGTTTTTGTTTACTGTTTTGTTTAAAATGTAAGATAAACACACGCATTCCCCTTGGGTCATTAATGAACTCTTCCTCTTCCACGTCGCGTGCGTCCACTGGGGGCTTCAGGGACAGGGACAGACAGACAGTTGTCACCGTGATAACGAGACCTTCCTCTGAAGGCCAAACAGAAAACCGGGCACAGGGGAGAACTGTTTTCTCAGCAGAGTGGGAGTTCTGGATGGTAGCTGGGGTCCCCGCCAGCTCGGGTCCCCGCGTGCCCTGGAGATGGTGTGGACGATGGGGTTCTTCCGCGTGATGTATACCGAGGATCTGTGAGCTCGAAGCTGGGTCAGAGACCGCAGCGTGGTCCAGGCCGCTATTATCCTCACAGGACAAGGACAATCATCACGGCAGGACACCTCCCGCGGCGACCTTCAGAAAGCAGTGTGCAATAACTGGAGCGCAAGCCACGGGAACGGAGACTGCGCAGCCCCTAAGACCGAGCAAGGAGCCCACGGGCGCCCCACCGACACCCGAACCACCGAGTCCACGGTGGGCTCTGGGGCTCTCGCCTGTCCTCCCAGCGCCTTGGGAGGCCCAGACCTGAGGCTCCAGGCTGGAAGTCAGCCAAGGCGAGAAAGTCCAAGAGCCTCTTATCACCAATGAGTCACCCAAAAGCCCTAAGGAAAGTTGTGGTTCAAGTGGTAGAGCGCCAGCCTTGAGCAAAAAGGGAACATTTTGTTTTTTCCCTTCCCCTCCCCAAGCTAGAGAAGTGTATATACAAGATGCAGGGCATCGACATCAAATACAGTGAGAACAGGCGTTATACCATGGGGGTGGAACATACAAAGAAACAAAAAAATCACATGGTACATTATAAATACGTTAGAAGCAATAGCAAGCAAGAAAAAACCACTTGTGTCCCTATCTTGGGGTTCATTTCACTTAACATCATCTTATCTGACCTTTTCTGCTTGTTCCAGACATATACTAGTTATTGAAAGTAAGGGAAAACATGGGACCTATGTTTCTTTGGAGGGATACAGGTGGACCCATTGCAACAATGAGATGTACAAGACACTATGTTGAAAAACGAACTTTATAATTTAGGCGGGGGAGGGGGGAGTGTAGTTGAGGAGGTGGGAGGGAAGGGATGGTAGGGGAAAAACAAAGGAGGAGGCAACAATGCTGGACAAGAAATGTATTCATTACCTTGCTCATGTAACTGTAACCCCTCTGTACAGTATTTTCACAATTAAAAAAACTTATTTGATAAAGGATTTGAGCCTGTTTTATATACATTATATGTATTTTATAGGAAGTATATATTTATAGGAAGTATGTTTTGTTTTGCTTTATTGTCGTTCGTGGAGCTTGAACTCTGGGCCTGGTCGCTGTCCCTGCGTTCTTCAGCTCAAGTTGAGCGCTCTACCACTTGAGCCACTGTGCCACTTCCAGTTTTCTGGGTAGAGATAAGAATCTCACAGACTTTCCTGCCCTGGCTAGCTTTGAACTGTGATCCTCAGATCTCAGTCTCCTGAGTAGCTAGGATTACAGGCGTGAGCCACTGGTGCCTGGCTAGGAAGTATGTATTTAATAGGAATTATCCTCTCTCATTTTCGCTTATGAAACATTTCTTCTATTTCTTGGGAAAACATGCAACATTTTACCCTAATTCATTAATTTGAAAAATACATCACTTGTTAGGAAAATGAACCCTTAAATATGTATTTTAATGTTTTCGTTTCTTTCATGCATGTGTTTCTAACGCATTTATAAGATTATTTCTTTGTTGCTTTGTATGTCCCTCCCCCACAGTGTAACCCCCGCTTTCACTATATTTGATGTCAGTATAACATGTGGAGGAGATGGGGACAAACAAGTCGTTTAAGGATTCAGGTGGACCTGTTGCAACAATGAGAAGTACAAAATGTCATGTCAAAACCAACTTTACAATGTCGGTGTGGGGGGGAGGGGGGTATAATTGGGTGGGGGGAGGGGGGAGGCTGGGAAGGGAGGTGAAGGGTAAACAAAGGAGGAGGCTGCAATGCTTGGTAAGAAATGTATGCATTATCCTGCCCATGTAATTGTAGCCCCTCTGTACAGTATGTTCTCAAATAAAATAAAATTAAAAAAAAAAAAAGAAAAATACATCACTCTCCTGATAAGAGCAGGTAGATGCTCTTTTAATTATTTATTGATACTTTTTAAAAACTTTTTTGATTAACAATTGCATATATACATAGATCCCTCTTATGGATTTTCCTCAATTAAGAAAAAAACCTGACTTATAAAACTTGAAAGTCCAAATTTAGTGCCCAAGCACACCGTATATTGTTAGTAGTTTTAACTATTTTTCCTGGTGTGCATTCTTGTTATGCTCATGGAAAATAATTCTTAGTTTTAAAGAAGTGAAATGACTTCCCCTAGGAAAACAAATACATCACCCTTTGAAGAAATACACATACTGCCATGCTCCAATAGCACAGTCTGGAAGGTTCTGTCTGTCTCAGCAGTGGGAGATAGAATTTTCCCTACTGAGGGATGATTTTTTTTTAACAGTCTTACTAAAGCAAGGATCATGATCATAAATTCTTGAAACCCAAGTTAGCTACTTTGAAAAAAATCAATGTTGTTTGTACATTTTTCTCAAAACACTCACCAGAAAGATGGAACACATTATTTACTTCCAAAGAAACAGCAAAGCAGACCACAGTGTAATGAATGAATCTGGATGGGATAATGTATACAGAAGCTATATGGACTGGAAAATCGAATCAGTGTCCCTGCCACAGTGTAAATAAACAAAAGTAGGCAACTAGATACCTGTGCATGCTCTAAAACAGAAGAATTCTTTGAGGACAAGAAGAAAAGGACCACCAGCTATGAAGTACAATAAATCACGGTAAGATGATTATTTGGAAAACCAACAAAAGGTCTCAACTTCTAGCAATGAATCAGGATTTTAAAGGGTTAAGTAAACAAAAGTAAACTCCTTTTAAAAATATACAATGAAAGGAAAAATTACTGATTACTTCTTCCAATGTTCAAAGAACTGTCAAATTCTGGGAGAAAGAAAATTGAGTAAAAATGAAATAGTATAGTTAATTCCCTATATAAGAAAATTAACTTTACAACTTCTGAGGGGGGAGTCGTGGGGGCAGTGGGGGAGGGAAGGGATAGTAGGAGAAAAACAAAGGAGGGGTAACAATGTACTCATTACCTTACGCATGTAACTGTAACCCCTCTGTACAGCACCTTTAAAATAAGATTAAAAAAAAGAATGCAGAAGACAAAGGACAAAGGGCAAACCAATGCAATAGTGATACTCAGAAGACAAGATGATAGAAATGAATTTTACGACTTGGGGAGAAGGGAAAGTGGGAGAGCCATGAGAGGGGTAACAATGTTCAACAAGAAATGTGCTCACTCCCTTATGTATGTAACTGTAACCTGTCTGTACATCACTTTGATAATAAAATAAAATTTTTAAAAAGGACATAGTCCTGTGGAATCTGAACAGAATAATTTTCATTTATTTATTTATTTTGCCAGTCATGGGACCTGAACTCTGGTCCTGAGCACTGTCCTTCAGCTCTTTAGCTCAAGACTAGTGTTCTACCACTTGAGCCACAGCACCACTTGTGGCTTTCTCTGCTTATGTGGTACTGAGGAATTGAACCCAGGACCTCATGCATGCAAGACAAGCACTCTACCACTGAGCCCATTAACAGAGTATTTTAATATAAGATCATCTTAACCCATGACACACCTGGATAATACATATGTGTAATAATCTACAACACTCCTTATCCATGAGTGTTAAGAGCATAACCCAGAATGCATCTCTGATTCTGTGAACATTAACAAATCCTATAATCCCTTAATTTGGCAACATATAAACACTGATCATTTCATTTAATTTATAAAATAGACATGGTAAGAAATGAAGAAAAATTAATAATAAAATAGAATAAATATATGTATATATTGCAATAAAAGTTATGGGAATGAATTAGCATCATTTCATGTAAAGGAATTATTTTATGGCTTCTTTTCTGGCATTTCTGGGTTGCTACCACTGACACTGTAGAACCCATTATGAAGTACAACAGGGCTGTGTAAACAGGCACCGAATATCCTGACAGTGGATCTGATCACCTGGCTGGCTCCCGAGAGGCAAAGGGGCAGCAGGGGCACAGTATGGATAAGGGGGGACAAAAGGACCAACCCTTCTGGATAAGATGGACAATGGACCATTTCATTACATGACTGTGCACGACATGGCTTCTAAAACTATGAATGGATCAGCATTCTTTGCACTCCTAAATTGACATGTTCAATGGGAACCGCTTTCTACAACTACTTCATGATAATTTTAAAAATTTAAGTATGAATTATCTCTAGAATTTTCCTCTTCAAATTTGGGGGCTATGGTTGACCAAGAGTAACTAAAACTAGAGTCCAGAGCCAAACTTAGGGAAAGTTAATGGCTCTCCAGGCAAAATAAATCATATTTTGGATTGAAGTCAAGAGATGCTTTTTACTAAAAGTGGCATTTGTGGTCTAGTTATGCCTACTTCGTCCTACTCAACCTGAAACAATGAAAATGTAAATTCAGAATTACCAGCAAAATCCATCCATAATGGACCAGGTAGCCACTTTAATTTTTAAAACCCATAAATTATTTGGAGGAAAGTATTATATACTCTGTAAGAGTTAGTTAAATTTTTACTATTAGTGAATGGGTTTTTCCCCAAAATTAACATAACATATACTTTTACAAGCCATCTGTCAGTGGCTCACACCTGTAGTCCTTACTACTCAGGAGACAGATCTGAGGATTGAGGTTTGAAGAAAGAGTGGGTAGGGAAGTTGATGAGACTCTCATCTGCAATTGAACACCAAGGAGCCACAATAGAGCTGCAGCTCAAGTGGTAGAGCACCAACCTTGAGCAAGAGCACTAACCCAAGCAAAAAAGCTTAGGGATAGTGCCTAGACCCTCAGTTCAAGCTCTAGGACTTCCCCCCACACACACACACACAATTTTTTAAAAACATCTAGTTTTGCACATCTCTAAGGACTTGAATACACTCCTTATTCCTCTAATTTTATCCCTCCCCATTTAGAATCACAATGAGAGATACACTGGTGAAATGTCTATTACTATTTACTTGCTAAATATTTACTGAGAAATTACTTTTCAAAGGCAATATGTAATTACAATGAGAATCATATGTGGAGTCAATACATATGTGCATAATCACCATCCATTTATAAACAGAACTGACATGATCATTATTCCATGGAGTAAGATATGAAGTATGCAGGGTGTGGAAGATGTGTTGTCATTTGACCTGAACCTTGACAAATGAATATGAATTTAGTGTACAAAGATGTGGGGAGTTGTTCTCTGAAAGAGCAGAAATGTCAATTGCATTGAAGTACAACAAAGTTGATTCTCCTTGCAGGCAGTGTTCTGGAATGTGTAAAGAGTACTAGGAATTATTTTTAGAAAAATGCCATGCAAATGAATATTGAAAGTAAATGCCTTAAGATTTCTTTAAGTCTATTTTCAGTAGGTTCCCACTCATGGTGATTTGATTTGGTTTGACTTTAGGGACAGTGATGTGCACAGATTTTTGCCTCAGGAGTTCCTGGTCTGAAAGGAAGTTGTAAAACACATTGGGGCTGTGAAAGATTGACATGTAGAGCTTGCTGCATGATTATCACTGTGGGTAAGTCATTCAAAAGCCTGCTTCTGGCAGAGTTGGAAGGGGTTCAAGAGCAGTTAGAAAGGCCAGGTTCAGAGAAGGCTGTCTACAGTTACAAAAGTTAGGACAGAGGGAAAGAAAATGGCGGTGATAGTAAAGACCACAAGACAGGCATAGGGTGTGCAGAAAGACCCTTTCCAGACCCTTTTCCTTCAGGCCTTCCTTCCAGAAAACTCTGTTTGCTAGTTTGATCCCCTTTCATTACAAAAAAAAACTCATTCTAGAGGCCCTTCACTTCTTTGGTGAAGTTAATCCCTAGGTATTTTTTGAGGCTATTTCAAAAGGAGTTGCTTTCCTGATTTCAGCCTCAGTCTTCTCATTGTTGGCATACAGAAAAGCGACTGATTTTTATACCCTGTTACTTTGCCAAAGTTTTGGATCAGCTTTAGTAACTTGGGAGAGGAATCTATGGGGCTCTTGAAATACAGGGTCATGTCATCTGCAAAGAAGGAGAGTTTTACTTCTTTTTTTCTCTTTTTGGATCCCCTTTATGTCTGCCTCTTGCCTTATTGCTCTAGCTAGAAATTCTAATACTCTATTGAAGAGAAGTGGAGAGAGTGGACATCCTTGTTTCATTCCTGATTTTAGAGGAAATGGCTTTAGCTTTTTACCATTAAGCACAATGCTAGCTGTAAGCTTGACATACACAGCTTTTATTATATTGAGCAATGTTCCACAGATTCCTAGTTTCTCCCAAGCTTTCATCATAAAAGGGTGTTGGATCTCGTCAAACTCTTTGTCTGCATCCATGGAGATGATCATGTGATTCTTGTCCTTGCTCCTATTGATGTGTTGAATTACATTAATTAACTTGCTATATTAACCAGATTTGCATACCTGGAATGAAACTTGTTTGATCATAGTGTATTTTTATTTGTTATTGTTTTATTTATTTATTCATTTATTTTTGTCCATCTTGGGGATTGAACTCTGGGCCTGGGTGTTGTCCCTGAGCAATTCAGCTCAAGGCAAGCACTCTACCACTCGAGCCATAGTACCATTTCTGATTTTCTGGTGGTTAATTTGAGATCAGAGTCTCGCAATGTTCCTGTCATGGCTGGTTTTGAACTGCAATCCTCATATCTCAGGCATGACCCACTGGCATCTGGCTTCCATAGTGTATACTTTTTAATGAGTTGTTGAAGTTGGCTGGCCAGAATTTTATTGAGAAGTTTGCATTGATGGTCATCAAAGAATGAGTCTATAGTTCTCTTTCTTTGATGAGTCCCTATATGGTTGTGGGATGAGAGTTATGCTGGCTTCACAAAATGAGTTTGGTAGTGAAGTTTTGCTTTCAATTTCATTGAAGAGTTTGAGAGGTATTGGAGTGAGTTATCCTCTGAACGTCTTATAGATAGGAAATTAAAGCAGATCTAAGGAAATGTAAAAATCTCCCATGCTCCTGGATTAGGAGGATTAATAGTGTGAAAATGGCAACACTGCCAAAGGATATCTACAAATTCAGTGCAATACCCATCAATATCCCAACATTATTCTTTAATGAAATAAAAGAAGCAATCCAAAAATTCATATGGAGTAATAGAAGATCATGAATAGCAAGAAACAATCCTTAGCAGGAAGAACAATGCTGTAGGAATATCAATACCAAACTTCAAACTCTATTATAAAGCCATAGGAATAAAAGCAGCTTGTTACTGGTACATGAACAAGACTGAGGACCAATGGAATAGAACTGAAGACCAAGAAATGAACCCACAGAACTATGGCTACCTAATCTTTGATAAGGAAGCCCAAAACACAGGATGGAAGACAGCCTCTTCAATAAATGGTGCTGGCAGAATTGGGAATACACACATAGAAAACTGAAGTTAGTTCCTTATACATCACCCTGCACCAGAATCAACTCCAAATGTATCAAATACCTTGAGATAAAAGCAGACACCCTGAAAATATTACAGGAAGGAATAGGGGAAAAACTAGAGCTCCTTGGTGCAGGTTGAAATTTTCTTTAAAAAAGACCCAGAAACACAACAAATCAAAGAAAGGTTAGACAAATGGGATTGCATTAAACTGCAGAGCTTCTGATAGCAAAGATCATAGCTAGCAAGGCATAAAGAAAGCCCACAGATTGGGAGAAGATCTTCACGAGCCATACAACATACAAGGGCCTCATAAAACTAACTATACTCAGAGCTCAAAAAGTTAAATACCCCAAAAACAAATCCTCAAAGAAACAACCACCCCATTAACAAGTAGGCTAAAGACTTAAAGAAACAAGAATGGCCAATAGACACATGAAGAAATGTTTGATATCTCTGGCCATAAAAGATATGCAAATAAAACAACATTAAGATTCCACCTTACCCCAATTAGAATAGCCATTATCAAGAACTCTAATAACAACAGATGCTGGAGGGGATGTGGACAGAAGGGAACCCTACTGCATTGTTGGGAGTGTAAACTTGTTCAACCACTTTGGAAAGCAGTATGGAGGTTCCTCAAAAGACTCCACATAGAGCTCCCCTATGACCAGCAATTCCACTTGTGGGCATTTACCCAAATGATCACAAACAAGGTCACACTAAAACTACCAGCACAGCATGTTCATTGCAGCATTATCTACCAGAGCTAAGATATGGAGCCAATGAAGATGCCCTTCAGTAGATAAATGGATCAAGATGTGATACACACACACACACACACACACACACACACACACACACACACAATGGAGTTCTATGCTTCCACCAGAAAGAATGACATTGCACCATTCATAAGGAAATGGAAAGACCTGGAAAAAATTCTATTAAGTGAAGTAAGCCAGACCCAAAGAAAAGTAGGTTGCATGGTTTAGAATGCATCTATGTTAGCAGGGGATCACAATAGTCCAATTGCTAAGTGCATAGGACTGTATATAACGAAGCATAACAAATGAACTGTGAGATTTGGAAACAAGAGGTTCTTATGTCCTGTCTGCAGTTATTTCTATTTTTTTCTTTCTGTTTTCATTTTCTGTGTCCTTGGTCTTGCATATAAGCTTATCGATTCATGGAAGGGAAAGGGAATCACAGAAACCACAGGACAATGGATGAACTAATGAATGCACTAATGATACTCACTAGACACCACATTGGAAATGAACATTACAATCTGTAGGGGAAGGAATTAGGGAGTGATCAACAGGAGAAAAGGAAGGAGGGGTTGACAGTGGTTTAAAACAAACCTCGTTACCTCACTTATGTAAATATAACCCTCTTGTCCATTACCTTTACAATAAACTATATGTGTGTGTGTGTGTGTGTGTACATATATCTATATCTATATCTATATCTATATAGATATAGATATATATCATTCCTCTGAGTTTTGTTGATAAAACGTGTGTTTTTTTCCTTGCCATTTGTTGATGAATGTCAGAGCTGAAAGGAACCCTGTTCTGATTATTTGGGTTCCCATTTTTAAGTGACAACATTAAGACTTGGAGAAAGTAAGTCAAATCTTCCAGATCTCACTGCTGGTTGCTGTCCACTCGCCTAGCAAAAGTGCAAGTGCGCTGCTCCTCCCTTCTCGTGCTCTCCTTGCTCTACTGACGGCTCTCTGGTAACTGGCCTTGTTCTTCAGTCCACGTCTGGATTTGCCAAGCAGCTGAGGGAGGGCCACAGAATCAGCAATCGGAAGGTGGGACGAGGATGGAGAAAGTGCTGGCATATGCAGCGCTCAGCACGCAGCCAGCCAGCTTGCTTCGCCCCACCTGATGGTAAACCAACTCCACGTGCAAGCACGTGGTTTTAGTTCAAAGGACAAGCCCATTGTGTTCCCAGAGCATCAACAACCCCATAAAGTGTGTCCCTGAATCCTCCTTCATCAGAATGAGGAAAGGCAGTAAACAGTATCGGGCCTGTAGCACTCTGTTCCTATCTGTGTGCCAACAACCCATAGAATCCACAAAGAACCTAACGGTTCAGCTCCAACCATGTAAGGTATAGTGAGAAGAGGATGATGGAACCACTAAGATCCAAATGCAAGGCTCGAACCATCCCTGCTGCTCAAGCAGTGATTGGAATTGGACATAAGTGAAACTCTTTTTCTTCATGGGATCCTTTGGCTTTTCTGTTCTGACAGGGTGGAGCAGAATGGAGCAAGCCTCTCTCCACTTTGAACAAAATGGTTGAGCCAGGATCCCAGGAGTAGGTCTCACCAAAGAGAGTGAGGCTTCAGTCACAGAGGCCTGGAGACGTGTTGGGTTGGATGGAGAGCAAGCTCACTGCATTCTTCCAGAACTGAGGTGGCAAGCTCTAGATTCAGCAGGATCCGCCCACAGAGGCTGCCTTACGCAGAATTCATAAGGTCACAGTGTGTACTGAAGGGAACTGCGCATATAAATGCCAAATAACCCCCTGGCGGTCAGTCAAATGATACCCTCACATCTCAACTTGGCCTATCATCTGCAAAAATAGAACACAACCAGGACAAGCCAGAATAGCTCCAAGTCCTAATATGCTGATTTAAATTTATAAGCTTTTTGCTATATGCAGCCATTTACTCTTTGGGATGTTAAAAAAAAAATTACAAAGCCTACTGTCCTATTCTTTATAAAAAAGAAGATGGGTTACAAGTAAATATCTTGTATATTCAATAAAAAAGAATCATGAAATGTCTAGCAAAAAGGTCTAATTCACAGCAGACATTCAGAAAATTATAGTAAATTGCAGCTTACGCTCTCAGCAAGGAATTAAAATAGGGACCATAGGACCCCAAACATTATTCAGTCTTGCTTTCATATAATTTTCATAGAATTAGAATGAATCATGAATCTGGAACTAATAACAAAATACCATCTTATTTGATTCTCATCCCCCATCTCTCTGGAAAACATACACTAAGTTACTGGAATTAGATCTATCTTCCAGCTTATCACAATTTGTTATTTTTAAATTTGCCAGAAAGTGAATGTCTTCAAATACTGTAGAAGTAAAATATAGCCACCTGTGGAACTTTGCCATGAAATTATTCAAACTTCCTGATTCCTTAAAAGCAAGAGACTTAGAGTTAAGTCAGGAGTGCTCTGTAGTTCCTGCCTTTGGGGAGGAGGAATCAAAGAAAAGAACTATGTAATAAACAATGTGTGTGCGTGTGCGCGCTTGTGTGTGTGTGTGTGTGTGTGTGTGTGTGTGTGTGTGTGCGTGTGTATTGACTTACATACAGCTAGAATTCCTTAGGTAACAGTGAAGAAGAAAAACAAAACATAATGACATGATGTAATATTTCAAAGTTCTGTTCTTTCCTGTTTTCTGAGCAAGCTCAGATTTCTTTAAGGCATCACAAATGGTATTATGAATGTAATTGTAGCAAAACAAAATTATTTTCCCCACTGAATCACTCCTATACCTTTCCTTAGAGTAGCACTTTGAGACTTGATCTACAAAATCAAATTCAGGAAGGTGGTAGAATTTAACATAGTTCTAAGTGATTTTCTACCTTGGCAAAGCCTTTTCCTTTGATACAGTAAATAGCCACCAAAGATTGCTCTGCGTGGACAGTAAGAAATAATTTGATTACAGTGTAAAGCTGAGGAGATCATGAAAAGGGCTTTAAGAATTTACAGTCTAATTGTATAAGAAAAGATGAATCAAGGGCTTTTCATTTTATCACATTTTAAATCATCTAAAAAGCAGGACATTTAAAATATTTTGCTTGTTCCAAATGATTTATTTAGTTATTCTATTGTATATTTCAAAACCATCTACCATAGTTAGTTTTGCTATCCTCTGCTCTTCTCTCTGATTTTTACCTGGATTGGTCACTTGATACATGGGGAACTCCAAAGGAATATTTTTGCTTTATCCTGGAATGTTTGCTCCTGAGCTACTTTAAGGGGCGGGGGAGAGAGGGAGATGGAAGGGCGGGAGGGAGGGAGAGAGATGTAAATATAGAGATCTTTTAAATCACTGCTAAAATAAGCAAGGATGTTTATCTCTTCAGCTGTAAGTTTGCCACTGCCTCTGAGAGTTCTTAATCTAAGTCTACCAGTTACTCAGCAACACAAATTTTTTTCAGTAAAATTCATGTTGTCTGCACAAAGAAAAAATAATCCAGCTGATTTTGATATGATTGTCACAAAGTATGACTGTTTCAGCTTGCCTATTATCTACAATCTGAATGTGTGAGAAACACAGTCCCTGAGAAACCACCTATGAATTGTATTTTAAAAAGAAGAGATGAGAGACAAGGAAGAAAATTTCAGAAAGTGACAAATGTTCAGACTAAAAACTGACTATATTAAGAATATGGTTTTGTGTGTGTGTGTGTGTGTGTGTGTGTGTGTGTTTATAGATAACACAATCCCTCAGTAGAAGGAAGTGTGCCTGAAACCCTGGCCATTTATCCCCAATGTCTTTTAACAGTAAGCACAATTATTGAAATTGCCTAGTTGATAATTCTTGAATCAAATGAAAGATAACATCTTCTCTTAAATATGAATTTTTGTTGTACTCAGAGGCAAAAAAGGACATTTTTGTGTGACAAGAAATGAAATCATAGAGATATAGAGTATTAGAACTGCAAAAAAACTCACAGGGATTCTTTGGGTGTCTAAGATAATTTTGGGTTCTAGGAGTGAAGCATAATATGACTCCATGTCTCAAGTTGTTGGATTCCTTTCCCCCCTTGGTTTGTGGGTTTCTTTTCCAATTTTACAATTCAAAGTTTCCTTTCTTTGCACGTGGGGATGACACCACTCAATCTGCTTACCAGATGTTTCTCATACTGCCTGTATTAGAGCTGTGTGTGGAGCGATTACCTGTTGGAAAGAACCCCTTTCTGTTCATCTCTTTTGAACTAAAAATGAAATTTAGAGTGTCTCTATTGTAGAAAAATAATTATGAGTCAGTAGCAACAGAAATAAGCCAATTTCTAACAGATATTCAGATAAAAGTGTCAATGAACATTCTAGAACTTTGGGAGACTGGAATATATCTCAAGAAGATGATACAATATTAAACTATAGAATATATCTCGAGTTACCTAATTGAAGGATACATTGCCTTTATCTTTTTTTTTTTTTTTTTTTTTTTTTTTTTTTGTTTGTTTTTTTTTGGGTCCGGTCGTGGGGCCTGAACTCTGGGCCTGGGCGCTGTCCTTCAGCTCTTCAGCTCAAGGCTAGCACTCTACCACTTGAGCCACAGCGCCACTTCCGGCTTTTTTCTTTTTGCTTATGTGGGGCTGAGGAATCGAACCCAGAGCCTCGAGCATGCAAGGCAAGCGCTCTACCACTGAGCCACCTTCCCAGCCCCCATTGCCTTTATCTTTAAATGCAATGATTTAATTGAATGGTTATTGCAGTGTTATCTAGGCGTTCAGGATAAACATATCAACCTTCCTGCTCTTGCTATGCCAGCACTCTCATTTCTATGGATTATTTTTTTTGTTGTCATAGGGCCTGAACTCTGGGCCTGGGTGCTGTCCCTCAGCTCTTCAGCTCAAGGGCACGCACCCTACCACTTGAGACACAGCACCATCTCCAGCTTTTTCTGTTTATATGGTGCTGAGGAATTGAACCCAGGGCCTCATGCATGCAAGGCAAGCATTCTACCACTGAGCCACCTTCCCAGCCCTCATTCCTGTGGACTTTTATGACTTTCAAGGCAAATAGTCTTGAGATGGGTCCTCTACATGAATGTATGTATTATCATGTACAACCAAGATTTTACATTTTAAAGCTAAGATGATTCATCATCACTTGATTCCAAGAGTCTTGGTTCTAAGTATGAGACAGGTACTTGGGATGAGAAGGATAGAGAATCCTAGAAATACTTCAAGTCCAGCAAAGATAAAATCCCTTCATATCAAATAGACCTGAGCTCTTTCTGTTCAAACTCTGTAGGTACAAATTTTTGGGACTCAGTATTGCAATTTCACAGTGCTTAGAACGGTCTCTTTGCATAGAATAATATAAACCATTCTGCTCGTGTCCTTGGCTGTCACTCCACACATTTCATGAAGCAAATATTCATTTTATCTTTGTATTTTGAGGTTGGCTTTGGGACATCAGAGGTAACAAGATTCTAAAATAATCCCACCACAATGTGCAGCAGCATAGCTATTGCATGCATTTTTATCTCTTTAAAGACAATTAAATATGGTAGTTTTGTGCCACAACTTTGTCCTACAAAGCTCCAACGTACTTCATCGGCAACCTCTGGCAAACCACTGGATTCTGGTTTTACTTAGTATGTCCAAATGAGATTTAACAGGACTCAGCCCCATTCCAACACATCAGGCACACAAAAGCTCTTTGATCTTTTTGCCACTTGTAAGAAACATCTGCAGCTCTGTACAAGAAGTAGCAGGAGGAGCCAAATCCTTGGGAATGGACCCGGCCACGTGCAAGAACACAGAAGGAATGGTTGAGGAATGAACAGTCCTTGCTAGATCCCAGGAGACCTGAGAGAGGAAAGTGTGGCTTCTGGTGTATACAAACATGCCACTCCTAAGAGTTGGACCTGGGTTCATCCACTCCATCATCCAATTAAATAAAACAGAGAGAAGGGGAGGACAGGTTTTATCCAAACCTTCACTCCACAAACAAGGAAATTCAACAACCAAGAAAGTTCACACTTACCTTTTCCCCATTCTCCATGTTTGAACATGTTTATCTTTAAGTAGTTGTACAGAGGAGTTGCTAGTCATCAAAGCAATTTATGAATACAGTATCTCTTGATGATGTTACCCCTTTCAACATGTTCACACACTTCTCCCAACCCACCCCTTTCCTTATTTATCTTACTGTTAGGTTATGTATTTAATTTTTGCCTCTTAACAAAGCAGTTTATGTGGACAATGCACTTCAACATCTTAACTTCCTTCCACCCACCCCTTCTCTTATGCTTCTTATATTATATATTCCACAATTCTGTGGTATATATAATGAATTCTTGCCTGTATTCTCCTCCCCCCTTCCCTCCCTCCTTCATTCTTCTACCCCTCTCCCTTTGACACCCCCCCCCCCTGCTCTCTTGCAACTACCCATTTCCTGGTAGTTATTTTGAGGAGCTTTGTCTTAGTCTTTTAAAAGAATTATACTATTTGTACTTACCATAGATTTAATTATACTTCAGTTAATCCATTTATGAGTCCTTGATTTGTTAGTTTTTAAGATACCGTTTAGACAGTTATTTGTCAAAATCACCCTGCCGTATTTTATTTAGATGGACAGGAACAAGACTAATCTGTGAAAACCTATGTTTTTCATGCACACAATAAAATGCTCAGAGTCCTTCCAACAAAAGGGTAACCCTTCCCTCCCTGCCCCCAAATACATTTAATAGTCATCTGTACCGTCACTCATTATGTTGACCTGAACTGCCTTCAAATTTTTATTTTATATTATCATTAATAGTTACACAAAAGAGTTGTCATGTAACAATTTATGAGTTTTAACTGTCATTTAACAGTTTATGAGTACAATAAATCTCGATCAATGTCACCCTTTCTAACCTTCTCATCCCTCTCTCCCCTCCCCACCCCATTCCTTCACTTTCCTTACTTTTGTGGGATCTAGACTGGATTCTGGACTGCATGCTCCCCCTTTTCTCCCTCTTGTTTGTTCACCCCTCTTCCCTTGACCCCACCCCACATTGGACTGCTTTTGATCCAGATGAATGATGGGGAATGCCAAGGAAAAGAACATTCAATTCCAATGTTGCTCGTGTTGGGCAGGGTGTTGTCAATGACAAGAGGACAGTTCTGAGATGCTGGATTGCAGGAGGGCTGTGAAGGCCAGCAGGAAGACATGCAAGAGTTAACCTTTCCCAGCCATCTCACCTACTACTTGGAGATTGATTCATCCAAGCAGGTGCAAATGGACCACGGAATGAAAGAAAACCCGAAGTGGCAGATGATTGACCACAAATATTTTTGATCTTAGCTTTCTCCATGTTTCCAGCACATGTTGTAGACTGAGTGTTCTGTGAAGCCTCAAAAGTTTGAACTGAGCAAAAGGTTGAGCCAAAACCCTTGTTTATTTATTGAAAACATTTCCAGGCCTTGGAAATATAACCTAATGGGAATTCCTATCATTTGTAGAAAAGCCAGGCAAACCACTATGCTCTGAGAACCCAGTAGCCTTTCTAGTATACAAGGCAAAAGCCTTTTCATCCAGCCCATGTTCAAGAAAGGTAGCTTTTTGATTCTAAAGAAGAGAAAAATCCTTACCAAATATCTCCTAATTTTCTATTACGTATGTGTGTGTGTGTGTGTGTGTATAAACATACAAGTGCAAATGTACCCACATGCAAATACACACAGAATTATCCATATGTAGTTAAACCAATAACACATACTGGGAAGCCAAAAATATAGATTCTAATCTATGTGTCTCCCCATCTTAAAGACACAATTTTTATAATTTCAGGCAATATCAGTAAATGATATCTGAGGTTCATGCAAATCCTATGTTATTTTACTTCATTTTTGTCCTGTTTATTGAAATATATTTAATGTACATTAAAGTAGCTCCGTCTTAAATATAGAATTAAATGGGTTTTCACCAATGTATAAAGCCATGGGACCACAAACAAAATCCCAGGAGAGAACATTTCCTCTGCAGTTAGTGCTTTCTTCTGCATCTATTTCAGACAAAGATGAAGCTATGTGATATCAAGAGAAAAGAGTCTGTGTGTGTATGACTGCATTATACAAAATACACTTCTTTATCTGCCCTTATTCACTTGCATGGTGTTACTGTGGTCCATCCACGTGATTGCAAGCTGGTAATTGGCTCATTCTTAGTGGTGACAATTTAGTTCTTTTCCTTAAAATTTATGTATCTAATGATGGCCATTAGAGTTATTTTACTTCAGATTTATTATGAATAAATTTGCTGTGACTAAGTGTTTCTACAGACATGTCTTCGTTTTTCCTGAGCAAGAAAGAATGCATGATTGCCCTACTTAGACATTTATATTTAAAAATTTTAAATTTAAGTAGAATTATGTTTTGTTTCCAAATGATTTAACAATCCCATTGGTGTACACAAAGTTATCTTCATTGTAAGCCACAGTTACTGCTGTTAGTTTTTTCCATTTCAGCCATTCTAAGGCTTGAGTGGTTTTTATATCTGCATTTTTCTCATGGACTTCAATTTATTCCTTTATTTAATGAAGTCAGTGAAAGTTGTTGGATCATTATATCAGGTTCTCTTATTATCATTTTATTATCTGGACAAATGTCTTTTGGCAGACAAGCATATTGAAAGTATTGAATGTTTTTAGCCATTTGCCTGAGCTGTTTTCCTGCCATGATGCTCTGATTTCAGCCTCCTGAGAAGCATGGATTTCAGACGTGAGCCTTCAACATCTGGCATGTACGAACGAATTCCATGGGGAAGTCAGATTATGCCTATATTGTTTGTGATGTACTTTTCTCTTTTACTTCAAAACATTATTACATACCTCCAAATGTTCTCTTTCCTAATTTTCAGTAGAAATAATTGAATTTATGTATATTTTTACTTGGAGATAGCTTTAGTGAACAGATGTGTCAAAACAATACTGAAAGTTCCAGAAGACGATTTTCAGAATGCCTCTTTATTTTGGCATCTTTTATAATATTACAATTATCAAAAATAATCACACACTAAACCAAGGATCTTATTTGCATCCCACCGGTTTAAACTTGAATGTTATTTCTCAGTTCCAAGGTCTCAAAAGGTGTTCAGATGGAAAAATCTTTATGGAAAATAATTTGATCAACAAAGGTCAACAGAGCTTGCTAGCAAAAGAACGTTAGCCACCATCATTTGTGCTTGTCACAAATTCAAAGGTGGGCAGAAGGGTGAAAAGGAAAGGCTTCCGGTAAGAGATCCCCTCATTGTCATTGTCTCTACTTTCTTTCTTTCACCTTTATCTTTTCCCATGAGTGACAATGTGGTAGTGTTGCTACCTCTCATGATCTCGATCATTTGGAAGACCTCTCTAGAATTCCTCTACCGATCACCCCTCATTCATCTGTTATTTCAGGACAATTCAGAAGCTGTGCAATTCTGACAAGAATACTGTAAACGATGTTCCCTTCTGAGCCCAATGTGTAAAGAGGTCCAAAGTGTTGATATGTCTTGTCATGTATGATGCCAATGTCTTCGTTTGGTTAAGTTCAAGTCTGTTACTTTTTCTCCTGGAAAGTTAATTTGCTATAGGTAATGCCCATCTTGGGAGAAATACTTGGAGACCATACTAATATTTGGCTTCACTTCAAACTTTTGCCCCTAAATTAGCAATTTACAGGTTTTCCATGAAAATTAGCACTGTGGTAATCTATTGGAGATAATTTGTTACATTCCTTATACAATTATAATTGTAATTCTTCTGGGAAAAAAATTTTCTCTCTATGTATTTATTCATATTCATCTGAACTTGAGAATTATTTTTCTTCTGTATATTATACAATACTATTGTCCTTACTTATATTGTTATCAGATTGTTTAAGACTTGGCTATTGGAGCTAGCTTACTAAGGTAATTGTTGAAGATTACATAACTAGTAATTATTGAATCAGAATGTATTGATAAGGTTCAAGTTTCAAATTTCTAAAAATGTTTCTAATTTTTTTATTAAATCATATATGAGTTTGATAGAAGGAAATATTTGGAGTAAAAGTGTCCTATAAAAATGACAATAGAGGGGCTGGGAAGGTGGCTCAGTGGTAGAGCGCTTGCCTTACATGCTTGAGGCCCTGGGTTCGATTCCTCAGCACCACATAAGCAGGAAAAAATAGCTGGAAGTGGCCCTGTGGCTCAAGTGGTAGAGTGCTAGCCTTGAGCTGAAGAGCTGAGGGATTTCAGGCCCCATGACCTTACCCCCTCCCAAAAAAATGACAATAGAAAGTCATGTGCTAGTGGCTCACACTTGTAATCCTAGCTACTCAAGGGGCTGAGAGTCGAAGATCACAGTTCAAAGCCAGGCCAGGCAGGAAAGTCTGTGAGACTCTGACCTGCAATGAACCAGCAAAAAACCAGAAGGAGAGCTGTGGCTTTCGTGGTAGAGTGCTAGCCCTAAGTAGAAGCCCAGGGAGAGCAACTAGGCCCTGCATTCAATCCCCAGGACTGGCACCAAAAGACCAAAAGAAGGCAATGAAGTATGTTATATCTTCATTAATCTGGGTGCATTTAAACAAAGACTGTTCTTGTCAGGATCACAGTAAAAAACACTTGACCATCGGATGAATAATTGAAGGAACTAGCCAGCAAGGTTCTTTCCAAAGCAGCGTGTTCACAACTTGCCACTCAAGGGAACGCTTCATTTGGTCTAAAAGTGCCTTGCTTTTATCCTGACTCTATCATCTTAATTACAGTTACATATGCATGCTGAAGAAAATATTGTTTTCTTATGAACTTACTTTATTGGTATAGAGGTGATGTACAGAGGGATTCAAATTACATGAGTCAGGAAATGAGTGCGCTTCCTTTTGTGCAGTGTCTTCTGTTCCCGCCCTCTCTCCCCCTCCCTCCTATCTCCACCCACCAATGGCATAGTTCACTTTCATCCCTGTCCAGTGAGCTCCACTGCTGCACTTTGTCACCCTTTGTCCTCAAGGTCTGTACCTTTCCCCCAACCCTTCTGAAGATGTCCACTTGAATACACCATCCTTAAGGCAAAGAAGACAGAATCATCAAAAATCTAAAGAAGAATATTATGAGGTCTCTGGTTTCCATATCTTGGAGTTCATTTTGATATGTATTTTTATATTAATATGAAAAGGCAACGCACCTTTGTGTTTCTCTCATAAAATAACCTCTTTTGGTTTCATTGTGTGTGAATATCTAGAATCCTGTACAACTTATCAGAATATCTAGAATCTTGTATAACTTATCATATCCTGGTAAAAGAGGTAATTATTGCAATTACCAGATTAATGTTCCCAACATCTGGTGCTGACAAAGTTTATTGGTGCTGCCTAAGAAACATTTTTTGACTGGCTGTCAGTAGTAAACAAAACTTTCTTTTAAAAAAATTATGTCTTGTCCTTTAGGTAGTTGTACACAGGAGTCCCAAATCCACATGTTCAGTTTGTGAGTATCATGCATCTTGATTTAATGCGATTAACTCTTTTTCTAGAAAAGAAAATAAGTACTGTTTTACTACAACTAATGCCAAATGTCATTCAAAAACCAGAACTATTCTTAGAAATCAAGCACAATATATACATCTGAATGTTAATTCATTTTTCCTCAAAATATATTTATTTGAATTTACTATTAGGAATGTAGCTCAAGGTGAATAATTTCAGCCATGTGCACACCTTGATCAGAGATATACCACCATCCCCTGAGAGAAATAGACTTATTTGTACACAGTCATATCAGAAATGTGACTGTCCCACCCACCATGATCCCCTGATGTGAACAGAAACATACTGAGAAAGCCTAGTTAGGATGGATGTTCATTTTTTCTAAGGGGACCAATGATTTTTGTTTTTTGAGGCTCATGATCCAATACATCCTATTAAACAAATATGGCTACATTGAGTAATATAATTTCCTATTTACTTGTTTATTTATCATGATCATCAACATTGGTACTATGTACATAGGCACTTATTTGCTCTCTCCTGGTAATATGAACCACAGCAAGGGTTTGATTAAATCAAATGCTCTAGCATATTGAACATACCCAGGTTTGTCAAATGCAATATTATTTTCCAAGATACCAAATTTGCTTTTAGTTTAAAGAGGGAAATTCTGTCATTTAGGGCAGAAGAAGGTGTTTTTGTTTTTGTTTTCCTAGTGATCTATTGTCAATGTTGGAGTTGGTAATAAAATGCTAGTTTTCTGAATCTCCAATTGAGTGCTCAGTTGAAATTGTATTTTTTAACTCAATGCAAGTAAAATGAGAAAAGAAAAGTTACATGCTGATCCCATAGGACATTCTGGGCCAGACTAATGTCAGCAATTTTACTCATGGCAACTGAAGCATATTTCAAGTACTATTCAGTAAGTGACCTGTAAGTTATTCCAGAAAGAATGCAATGTGTGAAGGCCGTGAGCCACTTATACTATGAAATATTAGCAAAATAGATTTGGGGAGGCTTTTTATCCTTGGTCATAAATGAACAGAACACTTCCATGCCTTTGTCTCCTATGAAAATTATGAGAACTCACTCATTCAGTCAAGTTAATAGTGACAATGCTAATTAAGTAGCGTACTGAATAGGGATGTGATTCATAAAATACAAGCCATTTATGAAGAAATTTCCAGGATAACTTAGTATATACTACCTCACTGAAACTCCTAAGTACAAATGTTATTGGTATTACCATTATTCTTCCACCTGTGAAAAAGGAAACATTTAGTACTTAATCTAGGTAGCTAATGGTTTTGGTCTCCACTTTTCAGATCAACATTTTATGCCTCAAGAATTTTCCACTTATAATAATAACTATGAAACCAAATTTAAGGGGGGAAAGCTACTTGATATTATCAGTAGCTACTTATGATCATCTTCTAAGTGGTCCAGAATTCATTTTAGGACTTAGGAGAAACTTAAATCAACTTAGTGTGGAAAAGAAGGGAAGAAATTAAGAAAAGGTAATGGAGATGGCATGAATTGGATTAAGTGCATGCATGTCATAAGTATCAAAAGAAATTCCTTTGTACAATTACATTATGCTAATGATTTTAAACATCATTTAAGTTTTAGTATTTTTATCTTTAAGTAGTTGTGCAAAGAGGTTCCAATTCAACATGTCGACTTATAAATACAATGCATCTTGAACAATGTCATCCCTCCCACCACTCCCCCCATCTCCCCCAACCCCACCCATTTCCTCAAATTACCTGCTTCCATTTGCATATATGTACACTAAGTATTATGGTTGTATTCACTCACTATTCCTCTCATCATTATTCTGTTACTCCTCTTCCTGAAGAGATAATTTCAACCACTTGACAGTAACATCACAAAATGTCACTTCACATACTTTATGAATCGTGATATATAATATATATTAAACCAAAGTATCACTTTATTACTTTTCTAAAATGAAGGAGATACTTGTTATCTGTAGAAATTACAGTAGGGAAGACTAAGAATTACATATGTGTATCAATATCGCAAAAGGATTTCAGGCACCAGAGACAGAAATCTTAAGAATCAAGAGGAAATAACACCAAATATAACCCTTAAAGCATATACTCTAGAGGACAATAGAGACAAAATAAAACATGAATGATGTATGTAGCAATTTTTAGAAGAAGCTAACAGAGAAGGTAACCTAGTCCAGAAGAGCTTGAAGTACCTCACACTGGGAATATGCTTTGATTCTCTACCCTGGGTTTTGTTTTTTGTCAGTATTAGAGCTTGAACTAAGGTCTGGGCACTGTCCCTAAGCTCTTTTTGTTCTCAAAGCTAGTACTGTACCACTCTGAGCCACAGTTGCACATCCAATTTTCTGGTAGTTAATGGAGAGAAGAGTCTCACAGACTTTCCTGCCCAGGCTGGCATTGAACCACATTTCTCAGATCTCAGTCTCCTGAGTAGCTAGAATTACAGGTATGAGCCACTAGCACCCGGCTCAGTGATGGGTTGTTAGAAGGCTTAACTGAAGAGGACTTTGCCTTCTATATATGTTTACCTGATTTGAGAAAGGGAAGGGGAACAACAAAATCATAAGACAAGGACAAAGAGTGAGCCAATGCAACAGTGGTACTCACAAGACATTAGGTTGGAAATGAACTGTACAATTTGGTGGGGGGTGGGAGGGTGGGGGGTGGAAATAAGTGGGAGAAAAATGAGGGATAGGTAGTAATGTCCAACAAGAAATGTACTCATTACCTTATAGATATAGATATAAGCAACTGTATACCTCTGTATATCACCTGGACAATAAAATTCAACTTAAAAAAGAAAAAAAAAAAACCGGATGCTGGTGGCTCATGCCTGTAATCCTAGCTACTCAGGAGGCTGAGATCTGAGGATCACAGTTCAAAGCCAGCCATGACAGGAAAGTCCATGAGACTTTTATCTCCAATTAACCACCAAAAAACTGGAAGTGGTGATCTGGCTCAAGCAGTAGAGCACTAGCCTGTAGCTGAAGATCTGAGGGATAGTGCCCAGGCCCAGAGTTCAAGACCCCGACCTACAAAAAAAATCATCATGAACATTTACCTTTCATTATCTGATTCAACGTTTGTGTCTGAAGTAGAAACCTTTGCTTCTTTAAAACTTTTCCAAAGATCAGTTCTGCTATTTTCTAAGATCTTAACAAAATTGTTACTGAAAACTCAGATGGACATCTTAGAATTGACAACAAATTGAACTACTATTAGAGACTCCCAGAAATTACGTGGCAATGCCAGGAGATTGGGCTAAAGAATCTGAAAGCCCATCCAAGACTCAAATGTAATAACCCCATCTTAACTTTCCTAAACAAACAAGAAGACTCCCAATTACCTGTTGTTCCCTGGAACTGTCACAGAAAGGGATAAAATTTCCATTTTTCCCCCTGCATGCATGCTAAGTGCCAAGCTAAATGAAATAAGACAAATAGAAACATTATTTTTCTGATCCTGTGTGCTAGCATTTCATGTGATGCTTTCTTTTCTTTTGCTTATCACCAACTCAAAAAACATAATCGTGCACAGTACAATAGTTGGATGCAGTAACAACCAGAATTCGGAAGCCAAATTGACCACCTCTGCCACCAGTTACTTGGTGCCCTTTCGGCAAATTACGTGACCTCTTGGTAACATAGTTATACCTTTAAAATGTGGATCATATCACCTTCCTCGTGTTGTCAGACACAAAGACACTGTTACCTGTTTGAACATTCCTGACACCTAGTAGATGCTAAGTGTGTGTTTCCTATTACTACTAATCTTCTCCTTTAATCGGCATATCTGAAAATAGAGTAATAGAGAAGTACAGTTATCATGAATTTCTAAATCACACCTGTCTTCTCTATGAAAAGAAACTAGAAGTATAATTTAGTGATATTGTTACAGAACATAATGCTAAATTCAGACTAACGTTGCCTTTTTCTTTGAGTATTTAAATTATAATTATCATCATTGTAACATAAAGGGATCACTATTTTTCTGAAAATAGATGGAATGAAATAATTGTTCCTGCCTACCAGGAAGAATAGATTAGACAATTATGGCTTATGAGGCCAGTCTATCAGAAAAGTAATGTTAATGACGTAGAGATAAGTGACAATGGATCAATGTTCTGCATAAATTCAAAACAGTATTTTGATATACATAGTAAAATTAGGAAGACCTAGAAAGTTAGATGTTCGAATAAAAAGGCAAATGACAGAGTTAATTCAAAGAGTTTAGCAAGTCCAAAAGAACAATCTGGAAAGCAGTAAGTGATGGGGAAAGGGAAGGAACATTTACAAAAATGTTATTTCAGTGTCTATGAGCCATGTTGGAAGAGGTTGTTTAGTGGCTCAACCTTTGTGTGACTTGATTATAGAGAACTTTTAATGGTTGTCTTCACATTTCAAAGTGAGAAACATTCATTCTTTTTCTGGTTCTATTAGAGTTGCCAAATTTTCTTTGAAGAGACGGTTTACTTCCTACAATGTTGTAGGTGCTGGTTGGTTAGGTCTGAGCCAATTTCATTCATTGAATTCAATTTATCTATGTGGCCTTGGCATCTTATTTAAGACTGACCTAGAACCTGGGTTAGTTCCAGGCCCCTGAGATGTAGCCTTTTATTCTCCCTCTAGATGAATTAGCAAAGTATGATAATATTCAGAACTGGACTTTGTATGTCATCATAAAGAAAATCCAGAGCGACTAAATGAACTGAGAAAAATTAATCATTAGCACCATGGAAGTCAAAAGCACAGAAACAGAAAAATAAACAGGAAAAAATACCTAGTGGTTTTATCTTACTGTGCCAAATCACAAGTATATTCATTATATGCACTGCTGAAATAGATAAGTCACAGAATTGTGGGGGTTTTTTGTTTGGTATACCTGATTGTGTTACATATGGTGTTTCTATTTTTGGCAACTTGAATAGTCCTGAAAGACAGAGGTAGAAATTTGACAACCGTATTCTGTGTGAATCATAGTTCTCTGTAGAGCTAGATCCCCAGTGTAACCTCACCCAGGCAGACCCATAAAGATCTCAATATGACTGAAAACTGCATAGCTATGCTGGGATCGTGAACAATAGGATAGGAGGAATCTAAAATGAGAAGTGAGAAAAGTATTCCCAACCATTTATAAGCATCTTAGAATCTACCCTAAATGTCATAGCAAGCACAAAATAGCTTTCTGCATTCATTTTAAGCTAATATTCTGCAGGTTGTGTGCGTGTATGTGTTAGTGTGCCAAAATAAACACATAAAAGTGACCTGTGGTTCAATGTCTATGCATAAATCTTAGGGAGACAAGGTCATATCAGCCTTTCTCTTGTTGATTGGCATAGGACTGACTTGCTCTTTTCTGAAGTGATGGGAAAATCTGAAGTAGCAAAAGCTCCATCTGTTTTTGCATGGGAGGTACCCTTGCTCATACAATAACCTCACTCATGGGGCTCATTTCATATCTAAAGTCATCCATTTGAAATGTATTATTTAACATGTCTTTAAGACAGGAGATGCCAAGAAATGATTTCCAACATATATCAACTGGTTTCTTATAGGAGCTGGTATAGAGACCTCAGGAGGATCCCATGTTCTTTCTTTGTGAATTAATCTTGAGATTATCTTAGAATTATCTGAAATCTTGAGAAAAACGTATTGAACCACTTCATAGCATTCTCAGCAGTGTTGGAAAAAACCATAATCAAAAGCAAGAATTGAGTTAAACAAAATTAGGGCTTTTGCAATTGTTGAAGGGCATAATTTTATACATATATAGATAGATGTATACATACATCTATATATACATTCACACATATGTGTGTATGCGTGTATATATATACACATATCTATCTATATCTCTGTAATATATATACATATATATACTTATTTACTTATATTCTCTGTTGAAACTCCTTAACTTTTACTCACCGACTTATCAGTTGAAGTTGTATGTTTTTGTGAGAATATGCATACATTCCCTGCTATCAATGTTTTCAATTCACAACTGTTTCTTCTTCTGGTGTGTGAACCATAAAACGTCTAGGACACATCTGTTGGTCTGACAGTGGGAGCCTAATAGCTCATCGGTGCATGTCCAATTGTATGGGTAAATGAACAAGGTTCGCCACATCTTTTGAACTAATCTGACATTGAAGGAAAGTTCTGCTAGAGGCTCAGTGTGTATTAATGTCCCATTCAATGTTTTCTACTATTTTATATAGGCAAATGATTGTGGAATGCTTACTCTATCTAGAGGAAAGAGTGATGGACAAACACCATGTATGGTGTCATGGTTTTTGGCAGTTCCTGCTCTTCTGAGACATCAGTATGCTGTGAAGCTATTCATCGACGGGCTAGACAGCTGTGCAGAAACAACAAAACAAGAAGAAACAGATTGAGTGCCTCAGGGTGAATGAGATGGGGAATGTTTCAGAATGTGGACTTCCAATGCCATTTCTACAGAAGACCTGTCAACTGAGACAGAATGGAAACATAATGGATAAAACTAAATGAGAGTTATGCACTCTCTTCAAAACTACTGAAATCTAAAGAGAAATTCAATAGAACCCCACAAAACAACCAAACAAATAAACAAAACAGCTAAATTTAAAGTACTGTATAAGGAAGTGGAAAAGTACTGGAGGATGTTAAGTAGTTCACTAATCAGTGTGATTATTTGTTTGCTTTAAAAAACAAAGATAGGGCCGGGCGCTGGTGGCTCATGCCTGCACTCCTAGCTTTTCAGGAGGCTAAGATCTGAGGATCACGGTTCAAAGCCAGCCTGGGCTAGGAAAAGTCCGTGAGACTCTTATCTCCAATAAACCACTAGAAAATGGGAAGTGGCACTGTGGCTCAAGAGGTAGGGCGCTCACCTTGAGCTGAAGAGCTGAGGGACAACACCCTCAAGTTCAAGTTCGAGTTCAAGCCTCACAACAGACCAAAAAAAAAAAAAATATATATATATATATATGGGCTCATATTATCAAAGAAACTGGGAAATACAGGTGCTATCTTTCTGAATGATTACAATAAAAGCAATAGTTACGAGTCCAAAAGAAAGACCTTCCTGGGTAATATAATTCCAAAAGATTTATATACTAATGAAAGATGAAGAAACTATACAATTGAAAGATTTCTAAAGTAAGTTATCTAAGACAAAAATCTAAGGAGGATTTTCACTCAGGAAAATGCATCAGAAATGTTAAAGCACTCAAGGTCAGCCCCTAACAATTTGAAATAAGCTGCTCACCCACCAGACTTCACTGAAAATGTTCTATTGCTGAAGTCTGAGAGTCTTACATTCATCAAATTTTCATATGAATCCATGATGCTATTAGTATTTTTAAGTCCATGAAAAATAACCTATTTTTTAGGAAAAGTATTCATCTAAGTCAAAATATAAGAACTGTTTTTGTTTTTGTGAAACAATTTTATACAAGTAACAATTTTTGGAATATTCTTCAAGTTATGATAAAATGAAGATGCTTTGGTCAAAAAATTTTAAACTCACAAAATAAATTTTCAAAGAATGAATATCTGTTTCTTGAGGATTTGGCAATACAATGCAAACCTGCACCAAAGAATAGTTTTGCAAGGTACCATGTTTACGCCTATAATCCTAGCTACTCAGAAGGCTGAGATCTAAGGATCATGGTTCAAAGCCAGCCTGGGCAGACTAAACCAAAAGTCTCTTAGCTCCAATTAACTAGCAAAAGGCCATTAAGTGGAGGTGTGACTCATGTGGTAGAGGGAAAACCCTGATCAGAAAATCTAAGGGTGAGCTCAAGCACCAGTTACAGCACCAAAAGAAAAAAAAATTCTAAGAAATAGCTACACATTCCATTGCTTAACCTAAACCTCATTTTGTGTACTGAGTAAAATCACAAATTTAAGATTTATTTCCATTGAAACCTCCAAAAACATTGCCACATGGCCAATGTCAATCACTGAAATCTTGTGATAATACATGGTTGTTTGAATGTGGCATTGAGTAGAATATAGGCTGAAAGGCAAATGTCTTTTGTGCTAGAAAAATGAATCTTATGACTTTCTAAGTCACAATGAATCATCATTGAATGTAATAATTCACTACATTGTTTATTTCCCATATTTTTGTTCTTAAGAAAGCTCTTGGCCCATATGGCGAAGGCGTTAGATTCTGGAAACTCACTGAACCAAACCCCAGTACTGGAGGGAAAAAAAAAAGGAAAACCCTTTTTCCAATATCAGTGGCCAACCACATTGTCTGCTTGAGCCAAAAAGAATGAGTATGAAGAAGGGCCTAGACTTTTTTTTTTTTTTGTGAAGAGCAACTAATAAATTCTTTCAGCCACAATGAGGTCAACCATCTTCAATGTTTATCACATTAAAAGAAAAGACCATCGCATCATCCGCACCTCAACACTCCATTCGTTTTCTTCAGAGAGTTAAAGAATGAGTTGGTGATTCCAGGAGGAAAGTTTTTTCTTGCTAATTCCAGGAATTCTGCTTCTCTATGAGGTGTGTGTGTCTCTGTGTGTCAGTAACAGTTTGGAAAAGGTGCCCAGAGGAAATAAAATTAGGAAAATGTCATAAGTGACATTTATTATATTGGGAGCTGAAGGCAAAACAATGAACTGACAGCTTACATAATAGATGTTTGGATGAGCGCATCGCAATGGTGAGTCTACTTTAGCTAGTAAAATTGTGGGAATAAAATTACAACTCAGAAGTTGTATTGGAAATTATGCACTGGCAGCTCACGCCCATAATTCTAGCTACTCAGATGGCTGAGATTTGAGGATCTTGGTTTGAAGGCAACCCTGGCAGAAAATTCCCTGGGAGGCTTACCTCCAACTGACCAGCAAAATGCCAAAAGTGAAGCTGTGGCTCAGACACCAGCTGTGAGTACAAAAACCAAGAGAGTGCATGAAGCCATGAGTTCAAGCCCCAGAACTATCACAAAAAGAAAGGAAGAAAGGAAAGAATGGAAGGAAGGAAGGAAAAAAAAGAAGGGAGGGAAGGAGGGAGGAAAGGAAAGGAAAGGAAAGGAAAGGAAAGGAAAGGAAAGGAAAGGAAAGGAAAGGAAAGGAAAGGAAAGGAAAGGAAAGGAAAGGAAAGGAAAGGAAAGGAAAGGAAAGGAAAGGAAAGGAAAGGAAAGGAAAGGAAAGGAAAGGAAAGGAAAGGAAAGGAAAGGAAGAAAATATGCCTTTGGCCTGGAAATATGGCTCAGTTTTGAGTACTTGTTTTGTAAACACAAGGGTCAAAGTTCAATACAAGCACTGCAAAAAAAATAACTTTGTGCTCATGAACTCATTCAGAAATACTTAGGGAACATTATCTATGTATCTGGACATTGAGACACTGCAAAAAAAATAACTTTGTGCTCATGAACTCATTCAGAAATACTTAGGGAACATTATCTATGTATCTGGACATTGAGACAATAGAAATGACTGGGAATTGCCTCTGAAGAATTCTGTAGAACTAATCTTTAGCAAAGAGGCACACACACTTTTGATCCTACTACCAACTTGTACTGACAAGTACAGAACTTGTCAGCAGAACAGCTCTGGGTTAGTCAGCTTTCCATTGCAAAATCAACTTCAAGGACAAAGATTTTGGAGGGGCCCATGGTTTCTGAGGTTTCAGTCCATGGTGGCTTGGCCTGATTGTGTTTTGGCCTAGGAATCATTATGTCAAAATGGAAGCACATAAGGGCAAAAAAGGCCCATATACTGGTAGCCAGGGAACAATGAGATGAAGCGAAGAAGCCAGATTCCCAACATACCCTTTGAGGGATGACCCCTAGGATCCTCATCTTCAACTAATAGATTCTGCCTACTACAGCCCCCTCGCCCATCCATTTTTATTCGTGGTTGTTTTGAAACTCCCTATGCTGACAGAACTCAGATCTAATCACACAAGAGAAACTTTATCATTCATATGTTATCCCTCCTAGACACATCTGACGGGGGATGTTTGATAGCAAATCATCTTTGCGAGCTATGGAGATCTATCAGCTCTCCACTTTTTATACATAGAATTGTAGTAGCAAGCAGCTTTTATATAACATTTGAATACACAGACGTCTTTGGTTCAGGCTCAAATTTCTTGGGTAACTGAATTCTTTAAAACAACAACAACAACAACAACAATGGTCTTTAGTCAGTACTAAGTAACCCAATGAGAACCAGGTGCCAATAATGATGACCTAAATTTCCTCCTCAATAATTCTCAAGGAAATAATTTATTTCCTTGTCCTCACTCCCCTCTTTCTTTCCACAGAAGATGCCTTGAGGCCAGGAAAAGCAATCTTCTTCCAAGAGAGATCATTTGTAACATCTCTAAGTTTTAATTTTTAATTAGCAAGCCTTGATCATACAAGAGCAGTCTCGTGATGTTTCCACAGATGCACTCAGTGTGCTCTAAGCAAGTTCACCCCATCCAAAATATTCATATAACTCAATCCACCCCTCATACCCATTTTCCAAACAACATTCAGTGTTTCATTTTGTTGTCCCAGTTTGGTATGTTATGTAATTTCATCCTCTTCACCCCTTAGTATTCTTTCCTTTTCCCCTTCCCCCTTCCTTTTTTCTTTTACATCATTGTTTCACTATTGCTAGTAGTATCATTAAAATGATAGTTGTAGGTCTAGATTCCAAAAATCAGTGAAAACATACATTACTTGGCCTTTTGGCCTTGATTTATCTTACTCAACATGTTGATCTCCAGTTCCATCCACTTTTCCTCAAATGACATACTTTCATTATTCTTTCTGTCTGGGTAACATGCTATGAGAGATAAATATACACATATGCATATATTCACATACATGTTCATATATATGTAGTATTTTCTGTATCCAACCAACTATCCAGTGCTCTGCTGACTTTAAAGTATGCTCTTGTGAGTATAGCTGAAATAAACAGGATGTGATTATATTGCTCTTTAATATTAATTTGTAGTCCTTTGAGTGTATACCAAGAGTTATATGGTAGGTCTTAAGGTCTATGGGGGTGGGGGGATTGGTTATTGTTTTGTTTTGTTTGTTTCTACTGGTCCTGGGGCTAGAAACTAAGGCATGGGCACTGTACTTGAGCTTTTGTGCTCAAGGCTAGCTAGCACTCTACCAGTTGAGTCACAGTTTCACTGTAGGCTTTTTGGTGATTAATTAGAGATGAGTCTCACAGACTTTCCTTTCTAGGCTGGCTTTGAACCAATATCCTCAGATCTCAGCCTCTTGGGTAGCATGAGCCTCCAATGCCTGGCTTATTTGTAGTTGTTTATTTTTGTTTGTTTTTGGTTTTTGGTTTTGGGGGTTTTTTTGTTTTTGTTTTTTACTAAAATACATACTGATTTCCATAGACCTATCTTATAACCTTGGGTATGTATCCAAAAAAGAACTTTTAACATAAACTTTTCAAAGCTGACATCCTCTCTTTATTGAGAACCCTTGGCAAGCTTTTCTTAATTGTATACTTTAAGAACCTTTCTAGACAGTCTCTCCTTGCAACAATAAACTAATAGATTTTCCTTTATCCACACAGTTACTCAATATCTCATTCTGATGGAGTCCTTTCCGCAGGATATTTGCAGAAGCACCTGAGTGCTGCCCAATCCATACATACATACAATCTAAACGGCCTGAAGCATTGTGGGTCTTTGACAGCCAGACCTCAGAGTAGCTCATAGACATGTCTTCCCTGTTAAACTATGAATTCATTAGGACCAACATACTCCCAAGAAAGGAGGCATTCTGTGGGATGTATGAAACAGATATTTGGCAAATCCAAGATCCTTGATTTACTTAAATGAAAACCTAGTAAGCAAGTATTTCATTAGGGCACAAGGTAAAATTGTAGGACTTTTTTACTCTCTTTATGTCATATCCCAATATATTTCTTCTTTTTTAATATTTTTATTTCAAAGATGCTGTACAGAGGGGTTACAATTACATGAGTACATTTCCTATTGAGCATTGTTACCCCCTCCTTTGTTTTTGATTATTCTTTATTTCTTCATTTAAAAAGGACACCAGTATTTTTTTCCTAAGTGGAAATTCTTTCTATAAGGATGAGAATTTCCAGGGAGGATGCGAAGAAACAGATATTCTCCTATTTCTATATGGTTAGAGCTTTCAGATAAAAGAAATGTGAAATTTAATGGGAAGATATTGACTAAAAAGAATGTGAAGTTAGTGATTGATATTTAAATTGTCATCTCTTTGGACTTTGCTTACATCTCAAGGGATAGACCACATGGCCCAGGCTTGGTGTTTGATGCCTGTATTTTTCGCTCCTCAGGAGGTAGAGGTAAGAAGACCCTTTCCAAGGCTGTCCCAGGATTAAAGCAAGAGACCTTATCAAAACACAATAACTACAGAAATTTTTTCTGGAGGCGTGGTTCAGGTGTTAGAACACTTGTCTATCAAGCATAAGACTCTGACTTTTAAACTCCATTCTTACCAAAATAAATACTAAATAAGAACAATAAGAGGAAAAAATAGGGGCTGGGAAGTTGGCACAGTGGTAGAGTGCTTGCCTTGCATGCATGAGGCCCTGGGTTCGATTCCTCAGCACCACATAAGAAAAAAGAGAAAAGCCGGAAGTGGTGCTGTGGCTCAAGTGGTAGGGCACTAGCCTTGAGCTGAAGAGCTGAGGGACAAAGTGCTCAGGCCCAGAGTTCAGGCCCCACAACTGGACCAAAAAAAAAAAAGAGGAAAAAATATAAAGAGATTTACAGAGATTCCTTAAGCAAGCAGATGAACAATAAGGGGGAAAATATATGATATTAATAAAAGAAAGTACTGGAGAGTGATCTGTTCAAAGGAAAGGTTTTTGACCAAATAAAGCAAATTAATTTGCCACTTGGTTTAGGTAAGGAGCAAGATATAATAGAACTTATTCAGACAAGACAGCTCAACACCTAGTCACAAACTTTAGAACTTTTAAAATAAGCTAAAGTGATAGATTTGTGCCAGCTTTTAAAACTTTATACAGCATTGATGATTAACAGTACCTCATGGATCAGGAAAACACAAATTTTGATTTTTTTTTCTTGTAGTTTATTCACGTTGAAAGCATATATAGCCATTGGAGCAACAGATTTGTGATGCAAAACTATCTCAGATAGGTAGGACAGAAGTAGAAGACTGTTTATAATTAGATACTTCACACTTGGATTCATAAAAGTAGTGACAAAATAGCCTAAGTGTGTGTGGGAATTGTCACTGTGATCCAACAATATAAAGGAGGGATGCTTTGCTCTGGGACATCATTCTTGAGCTCTCAGTTCCTGAGATCTGGTACCAGACCTCTTAGGCCATAGCAAGGCAGAGACTTCGTAGAAGAAAGGCATAGTGGATTATTCTGTTTACAGAACAGTCTGGGATATCTTCTGGGAGGGTAAGGGGGGCACAGAAATGGGGGAACAGAGGGTGAACAAATTCAACAGTGACACTCACTGAACACTCTGGAAAATGAACTCTTGTGGGTGGGGACGGGAGGGTAAAACTGGAAGAGAGAGCAAGGAAGGGATGGCCCTATCCCAAAAGAAATACACTCTTTACTTAACTTAGGTAACTGTCACCCCGCTGTGCCTTTAAAAAAAATTAAAGAAATAGCTCCAAAGACACACCCCCAAAGACCCTTTTCCTCCTTCCTCCAGCTCAGCCCCACCCACTTAATCTTCTAGCACCTTCCACCAGAGTGACAGCAGTAAGGACCAAAGGTTCAACAGAGAAACTTGCTAGAAACCTACCCTCTTCAGAATGGAAAAGAAGCCTTGGATTTCCAGCATTTTGTTTGTCCTGAAAGCGCACTGTTAGCTGAAACATAGCGCCTTAGGTTTGGGTTCCAAAAGAATCGCTAGATAACTGAGAGATGGATAGGAAAATGTAAGGATGCTGGCCCGTGGTTTCCTCCTTGTAGGTATGCTGTCAAATCAGGAGAGTATTGGTGCTGAGTTTTGATGTTAACTGTGTTGGCATATCTTTTTGAGACAGACACTGAGAACAACAGCCAGGATGTGACAGAATCCAAAGTTGTATGTCGCCTTTGCGAACTAAGGACTTCTAACTTACAATGAAGGTTGGTCAAAGGATAGAAACAGCAGAAAGAAATATTAGATTGACATTAAAAAACTGTGCATATAACTGAATACTCTGACCTAGCCTACTCTCTTCAGACATTTCTCTTTCTCCTTTCCCTCCATAGCTCCACCAGACACTCTGACTCTCTCCAATTTGTCAAGATCTGTGCTGTTCTATAAATGGTTCAACTTTTAACCTGTCTTTGGGTCTTGGCCTAAATATCCCTTCCTCTCAAATACCTCCCCTGAGTACTCAACACAATCCCTTATTATTCTACCATTCTCTTTTAAATTTGTTTATTTTTTATGCAAGGGTGTTGTATAAGAGGGTATAGAGTTACATAAGTCAGGTAATAAGTACATTTCTCTTTAAAGAATGTCATTTCTTCCCTCATTTTCTCCCAGTTTTCCCCTCCTGACCTTTCTCCCTCACAAGTTGTATAGTTCATGTTCAACATAGTGTCTAGTAAGTCCCACTGCTGCATTTGTTCACCCTTTGTCCCTCCATTTCTGTACCCCCCTTAAACTCCCCCAAACAGATAAACTAACATACAAAACAAAAGGTACAGAAATCCAAAATAGTTACAAAAGAGAAAAAAAAAACCAGAAACCAAAAGCAAAATAAAAGAATCCTCTTGTTTCCATTTCTTGGAGTTTATTTCGATAAACATCATTTTATATGGTCATATGCACATAGCTTATACTCACCATGGTAGGAAATGATTAGTTTACCACTTCCTTCAAATTTCTAATTCAAAGACCCTAGGAATATAGCTCACTGGTAAAGCCCTCTCCTACACGTGTGAGCTCCTGAACTGAACCTCACAACACAAAAGCCATGCATATAGACAAGAAATCAAAATTTCATACAGCACAGATTACAAGAGAGCTATAGGAATAACCTTTCAAATGTATTCAAATTATTCTGAAGCCACTTCAATCAATGTTAAAATGTGAAAATGTTGCCTTATTGTCAACCAGATTTGCTCCAGATATAAATGATAGGACCAGAAAGTCAATGGTAATAACACAGAAGCATAATTTGGAGTAATAAAGGGAAAGCATTTTCAATTTGAAAAGAATTCCCTTAGAAAATAGAGTGCCAAGGTCCTGGAAGTACTCAGGCTGAGGCTGGAAAGCCATGAAACTGGAGGAGGATCCCAGCAAGATAACCTCTAGGACCTTCTCCACATATAATCCATTATTTCTGTTAAACAATGCCAGACATGTGGTCAAAAGGTCAGGAATACAGAAACATCCAAATATTATTTTTAAAAGGCTTGTAAAATTTGCAAAGGATAATGGTAGAGTAACTCTGCAAATCACATCTCTGGGAAAATTTAGAGCAATGCAAGAATCAATGGATGCAAAATGAATTTTGCAAGAAAGTCATCAGAGCTTGAGAAATAAAAGCTATCTGGACAAAAAGAAAATTCCAACTTTAGTGTTTCTCAGCCTAACTGCAGATTTATAGGTCAAAACTTTCCAAATCACAAATATGTTGCATTCTTTTACACTGTAGTATTTCACTGTGAATATCACATAAATTAAAGAGATTATGAATTTGTTTATACATGCTTTCATCTGTCCATTTGGAAGTATGAGAGATGGAGAGAAATTTGCAGGTTATAAAATTTAGAATCATTCAGAATCATTTCAACTATTAAATATAATCTAAGTTAAATAGAATTTTCCCACTTTATTTAGCTAAAAGTCACATTAATTTATTATCCTATTGTTTCTCATGATACTCTTTACTTAGATTTTTTTATGTTTCATATCATCATTGGGATGAGAAAACTGATCAGACTTTTTCTGAAAAAGTTTTCAGCCAGTGTTTTATATTTGCCCAGAATAATTACATTCAAAGTCAATCAGCAAATACTGTAATGAGCTTCCACTTAAAGCAGCTTATTAAATTACTGGAAAAAATTCTAAGTCCTGTGGTAAGGGAAATGAAATAGCACAGATGTAATAAAAGCAGAAATTGCCCAGAAATATGAGGAACTGGGAAGCATAAAGGTGATGAAGAAAATTCTCAGGTGGACCTGCGTTTTGAGGAGAAAATTCCCCAGGGTAAGAAGAACAGGGAACTACACAGAAAGGAAAAAGCCCACAAGACTATGTGCAGGTTAGATCCAAATATAAGAATATATGAAAATATACACAGAGTCATATGCATATATACACAAACTGATGGAAGTATGATATACTCAGGGGAGGATTCCTTGATGTAACCTATTTGAACAACTACTTTACTGTTTAACAAAATGAATACTCACCATTATCTGAAGCATATATTGTGGATAAGGGGCAAACAAATGAAAAGAGAAAGGGTGAATGAGAAGACTCATAATATTCAATGTACACATATGAAAATGGAATCAGGTAAATTGAGGAGATGGGTGGAGTTGGGAGAGATAGGAAGAATGGTGGAAGGAATAACATTGATCTACATGCATTTTATTCTCAAACTGATGTGTTGAATTGAGACCCACTGTACAAGTAGTCAAAGATAATTTTAAAAACTTAAAGACTTAAGAAGAACTTCAAAAGAAAGAAGGAAGAAATGAAAGTCACAAATTTAGTAAGAACAAAGGGGACCTGAATAGGTAAGATACTAGTGGAGCCCAGTGCTGGTGGTCCAGGCCTGTAATCCTGTAATCCAAGCTACTCTGCTCAGGAGGCTGAGACCTGAGGAGTGAGGTTTAAAACCAGCCTGAGCTGGTTAATTCTGAAAGCAAAAGAGTGAACATTTTTAACCCCCTCAATTTAGTATAAGGACACAGTTTGATCTTTAGAAAATTACTCTTGCTGTAATGGGTTTGAGGGACAAAGACTGGATTCCAGGAGATTATTTGAGAGTCTAATGTGTCATCTTTTGCCGATGGTTCTTAGGAGCTTGCTGATCCTTAGAAGGGTAAGTACGAAGGTTCATAGCATGTGCTTCAATGCAGAATTTCTGAAGCTGTGCTACTGGGTTTGAAGGAGGAAGGAAGTTGAAGAGACCACCAACCTAGTTTCTTAGACAACCAAATAGATGGGGACTCCATTAAAGAGGAAACAGTGAACAAGTGAATATGGAAGTGATAGCTTGCTTTTGAATAATTTGCATTTGAAACAGCTAAGATCTCAAGAAAATGTAAAAATAAAGGCCTAAAGTCCAAGAAAGTTCTGACTGATGATTAACACCTGGCTGGCAGCTGAATGCACAGGAGTTTGCCAGATCTCCTAGAACTGCAGGAAGATTGATGGAGGTAGAGGAGACATTTTCTGCAAAGGAGCTCAAGTATAAGAAGCCAGGAATTGTAAGAGAATTTAAGGAAAGAGAGTCTCAGAAGGATAGTGATTGACAAGTTGGGATGAGTGGCTTATTGGACCTAAGCTAGTTTGCTAGGGTTAACTCTACAGAATATCAGAGACTGGGCAGATTAAACCACACTTATTTTTTCCTCTACACCCTGAAGTGGAAAGTCCTAGAAGAAGGTAAAGCAGCCTGGTACCTCTCTACCTAGCTATCAGTATGTCTAGAGAAAATATACTGTCTGATTAGCTTTCCCATTTCCTATGTCCCTTATTTTCTTTCTCCTTTTTATTATGTATTGACAACTTATACCTGTCATTATTTATATGAAATAATGTTATGGTTTTGAATGCAATGTCAAAGACCAAATCAAACCATTCAAACCACTCATCTCTCCTTCAAGGATTTGGCAAAAAAAAAATCATTGCAAACTCAGGATCCACCTTCCAGACAGTGCTGGTAGCTCACACCTGTAATCCTAGCTACTCAGGAAGCCAAGACATGAGGATCATGGTTCAAATCCAGCAAGGCATGAAAGTTTGTGAGACTCTTATCTCCTATTAACTATTCAGACAGAAGTGGTACTGTGGCTCAAGTGGTAGAACAAATGCTAATCTTGAACAAAAGAAGCTTAGGCATAGTGCCCCGAGTTCAAGCCCCAGAACCTGCAACAAAAATTTATATATATATATATATATATATATATATATATATATATATATATATATATATATATATATATACACACATTTCCCAATGTTGGCCACTCTGTGAAATCCTGTTTAACTGAGACTTGGTGTCTTTTGGTTATTCCCTATGCCCTATCTGCTCTTCTATGCTATGCTGTTGAGACCAATTGTTTTAGATTCCACATGAAAGGGAGAGCATGCAGGATTTATCTTCCTGTGTTTGGAATTTTTTCACATTCTGTAAATGTCTTTTCATTCTGTCAATGAGTGAGACAAGTTGTCCTTTCCTTTGTAAGGCTAAACGTTATTTCATGGTGTCTCTCCATCACATTCCCTAACTGATTCATCCAGTGGTGGATATGTAGGTTGGTTCTATTATGAGAATATTGCTGCAATGTACAGTAGTGCACAGATATCTCTTTGATACACTTGTTTCACATCTTTCAGATACTTGACTAGAAGTGAGATTATTGGATTATATATTCCATTGTTAACTTCACATTGATTTTCATGACTGTATTGACTTACATTCCCAACAAGGCTTGCTTTGCCCTAAACCTAACTTTGTTATATTTGTCTTTTTCTATAATTGTCCATTTTATCAAGTATTAAGATGGCATCTCATTGTGTTTTTAATTTGTATCACCTTAAAAATGTTGGTGATACTAAGAAAATTTTCACATTGAACCATTTGTGTGTCTTCTTTCGAGGAATATGTACTCAGTTCTTTTACCTCTGACTGATTTTACATTTTTACTAGGATATATTATATGTAGATGGGTATCATTGTGAGTTCCATGCATGCATACAATATCTTCTGATCTATTTCACACCCTATATCTTTCCTTCATTCCCCACTACTTTCTAAAACAATTTCAACAGGTTTCATTGTTTTATTTTCATACAGGCATACAAAGAACTTGGACCATACTAGCCTTCTTTTCCCCATCTCCCCACAAACCTATAAAATATAAAAATTCACTCAGTGTATATTAATTGTACAAAGGGTTTTTACTGTGATATTTCATGCACACATCTATACTCTAATCATTGTTGATTGCTTTCACATTCCCTGTCCTCCCACTCCTCCACTAAACAGCTTTCAGTAAGTTTTCTTATACCATCATCCTATATGTACACCATGCATTTCAAAAATATTCACCATGCATTTCAATGGTATTCACCTTCCATTGTTTTTATCTCTCTCACACATCCCACTTGAAATCTACCAAGTACTCTCACACTTGTAACCATATTGTACCATATTGTAACCATATTGTTGAGGCAGATTTTTTTCTATACAAAACTGTGTAGTATTTTTAGTATGAAATAGTATTTAGTATGAAAGGATGTTGAATTAGGTCAAAGATATTTTTCTTTTACTAATGAGATGATCATACTACTTTGTTCTTGATTCTTTTAATATTGTGTACAGCAGTTTTTGATCTGCAAATATTGAGCCATCCTTGCATGGGATGCATTCCACTTGGAAACAGAGGATGATCCCTTTATTGTATTGTTGAATTTTTATCTATGCTTATCATAGTGGCATTTCTCTTGTGATTTCCTTGGCTAGTGTTAATATCTGAGTAATGATGAACTTTGAAAAGATGAGGTCACAAATATTCTATAATGAATGAGGTTTTTATTTAAAAGTTTGTAGAGAACTGGTATTAGTTCTTCACATGATTGGTGGTATTCATCAGAGAAATGATCAAATCTTCAGCTTTTCTATGACTGAAAACTACTGATATTGACTAATGATGCAATTAATTTTGATTTGTTCAGATTTTCTCTTTCTTTACAATACAGGCTTCATAGGATCTCCATGTCTTCTATGTTATTTAATTTTTGGTGTATAACTATTCATACTAGTCTACTATTTTTACTTCTGTGGCATCAGCAGTAATCTCTCCTATTTTATATTGCTGGGTTTTATTTATTTGAGCCTTCCCCATTCTTTCTGAGCAATCATTTTGGTCAGAAAGAAGTAGCATCAAGATAAATTTATTAATGGAGGAAGGGGGTTAAGGGCAGATTCTTAGTGTAGTAGGGGGTGAAGTTCAGAGGGATGAAGGATGTGAAGTCTCAGGGTATCAGAGAATAGTGGCAAGCCAGCCACATGCAGAGCATAGGCCAGGAAATGGCCTTGTATGTTACAATAATCACACAGTCATTTTCTTATTAAGAAACATGCTCTTTACTAGCCACAGGAAAAATGTTCCTTGCTACTTTTCCCTGTTGGAATGTAGGATACACATTTCATTGGTCTCTATTCCTGGCATCTGGGGTATGGAACTTGGAGAACACAAAGGTCATTAGATTTAGCTAGTCAAAAATAATACTTCAGGAGCCAATTTCAATTGTCAAGTAAGAAAGCATTGGCTTGGGATCTAAAAATATGTGAAATTCATTGAAATGAATTGATTGACATCTTCTAAAATGTTAACTTTATTTGCTGCATGTAGGAAAATGTGTTGCTTTCATCATCTTGAAAATATATTTTAAGGGAAAAGGGTATGGATTAGAAAAGATAGTTTACATTTCAGTTTTTGTCAGTCATGGGGCTTGAGCTCAGGGCCTGGGCACAGTCGTAAGCATTTTGCTCAAGGCTAGCACTCTACCCTTTGAGATATAGCTCTATAGTATTTCACCCCTTATATAACTTGATACACACACACACCACACACACACACACACACACACACACACACACACACACACACACACACACACACCCCTAAGCATAAGATCTCTGAACCATCAAGACAACTTTTAAGAACAGAAACTGTTAGAACCTTAAATTTTGCTAATCTAATCATGGAAAGGGTCCTCCATGTTTCCATTTCCTAGAATGTGTGTTCATGCAAAAGCTCTTCTAGCCACCTGCCAATTGATAAGATAGATTGGGATTCTTTAAGTCTAAAGAAAGTTGTTAGGTATAAAGAAAATGTTGTTTTATCCACACTTTCATCTTGAACTTGTGTGATGTGAGAGTGTGTCCTTTGAAAAGACGATGGGAAAACCATGTCAGGTCTAGGGTAGAGAGCTGTGTTCACCTCACTTAGACTGCTAGTATCCAGATTCCCTTCCCTGTTATAGAGCCTCAGCTACTGTAGGTCTTCCAGAATCCCTAGATTCGGAAGCGTCTATTCTTTCTCTTACTGTCCATGATTTCTACAAAAATACTGAAGTCCTGATGTGAAAATTCTTATCAGATAGATTTTGGACAAGGAAGATAAAATCCCTTTGACCTCTTGGAGCATTTGGATGAAGGTCACAATCTGTTAAATGGTGTAGAGGAGGCTTGGTATAGACCAGCCCAGAGCAAAAGCAATTTGATATTGCCTGGTGTGGGTTTCAGATTTCAGTTCTCTGAACTTCATATGAATTCTGAGCATAACCATGGGGATATAAATATATGTATTATGTATGTACAGGTATGGATGGAATGGATGCTTAAAGTTTATATTGTATGCTATACATCATATACCATATTACTATATAGCATATATGTGTATCATTTGAGAACTAAGAAATTCTGATTGAGATGCATATCCAGTGATTCTCATCACATTAGAATGAGCAGTGCTATTTTCAAGCTCTTGGGTATTATTAACATCAAGTTGAGTCTAAGAACCATTTGGCAATTCATCTCTTGGCCCCACAGCAGCTCTGCTTCTTAGATTTTGACCTTTGTCATAATGATGTCTGAGATTGAGTTCCTGCTTTGCCACCCACTGACTAGATTTATTCTTTCTCATTTCTAAGGTTAGGACTACTTCTTTCTATAAAAATGAACAATAACATCAAGGCTGCAATTTAGAAGTTGTTAAATAGGGGCTTGGAACAGAGTCGTCTCAAATAAGTAAGCTGTTGCATCTGTATCTGCTGCCATGTCACTTTTCTGAATACTAACTATGCTGTTATATACTATCCTCCAGAAAAGAGAGAGCTCATCATGACTGTTGGCTGCTTGCATTGTCTTCATCATCAAGGTCGAATACTTTCTTCATGCTTACAATGCTTATTGAAATGTAAGCCAGGTAGTTCATAGTAGACTGAAATCTCTTTTGTTTTGTGGGGTTGGGTCTGGGGCTTGAACTCACCAACTTGTGTGTGTCAGGCAGGTGCCCTACCACTTGTGCCACACCTTCAACTTGATCCACACTTTCAAGCCCTTTTTTGTCTTTAATTTCTTTTTTAAGACAAGTATGACACATACTTATTAAGTATACAAACATGATATTTCTTTTTTAATTTAAATTTTACTTAGTAAGGTAATGAATAAATTTCTTTTTGAACAGTGTTACCCCCTCCCTCATTTTCTCCCACTTCCCCCACCCCTGAATTCCTTATCCTCCAAGTTGTAACGTTCATTTCCAACATAGTGTCTAGTGAGTATCACTGTTGCAGTGGTTCACTCTTTGTCCCACCATTTCTGTGATTCCCTTTCCCTTCCCAAATCAGATAAACTTATATACAAGGGGTATAGAAATTAAAAAAAACAGTGACAACAGGGAATAAACCAAAAGAAAGAATAAAGAAAGGAAAAAGAAATAACTGCAAACAGTACAATAAAAAAAAATCTTGTTTCCATTTATTTAGATCATTTCGATTAGCCATTTTATATGGTCATATTGAGCTATTGTGATCTCGGCTAATAATATCCTGGACGTATTCTAGTTATTACTAATGAGGGAAACCTTGCAGTCTATGTTTCTTTGGCTTTGGTTTATCTCACTTTATATACTTTATTCCAAGTCATCCCATTTCCTTACAAATGGCGCAATGCCATTCTTGTTGATGGATGCACAGATTCCATTGACAAACACTATATATCCACAGGGTATTTTGTGACCACAGATGGGGTTAAGCAGTCAGTGCTCACCTGTGGCAGGGAAGAGAAGCTTAGTGTAGTCACAGTCCAAAGCTAAAGAAAGCAAACTTCCTTTTCCCCACCTCCAGTCCTCCATGCCATACAAAGAATGTGTTACAACTGATCTCTTTACACCTAAGACTTAAAATTTTCAGTGCTCCAGAAAATGAAAATAACATAATACAGTTATTTCATGATGATGCTCTCTATTATAACTGGAAGGTATCCAGGGTTGTTTTAACCTTTGTTTTTTTTTTTCAAACAGGAAAGGAGCTTGCCTAAATCTTCAATGTGTCTTATAGATTAAAATCTACAGGGTCCACATCTAATGGTCAATGTTTCAACAATAGCTAAGCTAATTCTTTTCATAGGGTGATGTACTCAAGCCAAAAATAAATGTGAATCCAAATTTAGTTATAAACACATCAACCCAAAGTAAGATTAGGTCTTGCTTTGTTGACTCTCATTCATCAGGATAAAAGGTTTAGATTGACAGCTCCCATCCTACTGTATTGTGATAGGTTTCTTATTAATTTTGCTCCTTTTTATTGTGGTGATTCCATGTGCTCTGTAACTCCCTATTTTCAGGAGAACTTCTCACATAGATTCCCAATAAATACCTGACACAGGGCAGCATAAATTCGTAAATAACTACTCGAGAGGGTTCTGAAGAGTTCTTCCTTTTCTATCAAATCTTTCCTGAGCTTTACAGTCACAAAGCTTTGTAAAGCTTTACAGCTTTACAAAGTAGATGCTTTCCACTTTCCAGGTGATTCTTCTTGCTTCTCAGGAGTCATGCCTAGCCATGCACTGAGCTTTCTTCTCATTGCTACACACATGTGCACATTCATGCATCGGAACACATGTGAAAGTATGTCGCTCCCAAATTAGATTCTAATTTGCCCTACGGAAGGTACCAAAAGCTTTTCTCTGATTACAATATCCATGCTACTACTTAGCCAAGGCCTGGACCCGTGCTCCATGAAGATTGGTATATGTTTATGATTGCTTTATTTGCAAGCTGTAAAGGGGAAATATCACAGGATTATCCTTTTCCTATTCCAATTCAGTTTTGTGCTGGAAGGAAGGCTAATAGAACTTCGTTAGGGAATTCTTGTAACAGGTTCAACTGCCCCATGGGCCAGTAAGAGACCTGGGGGCTGCATGGAGAAAAAGAGTGCACAGCCGACCCTAAGTCCATCCAGTTCTCTGCAGCAAGGGAGTAAACAGGGTCTTAATGTATTCTGCAGATGACACTAAAATGGGAACTACTGTTGGAATCATAAAATGGTCTCTAGCGGGGAAAATAAAAGAAGATTCAACTTGGAAAAATAAAAGAACACATCTATGAGAAAAATAACTCAAAATACAGACTCAGCAGGGTGACCAAACTTAAACTGCAGCCCCTCCAGTAAGCCATCTCCCACAGTCCTGAGTCTAGGATAGTTTTGCACAGGACTCACACCCTTTTTTCCCATCACCCTTAAATACTCAACATTTTGTGCGGATCTGATCACATGTGAGCCTGACATTCAGGGTTGGGAATATAAGATCTATTTTGACCTACTCAAACAAATGTGACTGAAGTTCGGATGTTGTAAACGACAATGTAATGACACAGGAAAATTTTTTAAAGTATTTATTCCTAATTGAAGAAACAATATAATCAGGAAAAAAATATGGGAAAACACACTTTGGAAGATAAAAGTTGAATAGTAACACCTCAGCACACCATCACACACATTCATTTTATGGCCACAGCACAAAAGGTCTTTATTTGAGCGAAAGACATAGAAAGTTCTTCAGCGATTCTGAATGTATGGCCCTCATGCCTAGAGTAGGTTTTACTTGCAGCAATTCCACTGGCCCTTTCATGGTTTAATGTTCCCAAATGTTAGCTTCTCAATTCTTTCTCCAATTCTCCATTTCTGGTATCCTTGAGATATGTTGGTTTCACCCATCATTAAAACCTTCTGTCATAAAATCGCTTTAATCTTCACAAATAATCCCCCAAATTCCATCAGAGCTTTCGTCTACATGTATGCTGTCATTTCCATGCTCATCTGTCATAGTTCTACCTGCCGTAGAACTCAATCAACTGAGACTAAAAAGGAATATAAGAACTAATTTGATTTGGAATCTCACAAATGTCCAGATTAGCATGAAAACCAGACAGAAAGGAAAAACAGACTAAATGCATGATGATTTTCATCATTATACTGTTGCTCAATTTTCATTTGCTCCACCCTGCTTTTTTTTCAGGCCAAGGATATAAAGTGGCAATTGTTTTCTAAGAAAAAGCATTTGTCATCATTAGTGAGAAATAACCTCCATGTCTCTAGGTGTGAGTGAATTTCAGGCCAAATGATAACAGCTCACAGTTGAACTCTTCCAACTTGGAAAAAAATTATATTAAGTGAAGTAAGCCAGCCCCAAAGAAACAGATCCGATTTCCCTTATTTGCAATAAATAGTATATGTCTAGGAAAAGCATAAAAGCTCAAAAGCTATATAATAAATATTGGGAATTGGAATATTTGGAATTTACTTGCCAATTAAAAGACACTTCTGACCAAGAGGAAGTATAAAAGAGAAGATAAACTGAAACAACTAAAAATGAACAAAATATGTGAGAAAAGCCTGATAGATACTGTCCATTGTACAGTACTTCAGCCTGGTATAGTACAGGCCTCAAATACTAGCACTCAGGAGCCTGACAGGAGGATCACAAGTCTGACAAGTTTGCTGCCAGCCTGAGTACCATTGCAAATTCAAGGTAGCTTGAGCTACCAAAGGAAAGGAAAGGAAGGGAAAAGAAAAAGGGAAAGGGAAAGCAATGTGGACAGAAGGGAACCTTACTACATTGTTGGTGGGAGTGTAAACTTGTTCAACCACTTTGGAAAGCAATATAGAGGTTCCTCAAAAGACTCCACATGACCCAGCAATCCCACTTTTGGGCATTTACCCAAATGATCACAAACAAGACCACACTAAATCTACCAGCACACTTATGTTTATTGCAGCATTATTTACCATAGATAAGATATGGAACCAACCCAGTAGATGAATGGATCAAAAAATGTGATATATATATATATATATATATATATATATATATATATATATACACATATATACACACACACACACACACACACACACACACACGCAATGGAATTCTATGCCTCCATAAGAAAGAATGACATTGCCCCATTTGTTAGGAAATGGGAAGACTTGGAAAAAATTGTATTAAGTGAAGTAAGCCAGGCCCAAAGAAACATAGGACCCATGGTTTCCCTTATTTGCAATAACCAGTGTATGTCTGAGTCAAGCAGAAAAGGTCAGATAAGTTGATGTTAGGGAAATGAACCCCAAGATAAGTATTCAAATCTTTTTTTCTTTCATGCGATTGTTTGTAACATATTTATAAGATGATTTCTTTGTTGCTTTGTATGTCCCTCCCCCATGGTATAACCCCTGCTTTCACTGTATTTGATGTTGGTATAATTTGTGGAGGGGAAGGGAAAAAACAAATCATTTAAATAGGGATACAGGTGGACCCATTGCAACAATGAGATGTACAAAAAACGAACTTTACAACTTTGGTGGGGGTGGGGAGGATCAGGTGGGGGTGTGGGGGTTGTGGGAAGGGATAGGAAGGGGAAACAAAGGAGGAGGCAACAATGCTTGATAAGAATGTACTCATTATCTTGCCCATGTAATTGTAACCCCTCTGTACGGTATTTTCACAATAAAAAGAAGAAAAAAAAGGAAAAGGAAAAGGAAAAGAAAGGAAAAGAGGAGAGGAGAGGAGAGGAGAGGAAAGGAAAGGAAAGAAAAGGAAAAGAAAGGAAAGGAAAGGAGAGAAGAAGAGAGGAGAGGAGAGGATAAGAGAGGAGAGGAGAGGATAAGAGAGGAGAGGAGAGGAGAGAAGAGAAGAGAAGAGAAGAGAAGAGAAGAGAAGAGAAGAGAAGAGAAGAGAAGAGAAGAGGAAATGGGGGAGAACAAAAAAGGGAGGGGAGGGGAAGGGAAAGGAGGAAGCTAGCTGGGCTCCAGTGGCTCACACCTGTAATCCTACCTACTGGAGAGGCTGAGATCTGAGAATGGTAGTTCAAAGCCATCCCAGGCATGAAAATCCCTGACCCTCTTTATCTCCAATTAACCAGTGAAAAGCCCAGAAAACAAGTAAAGCCTGCAATCACCTATGCACAATAATTTAGGAGCCTTTTCAGAGTGAGAAAATAGTGAGACACTAGCAATTGTTTAAGATGGGGAGAACAGAAAATCCCGAGACCTCGCCAAAGAAGACAGGCGAACGCTTAAAGGACAGGAGAGGGTGAAAGCGAACTTTGTCTTTTTCCAGCCTAGGTGACACATTCACTTGAGACAGACACTGTTACGCTGACCATAAGATGGCAAATGCCAGGCATGAGTGAAATTCTGTAAGAGGAGAAGAGGTTTGGGGGCTGGCATGAATGTGGGTCTGAGTGTACCCCTTGAACTAAGCTTGTGGGCAACCATCATCTGTGACATCAGTCGGACCTCCGGCCTTTTCTCTTTTGTATATTTCCTTATAAATTCCTTTTAATGTATTCCTTTTATGTATTTCTCTTTCATGCCAGAAACATAAAAGCTTGGAGCGGTAAAAGAAGTGGCATTGGCACTCAGGTTAGGTATAAATTATTCTCCTTCATTTCCCAAACTTGATTGCTTTTCCTTTTCTCCAACTTTATGTGTGTATATGTATGCTCATACGTACATACACATGTGTGAATAAACAAATGAATGATCAGAACTTCACAGTTCTGAACTACAAAAGCAAATATGGAGAAATGTAAATGAAAATGTGCTAAGTTGCTGGGGGCAGCCGCTCCGGCCTTTAAGTCCTAGCTATTCAAGAGACTAAGTTTCAAGGCTAATGTTTGGAAACCAGCATGGGCATAAAAGTCTATGAGACTTCATTTGCAATTAACCACTATGATGGCAGATTGGAAGGATGGTTCAAGTGGCAGAGCACTAGCCAGGAGGGAAAAGACCCTGCTCAGGTACACACACACACACACACACACACACACACACACACAAACACACAAAACATCTTAAATTATTGACGTGGTTAAGAGATAATAGAGAAGTAAATTATATTTATTGAAGGTCTATTATGTGTATTGTTATCATTATTGTAATAATTATTTTAATTATTATCATTTATTAATTGTTAATTACTTATTAATTTAAAGAAATAATTGTTATTGTTACTATTAATGTACTATACTTTCTACTACCAGTTATGGTGCAGCACTTTTCTTCCAAGAATAATTCTGTCGCAAAAGACATTAAGAAGAATTTTCAGGGAAATTGACTCAGTTAAAATAGTAGGAGAAAAACAAAGGCAGGGGTAACAGTGTTCGACAAGCTATGTACTCATTACCTTACTCATGTAACTGTAACTTCTCTGTAAAGCATCTTTACATAGGTTTTTCTCATTACACTTAGAAATTCTTCAAAAGCTAATGGCTAGTGATAATTGTTTCAGGTTGATTGGTCAGTGTGCTTATGTTATTTTTCTTAGCAATTATTAATTCTACAAATAAAGGGCTCATCATGACATTCCCATACACACCGATAGCACACCTTGCTTCTCTTCACCCTCTATTACTTTCAGATCTTCCTCTTCCTAGTCGTACCATATTCTAGGTTCATGACCACTAGATTCCACACCCAAGCAAAACCATGTAACACTTGACTTTGTGAGACTGGCTTATTTCACTTAACATTATGGGAATGAAAATTATTCCAGCCATTATGAAATTATTATGGAGCTTCTGAAAACAAAACAAAACAAAACAAAGCCCCCACCATAATATAGTCATATTACTTCATGGGTGTTTACTCCAAAAAAATCAGTCAGCTTACTATAGAGATACCTTATAACTTGCACTGTTATGAATAATTTCCCTGAGTTTCTATTTATTCTTTTTTTTTTTTTTTTTTTGCTGGTCCTGGGACTTGAACTCAGGGTCTGAGCGTTGTCTCTGAGCCTCTTTGTGCTCAAGGGTAGTATTCTACCATTGAGCCACAGAACCTCTTCTGGCTTTTTCTGAGTGGTTTATTAGACATGAGAATCCATGGACATTTCTAACTGGCCTGGCTTTGAGCCACAATCCTCAGCTTCCTGAGTAGCTAGGATTACAGGCCAGTAGTGCCTGACCTATTTACTCTTATTTTAAAAATAAGCAAACTATATAGAAAGCAGCTATAATAGCTAAATTTTTATAATCATGATGTTGAATGATGTTATACATGGACCATAGAATACAACAAATGGACTGCAAATTGCAGTTCTGCAGACAGATAGAAGTCAGCTAGTCTAAACTTAATACACAGTCCTCAGCTATCAATACTTTTCACAAATCTGAACTGAGAGAGAGAGAGAGAGAGAGAGAGGAGATTCAGTATTTTTTTTGTCAGTCATGGGGCTTGAACTCTGGGCCTAGGCACTGTCCCTCAGCTCTTCAGCTCAAGACTAGTGCTCTACCACTTGAGCCACAGCGCCACTTCTAGTTTTCTGAGTGGTTTATTGAAGATAAGAGTCTCACAGACTTTTCCTGCCTGGGCTGGCTTTGAACCATGATCCTCATATCTCAGCCTTCTGAGTAAGTAGGATTGCAGGCGTGAGCCACCGGCTCCCAGCTGAGATTCGATAATAGTAAAACATTAGAGGTTTCTCAAACACATCTAAGGAAAACCATAAAACAAATTCTACACTAGGATTTAACTGAGAACCTGGCTATGAACCCATCTTCTTGGGAGGTAGAGACAGGGTGATCCCAAATTGATTATAAATCCCCAAATTAATCAGTTAATTCGTTAAGGAAAACGAAAGGTCTGAAACATGGCTCAAGTGCAGACTGCTTGCCTAACCATTTGATGCTCAGCAGTGTAAGGAAACTAAAAGAAGAGAGAGAGAAAAGAAAGTTAAGTGACATCGCTTATAAGGATAGCATAAAGAACAGCTTTTATGAAGTAGCACTGAAGACATAAACCTATGTCCATAAATCAAAGGTTATCCATGTTTGACTGTCAAGAACGATAAATATCACTGGGCTTTTGGATTATGACTGTGTGGCATTTATATTCATAGGAGTTCACCTGAGGTTGTAAAAGTGGAAAAAAGTCAATGCCTCATGCCATAGAAGAAAAATAAGGATTCAAACGGACAACTGCAAAGCTAATAGAGAGGTTTGCTCTCCAGTTGGTCTGTGCATTGTGGGCTCTGCTTCACACAGTGCAGCAACATCTCCTGGGAACAATAAAGGAGTTGATTTAGAGTCTATGCACTCTCCTCCCTGTTACACATGGCCAATTGCTCCTTCCAGATCATTCTGTGACATCTGGTCTCCACAGCAGTGATCGGTATAATTGGGACAAAAGTGGGGGAAAGGAAGAAGAATTAAACAGAGACATTATTTGTGCTTTTCAAGGTTCAGGTCTGGAAGCTCAGTATGCACATTTTTTTTTGTTTTGAAAACATAATGTTGATGGTTTTATTAAAGGAAGTGTTGGAAGACTTAATGTATATTTGTGTGACATTTTGATTATCTCTGTAAAAAGATACATTTAATACTTCAGGGATTACTAGAATAAAGACTCAAGGAAGAATCTCTCTATGAAATACAAATAAAGGCTAAACTCTGCAAAGTGTAATATTATATCCCCTAAAACAGGCCTCTATCTGCCATACTCATCTCTTTCTCCTTCTGGTATTCCAAGCCTGTGAATATACTTAAATTCAGTTTATCGACAAACAAAGATCCACTAACATTACAAAGCTCTCATTGCCAATAAATTGACCAACTATTTTGTACATAATTAACATTTGTTAAGCTCTGGTACAAGAAGGAAAGCCAAGAGAGAGAGAGAGAGAGACAGAGACAGAGACAGAGACAGAGAGACAGACAGAGAGAGACAGAGAGAAATGGATATAGATTAGAGAGAGAGAGAGAGAGAGAGAGAGAGAGCGCCCCATGCAGTCTTTAGTCATGAAATGACATATATTGACTTACAAAATTTAGTAAATCAGGCCATTGGATAAGAAACTCTTTTTTTTTTTTTTGGTTCTAGTCGTGGGGCCTGAACTCTGGGCCTGGGCGCTGTCCCTCAGCTCTTCAGCTCAAGGCTAGTGCTCTACAACTTGAGCCACAGCGCCACTTCCGGCTTTTTTCTTTTTGCTTATGTGGTGCTAAGGAATCAAACCCAGGGCCTCATGCATGCAAGGAAGTGCTCTACCACTGAGCCATCTTCCCAGCCCCTGGATAAGAAACTCTTAATTGCACTTTTACTCACCTAGTCATTTAATTTTCTATGAAATTTCATTTCTTTTTTTCTTTGTCAGTCATGGGTCCTGGGCACTGTCCCTCAGCTCTTCAACTCAAGACTAGTGCACTACCACTTGAGCCACAGTGCCACCACTTCTGGCTTTTTCTGCTTATGTGGTGCTCAGGAATTGAATCAGGGCCTCGTGCATTCAAGGCACTCTACCACTGAGCCATCTTCCCAGCCCCTGAAATTCCATTTCTTAATATTAACGGTTTTGGCAATTTATTGTATGGCTAAAGTAGAGTAACTTGCCTTCCATCATGGCCTGCAAGACTTCTTCCTATAGTACTGGAAGTGCAAGTACATTTTCCTGACTTCCTATGAGGCTTAAGGCATAGAGAGATTGTAAAGTGCAACAACCTGTTTATTTTCAAGGGCTGCTATACCAACTAGATGGTTTAGACCACAGAATCCTGTGGTCTCCCAGTTCTGGAGGTTTGAAGTCAAAGATCAGGGTCCAGCAGACCTGATTTCTTCTGAGAGGAAACACCTCCAGCTTAGATTAAACCAAAACAACTTGGGTGGTCTAAATAACTCCTTCGAGAACACAAAACTTGTCCAGAAGTTGATAAAACTCAAGAAACACATCTGATGTCAGTGATGACAAGATTTTGAGAATAGTGGGAAAACACTTCTACTTTTCTCTAAAGTTCTTCTTGGTTGAGAAAATGAGGCAACATTAATGTTTTTCAGATTAAATATTACATAAGTACATTTTCCAAACATAACCAGCAAAAACTTAGACAAATAAACCCCCACTCTTCCCCAAAGCTGAAAATCTTCCTTCTGTTTCAAAGTGAATTACAAAACAACCCCAAATCTAACATTACTCATCCAGATGATAAATCAAATGATGTAATCTGTCCTTTCAAAGGGGCTCTGATATTGAAAAGATAAGCTGTTTTAAACAAAGCAGACCTAGCAGCTCTCGTGAACATTACTCTATTCTCCAGTTGTCCCTCGTTCTTCCCTACTTTCCTGTTTTTGTATATTGGGTGTGATTTTGTAGCCAGACCAAAAAAGTATACCATACTAGGCATCAGAAGTGCATGCATCTGTCACCAGAGCATAACCTAATCTGCCCTAACTAATACAGAAATACCAAGTTTCACATTTTCTTTATATATGTATTGGTCACTTTTGAACCGCTTAAAGATGTTTCAAAGAATTTCACCATTCTAGACACCCATGGAAGCCCAACATACAGGTGATTTCTAAGAAAAAGCATAGCACAAAAACGAACAGATCCACCTGCATAGTAGAAAATCTATTCTTCAGCACAGTTCTAAATGTATGGGACAGATGGAGAGACAAATTGCCATCCAAAAGTTGCCAGCTTCGACATTCCTAGGACAATAAAAGCTTCCAAAATGGCAGAACTCCACAAACTTTTAAAATCTGGAGGACTAATTCACTTCATCGCTTTCATCAAAGTGTAAGGAATAGCACAATGTTGCTGGTATAAAACTAATGGAGAAAACATACTCCCCTAGTGCATTTGTGCAAATTAGGCATTCTGGTTTAACTTCAGCATTTTGTACAGCCCATCCAGTCTTTTTAGGTTAACCATTAACTAACTGTTCAAAGTCGACAAGCCTAAGTTATATAATTGTCGACAGACACGATGACATGTCAGATGTGTCTGGAAAGAATACATTTGTATATTTAGGGAAGCATTTGAAATAATCTATCAGTCAGCATGCAGGTTCTGCTGGCTAACTACCTTTGACTGACGTCCAGATTCTCTGTATCAAAGAAATGTGACTTTCACCAAGAGCTGATGGCTCATAGTTGTCATCCAAGCTACTTCAGAGGCTGAGGCCTGAAGATCAAAGCCAGCCAGTCAGGAAAGACTATGAGACCCTTATCTCCAATTAACCACCAAAAACCTGGAAGTGGTGTGGCTCAAGTAGTAGAGTGCCAGCCTTGAGTGCAAAAGCTAAGGGAACAGCCACCAAGCCTGAGTTCATGCCCAGTATACAGCACACACACACACACACACACACACACACACACACACACACACACGCGCACACACACACACACACACACACACACACACACACACAATATGACTTTAGACAAATTCATCAAATTTACACCTATTTTAATTAGTTTTGTTATTGTGAGGAATGTACATAAGTAAGTTAGACAAAATGCAAGTTGAAATCAAGTTGGAATCTTAAATCTTTAAGCCTAAATTAAAGATAGGGAACAGCTTATGCTACTAAACTTGACAAACTGATTCAAAACTTTGTTCCATAACTTTCTCATAAATTTTTGGTTGCCAATTCCTTAGCTCTTTACTGGGATAAATAATACAACGTAACTTAGGAAAATGCAAGAAATAATTGTGAACACAATTACAAAGTTTCATTTTTTCCCCCAAATTATAACTTCTGAGAGTGAGAAATGATTTGGCCATTCCTATTTAGAAAAAAAAATTATTAAATCTAGGTAAAAAGGTTTATTTGATGTGCATGCTGTAACAACCAAAGATAATTGCAATGTAGCTTGTGGTAATAGAGGAAGCCAGTATTCCAAAGAGCAATCTTCAGACATCCTACAGAAAATTATTACATGCTGCAAAAAAAAAAAAAAAAAAAAAAAAACAACAACAACATTAAAGCCACTCATGGCTTGCAATTGTCATCCTAACTACTCAGGTGGCTGAGAACTAAGGATTGAGGTTCAAAGCCAGCCCAGCAGACAAATCCATGATATTCTTATCTTTGGGGTGGCAGAAGTAGAGGTATGGCTAAAGGAGTAGAGTACTAACCATGATTGCAAACGCTAAGAGGCAGCTACAAAGCCCAGGAGTTAAAGCCCTGCTACCAGCAGAAAAAGCAACCACATAACTAAAATAAGTTCAAAGAAATGCTAAAAATCAAACGAAAAGAAAGTCAACACTTCATTTCTAAAAGTTCCAATAGTATGCACGGCTAGAAATTGAATGTGGTGGAATTTATCCACAATGACCACGATGTTGAATATATCATATGAAAGATTTGAAGCAAAATTTTAAAAAACACCTTTGCATTATTTACCACTTCTGATAGCTACAGAATGGTGTTCAGCTAATATAGACAGTTGTAATAAGCTGTATTTTAGTTGGAGCAAGAATTTTAAATAAAAAGACCAGACTAGAGGTGGAAACACAGAGAAGGATCAACTATAACATACCTTTCTATGAATTTTCCTTTGCACAGGCCAAGACACCATTCGGAGAGAATCAGCCAGGAAATCACCGTTCTACTTTGCTGTTACTCTTTTTTAATGGAGAAAGGCATTCTCAGTCTCCATGAAACTCTCTACAGACCTCTTGTGCGCTTCCATTTAAGAGCTCAGCGGGGCGCCAATAGCTCACACCTGTAATCTTAGCCACTCAGAAGGCTGAGGAGTGAGGCTGGAGGTTCCAAGGCAGCCAGGGCAGGAGACTCCCTGAGACTCCTCTCCAATTAACCAGCAAACAGCTGGAAGTGGAGCAGTGGCTCAAGTGATAGAGCATCAGCCTTGAATGAACAAGCCAAGATGAGTGCGGAGTTCAAGCCCCACTGACAGCACTAATGAGAGAGTAAGAGAGAGAGTGCTCATCAACTTTGACCTTTTCCATAAACTCAGCTTTACCCCTCCCTAAGAGCCTAGGCCTGTCCCAGGAAGGAAGAAAGAAGCAATACCAAGGTAGAATGACCCTGGAACCATAATGACCGCCACAATGATGCTCCTCCAAGCATGCCAAATCCAACTTTAGTTTGCATGTACTGTGACAAATAATGGATTTCCACTTCACTCCCTTTTCCATACTCACTTGCAGGAACCCACATGCTCTGGGAAATAATGGGATTTTTCTAGAAGTCTGTAATTGCAGGTCCAGGGATTTTAGAGGAAGGCTTGTGGCCTGTAAACTTGCTCCTGCTTAAGTGGAGGCCATGGCCTACGTAGAGACTAAATTCCCCTCTGACTTCCTGCTTCCATAGCCTCCACTTAGGAACAGATCTACCTCACCTGGGACTGACTGAACCGGTCTCCCCAATCTCATCTCTAATAGCAGGAGTCACAGAGGAATCACACTCCACCTCTCGACCCTGTCTGAATCACAGCCTGGCCAACACTGGAACTAATCTCTTCCATAGTTGGTGTTTTGTTAGTTCTTTTTTCTTTGTTTTTTTTGGGGGGGTGGGAGGGGGTGAGGAGGGTGTTTGTCCTGGGTGCTGTCCCTGAGCTGTTATTCATATTTATTTTATTTTATTTTATTTTTTTTGCTGAAGGCCAGCACTCTACCACTTGAGCCACAGCTCCACTTCCGGCTTTTTGGGGTGGTTTATTGGAGATCAGAGTCTCACAGACTTTCCAGCTCAATCTGACTTTCCATTGTGAGCTTCAGCTCTCAGCCTCCTGAGTAGCGAATATTACAGGCGTGAGACACCAGCACCTGTCTCTTTTAGGTTTTTAAAAGCTCTATTACCTGGAGAAGCAGTAGATCCTGAGGACAATTCTTGTCCTTTGCACACTACCTTTGTTGTTTGAGGCTCTATCCCTCCCATCTTAAATTCCTTCTGCTGGAATACCTGTAAAACATAGTCCAGCTTTACAAATTTTCCTCCCACTGTTTATAGAATGTTTTCCTTTGCTTTGTCCCAGTACTGAGGCTTGAATTCAGGGGCTAGGTTCTCGCTTAGCTTTTTCACTCAAGATTAGTGCGCTATCACTTGAGCTACAGCTCCACTTCTGGATTTTTAATTTTTATTTTCCTGGTTAATTGGAGATAAGAGACTCATGTCTCTCTCTCTCTCTTTTTTTTTTTTTTTGGTTGGTCCTGGGTGGGGCCTGAACTCTGGGCCCCCGGCACTGTCCCTCAGCTCTTCAACTCAAGGTTAGTGTTCTACCACTTGAGCCACAGTGCCACTTCTGGCTTTTTCTGCTTATATGGTGCTGAGGAATGGAACCTAGGGCCTCATGCATGCAAGGCAAGAGCACTCTAAGACTGAGCCACCTTCCCAGCCCCAACTCATGTCTCTTATCTGTCTTCAAACTGTGAGCCTCAGTTCACAACCTCCTGAGCAGCTGAAATTACAGACATGAGCCATTGGCACCTGCCTGTGTTCATTTTTATTGCAGGGAATGTAGCAATTACATAACAAACTAATTTATAATCGCCACTTAATTTAAGCACCCAGGTGTCCATCTGATGACCATGAAATCTTTTCAGCTATCCAGGTTTGCTAATGGTTTCTTCAAGAAGCTGCCATAGAAACAATAGTCTCAAAATTCTCTCTTATGTTTTGAACATTGTATGGGGTGTAGGTGTGTATGAGTGTGTGTGTGTGTGTGAGTGTGTGTGTGTGTACCTGAGGCATAAACTCAGGGTCTGAGCACTGTCTCTGAGCTTCTCACTTGAAAGAATGTGCTCTTCCACTTGTTCCACTTACGGCATTTTGATGGTTAAACAGATGAAGAATCTCACAGACTTTTCTGCTTGTGGTGGCTTTGAACCTCAACTCTCAGATCTCAGCCTGCTGAGTAGCTAGGGTTGCAGAAGCCAGCCACGCGTACGGGCTGCAGATTTTTGTTCGTAGTCTGGTTCCATTCAATCTTAACCGAGGTCACTTTGCTACTGCCCACACCAGTAGTGCCTACTTTTCATGCCAGGTCTAGGAGAGAAGTGCACATCTGTGTCCTCATGTTTCATGTTCACTTTCTGACCATTCTCTCTCCCTTCTCCTTAACATGAGCCCTGCCCAAAGTGGACCATTTTGTATCACCCGAAAGCTCTTGTAGTTTTCTTTGGCTCCCTGTATTTCTCTCCAGTGTGTTACCATTTTTCATGACATATTATTAATCCCCCCGGCTTCATTGCTGCTGTGCAAAATCTCTGGAGTTCCACATTTTTGATGTTGGTCTTGCTTTTTTTGTTTTTTTAAGTGGCAAAGCAAGGACTTTGATAGAGAGTAAGAGAGAAAATCATGTTCTGCATCCTATGAAGGAATGAGAGTTCAAGACTCCATGGTAGCCTTTCTAACAGCCTTCAGTCCCAAGACTTTCTCTTCCACAATGACCATTTTCACGGTGACCTCCCCAGCCTGTGGCCACACTACCTGCAATTTCTCTGTGCCCACTGATCACCACCCATCAACCAGAATCCCCATCTCACCTCCTCTCCTGCAAGGCAATGACTCGTCAGCACTTAAAACACACCTACGTCTCAAAGACATTGGGTCCATTGCCTGTCCACCTTCTCTAGATTTGATAGCCATCATCTATGTGCTAAATTAATTAAATTAATGATTATTACTGCTACCAGGATGCTTCACTATAGATCAGTTTACACTAATGCATTTTACACCGTTACTTTATTCACACTTCCTGTGTCCTAGGTGTCCATATTGTGGTTGTGTGTGTGTGTGTGTGTGTGTGGTGTGTGTGTGTGTGTGTGTGTTATTCTGGTCCTGGGGCTTGAACTCATGGCGTGGGTACAGCCTCTGAGTTTTTTGTTTGTTTTGTTTGTTTGTTTGTTGCTTAAAGATAGCACTCTAGCACTTAGGTGGAGCTGTAGAGACTTTTGCTTTTAGTGTTTTATTGGTGGAAGGAGTCACAGACTTTCCTACCCAGACTGGCTTCTAACTGTGATCCTCAGATTTCAGCCTTCTGATTAACTAGGCTAGCAGGTGTGAGCCACTGGTACTGGGCTCATAATCTCACTTTTCTCTTTACCTCTTTAAATCCTCAATAGTCCCATTGCTAAACTAATTCTGAGCTATTGAAATGATTCTCTACTTCCCCAACAAATTTAAGCTTTTGGAACAACAAGAATTCCATAGATGTCCAGCATTAAATATATCTGTGTATATCTGTATATCTGTATATCTCCACTTCTGACATTAGATGCACTGTCAATGAACCTTTCAAAATTAAATTCTCCCATTTGTCCTCTTAAGTCTATCATAGTTCACTTCCCTGAGGATAGTAAAATGTAAAATCATGCTGATAGTTCTATTATTTGTAAATAACTTTCACATGATCACATCCACCGCAGAGCACATGCTGCACTTTCCTCTTTTTTGAAGCGAATTTTCCCAGTTTTATCATTCTCCCTATAGTCTGGCCTCGGCCCATTGCATTTTTTTTTTTATTATGTTCCAAATACTTCAGAAAAAACCATTTTAATCAAGCTTACGTCTGACTTCTAATGACTAGATGATTAATTCTTGGTCCTTATTTCACTTGATCTTTCAACAGCTTTTGAGAAAGCTGATTGTTTTTGGCATGCGGATTTCCACAAGATCATATTTTCTCTTCTTTATCAGTGTTCATGTCTGTCTCCGTGCCTGTTCTCCCTTTCTTGTCCTACATCTCTCCTCTGGAATGCTGAGAGATCAGGCCCTGTTCCTCCACTCCTGCCCCGTTCTGAGTAATCTCACAGTCATAAATTTTCAAACTCAGTCAACATGTGGGGGACTGTACATTACTTAGCTCCAGTCCAATCTTTCATTTAGCTTTCAGATTTGTATACTCGAATAGGCATTTCATATCTCTAGTAGAGGTATATCTCACACCAATGCCTTCAGCAGAGTAGGCAGGAAACAGAAGATGCATTGATTGTTGAATATTGTTAAATAGAGACAGGCAGGAATGAACATAATTTATACTCCTGTCCCTTAGAGGTTATTCTTTGAATTATACAAAGGTCTTAAAGTACAGTAAAATAAATGACTTTTAGAAAGTGAATGTCCACAAAGGTGAGCAACTCTCTAAGTGATATTTATCTTGTGAAATTCTAAATAGATTCCTTTATCAAAAATTCTTTTTGAAGTGAAAACAGAGACCAAACAAAAGACATAGTCAAGCACAAAGCTTATTAAAAACATACAAACATACAAAGAGAGCAAAAATCTGGAGAAATTTTCAGCATGCAGATATTTTTTATAGCAACAATAAGAATATATTTTGTTTTGTAAAAAAAAATATGAGAAAGCTTTTCTTGGAAGTTCAGAAATAAGAAAAGCTTATACTGCCTTTTACCTTTTATTTCATAAAGTTTTATAAGTCCTAAACCAAGCTATTAGGCAAGAAAAGAAATAAATTGCATGCAAACTGAAAAGGAAGGAAATTGTCTTTCTTCTCAAATGATGCAATCTTATATGCAAAAAGCCCTAAAGATTTCATCAAAATATTATTTGAACTAGTAAATGGTTTCAGTAAAGCCAAAAGATACAAAATCTACATAAAACACAGTAGCATTTTCCATAGCAATGAACCATCTAAAAAAGAAATCTGGAAAATAATTTCATTTATAGTAGCTGTAAAAATAATTTTAAAAATTAAATTTAGTTAAGGAGATGACTTGTCAGTACAATGAAATTTTTTAAACCCTTGATTAAAAACTAATTGAAGAAGATGCAAACAAACCATAATAATCTAACTACAACAATCCAGGTGAGAATAAATTATCTAATTCATGTTCACAGATTGGAAACATTAATATTATGAAAATGTTTATCTGGGCACTGGTGACTCACACCTATAATCCCAGCTACTCAGGAAGTGAGAACTGAGGATCACTATTGAAGCTAACCAGGCAGATCCAAATTTTTTTTTTTTAAAGTATTTTATTTTGGTGTAAAGGTGATGTACAGAGGGGTAACAGTTACATAAGTAAGGTAATGAGTACAATTCTTGTCGAACAGTGTTACTCCTTCCCTTGTTTTTCTCCCACTACCCCTATCCCTGACTCACTTCCACCCTACCTCAAGTTGTAAGGTTCATATCCAACATGGTGTCTTGTGAGTATCTCTGTTGCATTGGTTCACCCTTTTCCCTTTGTCTCACAATTTTGTTGTTCCCCTTCCTTTCTCCAAATCAAATAAATATACATACAAGACACACGGTACCAAAATCAAAAACAGTGACAACAGGGGATAAGCCAGAGGCAGAGGAAAAAGCAAAGAAAAAAGAAATAACTTCACATAGTATACCAAAAAAGTTAGAAGTGAAGACATTCAAGTGATAGAATTCCAGCTGTCAGCTTAAAAGAAAAAAAAATCTACAGAATCTATGTACCCTTTATTAAAATTCCAATGAAATCTTTAAAGATATAGAAAAAAATACTAGACTTTCTATAGAACTACAAAAGACCCTGAAGACCCAAAGCAATTGACCCAAAAGAACAGAAGCAGATATATCATACTTCTCAATTTAAAATATACAGCAAAAACTGGGTGCAAGTGGATCCCAAGCCTCGGTTCAAGCTCCACAACCAACAGATAGATAGATAGATAGATAGATAGATAGATAGATAGATAGATAGATAGATAGATAGATAGACAGACAGACAGACAGACAGACAGACAGACAGACAGACATAGTAATCAAAACAGCATGGGCCAGTTATGGGTTCCTTAGGCCTATAATTTTAGCTGCATAGGAGGCTGAGACCCAGAGGATAACTGTTCAAAGCTAGCCTAGATAGAACAGTCTTCAAGACTTCATTTCCAATTAACTAACCAAAAGCTGATCTGGGAGATGCATGTGGTAGAGCACCAAACCAATAGGCTAAGGCGTGCAAGGCCCTGAGTTCAAACCCCAGTATTGCAGAGTGAGACAGAGAAATAGAAAGACAGATCAAGACAGAGACAGAGACAGAGAGACTCTAGTTTGGTAATGGTATAAAATAAAAGAGAGACCAATACAATAGAATGGTGAGTGTTGGAATAACTGCAAACAGTTACCTGTTTGCTTGGAGGAAGTGTGTGTTCCCTGGACACACAACTGGAGAAGGGCAGTCTCATTAATAAATGCTGATGAGAAAGTACAGAGAATGAAATGCAGGAGAATGAAATCTCTCCTTATTTCAGGCTACATAAAAAACATACTAATTGTTTAAATATAAGATCCCAAACACCAAATATTTAATATTTAAGAAATTTGTCTGGGTAAAGGTTTGCCCCATTTGATATGAAGAAAGGAAAATATAGATAAAAGCAAAAAGTACAAGATCACTTCAATAAAATCTTCTGCCCCACAAGGAAAACAACAATGTAATGAGGACACAACCAATAAAATGGGGGAAAGCATTTCCCAGCCAGATACGTCATTAAGGATAAGTATTAAGAATTGTAGACTGGAACCACACATAGTTCAAGGGGTAGAAAGTTTACCTGGCATGCACAAGGTCCTGAGCCAAATCCTCACTCAATGAGTAATCTAATTAAAAACTGATTAAGAGCCAGATGCTGGTGGCTCACGCCCATAATCCTAGCTACTCAAGAGACTGAGATCTGCCCTGATTTGATCGTCACATCTTTTACGCATATTTCAAAATGTCACACTGCACACATAAATATGTGTATTATACTTTTTTTGTTGGACGAGGTAGTGATGTTTCAACTTAGGGACTTCTGCTTGGCTCTATCACTTGAGTCTTGCCTCCAGCCCTTTTTGCATCTTTTACTTTTTAAGATAGAGTCCTTCTTTTTCTCTTAGCTAGCCTGGACACAATCTATCACTGCACCCCGTGTTTTAGTAGTTAAGATGGAGCTTTGAGAACTTTGTGCCCATGCTGGCCTCAAATAACAATCCTCCCCAATCTCTGCCTCTTCTGTTGTAAGGAAGACAGGTAAGAACCACAGTGCCTGTCTGACACCAAATATGGTAGCAGTTTTTAAAAATGACAAAATGTGGCAAAGGACACAAATTGACTTTTGTTTTCCAGTCCTCAGGCTTGAACTCAAGTCCTGGATGCTGTCCCTGAGCTTCTTTTGTTCCATATAAATTTTACTATTATTTTGCTACTTCTTTGAAGAATATCATTGGTATTTTGATTTTTAAAAATTGCATTTAATCTATAGGTGCTTTGTATTGTATGGACAGTATGAGAATATTATTTCTTCCATCCCATGAAAATGGGATGTTGTTCCTTTGTGTGTGTGTGTGTGTGTGTGTAGGTCCTCTTCAATTTCTTTTACCAGTGTTATATAATTTCCATTACAGACATCTTTTAACTTTTTGATTGTATGTAATCCTCAATTTATTTTGTAACTGTGCCAAGTAGAATTACATCTTCAATTTCTATTTCAGACAAGTCACTTCTGAACTACAGCTATGTACTGAATCCCATATGATGATTCTACATCCTGGAACTTTGGTGAAATGTTTTATTAACTTCTGGTACAGTGTTTAATATTTTCTGTACCTAAGACTATGTCACCTGCAAAGAGTAAAAAATTTACTTCAAAACATAGAGAATTAAAAATTACTTCACTAGACTAAAAAAAGAATGGTATGAAAAGGGACACATGATATCTGGCACTATGTACATACAAGAGATAGAGATTAGAACATACACACACAAAAAAGAAAATCAAAAAGAATGAGCAAATGCTTAGAGTATACACTATATCAAGACTGAATCATGAAGAACCAAACAAAAGAACAGACCAATACAATAAGAAATGAGATTGGATCAGTAAAAATAAAAATTTTCTAATCAAAGAAAAGTCCAGGACTAAATCATTTAACTGATAAGTTCTACCAAACCTTTTTTTAACCTAATACAAATACTTCAGAAAGAATTTTTTAACCTTTTTTTTTTTTTTGTCGGTCATGAGGCTTGAACTCTGGGCCTGAGCACTGTCCCTCAACTCTTCAGCTCAAGGCTAGTACTCTACCACTTGAGCCACAGTGCCACTTCTGGCTTATTGGAGATAAGAGTTTCACAGACTTTCCTGCTCAGGCTGGCTTTGAACCATGATTCTCAGATCTCAACCTCCTGAGTAGGTAGGATTATAGGCGTGAGCCACCAGTGCCCGGCCAGAAAGCATTATTTTTAAAAAGTAGTGAAGGAACAAATTCTTCCAAACACATTCTTTAAGGCTAAAATCTTATGGAGACTAAAACCAGATAAAGATACAACAGAAAAAATCCCTACAACTATTAAGTCAATATCTTTGGTGAACATAGATGCAAAATGCTATAGCAATTGAATCCAAAAGCATATTAAAAGGGGTTTTTCTTTATCTAAACGGGTCTTATCCTTGTAATACAAAAAGGGTTCAATACACACAAAATAATAAAATGATATACCATACTACATCCATAAAATGAAGGGTAAAATAATATATAATCATCTCAATAGATGCAGAAAAGATCACTCACAAAATACTACATCCCTTCAAGATAAAAATGTTGAAGGAACTTAGAATAGAAGAAGCGTGCCTCAAACTCTCAAAGGTCATTTGTATGAAGCAACCATGAACAAAATTGAAGTAATATTGTAGAACGAAATTCAAAGCTTTTCTCTCAAATGTGCCACAAGATATAAGGCTACTTTCACCACTATCACACCGTTAAAAAATCCTGTCCACAGAAACTAGATCAGAAAAAGAAATGGCAGGCCTCTGAACCAAAAGGAAGAAGAAATCATGTTATCATTGAAAAGCATTCTTTTTTTTTTCTTTTTTTCTGTTGTGAAAATACCGTACAGAAGGGTTACAATTACATGAACAAGATAATGAGTACATTTCTTATCAAGCATTGTTGCCTCCTCCTTTGTTTCCCCTTACTATCCCTGCCCTCCCATCTCTGACCGCCCCCCCTACCAAAGTTGTAAAGTTCATTTTTCAACTTAACGTTTTGTACATCTCATTGTTGCAATGGATCCACCTGTATCCCTATTTAAACAATTTGTTTTTCCCTTCCTCTCCACAAATTATACCAACATCAAATACAGTGAAAACAGGGGTTATACCGTGGGGGAGGCACATACAAAGCAACAAAGAAATCATCTTATAAATATGTTAGAAACAACAGCAAGAAGAAAAACCATTTGAGTCCTTATCTTGGGGTTTATTTCACCTAACTTCAACTTATCTGACCATTTCTGCTTGTCTCAGACATATATTAGTTATTGCAAATAAGGGAAACTATGGGACCTATGTTTCTTTGGGCCTGGCTTATTTCACTTATTATAATTTTTTCCAAGTCTTTCCATTTCCTAACAAATGGGGCAATGTCATTCTTTCTGATAGAGGCATAGATTTCCATTGTGTATATATACCATATTTTCTTTATCCATTCATCTACTGAGAGGCATCTGGATTGGTTCCATATCTAGCTATGGTAAATAATGCTGCAATAAACATAATTGTAGCTTTAGTATGGTCTTGTTTGTGATCATTTGGGTAACTGCCCAAAAGTAGGATTGCTGGGTCATAGGGGAGCATTCTTGAGTTCCAGGTTTAGTTATTGATATTCAATAGAATATTGAAACTTGAATTGAATAAAAGAAATTTTATTTTAATAAATGTATAGTAAGTTAGAATACTACATTGGACTTAAAAAATGAAACCACATAAGCTAGAACTGAGAGAGGCTATATCTAAGAAGGTCAAAGGAAAGAAAATAATGCAAACTATGTAAATCATCTCATGTAGGTAAAGACCAGCTAGATTCCAGAAGTTGGTTACTGCTTAATGAATGGTGAAGGAGAGTGAAATGTGCTGGATATCCAAAACAAATAGCATATCTTTTTAAAGTTGTTTATACATGTACAAAAATTAATTCTAGTGTTCTTTTGGCAATGCTAACTTTTCATCATTCCACTCCACATTCATTTATAAAAATGCTTTACAGTATAAACCCTCGATAATGGCACAGAGTTGGGTTAAATGGCCACTTCAGAATTATCTCTGGCAAAAAGAAAGGAAATCCACCATGATTCACCCTTTGGCACTGTGAAAGGTGATTCCTGGAGAAAACTAGGGTTTCTTGAGCAAGGAAAAAAGGCTATTTAGTTGGTAACCAATAATTTGTGCCATTATGGATAAGTCTACAATCCAGTGTCATTTAGGTAATTTATATGATATAAATTGGATGCATTTGATCCAAAAGATGACAGTATTGACCATCAGTGTAAGGTGTGGATTTTTTAATTAATCACCAATTGGAAGACATTTTAAATGGAAAGGCTTTTTGTGTCTTTAATAGTTTAGTTTTCTTTTGGTTTGGTTGCATTCCACTAATAGGAAAATTACACTAGCGGCAGTATTTAAACTGGATCAAAACAGAGAGACTGATTGTAAAACAAACTTTGGAGATTTCCTAATTATAAGTAATGGGACTTAATTTAGAACATAACTAGAGGAAGACAGCAAAGAAAACTAACTGGAGAGCCACTGCAGGGGAACTCCTCGAATGGAAGAACTTGGAAAGTTGTTGAATGAGAAAGGAAGAAGGAGAATTCGTAGAGTGATGGTAAAGCTTCAGGCCTGAATTCACAGGAACACAGCACTGGGAACTGAGGAGATTACACATGGCAGAATATGGGAACAAGCTTCAGCAAGCTTTGTCTATTTTAGCCAAATCCATATAGAGTATGAAACGGGTAAGTAAATGATTCATTCAGGCTAATCAAGCTATCTAGTAGCCCGGGCAATAAATGGGACCACAGGAATAGATAGGCTTCTCATCTTCCAGCACAGCAAAAGACATGGGTAGATGAAAACTGTCCTCTCGTTCCCACACCTTTCCTTCTCCCTCTATCCACGAAAACTGGTGTATTTGGAAAGAAGTGGTGGGGAGCAGGTTATAAGATTTGGGTCAGATGATGCCAGACTTCAGCAAGGCAGGATGACAAGGTCTCCTGTACAGACTGCTGAGTGGAATTAATCAAAACAAACAAGAACGCTATGCTGGAGGAAAGAAAGGGGAGCTGTCAGAAGGGATATACAGTAGTGGGTAAAACACAGATAACACACATCAAGGCACCACTTCTTCCCATAGTGCTTCGGGGTCCTGCTACTTCTTACCAGTGCCCGCTCCATCCATAACAAAGAGCCAGAGCAGCACATGCACAGCCCTAGCTGCAAGTCAAGATGCAGGACGTGTGGGCAGAGCCTGACCTGTCAGGACACCTTGCCCTCTGCAAGGACCCATGGGTCCCCCTCCAGAGATGGTCTGGATGTTTTCCTTTCCTGCTTCCCTCTCACTTACAAGTAAACTTTCAGTGTTTCCTTTATGTATATTTTCCTTCCTTTTCATTCTTTAATGGGCAGAGAAACAAATTCCTTTCTTTCCCTAGACGACATCAGCATGCCATCATTGAACTGTTCTGCATGTGGATTTTCATTACTCCCACCAAGAAGAATAATCAGTGGTACACTACCCGGACGGATGTCAAAATCAGGACATAGCCCAGCATTGTAACTCTAGATGCTCAGGAGGCTGAGATCTGAGGATCGCAGTCCAAAGCCAGCCCAGGCAGGAAAGTCCATGAGACTTATCTCCATCTGGAAGTGGCGCTGTGGCTCAAGTGGTAGAGTGCTCACCTTGAGTTCTTTGAAGAGCTGAGGGACGGCACCCAGGCCCAGAGTTCAAGCCCTATGACAGACAGAAAAGAAAAGAAAAGAAAAGAAATTTATGTGGTATGCTTTAGATAGGTCCATATTTTGACCTAAAATATTTTTTGGAAGAAATGACTGGGCGTATCAAACTCATTTTCAATTCACAAAAAATTGTAAGTGTATTCATTTCAGTAAGCTGAAAGAAAGCCTGTGAGAGGGGATAATTATGCTTCTTAGTCATTAATTATGTAGGGACTCATTATCACCAATTATCTGATGAGCCTGGTTCCCATTCCCATCTTGGTCTGCTTTGAAAGATAATGTGCCAATTGCTAACTTCCTCACTGGAAACGTGGTGTGACCCGCTTTTCTGTCTCCAGAGCACACACGCTCAGGGAACATCATGGAGAGAAAATGCAAAGAAGCCACATGGATTTGGCTGAGAGGTAAAGGAGACTGAAGAAGAGAGTAGTGGATTTATATTAGCAGGGCACCGATCATTTGTTTTTTAGCAGTTTTATAACAAGCTGACTTCTGAAACTTCATCGCTGGCCACATAAATTAATGCCAACTTTTGAATGCATTTGAAAGCAGTTGGTACCGCATTGGTGGTTAGTAAGGAGAAGATAAGTCTCTCTTTTGCCACTTTTGTTTTCATAACTAAATGTGTTAAGTATTAGTGGCCACATGCTATCATTGAGCACCATTATTCCTACTTCATCATGAGAAAATTATGTCACATGGGGAAGTGAAAAATCATGCTCATAAGCCTTCAGATAATGTCAGTATCGACCCAACACATCTCTAAACTCACCCTCTGTGCCTGCTCTTATCTTGGCTGTCCTTTGCTCCTTCTGTCTCTCTGGAATTAAAATAAGAAAGCTTTGTATCTAGCACTCTGCAGTTGTGCTCAGCAGGTATTAACAAAAATAAGATAGCCCACATCCTTTTCTAAAGCTGACAGGAAGTAAATAAGATCCAGATGAAGAGACCTCATTTCATATTGCCTGGACATCTGAAGAATGATCTCACAGGAATGCAAAGACCCAGGGAGCAGTAAGGGAGCTGACCGAATGACGAGGTTGCAGCTGTCTTTTAAAATCGTTCAATAGGGAATATCAGAAACTAAGAGAGCTGCGCTGTTGCAAGAAAAGCTGAAGTAGATTCTACACTCCTCAAAAATCCAAAGGGTAATGTGGGAATGGAAAAGTAATACAGATCTTTGTTGGAATCTGTATATATTGGAGATGTCTTCATCTAGCTTGGACACACAGAAAACAAGCTTGTAGGTAACCTCAAGGTCATACCACGGATGCTCTTTTGTAAAGAAGGCAAAAGTGAGCAGCAGATAAGCACAGGGAACAAAGGAAAATGAATGTCATTCATTTATCAGGTCAGTACTGCCATGTGTTAATCACCTTGTATGGCTATCATGGTGAGAACTGAATTTCAAATGGAATTTTGGAGGGAGAGTGCATTGAAACCACAGAAGAAAAGAAGTGTCAAAAAATTCCAGTATTTCCATGTCTGTCAGATAAACAACAGCAACAAACCCACCTCTAAAAAGACCTAACAACATTTAGAAAATATTCTTTTAGCGTCCCCCACCTCCAGTCCTCAGCTCCAGCCAGACCTGAGCTCCTCCCTGCCCTAGAATTCCCACCAGATAGCTGGCCACTCCCTCTCTCTGCCTGACCAACCAGCGCACAGACCTTGCCACTACCCCAGAGCTACTCACCTGGATAGAAGCAGACGCCATATGCTCCCTCTCCCAGGGGACATAACGCCCCTCTAATAAACCTTATAATAATCTTTCTCCTGTGCCTGCCTGCCTCTGCATGGTCCCCTGGGATGGCCGGGAAATTCAACCCTCAAAACTGAAAGGCAAATTGGTACAAATGCAGAAAGATAGCTTGCTGTTGTTGGAATAAGTGGGAATTAATTAAAATTGTATTCTACCTTAATTTATTTTAACCTTCTTTATTTCAGCTCAAATTTTTCTTGAAGAAAAGAAACCAGATAGTCAACTTGACCTAGAACAATTAGTAGCCAACACAACAGGTGTGATTATCTCATCTATCAATCTATCTATCAATCTATCAATCAATCTATCTATCTATCTATCTATCTATCTATCTATCTATCTATTTATCTATCTATCTATCTCTACTAATGTTTTTGAATGCCATCTGGGCAGAGCACTGTTTGGAAGCATCTGTCCAGTTATTCAAGGAAATCTCAGTCCCACACTCCTTCCAGCTTATTAAATCCACCTCTAATTTATGACATGACTGTGTTTTTCAGATGCTCAGATTATACAATTTCCAAACAGTGTAAGACACATTTTGTTTTTGTTTTTGCTTTGGGGAGCTTTAGATGTTTTTGTTTGGGACAGAGTTAGTTTTATTTTTAAGGTTTTTATGATTATTACCTTTAAGTAGTTGTACAAAGAGGTTTCAATACAATGTCAGTTATGAATACAATGCATCATGATCAATATCACTCTTCCATCCTTCTCCCTCATTGCTCCCAATGTCACTCAGACCCTCAAGTTACCTGCTTCGCTTTTCACATGTGTACATTAAACATTAGCTTAAGGCTCTGAGTGTAAGCCCAGTACTGGCATGGACAACCACACCCACACTCACACACACACAGAGGCACACATACACGCAAGGGGCTCAGGGGGGTGCTAGGGGCTCAGGGTGTGCTAGGGGTCCACGGGGCTGTGATCTGGAGGGGAGAGGGGGTAGAAACTCCAGCTTACCAGTCACTCAGACACTAGTAACTGAAAGTCTAGCTTCTGTCTATTACAAATAAAATGGAACAGCAGCTCACGCCTGTAATCCTAGCTATGGAGAAGGCAGCAATTGAGAGAATCACAGTTTGAGATAAGGCAGAGATCAGCAGCGTCTGGGCATGGGGAAACCCCTGGGAAAAGATTACAAATAAGAAAGGCAGAGAGATTAATCAACCTGACTGTGATGGCACAGCCAACCAATTGCTGGTGTGGTGGTGGCGCACACCTGTCATCCCAGCTGCGGGAGAGACAGAGATCAGGAGGATCTCCAGGCTAGCCCAGAACATTAAAAAAAAAAGTATAAGACCCCATTTCAACTAATAAAAAGAAAGAACGGTGTGACAGCATACCTAGTCATTCAGCTACAACAGGAAGCATAAAAAGGAAGGCTAAAGCCCAGATAAATGCCACCAAAAAAAAAAAAAAATGAACTTCTATCTCAAAAATAACCAGAGGAAAACAAAGTGTTGGAGCCATGGCCCAAGCAGCGGAGGGTCTATCTAACAGATGCAAAGCCCTGAGTTCAATCCCTAATTCCACTGCCCCGAAAGTAAATATACTTTCCTGTAACAAAAACATCCTTCTTTACATATTAAAAGGGATCCCACAGAAGAAATGCGATGGATTTCTCCTGGAGCAAGAAAAGTGAATTCTTAGAGCCAGTGAGGCAAAGTGCCAACCAATGCAGCTTGCAACAAAGGCTCCAAGCCCCACCAGTGTGCGATTGCACTTCTGGTGTCCTTAAACTCTCCAAGTTGAAATATTCATCTTGCACATCGGTGGCATTTAGGACAGCTGTCTCGGGGGCACTCCTAGGTGGGTCTGAAGAACAGCTAGCCAGTGCTTGATGGGTCTGATCGGGAGTGACACATCTGAGCTCAGCTCCTTCATTTTTCAACTGCTGGCTGTGTCACTACACACAGTGAACTGCCCTCTCTTGTCTTGCCTCTGCTGTCTGTAAACTCAGCCGTCTCAAAAATGCACACACAAAAAGAATACCTGTTAGCAGGCTTAAAAGAGTTATGAAGCACAGAGAAGGTCTTCAGTTCAAATAAACTATTAGGAAGTGTCTGGGATGGAGATGGGACAGAATGGGAATGTAGTTAATGTCTCAGCTTTGGTTACTTATGATCCTTCCATTTTAGAATTCAAGCCAGCACCTTCGAACATGACACTAGGACCAAGGATTTGTAGATTCTTATGTCATTATGTGTTGGATAACTCTGTCAATACTGAATGATCTATTCCCAATGTCTGCATCCCACACTGCCAGAGGCCTCACAACATGCCAATATTTGTGTTCGTTCATCATATGTTTACACAGAGAGGATGCATTCCTTTTCAAGTCATCCCTAATAAGCTATATATCACTTAACAAATTCTTTCCCTAGTGGCCTTAAATCATGTACTTGGCTGTTTTAAAAGGAGCATGTTACCTCCAGGTGTTTTTATTTATTCATCAATATTTTGTTCCATTGTGACAAATGCATTTCCCCCTAGTCTCTTAAGATACCATTTTCCATAACTTTAGGCAATAAAACTTTGGCAGAGAAACTTGTTCAAGGTCTTTCTTTTTACTTTTCCAAAGCTGAGCTAATATTCAGTCATTTCTCTCACTCAGATAGTCACACGTTCTGTTGCTTTAAATGTGTTCATTATAGAAAAGAAATATCAATAGGTTAAGATTAAAACAAATAAAATATAAAAATTAACAAAAATAAATTGAGATCAGTGACAAAATTTCAGGGGGCAGCAATAAACTGGAGGAATTTTGCTTCCATTGAATAAAGGACATGGTCAGATTCACAAAAGTCGTCTACTATTTTTGCCCAACAGCCAATAACAGAAGATATATGTGACCTCACAAAGGTGGACAATATATATGCACTCCAAGCAGGTAAATCAAACACCTTGTAGATAGTCTTCATTCTAGAAGACTGTGGAAATGTAGAATTATCTGAGATTTATTCTTAATGGTAATTATTGAGCATTTCAGCAGGTTAATATTAGTTTCTATTATCTGACTACGTTTTTTAAACGAACTAAATATTGAGGGAAAATCTGGCTTTCAGTCAGGGCTTTGCCAATATTTTTAAGAGTTCTGTATTCATTTTCTGGAGTTTTCCTTCAATGGTCGGTGCCAAAGTGCCCTGGGTGTTTGGCTTAAGAGGCTGGCTAGGTGGTATTAGGAAATGAAGCAATTCTATTATATGACTCACAAGAGCACTGAGTCACTGATCACATCCGAAGCTTTGCATATTTGAGTTTTTCTTTTGCTAATCAAGGTCTTCTGTTTTTTGTTTTTTGTTTTGTGTCCTAGGGCTTGAACTCTGGGCTTGGGCGTTGTCCCTCAGCTCTTCAGCTCAAGGCTAGCGCTCTACCACTTGAGCCACAGCGCCACTTCCAGTTTTCTGGTGGTTAATTGGAGATAAGAGTCTCACGGACTTTCCTGCCCAGGCTGGTTTTGAACTGTGATCCTCGGATAGGTCTTCTGTTCTTAAAAAAGAAAAATGCTAAGGAGGAGGAGGAAGAGGAAGAGGAGGAGAAGAAGAGGAGGAGGAGGAGGAAGAGGAGGAAGAGGAGGAGGAGGAGGAGGAGGAGGAAGAAGAAGAAGAAGAAGAAGAAGAAGAAGAAGAAGAAGAAGAAGAAGAAGAAGAAGAAGAAGAAGAAGAAGAAGAAGAGGAGGAGGAGGAGGAGGAGGAGGAGGAGGAGGAGGAGGAGGAGGAAGAGGAAGAGGAAGAAGAAAGAAGAAGGAGAAGGAGAAGGAGAAGGAGAAGGAGAAGGAGAAGGAGAAGGAGAAGGAGAAGGAGAAGAAGAAGAAGAAGAAGAAGAAGAAGAAGAAGAAGAAGAAGAAGAAGAAGAAGAAGAAGAAGAAGAAGAAGAAGAAGAAGAAGAAGAAGAAGGAGAAGAAGAAGGAGAAGAAGGAGGAGAAGAAGAAGGAGGAGAAGAAGGAGGAGAAGAAGGAGGAGGAGAAGAAGAAAAAGAAAAGCTGCCAGGTGCCCTCACATCTGTAATGCTAGCTACTTGGGAGGCTGAGAACTGAGCATCCAACTTCAAAGCCAGCCCTGGCAGGAACGTTCATGAGACTCTTGTCTCCAGTCAAGCACTGGAACTGAGTCTGTGGCTCAAGTGGTGGATCACTAGCCCAGAGCAAAAATGCTTAGCGATGGGACCCAGTTTAACATGAAAGGGAAAGAGACAGAAACAAGACAAAGAGAGAGAGAGAGAGAGAGAGAGAGAGAGAGAGAGAGAGAGAGAGAGAGAGAGAGAGAGAGAGAGAGAGAGAGAGAGAGAGAGATGAGAAAGAAAGAAAACAAGGGAAGAAAAGGAAAGGAAGGAAGGGAGGGAGGGAGTGAAGGAGGGAGGGAAAGAAAGAGAGAAAGAGAGAAAGAAAGAAAAAAGAAAGAAAGGAAAGAAGGAAGGAAAGAAAGAAAGAAAGAAAGAAAGAAAGAAAGAAAGAAAGAAAGAAAGAAAGAAGCTAAAACACACCTTATTTAGAACCATCATTGGTCCTACATCAAAAATAAACCACATATGACATGTTTGATGATATAAATGCAAAAATCCAAAACACATAAGTAAAAAAAAAAATCCCTTAAGAAGTTACAAAATACTCATTCAGATTTGCTTAGTTGAGCATGGTAGAAAATCAATTTAAGATTATTGTTGCATTAAAAGTGTGGCTAAAATAAATAAATAAATAAAAGTGTGGCTAGACTCAGTGGTTCCTCATTTCCAGGCAGAATGTTTGTGGTCAGGGACCATCTACCTTCTTTTTTTGGACCTCCAGTTTTTTATGGACCTCCAGTTGTAAAGAGCCTTCAGGAGGCAAAAAATTATGTAAGAAGAACCAAAGCCTAAGGAATCATTATGAAGGCTGGGACAGATTTGAAAATGATCCACTTGTGAACATTTCCAGCCCAGCCTGTATGGAGCCTTTTATATTCATTGCATTTGATTTATAAAATCATTCCCATAGTTCATAAATCAGCAGCTGTTAGTATAGGCACACTAATTTTATTTAGAATTTCCTTATTTCTGCAAAGAATCTGATGATATTTGTGTGCAATGCCTTTGTAGCATGGATGATATGGTCCTTTGCGGGCTCTGAGCTTCCTGCTTGTATATACACCTTTGTTTCCCTCCCTTTCACCTAGCAAAGGTCAGCAACTTCATAGACACCTACAATTCTCCAGATGAGTGCTGTGGTTTGGAGGTGTCTCCCAAAAGGGCATGCCCTAAAGTTTGGTCTCTAGACTATAGGGTAGTGGGTGGAGTGAACATTGAAAGTGAGACCTCATGGGCTGGGAAGGTGGCTCAGTGGTAGAGGGCTTGCCTTACATGCATGAGGCCCTGGGTTCGATTCCTCAGCACCACATAAACAGAAAACACCAGAACGCTAGTCTTGAGCTGAAAAGCTGAGGGATAGTGTCCAGACCCAGAGTTCAGGCCACATGACTGACCAAAAAAAAAAAGAAAGAAAGAAAAGAAAAAAGGAAGAAAGGGAGGAAGGAAGGAAGGAAGGAAGGAAGGAAGGAAGGAAGGAAGACCTCGTGAAAGTTCTATGGATGGAGGGCCCTCAGTGACACCATTCTCCTCTGTTTCATTTCCCACCATGATTGAGCAGTGTTATTCCTGACATAGTCCCTGCCATGGTGAACTGCGTCACCAGAGGTCCTAAAGCCAAGGGGCCAAAGAATTGTAGATGAAAATCCACTGAGCCAAACTATGCCTGATCTCTTTATTAGCTGATTATCTCAGGCATTTGTTATAGTAATGGCAAGTAGACTAGCAAAATATATTCTATATATGAGCAACACACACACACACACACACACACACACACATTTTCTGGGTGACGAATAACTCTACACTCAACATTGCGACCATTTACCTGATTGGTTCACAGCATCATTTAGAGATTAATTCGACTCCTGCCTTGGTCTCTCGCCATATTCCTGCCTCTCCACTGACTCCTCTTTCTTCCCACTCCACTCTCTAGAGATGATCTAGGCTCTGCAAAACATGTTCCAAGTATTTAGTCCAGCCATGAAGATTGTCTAAAGACATCACCCATAATACCTGCTCCCTCCCTGAACTTAGATTGCTACCCAATTTCTCCCTGTATATTCCTCTTCCTTCCTCCCCACCCTGCCCCCCCATATGAGTGGCCAGTCTGTTTCAACAACAAAATTATAAACTGCCAGTGGGAAGGCACAACAAGGTATGTTATTTCCTACATATCTTTTCTGGGTATAGTAGGCAGACAGAGATCTCTAGTGTGGTTTCTGTGACTAGGAATAACCATTTGAGAAGGGTACGGGGCTCATGCCTGTAATCTTAGTTACTCAGGAGGCTGAGATCTGAGGATCTCAGTTCTAAGCCAGCCCAGACAGGAAAGTTCCTGAGAGACTCATATTTCCCTCCAATTAACCACTCAAAAAAACAGAAGTGGTGCTGTGGCTCAAGTGGTAGAGAGGTAGCCTTGAGCAAAAGAGCACCCAGACCCTGAGTTCAAAGCCCCACAACTGACAAGAAAAAAGAAAGAAAAAAAAATATCCAAGCCGGGCGCTGGTGGCTCACGCCTGTAATCCTAGCTACTCAGGAGGCTGAAATCTGAGGATCGCGGTTCAAAGCCAGGCCGGGCAGGAGAAGCCATGAGACTCCTATCTCCAAAAAAACCACCAGAAAACCGGAAGTGGCGCTGTGGCTCAAGTGGTAGAGCGCTAGCCTTGAGCTGAAGAGCTGAGGGACAGCGCCCAGGCCCAGAGTTCAAGCCCCATGACCGACAAAAAAAAAAAAAAAAAAATCCACATGAGGGGTTTAGCTGCTCTACCTTCTTCCTCCTCAGGCAGATGAAAATGTTCTTGTTTTAATCACACATTGAAATACACATTTCTGGAAATGAAAAGAATAAGGAGAGTTTTCATAATTTGATAAATATTTCTGCCTATACTCTGAGAGAGGAGAAGCATTGTATACAGTAAGACTAAGCCCTGAGAGAGATGGAGTGTCCTTTTTTTAAAAAAAATCCCCTTTAATTTAATTTCTTTTATTTATTTTTTATGTGGTACTAAGGAATCGAACCTAGGGCTTCATGCATGCTAGGCAAGCCTTCTACCACTGAGCCACATTCCCAGCCCGAAGTGTCTTTTATGAACTTTCTTTCCTCCTGTCTCTTCTGACTTCTTCCTCAGTTGCTGACATGCTGCATCTAGTTTATTAATATGCATTTTCTAACACAAAATATTGAAAAATAACACAGCGCTCCACCGGTTACCGTGCACTGTCAATTATTGCTTCATCTGACATATTGGTACTTTGTACATTTCATCCTATTTTGTTCTTTCTTTTTCACATGTTTCTGTAGTTCCTTTTCATCTGTCTTCTCCTGTTTGGAATACATTATTTTTGCTTTTTTTGTTTTTCTCCAGAGTTTTGGCTGATAGTAAGTACAGTCCACTTCTGATTCTACCATTTTACATTTAAAAATTTCAGAATTATCAGAGGTATGATTTGATACGTAGTGCCTTTCCTATGAGTGTGTGTGTGTGTGTGTGTGTGTGTGTGTGTGTGTGTGTGTGTGTGTGTGTGTGTGTGTGTGTGTGTGTGTGACTGTGCAGGGACTGAGGCTTAAGCCACTTGAGCCACACCTACCATGTCTCTTCTGTTTAATTGCCTTTATTCCACACAATTTTCTCACATTTGCATTCATCCATTTATTTGTTTTCTTTAAAATATGAATTACTGAAATTTTGGATCAATATATAATACAATACTATCATTTTTAAATTTATATATACTTATGTAAGAGACATATGTCAGAGATCAAAGCCATATATATATATATATGATATATACATATACTACATTTCACCTTGCTTCTCATAGTTCTTAGCCTCCCAAACCCCTTATAAAGTAGAGCATTTTATAGAGAAATAACAGAACTGAACCTAACAGATTTCCTCATCAAACACCTATTATATAGTCCCAGGATCTGTAGTTTACATTTGGGAGACCTATAGACTTTTACTTTTTCAGTGATAAAGTTTTTCTTCAAATAACCTATTTCAGGAAAAGGAACAGTGTGCTATGTTTTGTTAAACCTAGGCATATTATGAAATCTTCTTATGAAATATTTATCTTTTTACTGGTGCTGTATATAAATGATACCTTCTAGAAAATACTCACTACTTACACTGGGGTAACATTTACATAGAATAATATGAACCCATCTTAAGTGGATGAGTTCTGGCAGCCAAAACATCAGCCAAAGGATCTTATCCCAAAGACTGCTGGTGATCTCCTTCCTCCCTGTGGTCCCATCAACCCATTGCTGCTCCATTTCTGTGACTGTAGATTTGTTTTGTCTGATCAGGAGAAGCAACTATATGGAAGGTCTCATTCTTGGCTTCTTCTACTCAGCATGCTTTCAATACTGTTTGTTCTATGCTTTACAAGTCTGTGCCTAGTTCTTCCTGAGCAATTTGCCATTGGATGTAGGAATGAGACAAATTAAACCTAGCCTCTGCAAGCAAGCCCTTAGGTCGTTTCCAGTTGTTAAGCTTTCATTACAGGACTTTGTGCAAACCTATGTTTTCATTAGACACAATATTCAAGAGTGAAATTGTACTTATCACCCGATTTTTAAGGAATAGTTTTGTTAAAGTTTGTAGAGTTCATAAACTTTGTAGATGAAGGAAACAATGATTATCATTGTGAAGGTTAAAATGTGCTTGTGACTTTAGCTAAGTATAACTGTGCTACAGTATTGTGAAATTTGTGTCGTCACTTACTCTCAATAAAGAAATATTTGGAGAAAAGCAAGAGTGAATTGCTGAATTATGTGGTAACTAAAGATTACTTCTATAAAGAACTGGCAAGTGGATTTTTAAATCAGTATTTACATATTACATTTTGTCCTGCAACTCAGAAGAATTCTGATGGAGTGCTCTTTCAGCCGCAGCCCTTTTCTTTTCTTTTGGTTTGTTTGCTTTTAGTCATCTCTAAGCAATATGTGATAGAATCTCATTGATTGAAATTACATGCATTGGTTATGTTGAATAATTTCTTGTATTTATTATTTGTTCATATATTATATTTTGTAAACTGTCTATTCACACCACTTACCCATAGTTTTGGGTGACCAGTTCCTATTATTCTAAGAGTTCTTTACATACCACAAATGCATATACTTTGCCACATGCATAGACTGCATATTACCTTCATAGTCTTTGATTTGTGTTTTTGTTCTCTTAATGGATTTGTGAAAAGAACAAAATTCTTTAATTTTGCTAAAACCCAAACTATCAAAATTCCCATCTAGGGACTACTGTTTTTCTGTCCTAGAATTGTCTAAAACAAGGTTGTATTGTTGATGAGTGTGTGTGTGTGAGTGTGTGTGTGTGTGTGTGTGTGAGTGTGTGTGTGTGTGTGTGTGTGTGTGTGTGTGTGTGTGTGTGTGTGTGTGTGTGCCAGTACTGTGAGTTGAACTCAGGGTCTCATATTCTCCCTTGGTTTTTTTCTTTTTTTTTTAATTTTAATTTTTATTTTTTGTGAACATACTGTACAGAGGGGTTACAATTACATGGGCAAGATAATGCGTACATTTCTTACCAAGCATTGAAGCCTCCTCCTTTGTTTACCCTTCACATCTCTTACCAGCCTCCCCCCCCCGCCCCCCCAATCATCCCCCCCCACACCAACGTTGTAAAGTTCGTTTTCGACATGTCAACTTGTACTTCTCATTGTTGCAACAGGTCCACCTGTATCCTTAAACGACTTGATTTTCCCATCTCCTCCACAAATTATACCGACATCAAATATAGTGAAAGCAGGGTTTATATTGTGGGGGAGGGACATACAAAGCAACTAAGAAATAATCTTATAAATGCGTTAGAAACAAATGCATGAAAGAAAAAAACATTAAAATACATATCTAATGGTTCTTTTTCCTAACATCACCTTATCTGACCTTTTCCGCTTGACTCATACATATACTAGATATTGCAAATAAGGGAAACCATGGGACCTCTGTTTCTTTGGGCCTGGCTTACTTCACTTAATATAATTTTTTCCAAGTCTTTCCATTTCCTAACAAATGTGGCAATGTCATTCTTTCTGATGGAGGCATAGAATTTCATTGTGTATATATACCACATTTTCTTGATCCATTCATCTACTGAGGGGCATGTGGGTTGGTTCCATATCTTAGCTATGGTAAATAAGACTGCAATAAACATAGTTGTGCTGGTAGCTTTAGCATGGTCTTGTTTGTAAACATTTGGATAAATGCCCAAAAGTGGGATTACTGGGTCATAGGAAGCTCTATGTGAAGTCTTTTGAGGAACCTCCATACTGCTTTCCAAAGTGGTTGAACAAGTTTACACTCCCACCAACAATGAAGTAAGGTTCCCTTCTGTCCACATTCCCTCCAGCATCTCTTGTTATTAGAGTTCTTGATTTTTGCCATTCTAACTGGAGTGAGGTGGTATCTCAATGTTGTTTTGATTTGCATTTCTTTTATGGCTAGAGAGGTTGAGCATTTCTTCGTGTGTCTATTGGCCATCCTTCTTTCCTCTTCAGAGAAGTTTCTCTTTAAGTATTTAGACCACTTATTTATTGGGCAGTTGTTTCTTTGAGGATTTGTTGTTGGGGGATTTAATTTTTTGAGTTCCAAGTATATTTTAGATATGAGACCCTTGTCTGTTGTATAGCTAGTGAAGATCTCCCAATCCGTGGGCTTTCTATTGATCTTGCTAGCTATGTCCTTTGCCATGCAGAAGCTCTGCAACTTCATGCAATCCTATTTGTCCAACCTTTCTTTGATTTGTTGTGTTTCTGGGTCTCTATTAAGAAAATTTTGGCCTGTGCCAAGAAGACCTAGAGTTTTTCCTATTCCATTCTGTAATGTTTTCAGAGTGTCTGCTTTGTCTTCAAGTTATTTGATCCATTTGGAGTTGATTCTGGTACAGGGTGATATATAAGGATCTAGCTTTAGTTTTCTACAAGTAATTAACCAATTTTGCCAGCACCATTTACTGAAGAGGCTGTCTTTCTTCCATTCTATTGTTTTAGCTCCCTTATCGAAGATTAGATGGCTATGGGTCTGTAGGTTCATTTCTGGGTTTTCAATTCTATTCCATTGGTCCTGAGGTCTGTTCTTATGCCAGTACCAAGCTGTTTTGATTACTGTGGCTTTATAGTAGAGTTTGAAATTTGGTATTGATATTCTTCCAGCAGTGTTCTTTCCGTTGAGGAGTGTTTTTGCTATTTGGGGTCTTTTATTGTTCCATATGAATTTTTGGATTGCCTCTTCTATTTCCTTGAAGAATGAGGTTGGAATTTTGATAGGTATCGTGTTGAATTTGTAGATAGCCTTGGAAGTATTGCCATTTTCACGATGTTAATCTTGCCAATCCAGGAGCATGGGAGGTTTGGCTATTTTCTAAGTTCTGTTTTGATTTCCTTTTTTTAAGATTTTAAAGTTTTCATCATAGAGGTCCTTCACTTCTTTGGTTAAGTAAATTCCTAGGTATTTTATTTTTTGTGGGGCTATTACAAATGGAGTTGCTTTCCTAATTTCAGCCTCACTTTTCTCATTGTTGGCATACAGAAAAGCCATTGATTTTTGGGGGTTAATTTTATAACCTGCTACTTTGCCAAAGTTTTGAATCAGCTTGAGTAATTTGGGAGTGGAGTCTATGGGATTCTTTAAATACAAGATCATCTCATCTGCAAAGAGGGAGAGTTTTATTTCTTCTTTTCCTACTTGGATCCCCTTTATGTTTGCATCTTGTCTTATTGCTGTAGTTAGGCATTCTAATACTAGATTGAAGAGAAGTGGAGAGAGTGGACATCCTTGTCTTGTTCCTGAGTTAAGAGGAAATGGCTTTAGTTTTTCACCATTAAGTATAATGCTGGCTGTAGGTTTGTCATATACAGCCTTTATTGTATTGAGGAATGTTCCATGGATTCCTAATTTGTCCAAAACCTTCATCAGAAAGGGGTGTTGGATCTTGTCGAATGCTTTTTCTGCATCTATTGAGATAACCATGTGGTTTTTATTCTTGCTCCTGTTGATTTGATGAATAATATTAACTGATTTGCATATATTGAACCAGCTTTGCATCCTTCAAATGAATCCTGTTTGATCATGGTGTATGATTTTTTGGATGAACTGTTGAAGTCGATTGGCCAAAATTTTGTTGAGAGTTTTGCACCAATGTTCATCAAAAAAATGGGTCTATAGTTCTCTTTCTTTGGTGAGCCCCTGCCTGGTTTTGGGATGAGTGTTATGATGGCTTCATAGAATGTGTTCGGTAGTGAACTTTCTCTTTCAATTTCATTGAAGAGTTGGAGGAGTATTGGTGTGAGCCCTGCTTTGAAGGCCTTGTAAAATTCTGCTGTAAAACCATCTGGTCCTGGACTTTTCTTAGCTGGGAGGTCTCTTATTGCTGTTTCTATTTCAATGCTTGATATGGGCCTGTTAAGATGGTTTAACTCATCTTGGTTTAGTTTTGGCATGTCAATAATTGCTAGGAAAAGGTCCATTTCTGTCAAGTTCTCAAACATATTAGGATAAAGTTTTGAGAAGTATTCCCTTATAATGTTCTGAATCTTGGTTGTTTTCGTGGTGATGTTTCCATTCTCATCTCTGAGTTTATTTATTTGGGTGTGTTCTCTTCTTTTTCTGATAAGATTTGCTAAGGTTCTGTCAATTTTGTTAATTTTTTCGAAGAACCCACTCTTTGTTTTGTTGATTCTTTCTATAGTTTTTTTGGATTCTAATTCATTTACTTCTGATTTAATTTTCATTATTTCTTTCCATCTACTGGATTGGGGTTTATCTTGCTGCTCTTTTTCAAGGAGGTTTAGATGTGTCATTAAATTGTTGGTTTCAGATCTCTCCAATTTGTTGATGTAGGAGCTCAGAGCTATAAACTTGCCTCTGAGTACTGCCTTTGCTGTGTCCCAGAGGAGCTGGTAATTTGCATGTTCATTTTTGTTGAATAGCATGAACATTTGAATTTCCTTTCTAATCTCTTCCATGAATTTCCTTTCTAATCTCTAATCTCGTGATTCAGCAGTGTGTTGTTCAGTCTCCATGTGTTACCGGACTTTCTTTGGTGGCTTTTGGTGTTGAGTTCTAATTTTATTCCCTTGTGGTCAGAGAGAATGCAAGGTATAACTTCAATGTTTCTGAATTTAGACAAGTTTTCTTTGTGGCCTAAAATGTGGTCTATTTTAGAATATGTTCCATGTGCTGCTGAGAAAAACATGTATTCTGATGCTGCTGCGTGAAATGTTCGGTAGATGTCTGTTAAATCTAGTTGATCTATGCATCCCCTTGGCTTTTTTAAAAGTTGATGCTCTACCACTTGTGCCACACTTCCAGCTCCAGCTCATTGCTAGTTAATTGAAGATAAAGAATCTATCTTTTATCTGCCTGGCCTAGGTTTGAACTCTGATAATCAGATCTCAGCCTTCCTAAGTAGCTGGGATTACAGATATGATGCTTTTCTTTTCTATAGAGAGAATAAAAAAGTAACTCAGGCCCCAGCCCTGTAGTCAAAATAGGTATACTTTCTAAGAAAGGCCTGTCACTCCTATGATCAGACTTTCTCCAAGAATTTCTACTTGCATGCCATCTCTATTAGACCAGCAAAGCCATTCTTACACATTGCACCTTATCTGTCTTCTTATTTTTCACACAGCTTCCCCTCGCACTCTGAAACAGAGGTTTGCTTGTACCATTCCTTTAATTTCTTCACTCTCCTGAGCTGTTGATCATTTTATAAATCATTTACAAGTACTAGAGTTTTGGTTTAACAGATCAAGTAGGTTGTTCCCATGCATGATTTGCAGATTTTCATTATCATTCCATTTGCTACTTGTTTCTTCTTTGCATTCTTGGTTGGGAATTCTTTTGCTGTTATTGTTAGTTTATGGGAAGAGGTTTAGAGATAAACCAATGAAAATTCTTCCTAGATAATTATAAGGTGGACATATGCTATTCTCTGGAGAGCACTGTGAGGAGGGTGTGAGTCTAGTGACCACCCAGGAAGTGTGAATTTGGGAAAATATGGCTGAGAGTTAAAGGATCCCAGAAGGAAACAAGCAAAAGAAAAAGAGGAGGGATGTGGAAATGAAAAAAAAAAAAAAGAGAAAGCAGTGCTAACACTATTACAAGATCTCGATAGAGTTGTGTCTTAAACCTCTGAGATTTGTTGGTCTGCTTGCTTTGGTTTAACCAACTTTGAATTGCAACCAAAACAGCAAAACAATCATGGTTAATGCAACATTGGTACCAGAAGCGAAGCCCTTGTAGTAATGAAATGGCTCCTCTCACACTCATTGCAATACTGCAAGATAATGTAATCATATTTAATACCAATGACTCAGTTGCATAAAATAGCTGAAATGGTAAATACTATACTAGATCATATTACAATTTTTAAATTTTAAGACAGTATGTTGATATTGACAAATTGAAGGGAAGCCAATGGAAATTTTTCTTCTGCATTGCTCTTTTTTTTTTTTTTTTTTTGAGTTCTTCTGTCTTAAGTATTTCCTCCGGTCTGAGTCCATGTCAGGTGAGAACGTGGTTTCCAAATTTCTCCTGTTGTTCTAGTACAGGCATATGCATAACTGGGCTCTAAACCACAGAATTGCCCCAACAAATCTTCGGTTCCAACATGGTGGAAAAACAGACATCTCCCAGGATTTGTCCAGGAAGGGTGAGAGCATGCAGACTGGTTTTCGGAGGCAGAATGAACAGAAATGAGGCTGTGTGCTTTGCCTTGTCATTGGTTGTAGCTATGGAATGCCTGAACAGACCTGTTCTATGTTATCTATGGCTACTGTTCCCAACCATCTGCCTCTCTGGGTTATTCTGTGACCTACTCACTCTCTTCTATAGCTGCCTTTTCTGATTAAATGGACTCCATATACTTGCTTGTAATGGGTCTTCCAAAACATAGCTGTGACAAGCATTGAGATGATGCTAGTGTGTTATCTATGCCTATACGATGTTCTCATGATTGTAACATTTTTGGTTTTTTTAATACTTTGGCTTTATTTTTATTATTCAATGCTGGGGATTGAACACAGAGCCTTGCACAAGTGCTCTACCTCTAGTCCCTCAGCCCTTTAGTTTTTATTTGTTTGATTTAATTTTTTATTGTTATCATAAAGGTGATGTACAGAAGAATTGTCATTTAAAAGTCAGATAATGAGTGCATTTCTTCTTGGACAATGTCATCCTTTCTCTTGCTATCTACCAGATTTCCCCTCTCATTCCTATCCAGAAGTCATATAGTTCATTTTCTACATAGTATCCAGTGATTACCACTGGATACTATTTGTTCACCCTTTCTCCTTCCATTTCTGTGCATCTTACCCTCTCAAAGGCAAATAAATGAACAAACAAGACAAAAAAAGAAACTTTTGTTTCCATTTCTTGGAGTTCATTTTGATAAACATTATTTTATAGGACCAGATGCACACAGGCATTGAACCTTCATATTCCTCTCCTAAGAGAATCTTCCTTTGGTCTTACTGTGTGTAAATGCTTAGAGTCCTGTGTAATTTATCATGTACTGGTGTAGTTTAAACCTAGCTTCTCCATATGAGAGATTATAACTTTTTTTTAAAGAAATGCTACACAGGTTAGAGAAAACAGCAAACTGTCTAAATTATAATGGAGTAAAGAGAAGTGAGTCCTATTCTATTTTCATAGAGAAAATCAAAATTATGGTCAGATGATTACAAAAGTGTTAGGGGCCTGACTACGATATTCAGAGTATGCTTAACAAGAGTGAAGCTTTAAAAAATCCTAAACTAGGAAGTGGTGCTGTTGTTCAAGTGGTAGCGTGCTAGCACAAAGAGGCTCAGAGACAGTGGCCAGGCGCCAAGTTCAAGCCCCACCATTGACAAAATTTCTAACTTATTCAAAGGTGTTCTACCAAAAAATAATATATTTGTTCCAAATTAGCCTCTTTCAAAGCAAAATAATAGAAAAAGACAGCTATGTGAAGAGAAGTGCTTTCTAATTAAAACTATTAAATCAAGGAATTCCGATCATATCTTCATTAATATCCCTATGATTTCCATATGATTTGAGTATTTCCTGTATTTATCACTGTATAGTTCTACTATTATATTTCCTTTATTTTTTATTATCACTTTATTTTCATGAGTATTATTTGCTTTCTTTTCCCAACCTTTCTTTCCTCCCTCTTTTCTTCCTTTTATTCTTCCTTTTTCCTTCCTTTCATTCCTCCCCCCATCTCTTTTCTTTCTTTTATTCTGATTTTCTTTTTTGTTTTTCCTCTAAGCCAATAAAGTGTATTGATAAAGGGGTTTCTCAACAAATGTAGTGAAATAAATATATTAAATTTATATTATGTTTCAGAAAATAAATAAATCATGTATCTCTGCATTTGGGCTCATTATTACTGTATGGACCTGATTTTCCTTTTCTTCTTCCAATTGCAAGTCAATAATACCTATAAATGGATATTTAATAAGAATGGCCATGAGACAAACAAAGAAATGCGCATCTTCTCTAGCCTTAAAAGAAATGAAAGTGAAAACAACATTGAGATTCCACCTCACCCCAGTTAGAATGGCTATAATCAAGAACTCTAACAACAACAGATGCTGGAGATGTGGCCAAAAGGGAGCCCTATTGCATTGCTGGTGGGAGTGTAAACTTGTTCAACCACTTTGGAAAGCAGTATGGAGCTTAAAAGACTCCATATAGAGCTCCCCTATGACCCAGCAATCCCACTTTAGAGCATTTACCCAATTGATCACAAACACGGTTATCCCAAAGCTACCAGCTCAACTATGTTTATCGTAGCATTATTCACCATAGCTAAGATATGGAACCAACTCAGATGCCCCTCAGTAGATAAATGGATCAAGAAAATGTGATACATACACACACACACACACACACACACACACACACACACACACACACACACACACACACACACACACACAATGGAATTCTATGCCTCTATCAGAAAGAATCACAGTGCCCCATTTGTTAGGAAATGGAGAGACTTAGAAAACATTACACTGAACCCCAAGATAAAGACTCAAATGATTTTTCTTTCTTTCTATTGTTTCTAACATATTTATAAGATGATTTTTTTGTTGCTTTGTATGTCCCTCCCCCACAGTATAACCCCAGTTTTCACTGTATTTGATGCTGGTATAATTTGTGGAGGGGAAGGGAAAAAACAAATTGTTTAAATAAGGATACAGATGGACCCATTGCAACAATGAGATGTACAAGATGTTATGTCAAAAAATGAACTTTGGAGGGGCAGGGAGAGGGATGGTAAGGGATGATAAGGGGAAATAAAGGAGGAGGCAACAATGCTTGATAAGAAATGTACTCATTACCTTGCTCATGTTGTAACCCCTCTGTGCAGCATTTTTACAATAAAAAAAGAAAACATTATACTAAGTGAAGTAAGCCAGGCCCAAAGAAACATAGGTCCCATGGTTTCCCTTATTCGCTATAACTAGTACATGTCTAGGACAAACAAAAAAGGTCAATAGCTTTGTACATATAATCATATAAAGTGATGTTAAACAAAATGAACTCCAAGACAGGGGCACAAATGGTTTTTTTTTTTCTTTCTTGCTATTGTTTTTAACGTACTTATAACGTACTATGTGATTCTTTTGTTTCATTTGTATGATCTTCCCCCATGGTATCACCCCTGTTTTCACTGTATCTGATTCTGGTGTCCTGCATTTTGTATATACATTTTTAGAATTTGGGCAGAGGAAGGGATATAACAAAATGCTTAAATAAGGATACAGGTTGACCCACTGTAACAATGAGATATACAAGACACTATATTGAAAACAAACTTTACAATTTGGGGGGGAGGGAGGAGTTGAGGAGGTGGGAGGGAAGGGATGATAGTAGTAAAACAAAGGAGGAGGTAACAATGCTCGATAGGAAATGTACTCATTACCCTATTCATGTAAATGTAACCCTTCTGTACAGCAATTTTACAATAAAAATATATATGGCAAAAATGGATGTTTAAATTTTGTAATTTCTCAAATAATTCTGTGAGATGCCTACTTTGTCACTTATTTTTTTCTTCTAGGAATCATTCTAAATTTTAGACAGTTTGTGTGACTAAAGTATAGTATATGCAGGGGTACATTTCCATGATCTAACCCATTTGAATAATTTGCAAATAGTTTAACAAAATGAGTATAAGGCAGCTGAAATGTATCATGTTGTTTTCTCCATGTTGAATTGTAATTTCCTGTCTTCTTTTTCTCTTTGGCTCCCAGGGAACTAGTTGCTGTCTTCCTTCAATCAATCCAATTTAAGGAAAGATAAACTCTAAGACTATGAAAAATAAAGTGCCTTTCTTGTTACCCATGTGCATTGCTGTAGATTTGCTCTTTATTATATTTTCCCCCAAGTGTTTGTTTCAGTGATGAAATTGTGATTTCTTTTGTAAAAATGTACCATTGTCATTATCGTCAAAATGTTAGCACCAAGCTGGGAAGGTAGCTCAGTGGTAGAGTGGTAGCCTTGCATGCATGAGGCCCTGGGTTCAATTCCTCAGCACCACATAAGCAGAAAAAGGCGGCAGTGGCACTGTGGCTCAAGTGGTAGAACACTAGCTTTGAGCTGAAGAACTGAGGGACAGTGCCCAGGTCCAGAGTTCAGGCCCCAGGACTGACAAAAAAATGGTAGCACCTTTCCAATGCAAAATTCGACAAGTTTTTCTCAAACTGTTCCAAATATCTCTAGCTGTGTTTCTCAGAAACTGTTCGGACAACGGTGAGGCTGACATCAAAGAATCACAAGACTCAGGGAAGAGCACTTCTGCCAGCACAGCCAGTAACAGAGCTTTGGGAGGTGATAGCATCTCTGAACACGTTTGCCTTTCACATAAAATAGTTCTTCAAGGCCGAGAATCCCACATTTCTTAAACTAATAACTCTAATGTCTAGCATAGGAAGAAAGGCAAACATATTCGACTTTTGAATAAATTTGTTCAAAAACTTTATCCTTTATTGTGAACTCTGCAATTATCTTTTTTTTCTTTTGAGAGCTGCTAAGGTTTTCTTTTTGTCCTTCATTCACATGTAAGTTTGTGTATAGTACTATTACTCTGTAACCTGTTGGATTGGTTATTTTTGGGAGCCTCAGAGGGTGCCTCACTTCTCTGGAAAATTCTCTTACCACCTTCAGGTTAATGAGTTCACTAGAAATCATGCTGGCACTAAGAGCCAGAAGTGGCTTGTTTTAATTAGTGAGCCGGGAGCACCAGCTGCTCTAGTTCTCAATACAAGTAGCCTTGGACTTTTCACTTCCAAAATAACTAGATTAAAATTAGGAAAAAATGATCCCATCCCTTTCTGGTATTTCTCCATCTCTTCACAAAATGACTGGGTTCAGTGCCAAAGAAAGGAACTCACACTCGGAAGGTGAGCAGAGAAAAGAAAACAATAGCTCATGGCGACACTCCAGCATCCTTGGCCAACCATAGCTAGGAGAGGTTCATCTGGTTTTACTCCTACCTTCATCAGAACACTTTGCACAAGCCTGAAATGTCCTGAGCAGTCTGTCAAGTGCTTTTGTCACTGGCAGATGACTGATGTAAATACCTTTGGACAGACAGCTGGCTTAATCTGGAAAATCCTTACTCAGTTGCTTAATTCCGATTGGACCTTGAACTCACAACTTGGGTCTCTTCTCCCAGAAAACTTCCTTGTCACAATCCTTGACTGTCTCTTTATTTCTTGCCAGTGGCTTCTACCTTAGTACTTATTCTATCACATCGTAATTGCTAGTCCCTCTGTCCTTTCGAATAAAGCTAAGATCCTTGAAGGTAAGTGCAGGGTTTGGCTGTATATTAAATCCTTAATGCCACACCTAATGTACTGAAGAGTCAATAAATTTCAATGTGTGAGTACATTGCACAGAATTTGGGGACACAAGTACGTATGTTGAGGGGAAAAAAGCACTAGAATTATGTGTAACAATATTTTATATGATTGCTAAAGGAAAGACCTTTCGACTTCCCTTCATTGTTATGCTTTAATAAAAACACATATTTCTTATATAATAAAAATGGTTAAAAAATAAAACGAACATTTGCTAGTGTCATATATAGCATCAGTGGGTAAAAAAAGACAAATAGCTGGTTACTTATTTGAGGTTTTGCTTCTTTTGAGAGCTTTTCAGTAACTCTGGAACGTCGGGTTATTCTCTGTTCTCTGCAGCAGACACAGGTGAGTGCGCAGCTCTGCTCATCCCCCAACAAGCTTGATTTCCCAGCAACTATTGGGAATGATGCTGGCATTCCTTGAACAAATGCAGTCCAAAATCCCATGGCCCTGTCATCTGCTTCCATGATGGAAACATCCAGCTACTCTTCTTTCCTACTTCTGCCACTCGGGTCCTTGTGGATAAGCAGGTGTCTCTCTTTTTATTTAGAGAGCCCCTTTTCCCTCATTGTCCAGCATTAAGAAATATCTCCCGGAGCTTTGTTCCAAAAATGAAAAAGCTAATCTGACTCTTCAAAAAATATGCTACATTATCCCACCTAGTGTACTCTTCTTTATAAATGCCACATTGTTTTATAGACAAATATTCATAGCATTTGTCATTTTTCTGCAATCACGTAAGTTATTAAAGTGAAGATCACAGATGTCAAAGTTATAGGCATATAAAGAAAGAATGTTACCAGGTGCCAGGGGCTTACTTCTGTTTGTTTGTTTTGGTCCAGTCGTGGGACCTGAACTCTGGGCCTGGGCGCTGTCCCTCAGCTTTTCAGCTCAAGGCTAGCGCTCTACCACTTGAGCCACAGTGCCACTTCCGGCTTTTTTCTTTTTGCTTATGTGGTGCTTAGGAATTGAACCCAGGGCCTCAGGCATGCAAGGCAAGTGCTCTACCACTGAGCCACTTTCCCAGCCCCAGGGGCTCACTTCTGTAATCCGAGGCACCAGGAGGTCGAGATGTGAGGATCACAGTTTGAAGCCAGCCTGGGAAGGAAATTTCATGAGACTCTCATCTTCAATTACCTACCAAAAAAGCAGGAGGTAGAACTGTGACTCAAGTGGGAGAGCACTAGCCTTGAGCACAAATGTTTAGGAACAACACCCAAGCCCTGAGTTCAAGCATTTTTTTTGTATATTGGCACAAAAAATGAAAGAAGAAAGACAGAAAGACAGAAGAGAAAGAGAAGAAAAAGAATGAGAGAGAGAGAGAGAGAGAGAAGGAAAGGAAGGAAGGAAGGAAGGAAGGAAGGAAGGAAGGGAGGGAGGGAGGGAGGGAGGGAGGGAGGGAGGGAGGGAGGGAGGGAGGGAGGAAGGAAGGAAGGAAGGGAGGGAGGGAGGGAGGGAGGGAGGGAGGGAGGGAGGGAGGAAGGAAGGAAGGAAGGAAGGAAAGAAGTGTTTGAGATTTCAATTAAATTTAAATTTTAGCATTGCTGAAAACTTGTTACAACTGCTTTATTTTGAACCAACTTGTTTAATGACCAACCTTGTGAAAATGTGATTCACAATTTAAAAAAATCTAAAGGATATATCGTGAAGGAACACAAAAGTAAAATTGCTTATCATCTTTGCAGTCAGTGAAACACCCTGAGGTCATCTATATTCTTGAATAATAGATTTTTTAAACTATAGATAATGGAACAACATATGGTGATCACTTGTTTGAGAACATGCTTTATACTAATTACTTCCTGCAAAATGGGACTTTACTAGAACAAACACTCTTAAATGCAATAAAGTTATTGTGGGCTTAATTTGATGCCTGTAGTTTACCAAAAAGTATTAGTTTTATTTAGATCCTACTAAGATCCTATTACCTTCCTGCATTTTGTTTTTAATCTACCCCATAAGTTCTCCTACAATGTTTTTCACTTTAAATAGTTGTATAAAGAGATTGCAATTCTTCATGTCCATTCATGTTAGAAATTCTCTCTCTCTCATGTTAGAAATTCTTTCTCTCTCTCTCTCTCTTTTTATTATGAAAATACCATACAGAGGAGTTACAATTACATAGAATCAAACGTTTCATAGAAGCTGACAAATGGAAACCTCAGAACATCATCTTTTGGTTTTGTTGACTTTCCCAGACTGAGTTGCTAATGGAGCATCATGGTATTCTTTCATTTGAATATTCCAGAGCAGAGCATAGTTACTAAGTACCAATGATGCACACCTCTCACTCTAGCTACTCAGGAGGCTGAGATCTGAGGATCATAGTTTGAAGCCAGCCCAGGCACAAAAGGGCACAAGATTCTTATCTCCACTAAACTTCCAAAAAATGTCACAAAGGGAGCTGTAGTTCAAGTGGTAGTTCAAGTGGCCTTGAGAAACCCTAGGCACAGGCCGAAATTTTATTAATAGAGACCCAGAAACACAACAAATCAAAGAAAGGTTGGACAAATGGGATTACATGAAATTGCAGAGCTTCTGCATGGCAAAGGACATAGCTAGCAAGATCAATAGAAAGCCCATGGATTGGGAGAAGATCTTCACTAGCCATACAACAGACAAGGGTCTCATATCTAAAATATACTTGGAACTCAAAAAATGAAATCCCCAAAAACAAATTCTCAAAGAAACAACTGCCCAATAAATAATTGGGCTAAAGACTTAAAGAGAAATTCTCTGAAGAAGAAAGAAGGATGGCCAATAGACACATGAAGAAATGCTCAACCTCTCTAGCCATAAAAGAAATGCAAATCAAAACAACATTGAGATGGCTATAATCAAGAACTATAATAACAACAGATGCTGGAGGGAATGTGGACAGAAGGGAACCTTACTGCATTGTTGGTGGGAGTGTAAACTTGTTCAACCACTTTGGAAAGTAGTATGGAGGTTCCTTAAAAGACTCCACATAGAGCTCCCCTATGACCCAGCAATCCCACTTTTGGGCATTTACTCAAATGATCACAAACAAGACCATACTAAAGCTACCAGCACAACTATGTTTATTGCAGCATTATTTACCATAGCTAAGATATGGAACCAACCCAGATGGCCCTCAGTAGATGAATGGATCAAGAAAATGTGATATATATACACAATGGAATTCTACACCTCCATCAGAAAGAATGACATTGCCCCATTTGTTAGGAAATGGAAAGACTTGGAAAAAATTATATTAAGTGAAGTAAGCCAGGCTCAAAGAAACATAGGTCCCATGGTATAATGCCTTTTTTAAACTGTCCAGAGTCACTCTGGCTGAGGGGTTGATGAAAGACTGAGGGACACACAACTGCGTGAGTGACAGGCATGTTGGAAGAAAGGGGGGTGGTGGTAGTGGCAGGTGGAGAAAGTGGACAGCTCTGGAATACCTGCTGGTGTCCCTTTGACAGGGTTGGCTGAAGGATTGTGTAGAGCAATTGGATAAATAATTGGAAACAAGAATTATTCCAGCAGTTTGGTTTGAGCACCAGAAAGATAAAGTAGGAAGGCTGGAGGGAGTTGTTAGTGGAGGATAAATTTGATGAAATTATTGTTGGTCCTGTTTCACTATGAGACTTTTTATTTTATATTCAAGTCTAATCATATTCCATTATCATCTGGGAACTGGTTCCAGAAGCTTCAAAGACATGAATAAGTTTCATAAAAAAATACAACAGTATTTTCATGTAACTAATACACTTCCTGTGCATTTTAAATCATCTCTAGATTACTTACAATTCTTAACAGAATATAAATGTGCTACAAATGTTGTACTATACTATAAGGAAACAGTGATAAGGAAATTTTTTATGCATATGCCTTTACAAATACTCATTTTTTTGTATGCCCATTCTTGGCCTTGATCTCAGGGCCTAGCAGCTGGCTGTCCCTGAGCTTGTTTGCTCAAGGATAATAACTGGTAATAACTGGAAGTAAAAGTTTTACAACGTTTCCTGCCTGGGCTGGCTTTAAACAGTAGTCCTCAGATCTCAGCCTCTTAAGTATCTAGGATTACAGGTGTGAACCATCAGTGCCAGGCTGACAATTATATTTTAAACAGCATTTTGATCTTCAGTTGGTTGAAGAGATACTTGTATACCTTGTAGAGAAAGACACGTAGAACACTTGATTTTACAAGTTGTTGGAATAGTATTAAAAAGCCTCGGGAATATATGAATTCACCAGGGAAGAGAACACAGGTAGACCAGGTGAGCCCTGAAGAAACACAAGGGGAAGAAGTCAGGCTGATCAGGTATAAGCCAAAGACATTGAAATCAGGTGACCAGCAGGCTGGGTAAGCCACCAGCAGGATATGGCCTGTGCCATTTCTACTGCCATAGGCACCAAAGTCCTCCTCACCCATAGTGAGCAAATGCTAACTACATGCCAGGAGTCACACCAGTGATACGCACCAATATGAGTAATAGTACAGCCTTATGAAGTGCTTCGGCTGTATACTAGTACTACCTGAAAAGTAGTACAATATAATATATATAATATATACAATAGACTATATGTTATAAATATAGTATTATATGTAACAGGACAACTTTGAAAGGAGTCCTCTCACAGAGCTGTATATCATAGTACTCTCCTAAAGGTAGTACAATCTAAGCTACATAGCAGTTAAATAATTTACCCTAGTTCTAAACATGCAAAGAATAGAAATTTAGAGTTTTGAACACAGGACCTATAAGCTTTTCCACACTAGCTGATGCATTCAAGACTTAGGGAAAGAGTCTAAGAGATAAGTAGATTTAAAACAGCACACAGGATCATACATTCTTGTCATTTATAATATCGCTTACCCAAACACCACAATCTATCATCAAAGCTTACAAGGAATGCCCCTCCCTGGCAGTACTCCATGTCTGTGTACTGCAACCAAGTAGAGAAGAGCAAACACCCTTGTTCTTACTAAAAAACAAAAAATCTGAGTGCCATTGTGAAAGTGGCCTACAATGGCATCATCAAAAGCAATGTGAGTGAAAGGACAGAAACCTTATTGCCAATCACTGGGAAGACTTTGAATGAGTCACATGGCCTTCTTTTCTGGAAAGGAGGAGGAAGTAGTAAAAGAGAAAGCTGTTCTCAAGTTTAAGTCTAAAACTCTGGTATATTTTTTTATCCACTTTCATAGAAATGTCTATGCATTTGAAACATTACAAAATGTATGTTTTGGGTTTTTATGTTTTATCTTTTTTGTTGCTTTTAAAATTTTTATTTAAAAATGTTAAAACACTCCTCTTAAGCCTCATAATGAGATGTTTCTTCAGTGTTATTTCCATCAAGGCTGGATACAAAATTGTGAACTCTATATACAAAGAGCTAGAAAATGTAATTTTTAAACTACCATGTAAAAGAATATAACATAAGCAAAATAAACATTATTATAAAGTGATTTTTAAAAAAATTCTAAAGGAAACAAAAACTTTTGTTTACGTAGTCTTTTTTTTTTTTTTTGTCAGTTGTGTGGCCTGAACTCTGGGCCTGGGTGCTGTCCCTCGGCTTATCAGCTCAAGGTTACCACTTTACCACTTGAGCCACAGCACCACTTCTGGCTTTTTCTGCTTATGTGGTCCTAAGGAATTGAACCCAGGGCCTCATCCGTGCAAGGCAAGCACTCTACCACTGAGCCACCTTCCCAGCCCCACATAGTCTTTTTGCTGCAATAATATCTTAACTTGAACATGATAAGTAGGGCCTCTTAATGCCACTGACATCTTGATAGCACTAAAACTTCTGTAATAGAATAAGGGATTTTTATTTTGACTACAAAACCAATAAGATAGCATTTAATAACATTTAGTGAGATCACGTTTATGCATCTAATTACATTTCTAACAACTTAGCAAATACTCTTTCAAGAATATCAACCATGAGAAAATCACCTGCCTACATCTATCCATATATCCATTTCCATATTTAAGTGTAGTTTATTAAAACCAGATCTTTGCTTGCCATGGATGATAATATGAACCTTTGTAATTTAATCCATAAATTAATGTATGGAGGCAAATTTCCTAGTTAACTTTAATTGTTCTGGGGCTCTCTAAGGATGTATTCAGGAGCAGGTACTCAGGCGTTTTTCATTAACTTCATACTGTTAGACTAATTATTTAATTTCCTCAAGACTAACAATTCACAAATGAATGAGAAGAACCCAGACTGTAAGCGAATCTCTTCTCCCAAATTAAAATGCCGACAACAAGACAGACGAGGTCCCTAGTCTACAGTTATCCGAGGCCAGTTCATAAAAGGTTAACTTCTGTAGGCTTCACCTGGCTGGATACAGTCTCCCTGGCTGGAACTGGAGCACACTCACATTCTGTTCTACCTGACCCTCTATCCTTCACAGATAGGAAGAATTTTTTGGAAATGCATTGTTGTTTGGCAATACAACATTCTCCTTAGGGTTCTGTAAGTACCACGCTGCGGCATTGCTCACGACGCTGTCTGCTTTCATCCGTGAGGCGTGTGGATCAAACAGAACCTAGGCACTGCTGGGTGCAGTAGTTCATGCCTAGAGTCACAGCTAATCAGAGTAGAGTGCTCAGGACCGGAATTCAAGCCCCAGTACTGGCACACACATACACACACACACACACACACACACACACTCACACACACACACAAAAAGTAATGAGATGGCAGGGATGCTGTTTTACAAAAGCATAAAGATAAATAAACCTAAACTGAAGATATCGTTGTTGATCTTCTGCTCTTTGTGAGCTTCTTTGAGATCCTTCTATCCGTTAAAGGGAGAAAATAACAAATTAGATGAGTGGGCAAAGACTAAGGAAGTATATAGGGCATGATGCACACTCAAAGAAAAAGAAAAAATAAAGGACTTCATGATGTTTGTTTTACATGTCTTTGATGCTAAATGAGTATTTGAATGAAGACACATTAAATACTCTAAATATTTAAACAGTGCTATACCACTTGAGCAACAGCTCCATTCCAGATTTTCTTTTTTGGTGTGGTTAATTGGAGATAAGAATATCACAGACTTTTCTATCCAGGCTGGCTTTGAACCACAATCCTCATTTCTCAGTCTCCTTACTCACTAAGATTAGATATGTTGGCCACCAGTGTCAGGCTATAATTAACTTTTTTTCTTTCTTTTAATACATTTTTTATTGTAAAAATACTGTACAGAGCAGTTATAGTTACATGAGCAAGGTAATAAGTACATTTCCTATCAAGTTTTGTTATCTCCTTTGTTTTTCTCCTACCATCCCTTCCCTCCTACCTCCACAACTATACTCCATCCCCTCCTCTTCTCCCCCCATCCCCCATCCCCGCCATAGTGTCTTGTGCATCTCGTTGTTACAATGGGTCAACCTGTATCCCTATTTAAGCATTTTGTTTTTTCTCTTCCCCTCCCCAAATTGGAGAAATATATATACAAGATGCAGGGCACCGATATCAAGTACAGTGAAAACAGGGGTTATACCGTGGGGAAGGAACATACAAAGAAACAAAAAAATCACATGGTACATTATAAATACATTAAAAACAATAGCAAGCAGGAAAAAACCACTTGTGTTCCTATCTTGGGGTTCATCACTTAACATCATCTTATCTGGTCATATGTACATAACTTTGATCTTTTGTCCCAGACATATACTAGTTATTGCAAATAAGGGAAAGCATGGGATCTATATTTCTTTGGGACCTGGCTTACTTCACTTAATATAATTTTTTCCAAGTCTTTCCATTTCCTAACAAATGGGGCAATGTCATTCTTTCTGATGGAGACATAGAATTCGTGTGTGTGTGTGTGTGTGTATGTGTGTGTGTGTGTGTGTGTGTGTGTGTGTGTGTGTGTGTGTGTGTGTGTGTATACAACATTTTCTTGATCCATTCATCTACTGAGGGGCATCTGGGTTGGTTCCAGATCTTAGCTATGGTAAATAATGCTGCAATGAACATAGTTGTGCTGGTGGCTTCAGTATGGTCTTGTTTGTGATCATTTGGGTAAATGCCCAAAAGTGGGATTGTTGTGTCATAGGGGAGCTCTATGTGGAGTCTTTTGAGGAACCTCCATACTGCTTTCCAAAGTGGTTGAACAAGTTTACACTCCCACCAACAGTGCAGTAGGGTTCTCTTCTGTCCACATCCCCTCCAGCATCTGTTGATATTATAGTTCTTTATTATAGCCATTCTAACTGGAGTGAGGTGGTATCTCAATGTTGTTTTGATTTGCATTTCTTTTATGGCAGAGAGGTTGAGCATTTCTTCATGTGTCTATTGGCCATTTTTATTTCCTCTTCAGAGAAGTCTCTTTTTAAGTCTTTAGCCCACTTATTTATAAGGCAGTTGTTTCTTTTAATTTACTTTTATAACATAAGGTTCCAAAAATAAATGGACCTCTAACATTTATTAAGATTCATTTCCAACATGAAACCTCTCAAAACTCAGTATGGCATTCATTGTACTCCAGATTTAATACTAATTTCAGGCTGACCATAATTCATTGATAAAGAGTCTCCATACATATTTCCAAGTTACTGTTCATACCTTAATAACACAAGCAGGGCATCTTTTTTGCCATCCTTTGAGTCAAGTGAAGAAGGTCAATGTAATCCACAGTGGGTAACTATCCCCAGTACTCAGCGAAAGGGGAAAAGATGATCATAGAAGAGGAGGCACAAAGAAAATTAAAAATTATACCTGATAAGGGAAATTTGTAACAGGGCACCTGTGGTTCATATCTATAATCCCAGCTATACAGGAAGCTGAGATTTGAAGATCCTAATTCAAAGCCAATCAGTTAGGCAAGTCTGTGAAACTCTTATCTCCAATTAACCATCAAAAAAAAAAAAAAACCTAGATGTGAAACTGTGGTTCAAGTGGTTGGGCACTAGCCTTGAGCTCAAAAGCTGAGGACCCCCCCCCCAATAAAGGTAAATGTTTATAATTTGTACTTTATGGAGCAGAAATAAAGTGATCTAGTAGATTGTTAATTTGCTTTTAAATTTAATGTATTTACACAAGAAGCTTCAAAATTCTTCCTGGTAAATCTCAATTCAGTAGTTACCTCTAAGCTCCTACTAGCAAGCACCACCTGAGTGCCGGGTATCTGTACTAAGTTCATGGTATCAAAAGTTTCAATCCACTGAGAGCTCTGTTCTTTCTGGCCCCTGGTAGGTCAGATAATTATGTTAGCAGGAGCATGTTTGGGAAAGTCTACACCTCCTGGCGACAGGAAGGAAGAGCCCGGAAGATCACACAGGAAGATGTAGGCCCTAGTAACAACCCACAGCGGCCCACTTCTGCATCTCATCTCCTACTTTACCACCTCCCAATGATGTCACTGCACTCAGAATCCATCCAGGGATCATCAGTTCATTGCATGACCCATAGCCCTGGAGATCGAGCCACTCCCTAAAAGCCAAGTCCCCAAAATGCATGAACTGGTAGGGGACAGTTCATATGCAAACCGTAACATCCAAGGGACACCCAAAGAAACATCACCTCCTAAAGGACCTGATGATGGATTATAGCCCAGAACCACCAGCCCAGTCTCCAGCACATAGACCTTTGGGAAGATGGACTATGCAAGCTGTATACACTCCTGTGACAGGATCTGTCTTCCCCAGCCCTGGGGAATTGTCACTATCATTCTTGACCCTCAGGCTCCAGTAAATGTATAAGTACCACCGTGCAGTCTCCTAGTTCCAAGCCCTTTGGTCTTTGAGACCTCTGCCTTTGGTTTCTCTGAATCTCAGGTCAAACTCAGATCAAATCCCACCAGGAGCTTTCCTATTGGAGAAGCTTTTTCCCATCGGACTTCTCAGCCTCCATAATTAAGATGGGTAACATCAGTAATAAATCTTTATCTAAAATATATACTTATATAGATTAATACACATTTATAGTTATAACTTATGGCTATATAAATATATGGACACCATATGTTATATAGTATATAGTATATTATATCTATTATATACACACTAATGTAATGTCTTGTCTAAAACACTTTTTCTAGTTATTGTAGCTACATCCACTGGACATTTTGAAATGGATGATTGGCAGGAAAGTAATCCTCCTTCTCATGTAATTATATAGAGCCTGTTCTCCTGTGAGCATTTGGAGCAAGCTTGATATCAGACGGGTGGAGGAAATACTAGCTTCATCTATGTTTTGGTCTTGTTTTAAAAGGTATGATTAATGTACTGATACCAGCATGGAAATTTGTCCAAATGTATTTTTCTTCACTTACATTGATGACAAGAATCTATGACAATATGTTTCTGAGCCACACACAGTTAGTCCCACCCAATGAATTCATCTATTCTAATCTGTTTATAGAAGAGGTGATGTAAACAAGAGTTCAAATAGCAAAGTATGTCTATTTTTAGATTTATAATAGCAAAATCTTAAGATTGTTTGTACATAATCTATACATTTCTCAAAAATGTCAATACTAACATTTTTAAGTGTATTTATAAATGCAGCACTAGAAAAAGAATTAGTAGGGCTAAGTTATTTGAAAACTGGCAAAATTTGAAGGAACAAGGCTTTATTTCCATACTCTGGTGGCATTTGAGGGGTTGTGTTACATAAAAGATCACTTGACCCAGGAGGAGGTTCTGGCCTGGGCTGTGGCTGTGTAGAGCAAAGGTGTCTGCTACTGGGCATTCACATCATTCTTCCCGCTGACAGGTTCTGAGCCACCATAATGCACTCACACAGAGTATGTCTTTGCATCATTGGAAAAGCATTTTGAATTTCTGGTTTAAAACTATATATTGTGGTCTGTATTTCCTATATTTATCATCTTCATCATCATCATCATCATCATCATCATCATCATCATCATCATCATCATCATCATCATCATCATCATATCATCATCATTATCAAAGGCAAGCCAGAAACAAAGAAAAGCTGGTGGGTTAAAAATCTCAATCAGAGAGAAGAAACTTCCCAGATATCCAGAAGCAAAGTTCAAAAGAGATTACAGGGACCCTCCAAGACCCTAATTCCTGTAACTGCTGTGCACATTTGGATCACATGGTCACAGCTGTGGGGTTCCTTAGAAACCAGGTCAGAAACCCAGAAGAAGGATCTTATACACCAGGGCACAGATAACAAAAGATGAGATTTAGCAAAAAGATTTAAAGGAAAAGAAAACTATTTGTTTTCAAAGATCAGAAGTGCAACCATAATCCCAGGACCCTGTCTGTTCCTAACAGTACCTTGCGATCGTCAAACCCTATACTTGTAGGTTAAACTCAGGAAATCAGCCCAGAAACACTTCCAAAGGACTCTAACCTTACCCCAAGTTCACAAGAGGTTACTGGCACATTAAGAACTGAGTTCTTGTAAATATCACTCACACTACCACCACGTGACCACAGTTATAAGGCTCCTTAGGGCAATCATAAAAAGAAAAAATAGAAATAAAAAGGAAAAACAAATAACTCAGAATGCAGACACTATTTATTTTTATTTTTTTCATGACCCCAAACCCTTGAAGTTTTACACAGTAATGAACAAAATTTTATGAGTATATCTTTTTGCCAATATAAAATAAACATAGCTAAGTAATAAAGAAGAATTTAACTTTATACATAACAAGTAATATTGGCAAAATGTGCTTAATAAACTTGTGTCATAGTTAAGGAACAGGCCACTAAGTTAGCAGTATACAGTATGATGTCCAGTTTGTTAATGACCAAGGTGAGTTCTACTCATGAATGAATATGTTGAATTGAAATCCCCTTGTTTAAATACTTAAATACAATTTTTAAAAATAATTTAGAAGGAAAAACACAGAAATTAGCAATGGCCACTGTGAACAACTAGATAAAACCACATTATTGCATTTTTGTCTTTTTACTGATGTACTGTAGAAGTTTACTCTAGCTTTTTTTTGAAGAATTTATTACTACTTTCAGGCCAGGCAAATAAATGGAGATTCAATATTTTAACGATATAAACTTTTTTTGGAAATCCAAATCAGTAGCTTAAAAAAAAAATCAGCGGGATTTTGCAAAATACTTGAGAAATACATAATACAGACTTACTGAAGGACTGATTAAATAGTTGAATACACGTTTTCTGGTGTGTTTTTTTTAAATAGCAGTGTATATTAATTGTTTAAAAGGGCACAATGTGGTATTTCAAACATTTTTTTTTGGGTCGGTTGTGGGGCTTGAACTCTGGGCCTGGGTGCTGTCCCTCAGCGATTCAGCTCAAGGCGAGTGCTCTACCACTTGAGCCACAGCGCCACTTCTGGTTTTCTAGTGGTTTATTGGAGATAAGAGTCTCACAGACTTTCCTGTGAGGGCTGGCTTTGAACCACAATCCTCAGACCTCAGCCTCTTGAGTAGCTAGGATTACAGGCGTGAGCACTGGCGCCCGGCTTTTTTAAAACCAGTTCTACACTGAGCTTATTCATACCAGGGTATGTACTTTGGGTGTTGGAGAAAATATGTTAGAAATAAAATCAGTTATGTTGTACACTGCTCCAGTGCATCAGCATCGGCAGATACATAGATGCTTATCTCTGTCTGTCTGTGCATCCCTCTGTCATCCAATCCTCTTCTCCTCCTCTTAGCTCCTCTCTTCTTTTTTCCTTTCTTCTCCTTGCTCCTTTCCCTCCCATCTCTCCTCCTCTTCCTTCCTCTCCTCTTTTTTCCTCTCCTCCTCCTCTTCCTCCTTCCTCTTCCCCTTTTCTTCATCCTCCTCCTAACCCTTCTCCTCCTCCCTCTTCCCTTTCCCCTTCCCCTTCTCCTCCTTCACTTCTCCCTCTCCCTCTTCTCCTCCTTCCTCCCCCCCTCCTCTTCCCTCCTTTCCATTTTCGTTTCCTCTCTCGTTTAAATTTTCTTTAAAGACCGCCAATGTGTCGCATTTTAGGGTAGACATCTTTAACTCTGAAGGGCCAAAATCAAGCAGATGACATCAAACCTCTCCTGGCAAAGGCCGGCGAGAATGAATGCAGGCGGTGGAGCGGCAGGCCCCGGGGGCCGCGGGCAGGCCCGGGGTGCCTGTCTGTCCAGTTAGGTGTACCACTACCTGGGCAGGCCATTTGGGATACGGGCCTTGTGCGGTCAGCCTCTTGTTTTTCTTCTCGCATGAAACCAGAAATCTGGGCTTTCTAAATGAAATATCTCAGTTTTTACATGTTGGCTCAAGTTTATATAAAACACCCTGGATGCCAAAGCAAACAAGGTATAGGCCAGGTTCAACCCCTAGGACAAGAAGGTGTGACTTCTCCAAATAACTGGCTTGCAGAGTCAAAGCATTCTGTGCTTGTGTGCACAGAAATACTTGAAATAAAATTCTGCTCTTGGGGGTAAAGTCTAAAAGAAAACGGGAGAAATCAGATGAATGTTTCTAGCAGAGGTTTTCACTGGTAACGGAGAACTTTCTCAATGCTTTGTGTCGGCCCAGGCGACCCTACTAAGTTTTCCATTTCTACGTTGTCTGTTTCAGTCTGTTCGTTTTGCAATCAGAATAATTCAAACTGACAGAACATAAAACGTGCGTATCCAACCCCTTGGGTGAATAAAAACCTAATATTGCCCACCTTCATCTCAGTTTTCTAAGGGAATTAAATATTCTGACAAGATTAGCATCTGTGGGTACCCTTCAAACCCCACCTTCACTGTAGAAGTGTCAGTCATTCTAGAATGGGCATTTAACGGGGTCCTTCTCATGGAAGAGTGGTATGTCCCTGTTCATTGGCTTGTACCACATTGATGTGAATTTCACCAAGCTTAGCTTGAAAACTGGCTCATTCACGCTACATGATTGTTCATTTGTATTATTTTTCACCACGATTGATGATTTAACTCAGGTTCTTGTGCTCTTGATGGGTGACTTTTTCATTCAAGAATGGTACTCAGCCAGGCACCAGTTACTTATGCCTGTAATCCTAGCTACTTAAGAGGCTGAGATCTGAAGTTCACAGTTCAAAGCCAGCCCAGGCAGGAAAGTCTGTGAGACTCTTATCTCCAATGAACCACTAGAAAACCAGAAGTAGTGCTGTGGCTCAAAGTGGTAGAGTGCTAACCTTGAGCTGAAGGGCTCAGGGACAGCATCCAAGCCGAGAATTCAAGCACCACTACCTTCCCTGCCTCAAAAAAGAATGGCACTGGACCACTTGAGTCACCACTCCACTACAGCTTTTTGGTGTTTAATTGGAGATTAAAGACTCACAGATCTGTCTGCCTGGGCTGACTTCAAACCTCCATCCTTGCATCTCAAGCCTCCTGAGTAGCTAGCATTAAGCAAGACCACCAGTGTCCACTTCAAAAGTTTATTTTTAAATGTGCCCATATTAACAGACATAATCTTTGTTTTATTTTTATAGAGTTAGCCTTTGTAATTCCTTTTTTAACTTTTACTTTGAGATTTCACATGTACAGAAAGAGCAAAGCAATATAGAATTGTTTATACTCCCTTTATCCTGTTGTCGCTAGTGTTTTATAAGTTAATGTGAATAATTATGTAATAACAGTTGTCAGGCCAGAATTTCAAACATTGGTAAAATACTAAAAACTGTGCCGCAGCACTGATTTGAATTTCACCCCATTTTCCTCTCATGTTCTCTTCATTGTTGCCAGAGACAATTCATGACCTCACACTGCATTTGCTTGTTGTGTCTCCAATCTGGGAGCGTTCCTGATTCTTTCCTTGTTTTTTTTCCATGACCTTGGCCTCTTTGATGAGTTCTGAGAAGTTCTTTTGGAGTATGTGATTCAGTGTGGGCTCATCCAAGGTTTTGTTGTAATTAGATTTTCTTCTAGGATGTCAGATGTCTCCAATTTTGGGATTCCTTTGGTGGTAGTTCTTTTGGTATTCCTTTGTGGTATTGAACTCAGGGCTTCGTGTTTGCCAGGCCCAAGACCTGTATTAGTTAGGCCACTTATGCCATGTACCAACTCCTTTTGGCTTCACTTATTTTTTCTTATTTTTTTACTAATTTTACTTATGTAGCTGGGATTCTAAGTATATACCAACATATCTAGCAATCTTAATTTTTCTTAATGAACACTTTTTTATTTTTGCATCTTTTTTATTTGTATCATGCTTTAAAAGCCTTGAGCATATCCTTTTTATTTAACTTTTAAATTTTTATGTTGTTTTTCAGTACTGGGGCTTGAATTCAGGGCCTTTACACTGTCCTTGAGCTAATTTTGCTCAAGGCTAGTGTTCTACCACTTGAGCCACTTGTGGCTCTTTTTAAAAAAAATTATTACTATTATTTTGGTAACTCATTGGCTATACCACCACTTCTAAGTTTTTCTAAATTTTTCATTTTTTGGTAATTTATTAGAGATAAAAATCTCATGGACTTTCGTGGCCAGGCTGGCTTTGAACCATGATCCTCACACCACAGCCTCATGAGTAGCTAGGATTACAGGCACAAGTCAATGATACTTGGCTTGCTACATCCATTTTAAAGAACCACTGACTTTCATTCTTCAACTAGGACTTGTGTGCTTTCTTCCTACAAGATGGAGCCGGGATGCACACTCTGGAGCATGGTCTTTACTTTTTTTTTTTTTTTCCTTATGGTTGCGGTGGCTCCTGCTTTTATTTATTTGTTTGTTTGTTTGTTTATATTGTGAAAATACCATACAGAGGGGTTACAATTATATGGGCAAGATAATGAGTACATTTCTTTTTTTTTCTTTTTTCTTTTTTTTTAATTTTACTTTTATCTTCTGAGAGGTTTGCCCAGTTGGCCTAGCACAACTTAGTTGAAAAGGTTAGCTTTGCTGCCCAGATCTGAGAGACTACTTGTATCCTATTTGAAACTTCACTGTGCAGTGGGAACTTCCTATTCCATTCCCCTGGTCAATCTACACATGAAGGCCCTGGGACAATTCTGCTTTACTTACAAAAGCCACACATTTATTTTAATATCTGCAAGGATTTTCTCTCCCTTGTTTCTTTGATCATATTATCTTGGCTATTGGTTGCAATTGGTTCACCCATATAAACCTTAATATCAAATTGTTGAATTTCATCAAGTGATTTTCTGGCATTTTATTGAGATTATAAGGAAATCATAAATTCACTTTCAAAGAACCATCACTTGGTTATATTAAATCATCATTCATTGTCATAGTAAACCATAAACACAAGACTGTGACTCTCATTTTTAGTATTTTTAAGGAATGTTTCTAATATTTTTCTTATGGAATTAATATGTATACTTAATATATACTATATATACCTAACATATAAACCTAATATGCAATGTAGGTATAATACATGTCTTGTAAAAATATATTGCTGCACCATTATATAATATGCTTATTATTTCTATAGAAATTTTAATTTTAATTTAATTTAATTTTAATTTTAAAGAAAATTTAATTTTAATTTTATAGAAACATTAATTTTAATGTGTTATATTTCTATTCTGCTACTTAACTAAAGTCTGTTATACTTACTTTAAGCAGCAATTTTGTGGAGTTTCTAGACAATGCTCACAACAATGGTCCAGTTCATTTTTAAAACTCATTGTGTGCCCCTAATGTATTCTCTTCTGAAAGTCCAGCAGCCAATTCTTAAGCACAGACTTGCATAGTAGGCAGATTTGGGGCCTGGTTCCTAATCTGAGGGGAAAATTCTCCTAATGCTTTCCTTGTTTTCCCAACAAATGACATTTAGAACAGCTAATTTTTTCCCATTATGTTCATGTATCATATATACACACTTGTAACAGGAGCAGCATAGTTAGGTTTCTGATTAAATCCACTGAATCTCTTTAAGTATCTCCAATATGGATAATCATTATAAATGTGGTTGTAACAATTTTATCTGCTTATCCTCACTTATATGTCCCCAAAATGATAACTAGCCAGATATCTGATTATATTGAGTCAGAATCATAATTTCGAAGTATTGATGCTTCAGTGTAACTTCAGAGTATTCAAAGAGTCACAATTCTTTGACTCTTCTTAGGAAGAGTCAGATTCCCAGAATACAAGCAGTGCTAGAATTCTAGAGCCACCCTGGGGAAGAAAACGGAAATAGCCTAGATTTACAGGTTATGTCAGATGACAATGAGCAAATAAAGACTTCTCCTAAATTGCCAAATTCTAGAAATATAAATTCTACAGCCCTAAAACTTTCTAGAAAATTTGATGTTTTTATGTACATTCAAAAATCTTGAGACTTGAGGGAATGAGAGAGGAAGAAACATGAAGGAAGAGAAAAAGAGAACAAATAAAAGAGGGTGTTTTTTCTGAGAACCACATTCAATTGGCTTATTCATTTAGTCATTGGCTTATTTATTATTTTTGTGGTTTAAGTTTTCCAGCTCTTTGCATATTCTGGTGGTGGTGATGATGGTTCTGGTGGTGGTTATGTTTTCTGATGTCTTAGTCAACCTTCTGTAACTTTAATAAAAAAAAAACAACCCTCCTTCTTTTAGTGAATAGCCTCTTTATGTCAAATGTGCTTCATTATGGAATATAATAAATGGTAAATCTCTTAAGTCATTTGTCTATTAAATTCTGGAGCAGTGGCATGATAATAAAATGCCCCACAGTATTTTTCACAATAAAAAATAAATAAATAAAATGCCCCCTTGTCTCCAGTAGAAAAGAACTATTTAAAATTTAGACATTATGCACAAATTGGTATGAAATACAGATTGGAAATGGATGACTTTTTACAATATTTTAGCTCTGAGAATCTATGACATTTATACCTACTGTCATCAACTGGCAAATTAAAGAAGTGGTTATCAGTATAAGGTTTGCTCATGAAATCTTTATATCATAACAAAGAAGCAAAATGGGAAGAAACTAAAAGCAGAAAAGTATAACAAAATCTGAAATTCAGAATAATGTTCACTCTCCTGAAGTTCATTGTCTCTCCTTGTATGTTGGGAAGTCAAATTTGGTGAATGTTGTCTGTTAGAAAATAAATCAGACTTCAGTGGATAGTATAGGGTATAGTCTCTGCCTAAAACCTCCTGATCTATGAAATTCTTAACTTCTTGTTTTAGCAGCATTTTCTTCATTGTGACTCAGGGATTTAGGCTTCACCAATAACCCACAACTTTGTGGGAATATGTTCAACAGATACCTTGGGAGAAGCTTGTTTTACAAAACACTGGTTTAAGATGATAGCAAAGAAAAGCTCATGAAAGAATGTAGTACCTCATCAGAGAAAGTGACCATTAACACTCCACAGAACACAGAGATCCAGGGACAAATCTACTGCTCTTCAAATGATTACACAGTAAGCAAAACTAGAGTCAAGCTCTAAGATACCTCAAAAGCATCGCCACATCCATGACTCTCTTTTTATTTAAAACTTATGATTCAGAGTCATTCACTGAATACTTCTCAGAGATTATAATAGTATAACAAAGACTCAGAGCTGACAACACTGATTATGAATCTTTTATTTTTTTGTCTGTCAGTTGTGGGGCTTGAACACGGGGCATGGGTGTTGTCCCTGAGCTGTTTTTGCTCAAGGCTAGTGCTTGACCATTTTGAACCACAGTGTCACTTCTGGTTTTTGAGTGGTTAATTGGAAATAAGGGCCGCATGGGGACTTTTCTGCCTGGGCTGGCTTGCACTGTGATCCGCAGATCTCAGCCTCCTGAGTTACAGGTGTGAGCCACTGGTGCCTGTTAATCCTGAATCTTCTACATCAGTGAAGAGTGAACCAAACCAGAGCTGCCCAGCCCATCCTCTGATACAAATCTGGCACCTTCTATAACTGGAAATGAATGAAAATTTGAAAACACAGTCCACTTGTACATACATGTAATGTGCATACATGTATATGCATGTATATGTATATGTGAATATGTAAGTATGAATCACATATAACATATCATATGTCACATGTTATAAATTATATAAGAACCATACATATATTTAATATACATCATGCCTTCCTTACAACTAATGACAGCACTGAGCAGTTGCACCAGAGACCATAAAGCCTAAACTATATACTTCCTGGACATTTACAGAAAAAGTTCACTGACCTCCTAACCTACTTATCAAGTCCAACTTAGGAATAGAATAAATGCATATTCTTGATCAATGCAATCATGGGATATATTACCTACAATTTGAAATCTTTTTATGTATAGGATTTTCCTGAGACATGCAGTAACTATCAAACTGTCATTTAAGTCCTTGCAGTAAAGGGAAACTGAATTGTTTAATCCAAACACAAAGTTAGTATCTTTTTTCAATTTAATTTTATTGTTGAGGTGACGAACAGAGAGGTTACAGTTACATACATAAGGTAGTGAGTACATTTTACCCCCCTCGCTTTTCTCCCACTTTTCCTCCCCCTGCCCTTCCCCAAGTTGTACAGATCATTTCCAACAATGTCTTGTGAGTATCACTGTTGCATTGGTTCACTCTTTGTCCTTTGTCTCACCATTTTGTTGTTTCTCTTCCCTTCCCTAATTCAGATAAACATATATACAATACCCAGGGTACCAAAATCAAATCCAGTGACAACATACAATAAACCATAAGGAAAAAAATACTATAAGAAAAAAAGAATTAATCTCACATAGGACATTAAAAACAACAATAGCAAAGAAAACCCTCTTGTTTCCATATCTTGGAGTTCATTTGTTTAACATGGTCATGTGCACGTCCTCTCAGATCTCACCCATTGTACTATTTTTAAGAATCAATTTTCCCTGTCAGGCTTTACCCTGTGCTTCCGACCAAATTCTCCCTTTTAAATTGCTTATTTCCCAATTAGATTAGTTATGACACAGTTTCAAGGTTTTCCATGCCCTAAAACACTGGAAATTTCCTAGATCCAAAGTTCCCTCTCTGATGTGATTCATCAAAATAATATGCTGTGAATAATTTGTTTGCTGCAGGATAGCAGTGTGTAGCCAGAGTCTAAACTGCTCCAAGGAGTTGAGAAAAATATAACACACGTCTGAGAGTGCCCAAAGGGACAGATGTGTTAGCTGCAGCTGTCTTCAAAACAATTGAGAAGCATAATTCTGGTTTTATAAGGTAAGTAAATATGACTAATAAACTTTAGTCTATTGCATAAGATCCTACTTTATAGTCCTAAGCACCCTCCTGGGGTAATGAGAAAAGAAAATCAGCCAAACCTGGTGGACATTAAGAAACCTAACTCAGAACAGAATTTTGCTACTTAGATCTCTTCTGGATCCCACAGGGGAGGGTGAGAGGGGGGAAAGCCATTTCCACGGAGTTGAGAATTCAAATGAGATTTGTTTCTGTCCATGTGAGGGACTGGACTTGGCACAGAAGCTAAAGTGACAGGGATAAGAGACACAAGTGCTTGCCAGGTTTTGGAATCCATGGCTATAAAACGATAACAAATAACTGGAAAGCAGGAAGCAACTAAAGTAATGCCAAAATGATCAGTTGTTAGTCAGTGCCATGGATTTATTGGCTCCAATAAATCAGAAACAACAAGTAGATATCATGGGAGAATATGACCTACTTTATTGGGTGTGGGTAGGTGTCATATTAATTTTCATCTGGCACAGAAATATAGCACAGGCTAATATTATCTACTGAAAGTACAAGAGAAGAACTAGAAACCAGTAAAATGTTCTCACTTCCTTGAGGATCTAGGGTCTCAATTTCCTTAGCATATCAAGTTGGAGGTAATGAATAAAAAGACGTTGCATGTCAATAACCACTTGCTCTATCGTCCTCTCTCTAGTTTTGACTAGGTTTTACCTTGTCTTTTTTCTTCCTGAGTTAATATTACTTTTTCAAATTTATTTAATTTCTTTTTTTGTACGCACAGTATGGCTTGAACTCAGGCCTAGACATTGTTTCTTGGCTTTTTTGCTTAAATCTGGCACAATGCCGCTTAAGGCACAGCTCCAGGTCCAGGCTTTTTGGAAGTTAATTAGAGATCTGAGTCTCATGGACTTTCCTGCCAGGCTGGCTGGGAATCCTGATTGTTAGCAGATCTCAGCCTCCTGAGTAGCTAGGATTACAGTTGGGAACCACTGGCACCTGGCTGCTCTCTTGCAATTTGAAGGTGGTGGTAGACCTACTTTCCCTCATTAAAGCTAACTTCTTACTTTCTTAACTTCATGTCTAGCTAGGGGGAGAACTATGATATAATTCTAAGCTGTGAGCCATAAATAGAAGTCTACTAGGTTGCAAAACCCTTTTGTCTTCTTAGTCACAGAAGACAAGTATAACTCAGGACGGCACTTCCCTTCTTAGGTCCCTGCTTATAGATGACTTGATGACTAACAGGGCTATTTTACCACCATGGGCCACACACAAAAGAAATGGACACATATACCATAGCAAAAAAATATATTTAATATTGAATTACATCACCAACTATGTCACCAAGTTTCTATGCTAACGTTCTTCTGAGATATAAAAAGGAGGAAATAATTTTTATTTACCCAATTCACCATTTATTTAGTTTTCAGTGACTGGTGTTATAACTATTCTTATTAATAAACTATCAATCTGCATAGAACAAACATATGTACACCTAGCAGAGATGGAGCATGATGTACTATTAATTATCTATCACAGCTGAATAGTAACATTTGAGTATTGTTTTGTACTTTGATGAATTGCTTGAATTTCTCAGATCTGTTTTTTAAAGTTATTCTTCTGATAGATTCATGAATGCTATTGATGTCTGACAAATTTACTAACCCAAACAAACAAAATTATTTCTTAGAGTATAAACTATATAGGAGACATTAGTTGGAAGCATTTATTTTGTTCAAAGAAAACAGCAAGATAGGCTCAGACTGAAAAAGTGATAATTTACTGAGTGATAGCACAGAACAATGTTGCATTTAATTTCACACCTTAATCTAAGCTTTTAAAAATAATTTGGTCACATAGACACTTTTGCACTATTTATATGAATAAATATAATAAATTTATGGCACAAGGCTAGAATTATTTAATCAATTTAAAAGTATATGTAAACCTGGAATTTTTAGAAATGGGCATTCATTTAATAAGCTATAACTTATTTATCATATTTCTAATAAAAATATACTTTTTAACTTATGCTAAGTTTTTGTACTTTAACTTACATTAATATAAAAGGTATGTGAGTTTTTCTATAATTCAATAAAGTTATCTTCATGTTAGTCTAAATTACCAAGGCTTCCTAGCAGCAGTATAGTATATTAAACTTGCAGTATTTTTATGATCCTATAATTCAATCAAGTACTTCAATCAACCATCTTGATAGTAAATGCTGATTTTTGGTTGGTTGTTGTTTTTGTTTCACAAACAAATGGGAAATACTCTACTACATGTAAGATAGTCTGGGTTAGTTACTCATCAACCAGATTAGCAAAAGAGAAATAGATTTTTTTAAAGCCTGATCTCATGTCCTTTGGATGAAATAACTTGTCTTCTCTGAGCATTTGGTTAACACGTTAGTAACTAGGTCAGTAAAGTTTATTCTCAATAATCAAATGAAGGAAGCCAGATTGGTTTCATTAGTACTATAATTCAACTATACTTAAAATTCCAAACTAAAAATCAAAATATATGGAGGGCTCTCTCTTTTTCTCTCTCTCTCATCTTCTCATTCTTCTATCTTTTCTATCTCTTCTCTCTCCCTACTTCCCTCTTCTCCCCTCCAAACTCCCCTCTCCCTCTTTGCCCACTAAAATGCTGCATCCTAAGCCTCCTGATGTGGTTTTGGCATTTTCTTCCTCTTTTCTAAGAGTTATGGCATAGAATTCCTTCCAGAATAAATAACGGCTAAAACATCTGTCAATAGGATTATAGAACAAAATCAAATCTGGGATGGAGAGAAATCTGATTTCTCGGTGAGCATAAAAAGGAGAGGGTCTGAAGCCTATTTTTTATTGTCACCTTTTATGTACTCTTATAACCCTTCCTCACTTTTCCTAGGTCTGAAAAAGAACAAAGGCACAAAAACTTAAACATTAAGAGAAAATTTGAGAGCAGAACAATGACACCACATTCATGTAAAAGGAAGAAGGAAGATGACAATATTTTCCTTAGGGAACAAAATGTGGACAAGGCACAATTTCTTGCACTGATTCTACACATGACTAAGTCAATAAAATGAATTAATTTTTAAATTTTGTTATTATGTAGTTGTAAAAAAGGTTACAATTCCATAAGTCAGGTTATGAGTACAATGCATCTTGATCGAAGTGCAGTTGTTAATTTTTAAAATAAATCATCAGAAGTCAAAACCGAGTGTGTTTGTGATTTGATGATGTGCATTTGTGAGTCTAGCTACTTTACCCAAACAATTTTGTGAAGAAGGAAAAAAGTTAAATGTACTTTCCAGCAAATGGATAATTATACAAGAGCTAGATCATAGCTCTTAGAACAAAGTAGAAAAGAAACCAATTATACCCCATGTTGTGAAATTAGTTTAAATTTCCACTTTGAATTCTTATAGGTTAAGCAATTAATTAACCAGTCAAAATGTGTTATTGCAAGCCTCTCAAGAACTCTCAGGGTAATTAAATCCCTGTAGCATCCCTTAGCTCAAAAGGTATACCTGCCTCTTTCAATAGATTCTGTTTGTGTTGAAAGGAGAGGATTGTTGGGTAGAAAGAAGAGGAAACACCTCCATCACAGACCCAATTGTAGTCTCTCTGCCTCTGCTCTCACACCATGGAAATTTCTAGATCACAGCACTGACAAATGAGTTATCACATGAAGCCAACCAGGTCTCCTTAATATCAGGGTTCCCTGGGAAAGGAGAGGAGAGTGGGGAAGGCAAATTCTGGATAGCCAGAGTGCTCTGAAAAGAAAAGGAGCCCTGGGAGCTATCCAAGGTACCAACCAGCCCCTACTAAAGCTCTGACGAGTTTGTGGAACAGGAGGCAGGAAAAGCACTGGTAGAAGAAGGGGGGAAGGGGGGAGTTTTTATACCTACCCTTCATTGCAATCCTTTCGGCTTCTTAATCTGGAAATGGATGTAAAAGCTATCTCTTAGAGTCTTAAAAAAATTAGCATTGAATTGATTAATGTATATAAAGCATTGGATATTGTTCCTGAACACTTTATAATGCAAAATCATGAAGTGGGCCTTTTACAATGCTAAATCCTTAGTTCTTATTCATTTATTAGTTCTTATAAACAACTCTCAAAACAGCTGCATCACATGAATGTTCCTCTTCCTAAAATTCACACTCTGTAGGGACAAAACACATGTTTCTTTGATCCATGCCTTGTCTAGTAATGGCTCCAAAGTATGTTCTTAATATACATCACTGCAAATGAACAAACAGGCTGAGCACATAAGAGAGCATCATGATAGAAAGTGATCAGGCTACACTGGAAAGAGACAATTGTGGATAGGATAGTATCTCAGATTAGGAAGAAAAGGGGTGGGGGGGCAATTCAGGGCATTTCCAACAGCATTTGCTTACCTAAAATATGAAGCATTGCTGTCAGTGTCTGGATCCATGCAATGCTTGGTGAATGAAGGGGTTTTAACCAGATGATCTAATCTTAGAGCTTTTAGTTCCCTTTTACCACAGACAGCACAGCCTACAACAAACCATTTGCAGTCTCCTGATACAAGCAGACTGCCCTCCCCTTTTCCTTTGCACTTTGGAGTTTATTTAGAACTATTTTGAATCGATTAGAATATTGGCACCTAGACATCATTGTGCTGTGACTTCAGCCTTCATCTTCCAGCTGCTGGCACAGCTCTGCCCCCTTCATCTGCCATCCTCAGCCTTAATAATCATTTCCGTTATGACTGCAATTTTATTTTTATCTCCCACTTCTTTTTATTTGAGCCAATCTCAGGAAACACATCAATAATGAGTCTTTCCTTGGGGGTGGGGGAACATCACAACTTTGTGGACTTGGTTGTAAGTTTAGTGCATGGCTCTGACTCAACACAAACTAAAATAAACTTTGGAAGCGATGCTTTTGAAAAAAGCACAGTGCGCAGGCTGCTTGACTCACATTCGTTTCAACCTAGCCAAACCAACACAACTGAAAAAGCTTGGTGAGGATGGAATCTTTAAAAGCTACTTGTACGTATTTCCTAAAAGCCATCTAGCCTTGGTATAGCTATTACAACTCACTGTATTCAAAAATGCTGTACTTTAAGAACAATACCTTCTATACTAATAACTATTTTATTTTTAATCAGACAGGCTCTTATTTTATAGAGTGTGTGATAGGGAACCAAGAAGACCATTGTTAAATTAAGCATATGGAATGCAGAAACATCCTATATAAATACAGTGATGAGCAGGGCGATCTCTTAGGCCTTTCTCCTTACAGTTTTTATGGTGGCATGAAATTCCATAGCTTGAGTGCATGTTTGTTTTTCCTATTGCTTACCAGGTTAATTATTCTTTCTTCTTGTAGGATGTCAGAAAAAAGTGACATTTGCCCATTTATTGTAATCAATGTAAAGATCTGCCTGCAAATAAATATACAGATGGGCATAAGTATAGATTGATTGATACTGAAGGCTTACAGACTCCATTTACTTTACCAAGGATTTCACAGTGATACACAATCTAAACCAAGAGGCTAAACCAAGAGGTTGATTTGTATTTTAATGACATTGAAAAAGAAGTCATAAGCTTTTCTATTATTTTTATTTTTTTATTGTGAAAATACCATACAAAAGGGTTACAATTACATGGGCAAGACAATGAGTACATTTCTTATCAAGCATTGTAGCCTCATCCCATCCCTTCCCATCTTCCCCCCCTGCCCCCCACCCAATCCTCCCCACTCCCTCCCCCCCCCACCAAAGTTGTAAAGTTCGTTTTCGACATAACGACTTGTACATCTCATTGTTGCAATGGGTCCACCTGTATCCCTATTTAAACGATTTGTTTTTCCCCTTCCCCTCCCCAAATTATACCTGTTAGGTTTTTAAAAGAGGTAGCCGAGTAAGAACTGCACCTCGCACGTGGTATTCCGGTAAGGGGTAGGTTTATTCAGTAGTCTTGCTGGGACCAGGCAAGGTTGGCATTCCACGTGGCTGGCAAAAGAAAGAGAGCATCTGGCCCAGGATTAGGCCTTATATAGGGTAGGGGGTGGGGAAGGGTGTGTCCAGGTAAAGGGAAGTGGGATCAGGTGGGAGAAAGGTGTGGCCACATCAGGTTAAGATGTGACCTCAGCTGATGCAGATGTGACCTCTTCCAGGTGTCCCAGTTGCCTAGGTAACACAGGTACTGGGCGAGGTCTGTTCACTGTCCAGGAATGGACCTTACAATACCGACATCAAATACAGTGAAAGCTATTGTTTAGACTGCAAATCGAGTCCAGTAGAAAGGGAGAGAAGGATGTTATAAGTTGTTATCACAGCCAACAGAATAATTTTATTCTTTATTCAAACCAAGACTGGGATCTTTTCTCCGCTTCAGAACTTTCCATTTTCCTTCTATCAAATTCTGTTGGTTGTAAATGAATGATTCCAATTAGGCTAGAATCTTATCTTTATGTTTTTTTTCCCTATAGTATGTTTGTACTTATTATTTAATTGTTTATTAGTTGCCTCCTTGCCTTAAAACACAGGCTTTATGTGCACAGGGATTTTGTTGTGTTCTTCACTGATGTATCCCAGCACATAATAGGTACTAATAATAAATCTTTATCAAACAGACTACTGAGTGGATGAATGAATGTTCACATTTTCTGGATACATAATAAAGAGATACTGTAAAACATAAGCATGGTAAATATTTTCAACTGAAAGTTAAAATAACACAAAATCTGTTTGGTTTGTTACAATGTGTGTTTCATAGAATGTATGCAAGAGCATATGGACTTAGTACCCATATGTTTCCCAAAATGGGATTCATACCCAACTGTGTTTGGAAAACTCTAAATGCCTGCTGACTTCCAGGTATTACTCTCACCTTCAGCACATGAAACAAATTACTCATTTTTTAAAAAAAAAAAGGGTTAAGCTGTCCAAACCCCCTTTGTATAACAGAGAAGGAGTATAACAGGGTTATTTATCTTTGCAGTGTTAATTTTACACACACACACACAAATGCATATTTTAGCCCAACTTCCACATCCAAGTTTAATTAGGGTTGATTTCTTGCTATCTAAGTACTAGAAGGCTAAAAAGATGAATCCCATTCTCTGGTGATATCAGATCATGGCAGAATGAGACTTTGGATCCTACTTGCTAAAAAGCACAAGGAGAATTACTGGAAAGCTGAGAACAAAAGCCTGGGTTTCCTTCCTGTTTCAAATGTTCTTTTCACAATACCACAGGCCTCTCAGATGGAAAGACCCAGCTCTACTTCGAACTCATCTTGGATAGATGGCTGTTCTCTTCTTCAAAATCCCAGAGAGACACAATTTGTAATCTCTTTCAGGAGCCTGACACATTATTTCTCAAGTCAAACTCATGTTGCAATCACATGGAATGCTGTTCCTGAGGGAAACAAATTTTGGGGGGGGGTCTGATTGAAAATGTTCTATTAATAATAATAATAATTTATGATCCATTGACAAGTACAGCTTGCACTTGGGCCTTGGTCAGCAGGGGGATGGAGCTTGGAGGAGGACCTGCAGCATGTGCCTGGTTGAGGGACAGTCCACCTCCTCAGGCTCACAGGCCCCACCCAGGGAGGCTGCCAGGCCTGGCTCATCATCATGCATATCAGCCAATCCCAAGAATGGAATGTGCAATGGTCCTGGGTGCAGAAGATCCTAAGGCAAAGGACATGCTGGTTCCACGAGGCAGAGGACTCAACATGACATCTCTACACGGTCCCGTGCAATAAGAAAGCATGTAAAGCCTCGTCATTCAGTCATCCAGATCTGTTTGATTAAGTCATGATTGAATAGCTCAATAGACGCAGGTACATCACTTTATTTATCAGAAAGGTAGACACATTCATCCACTATCATCCATTATGTGGTGTCATGAGCAGAAGCTTGAAGAAGCTGAAGACAATGCATTATACAGGAAGCCTCAAAGGTTTTAAATTTCCTGAGGTCCAGGTAAGATTTCATATGTATCTCATCAGTGGCTATGTGACCTTTAGCAAGTTTCTTAATAGACTTAAGTTTCCTACATATGAGAACATGGAAAGGACACAGAGTTTTACTGTGGTTCACAAAAGCTAAAATAAGAAGAAATGTTGGAAAACTGCTGTCACTCTGTCTTACTGTATTCACAGTAGGTTCTTTCCTGCCTCCTACATAAAATCTGAATTCTATGTTTAGTTCACCTGGAAACCTAATAATTCAGGTGATTCTTGACTTCTTTCTTTTAAGATGATGATGTTCAATGCTCTCCAGGTTGCTGCACCTGACAAGATTCCACCTGACGCATTGTGTATGTGTACCATGTGTTGCTTGCCTGTTGCCCAGCTGATAAGCCCTGAGGTTGTTTCCATTTGTAGGCTATTGTGAAAAGGAATCAACAGGAGAGTGCTGATGTCTCCTCCATATACTGTTTCCATTTCCTTTGGGTATGTAACTAGTAATGGGATTGACAAATGAAACACAAGCTAACTCTCAATAAGTGAGGCACACCAAAAGTGAGGATTCCACGATCATAGAAGGAATCCAACTGGGAAAGTAGAATGGTTGTTCCAAGAGTCTTCAAGGTAAGGAATGCATGGAGAAAAGTTACTCAGTGGGTACTGAGTTATAGTTGAGTAGGTATAGGAAGTTTAACAGTGCTGTTGTACACAACTTGACTAGAGGTAACAATAACGCTCTCAACAATTCCAAACACTATAAAAAATTTTTTGGCCAAATACTGGTGGCTTATGCCTGTAATCCCAGCTACTCAAGAGACTGAGATCTGAGAATTATGGTTCAAAGCTAGCCCAGGCCAGAAAGTTCATGAGACTCTTATTTCCAATTAACCACCAAAAAAGCCAATGGTAGAGCTTAAATGGTAGAGCACTAGCCTTGAACAAATGAAAGCTCAGGGACAGTGCCCAGGCCCTGGATTCAAGCCCCAGGAGGGGGAAAAAGAATTTTGAAAGCTTTCATCATTAATAAATAATAAGTATTTGAGAAGATAAATATGCTTAACTTGATCTCAACGTTACATAAGGTACACCTGTACCAAAAGATTAAATGGGTTCCAATGAATATATTCAATTTGCATGGTTTGGTTTAGTAGTTTTAAATCAAATGAAGCTTGATGCTCATCCTTTTATAAAGCAAGATGGTGTTTTTTGTTCTGAAATGTTGGCTTTTTTAACATGGTCCACTTTTGAAAGGGAAGATAAGCTTACATGCCATTTTGTCAGTATTCCTGTCATTTGTGAGCAAACACTCAAGAATAATTAGCTAAATGAATTTTTTATTTAGTCTATAATTACTGTAATCCCATTAATTACACTTCAGAGCTAGCATTAGGGGAATTATCTGTGCATAATAGAAGAAATAAGCCTATAATTAAAGCCTTTTTTATAAAACTTTTGGCAAAAATTAGGCCAACAAAAATCATGTACAGCAAAGACAAACTAGAATGGTGACACTGTGTGAACAGATAATCTTTGGGAACGGCTAACTGTAAGAGTTGCAAACTTTCATTGTCAAGTTAACAATTCACACCCATATACTTGCCATCAGAAGTGTGAATGCGTATTTACCAAAAGAAGTGTATCAGAAATGTGCAAACAAAACATCGTATTTTCAGGGAAAAATTCAAGTGATGTAATGTCTTAGAAAATCTAACTCACATCCCAACAACATGAATACCAGGAAACTGGCATTTGAAAAGCGAAGGATCTAGGCAATGGGAAGGGGTATGCAAATGAAAAGGCGGATGGAGTCATAAAAGGCATATCCTACAGAATTCAGACAGTGGAAGGGAGGGGTGAGGGTCAGGGGAGAATAATGGAAAAGGCAATGTGCACAGTGATGCATTGTATTCATAAACTGAGCTGTTGAGTGGCAATGCCTTTGTATGCTTAAAGATAATAAAAATACAAGCTAACAAACAAAGAAGGCCATCAGAATATTATTCATAGCAGTATCTCCATACAGGAAAACCTCTCATACAATCAACAGTAGAAGCGATAGCACAAATTACGTTACGTTGATACAATGAACACCATATAGAATTGACAGTGAGCAATCTATGACTCAAAGCAAAAGTGAGGAATCTCACAGCATCATGTCCAGAGCCGCAGGTCACGCTCCCTGTAGCACAGAGAGAGAGGAGCTGTCTCTCACAAGGTTCCAGACACACAGAGCTTATCCAGGACCAGGACAGCCGGGACTCGTCAGGAGTAAGCTCTCTGCAGAGGACTCAAGGAACTGTGTCACAGTCTGTATCTCCACCTAGTCACATTCCATTTGAAGAACATTCATTGAGCTGTAGACTTATCTGATTAATCTCCTTTTTAATTAGCTTTAGTTGAACAAAAGGGTTCTATGTCAACATCTGTTTAAGAGCACAATGCCTCTTGATCAAGGTCACCTCTTCAGAATTCTAATATGTACAATTTCCCAAAGTATTTCATAGCCTAATAAGCAGTTCCTAAAAACTTTACAAATTTTCTACAATTGAGGAAAAAAAAAAACAAACTAGGAATGGGTGAGAATATTTAAAGAGGTGACAATGATCACGAGGCACTGGATTCATAAACTGCTTTGTTGAATGCAACTCCTTTGCACAACTACTTAAAGATAATAAAAAGTTTTCAAAAAAACTAAAAATACTGTTTTGGTATGACTCACATATTTAAAAACTTGCTTTCCCATATAGCTCTAAAAAGTTTACATTAAAAGAGAAGATTCTTACCATCTAACTCTAAATCTTTGACATTAAAAAGAGGCTTCATGAGAAAATTGTACAAACTCATACAATATAGAAGCAAACAGCATGTTCTATAATAGAACACATGGCTCCAAATAAAATGATTCATTCAAACACCTAATCAGACTAATTAAAACGCTACAAAACCAGCTGACTAAATTGAAAATATTATTCTAGAAATCTCATATGATTCCATTTCTGCCTGTCCATCACTAACAATAATAAGACTCAATGACAGGTTTAAGACCTCCCACCAAACCAGTGAGAAAGCATTTCCCAGATAAAGAAAGGGTTTGGAGTTAGTACATTCCTATATCTGTATTTCTGAATCCCATCCTTTGGGTTTTGCACCATCTATGCAAACTCTCAATAGCAGAGCCCTGTACCTTCCTGATTTATATTCCATTATCTCTCTGAAACTATCAACACCTTAAACTTGAGACAATTTTACCTCCTTCTTAAGTGCCAGCCCTGAGCCAAACAATTCTCCCAGCATGGTTATTTCCCTCTTCTTAATATGCCTCATTCTGTTCCAAAAAGCTGTAGGCAAAGCCAGTGAAAATATAATGTTGTGGATAAAGCTCATAGTCAATGACTTTCTGGATACAGATTCAACCAAATAAAAAATGTACTAGTTTCTGTTATTTTGAATCTTAATAACTCAAAGGCATGGAAAATTCTCTAAGTAAAAGGCATTTCGACCTGGCAAAGATTAGAACATCCAGACAGTGATTGCAGTTTTATATTTCAACTCATTTTCATAAACATAGCTAAGCAGTACAAGGTTAAAATTGAAATTTCCCTTTGGTCAAACTGTAACATCATTTTATCAAAATGGCAACCAAATATGTAAGCAACTTTCATATAGAAACAAGAAAATATGCTTGTTCGTGACAAAAATAGACTTTCTGGATGCAATGAAATAAAAATAAAATTATTAAACCATCCAATCTGAAATCACTAGAACTGACAGACAAAATGTTAAAATGGCTGAATACCTAAGCTAGTATATCTTGGACTCACAGCTTTTATGTTTTATTCTTCAAATGTTTCAATGAAGTTTAAGAGCTCAACTTGACTGTTTCAGTAAACTACGACTTTTTTGTCTTTTGGTTACCCAGATATTTATATTCCTTGTCCCTTGAGCCGATTGACTTCCACCACCCTACGATTTCTTCCTCACTCCGATTTACCTGCCCTGCAACATGGGCAATGCCCACATCTGCTTGTGAGGTGATTCTGGGTGTTGCTCTCCAGTTAGGCAATGCGGGGTGCATATGGCGATGGATGTAGGAAACTATAATAATCCTGAAAAATGTCCAAATGAACCCATGACCAGTGATTAAGGGATACAAGAGCAGTGTGAGTTTGTTCCTTGGGTGGGGGGGAAGGGGAAGGTGAACAACATGGCTGCATTTCTGAAACTTAGTATCTGATCACAGACAATAGATTTGGTATAATGCAAGGCTATCAGTAAGTTCTGGAAATATAAGATAACTTTAATAAGTTGTCAGTCCTGGAACATAAAAGTTGGGGGGGGAAAACACATTTCTCGGTGCAGAGAAAATGATTTATTTGAAAGGAATTTAGGAAAATTTACATGCATTTGTTAGAATTAAAAATATTTGTCATAGGCACACACAAACATGATGATGCTAGCTCATTTAATTTAACAAAAAAACACAAATCAGAATATTTATTTTTATATTTTTCTACATTCATATAACAAAACAATAGTGGTGCTTTAGATTCATTTTAAATTATAAGGCATAAATTTTCGGATCTATTTTTGTAAATCACATTTTTAAAAAGCAACAAAAGCTCAAGGTTTTTTAAACATTAAAATTCAAATTTAAAAATTTATACAAGTTTAAGGTTCACTATCAAGCCAAGTCAATCCTAAAACATCATCATTAGAATTAAAAAAAATCAATGCACATAATAGATGTGTATCGATCTAGATTGCTCTGATTCCATTCAAAATAATGTTCCATCTGCTTTAAATTTAAAAAATTGCTCCATTAGAAACATATTCTGTATATTTCAGCTTTATGTTTTTAAGAAAAATACAATAAAAGTGAGCTTTGTCTGGTTTCATTATTAATATTATATGTATTTTAAAGAAAAATATTCAAAATGCATCTCAAATATATTAGTTTCATTGAGTTTCTATTATGATTTCCCAGAAATGTGAAATCATGTTAAATATTTAATTGCAGTGAATAAATCACTGTGACTTGATGTAATTAAAGTCTTTTAACCACTAAAATATGCTCAAATATAATTTAGCCATCGAGTTATCCAACAGCCAACAAAAGCAAAGTATTCTGCTGGGGAATTTTCTGGTTTCATAGAAAGCAGGCCCAGAATAGAAGGCACTTCATTATTAGATAGATAGGCCTATTGATTAATTAAGAAGTATATAAGACAAATATAACCCATGGGTTAATGGAATCTGGTATTTCCATGTAATGCTGCTAATAAAATCTAGCCATTAAAAAAAATGACTTGGAACTAACAGTAATACAACGGGCTTCCAGAATCTCACCTGCCTCTCCTCTAACCAAAGTACCCATTTTCTTCTCCCCTAGCTAGCCCCGGATTCACACCTGCCCCAGAACTGGAACCCATTTGACCCCAAGTCCTGAAGCAGTCGGCGGACCTATGCTGGTGAATCTGCTTGCACGTTCTCACGGTGGCAGTCCATTCCTTAATTTACTCAATGATTCATTTAACTGTTTATTGAGTGTTTTTCCTGGACCAGGCAAGACTGTAATACTGACAATGTAATAGTGAGTGAACCCAATTGAGTCAAGCCCCTCAAAACTGATCTGTGTGTTAGGTATGTAGTAAGTAAACGATGAACAGAAACACAAGCAGAAAAGCACTGGATGCAGCAAGGTAGACATCTGTAGCATGGCCCACAGACAATGGTATAGAGGCAACAATAACATGGATGTACTTTGGAGACGGCTTTGGAGACTATCAAGATGACACGATCTTTGAGTTTCTTGCCTAAGCAGCTGGCTAGAGGGTCCTGATGTTTATTTAAAGGGGAAAGCCTGAAAGATGAGTGGGTTGTTTTGGTGTTTGCTAGAACGTTTATTGTTGGCACTTACTTACAGATGGAAGAAAGACAAGTACCAAGGTACAATTTTCGTTTTTTAAATATTTTTAATGTATATACATGATGCAAGGCACCCGAATCAAATACAGTGAAAACAGGGGTTATACCATGGGGGAAGAACTTACAAAAGAAACAAAAATGTCACATAGTACATTATAAATACGTTAAAAACAATAACAAGAAAGAAAAAAAACCATTTGTGTCCCTATCTTGGGTTCATTTCACTTAACATCATCATATATGGTCATATGCCAAGATACAAATTTCTTCTTTCATAAAAATTGGAATACTAATAATGGACATCCATAAGAATGTAGACATAGGATGGGAAAATATTCGGTAGTTATCAGCAAAAAGTTATGTACTACTGTAAACTAAGTTTGATTGTAATATGTCATATAGTCTCATCAAATCATCAGAAGCAATCAATTTTTGCTAGGCTGCTTTATCTCAACCCACAACAGAATATATTATTTTTCTGAAGATTTCCATAGACTTTGAAGCATTTGACTTTATGGAATCTTGAATACATTCTTGAATGTCTATTCATAAAATTTAGATAAATTTCTCAATGCTTGTTAGTAACCTGACCTTAAGTACTATAAAGTAACAGAAAGGGTCTATTTCTAATCTTTAAGAATGTGAATCAGTATGTTTTACACAGAAGTAAAGAGAAAGGGGTGGATCAACTCAATTCAACCTCTGCTCCTGGAGTTTGAACTCAAGGCTTGGCAGCTGTCTCTGAGCTTCTTTTGCTCAAGGCTAGCGCTCTACCACTTGAACCACAGAGCCGCTTCAGGCTTTTTCTTTTCTTAGTAGATTATTGGAGATAAATATCTCACAGTCTGTCCTGCCTACATGTGGATTCAAATCATGATCCTCAGATCTCAGCCTCCTGAGTTGCTAGGATGATAGGCATGAGCCATCATTGCCGGGTACAATGAAGCTCTGTTGTATTTTACCCTTTCACAGTGCTGATACTTACCTTTCCCTGGGACAACAATGTTGATATAAAGCTAGAGTTATATTTATTATAAAGTTAGTACTATATTCCCAGGATAGGCTTATATAAAGACATTTGACTTAAAACTTAAAATCATACAGAACTGGGCTACAATCACAAGGTCACAGGGTCTCAGTGACTTAATCATAAAATCTCAGGCTATGCAGGCTGTGGGACGTTCATTTTGATGAGGCATAAAATAAGGAAAACACATTATTCCTCATAGGGATGAGGAGAGTGATATATCACATTTATGATTAGCCTAGTGACTTCCGCATACTGTCTGCCTTACAGGTGTTGACTCCTTCCCTTCCATCCAAATGAAAAACGAAAACTAAACATGCAGAGGGAAAACCAATGCAGGAAAACACTTAGCATCCTACAAGCAAATAAAGCCAAAGGGTCCACATTGGGCTCTTTCGTCACCATTCTCAGTAACAACCCATTAATCCACTGAGAGCTATGAAAACCCCATTCGACCAAATGTTCTTCCTAGAGCTCAGCACAGTCGGCTATCTGTGATATGGAGACCTCTCCTCCTTCCCAAACCCCAGTGGACTTCCAGAAGGAGGAGCTTTTTGGGAACCAGACGTGCACAGACTGGAAGGGTATGGGAGAGGAGGCAGCGGTGCTGGCTGGTGAGTAGCGCCATCTATGTGTAAGGAAGGGGACACGCCTTTCTCTGGGTCTTCTTTTTCAGCATAGGGACAGCATGTTTTGGTGTGCAAGAGTTACAATCCCATACTGAGATCTGGGGTCATGTAACTCGTGCAGGGTCCCTGGCCAGCTTTCTAACTTCTTAATTTTCTAAGCTAGTGGTTTAGACTAGAGATCAGGACGTTGAAGCTGAGCCGACAGAAGACGTTGACAAGATCGACCACATGCTGAAAAAGAGACTTTGAGGAATAAAAAAATACAAATCTTCAGACATGGGTTGGCGCAGGCTGACCTTCAAGACTGATATGGCATCACAAATCGTAGCACACTCGTGAAACAAGATGGGAAATTCTGTTTTATGCCAGCACAGTGAAGCACTTCAATGTCACACTTGTATGTGCAAAACAATTTTGCGTAGATGTGTATGTAAAAACAACATGAGATCAACCCCTTTAACATATTTTTACATGAACTGTGAATTGTTGCTTAGTTTGAATATATGTCGTGCAGTAGGGCGGACAGGCTCAATAATGAAAGTGTTATATGAAAATGTTATGCCCCATCTGCCCATCTACTAGCCTGCAGTAACAACTCTTTAATTCTAGGACTTTAGCTGTTAGAGGAATTTCATATCAGTAGAATCAGGCTGCATTTGCCTTTCTATCACTGCCTTATTTATTTCACTTAGCATGATGTCCTTAAAGTGCACTCATATTTTTTCTTTCTCTCTCTCCTTTCTTTCTCTCTCTTCTTTCTCTCTCTCTTTCTTTCTTTCTTTCTTTCCTTCCTTCCTTCCTTCCTTCCTTCCTTCCTTCCTTCCTTCCTTCCTTCCTTCCTTTCTCTTTCTCTCTTTCTTTTTTGCCAGTCCTGGGGCTTGAACTCTGGGCCTAAGTGCTAACCCTGAGCTTCTCTTGCTCAAGGCTAGCACTCTACCACTTGAGCCACAGCTCCACTTCTGGCTGTTTCTGAGTAGTTTGTTGGAGATAAGAGTCTCACAGGGACTTTTCTGCCCAGGCTGGCTTTGAACCGAGATCCTCAGATCTCAGTCTGCTGAGTAGCTAGGATTACAGGCGTGAGCCACCAGCACTTGGCTAAATGCAGCTGTTGTTACACCTTGCAGAATTTCCTTTTGTTCCAGTCTGTATTCACATGTAAGTATGCCAGCCTCGTCTTCTTTATCTCTTTCCTTAGCCTGTCAATGAACAGGTTGTTTCCACTGACTATTGTGAATGATGTTGCTGTGAGTATTCCAGAACTATCTATTTCCTTGAGACCCTGAATTTAATTCTTTTGCATAAAAGCAGAAAAGTAGGATTGTAGGATTACATCAAAGTCTCACCGTTAACTTTCTGAAATACCACCACAGTGATATTGAAATGCCTATACCATTTTCCATCCCCACCCATGGAGAGCCATGCTTCCAATATTTCCACATCCTTGTCAACCCTTGATAGTTTACAATATTAGCCATGCTGACATGTTTAAATTGATGTTGTGGGTTTGCGTGTATTTCCCTGATGACTCCAGGTGCACTGTGTCATGAGACACACATCTGGTGTGTCTCCTTTGGCCTTTCTATTTTGAGTCTCACAATGACAATGGCATCATCTAACACTAATGAGATAAACTGCTCTCAAGTGTACTTTTTCAATTAGGAAAAGAACAAAAACATCAAATGTCCCTCCATGGATAAATAAAATTAAATAATTTTACTAGCAATTAAGTCAATAATCTTCCAAGGTTTTTATTGTCATTTCCATTTCTAGAAATTATGTTCTTCTAAACCTTATCTCTGAAATTTTATCTCTATAGCTAAACTTACTGTTTAACAAAAAGTATTTTCCAAGGCTGGACACTGTTGGCTCATGCCTATAATCCTAGCTACTCAGAAGGCTGAGATTTGAGGATCATGGCTTGAAGCCAGCCCAGGCAGAAAAATCCATGAAACTTTTATCTCCAATTAACACCACCACCACCACCCCCTGACCCAAGCTTGAAGGGGAACTGTTAGAGAGCCAGCCTTGAATGAGAAAGCTCAGGGACAGTGCCAAAGTAATGAGTTCAAGTCCCAGGACTGGCATCGAAAAATAAATATTTTTCAGACCATATATAAATTCATTGAAATTTTCCATTACATAAATTTATCTTGTTTGTTAGTTTTCAAACATTCCTTTTTACTTCATAGTAAAAATTAAACTAAGCAAGAACATAATGATACATATAACTATTTACATTAGCTATCACTGTATTCTTATCGTAATGCATTGTAATACCAGATGGAAACACTTATTCCATTAAGTGTCAGGCTAACACAATGTCTGGGAATGCAGAATTGGGCCACAGAAAGGAAAGAGGAGGAAACCTGTCAGGCAAGACGGGCTTCTTGACTTCACGTCTTCTGATCTTATCCCAAGTCCTGGGGTCCTGAGAGATTCCCCTTGGCATCTGATGAAACCTGACATCTTTCTGACAATGGAAACGTAATCAATTGCATTGGTCAGAATGTAAAAGGAAAGCAGAGCTATGATTCTTTAAGTATTCTAACACAGATGATTGCCTTGCTTTGGACAGTCCATGGATCTCATGTTCCTGGACAAAATCTTCAGGTTGCAAGTGGGAGAATTGTATGGTTATGGTGCACTTACTGGAGAAGGTGGTAAGGTAGAAGACGGTAAGATTGAGAGACAAACAGTGGTCAATTTCAACTATTTTCTAGGAACTTTGGTCATTCTACCTCAGTCTTCCCCGTGGTCACTGACGGAATGACATCATGAGAGACTGAGCAGGATTAAGCACTTTATCAATCCAATTCAGTTACAGGATGGAAGGCAGGACTCCTGCTCCACAGGATGCATGGGACTCATGAGACATGTTGAACTGAAACTCCTTTGTACAACTAGTTAAGGATAATTTTTAAATATTAAAAATTAAAAGATAAAAAGGACCCATTCAGGAGGCTGAGATCTGAGGATCATGGTTCAAAGCCAGCTCAGACAAGGAACTCTGTGAGACTCTTATTTCCAACTAATTAGCAAAAAAACCTGATGTGGCTCAAGTGGTAGAGCACTAGCCTTGCACAAAAAAAAACAGAAAGAAGAAAAAAGAAAAAAGAAAGAAAAGAAAGCTCAAATACAGCACCTAGGCCCTGAGTTTAAAGCCTAGAACTCACACCAAAATAGATAGATAAGTAGATAGATAGATAGATAGATAGATAGATAGATAGATAGATAGATAGATAGATAGATAATAAAAACTATTTCTGTTCCACTCAGCCCAGATCAAATATTTACATTCCTTCCAGCATACCCATAAAGATAAAAATTCATTGAAACTTTATGCTAATTTCAAAAAGCCATGCACAAAGGAATGCACTTTGCATGATTCTCTTAATAAAAGTGGTCAAAATTGAATAAATTTAGAATTCAGAATTAAATGTAAGGACAATGAGGAAGAGATCCCACAAAAATTTTCATTCTGTTTCTTAATATGTGTCAATAATTCACAAATGTTTATTATTCAATAGCCCACCAAGTTGTTCATTTTCTATGCTTTTTATAAAAAATGCATATTTATCTTTCAATTGTCTGCGGCATCCTTACACTGTGCTTGGCTGGAACTCACACCATCCTGGTCCATCCGTTTCCCTGTAAGTCTAAACATCTTGGATTTGAAAAGCTAAGCAGAACTTCTTTCCAAATTGACATTCAGTTAAGACATCTGTAATTCTATGTTGATCCCATCAAATCCTCAGAGGTCAGAGATAAATGCTTAAAAGTAAAAATGTGAACAGTCTGTACACTGCCAACCATGGAACAGATGACTGAAGTCAAGACTTGGCTCCTGTGGAAGAGTATTTATTTTTATCCTGCCAATATCACGTCCCAATAATACAGAAAAAAAGATATTATAGAACTAAACTTCTCTTAAATAGTATAACAAAAAGAAAGCACTGGGAATAGGTTTAAGTCAAGAACTCTGTCTACCTATTCCTCCCTCCAGGATTAAATAGCTTCTTCATACTACAGGTTTTTTGTTTTTGCTTTTGCTTTTTCAGTGCACCAACTTCCATGTAGAAGGCAATGCAAAATGGACAACAGAAGAAAGAAAGGAAAGACGAAAGCAATGGATGACGGAAGAAGTAAATTCTCATTTTAGAACTATATCTGAAAGTTTCTTGATAAGGATGTTTTGCCTTCTGCCCTTGTACATTACACAAATCACAAGTATTGGAGTTAGAGCCTGTTTTGTAAATAGTTCTAAGATGAAGTTTTTAAATGAGATATTAAGTAGGTTACATTGCCAAATCTCACTAAAAAAATGTTAACTTGAGTCGGCGCCGGTGGCTCACGCCTGTAATCCTAGCTACTCAGGAGGCTGAGATCCGAGTATCGCGGTTCAAAGCCAGCCTGGGCAGGAAAGTCCGTTAAGACTCTCTTCTCCAATTAATCACCAGAAAACTGTAAGTGGTACTGTGGCTTGAGTGGGAGAGTGCTCGACTTGAGCTGAAGAGCTGAGAGACAGCGCCCAGGCCCTGAGTTCAAGTCCCACAGCCAACAAAAATAAAAATAAAATTAATGTTAACTTGCATCTTCCTCAACCTTTTACAGTTCATTTCCAAACCACAGGGGAGGCAGGGTCTAAAGGACAAATGAAATGGCACTCCCTCAACTTTCAGCACATTTTCTCTGTCTTAGCCTGAAGACTTCCAAGTCCTGGGACACTTGTTCCTAGGCAAACTGAACTGGATTGGTGGATTCCACTTGACAGACATTCAGGCCAACCAATCAAACTGTCTCATTTTAATATTACTTTGGATTCTTCTCCATCTGTGTGCATGTATGTCTGTGTGTGCTATTCCCGAGGCTTTGAACTCAGAGGAATCTCAACAGTCTTTGAGCTTTTATGTTCAAGGCTAGCACTCCACCACTTGAGCCACAGCACCACTTCTAGCTTTTTAATAGTTTATTGGAGATAAGAGTCTCACAGACTTTCTTGCTCTGGGCTGGCTTCAAACCATGAACCTCAGATCTCAGCCTCCCAAGTAACTAGGGTTGTAGGCATGAGTCACCAGCACCCAGCTTGAATCCTTCTATACTTATCACCTCCATATTATGTTTTATTTCCAGGTGTCAAGAATATGATAAGTCTGTGTACCTCGTGATTCTTTTCCCAAGCAGAAGATTTATGTTCTCTTGGTGAATTGTGGAAGGGTTTGGCAGATGAAACGTTTCACTATATGATGTCTCAGAATAATTTGTCACAGATTAAACTATGAAGATACTTTGGTAATGTTTCAAATGATCATTAACACTCAGAAATCATTCATCTGCCTGGGGTTTTGAAAAAAAAGTATAAACTCAAATGGCAACACCAGCAAACTGGCTTTGTTAGAATGGATAAAAGTGGATCTTTGCAGCTTTATAATAAAACTGTTGAATATATTTAATACAAAGATTCCATCTTGAGCGACAGTAAATCTTGAACTCAATTGTATCTGGTAGCCTAGAAGATTAGTTATTGTTTTTATTGATTTTTACATAAAAAGAAAATGTTGAAGTGGCATCATTGGTGCAGTTTTTCAGTCACATCCGGGATATACAAGGAAATGGACTGATGAGTTCGTGAAGAGAAGAATGACAGATAAACACGAATGAGTGGCTGACAGTGCAGAGGGAAGATGATAAAACGTAAAAAAAAAATTCGTTGAGAAAAGGCTGTGGTAGTTAGATCTTGCAGGGATAGAATGAAAACCAGCAGTCAGCTGTATGTACAGTATGGCTCCACAGCTAGTTTCCATCATTCCCATGAAACTAGACCTAGTCCTAAAGGTAGACTCTACGCCTAATTATGTCAGCACAGGAAGTGGAAATAGAGTGCAAGAACACATCTTGTTAATGGGTAGATTTGTAAAGAACAAAATGAGATCAAATTGGTAACAAATGGGCTGCAAAGCCAATATAATTTTAAAGAATTACCATTACGATGGCATTATGCATAAAATTCACTCAAGTATTTATTGTGCTTTCAGTTAATTGAATGAATGTGATTTTCATTTGTATTCAATTTATTTTCTACGTGATGCCTAAGAATTGTTAGAAAAAGGCCAACTCTTATCTGTCTGCTGCAATGCACTTTTCCAAAACTTCATAAAAAACAGATTGTCCAACCTTTGCCAAGGTTGTATCGTGAAATAGATTGATCAGGGTAAATACTGCAGACTTAAAGGTCAAGGTGTAATTTTACAAGTTCTATCATTTGCTAATAATCAAAGCTTGTCATTTCCTACAGCAAATACTAACACATATATGAGCCAAAACACATAAACACAGCTCAAAGGAAAACTGCACAGTAATAACATGTATGCAGTATGGGTGACAATTACCTTTTACTGATTCTCAAAAGATTATAGGAAACTGAAGTTCCTTGTCATTGGCTTTTTTTATTTTGAAGGTAATGCTTCTGTAATAAAAATGACAGGATCTGCATAGTTGGCTTGTCTTGATCATTTTTATGTATTCTGCAGAGACTGGAGGGTACTTCATCTTTACTTGAAATCCTTATTAATGATGTGATGTAAAATGAATTAAAAACAAAGCAACATCCTATGAACAAATAACACCACTCTCGGTATTTACCCAAAAGACTGCAAACCAGATTATAATAAAGGCAGTTGCACAAACACCTACACCTGATGAGTAGTTCATTGCTGTACTATTCACCACTGCCAAGTTATGGAAAGAAACTAGATGCTCTAGCGTGGACAAAGAGGTTAAGAAAATATGCTACTTGTGTGTATATGTATATATGTGTATGTATGTATGTATATGTATACATATCAAAATACATACACGGGTAATATTTTATTCATGTCTTAGGAAGAATAGCATTATATCATTTACAGGGAAATAGATGGACCTGGAAAAAATGATGTTGAGTGAACTAAGTCAGGCTGTAAGAGACAAAGGGCACATGTTTTTACAAGTTAATCTAAAATACAAATTTTAACATATGTGTAAAATACATATATTCCTGTATGCATTTATACACAATTAAGCTGTTTAAAGTAGGTTTGCATGGCATATAATAATTGAATAATTAATAATAAGAGAATAATTAATGATTTAGCAAAATGAATACCAGGAACCTGAAACATGTGCTGTGGAAGGGGTAGTTCTTAAGGAGAGTGAGGCAGACAAATAGTGAGAGGAAGGGTGGGTAAATATAATCATACTATTCCAGGTACATATTGAAAATGGAGCCAGGTCACTTGAGGGGAGGGGTGAGGTTGGAGATAGGGAGAAGGATGGAAGGGGTGCCAGCGATCAAGATGCAGCGTGCTCGTAACTAACCTGTTGAATTAAAACCCCTTTGTACAACGATTTAAAGCTACTTAAAATTTTTAATTTGAAGTTTTTCCTTGTTGTTGTTCTCAATGTACTATGTGATTCCTTTTTTCTTTTGTGTTTTCCCCCTATGGTATATCCCCTGTTGTCACTGTATTTGATTTTGGTATCCTGGTCTTATATATAGGTTTATCTGAATTAGGGAAAGGAAGGCAACAACACAGTAGGGAGACAAAGGACAAAGGGTGAACCAATGCAATAGTGATACAAGACAATATGTTGGAAATGATCTGTTCAACTTGGGGTAGGATTGGGAGAGAGGGAAAGAGGGAGAAAACTGAGGGAAGGGAGTGACAAGTTAGACAAGAAATGTACTCACTCCCTTACTTATGTAACTATAACCCCTCTGTACATCACCTTGACAAAAAAAATTTTTTTAAGTAGTAAGATCAGAGGAACTCAATAGCTACACATAATGAAAAGTCACCAGAATTGAAGAAGTAACTGCATATCTAATTGTGAGAAGTGATGTAATAAAGATTCTAGGTAAAAATAAATACGTAAGTAAGTAAATAAATATATAGTCACAGGTCATAAATAAAATATCTTTTTGAGAAAAATCATAACTATTGAAGAATTACTTAAAGTCACTACAAATTATTTAGTCATTATTATGGGATAATTCTTGGACATACTCAAAATTACCTTAACAACTTATACTTAAGCCGATGAGTACAATAGTATGAAATACAATCAAGCTAGGTGCTGGTAGTGTACACCTGTAATCCTAACTCCTCAGGAGGCCGAGATCTGAGGATCACAGCTCAAAGCCAGACCAGACAAGAAAGTCTGTGGAATTCTTACCTCCAATTAACCAGCAAAAAGCCAGAAGTGTGATCCTGACAAAGCAATATCTTGGAAATGAACTTTACAACTTGCGGGGGTAGGGTACCGGAGGAGTCAAAGGGGAGAGAAAGTAGGAGAAAAACGAGGGAGGGAGTAACAATGTTCGACAAGAAATGTACTCACTACCTTACATATGCAGCTGAAACCCTTCCTTACATCACCTTGACAATAAAATTATTTTTTTTTAAAAAGCCAGAAGGAGGTTTGGCTTAAAAGGTAGAGTACCAGTACTGAGAGAAAAAAACTAAACAAGAGCACTTCACCCTGAGTTTAAACCCTAGTACTGGAATGAACACACACACACACACACACACACACACACACACACACACACACACACACGCACACACACACACACGCACACACACACACACACACACACACACACACACACACACACACACAAAAACACACACAGTTTCCCTGCAAACTTAGTCCTCTGTCCCAGCTTCAGTTGATATCCTCTATTCCTCTGCTCATTCTTTTCTAATATACTCTAGCTGTTTCTAGCTTTGCAAATCCATTTGAAAATTTCTCTTCCATGTAGCCAAGCCTTTTCAATCACTGAATCCACATTTATAAAGCCATTGCCTCTGGTCTCCTAAAGTCCATAAGGACTTGCTTTCACCTGATGTCACTTACCATTTCCTGCCTGTATTATCAACACAAGAAAACCCCCATGGGTCCCTGTGACTTAGAAATTCCCTTCTCCCAATAGCAACTGGTCCTTCTAAACACATAGAAGATAACCAGGAAAAGGCTTGGTTATTTGTTATTTCCCCTTTAGGGAGGTCCTACAACAAATGGTACATTACAATGTAATGCTGCACCATGCAACCATTTCACTGCTGATAAACACATGAATGCTCACGTCCTTCTTTTATAGGAGCTCAGAAGTGGCACTGTGGCTCAAGTGGTAGAGCGCTAGCCTTGAGCTGAAGAGCTGAGGGCTAGCGCCTAGGCCCAGAGTTTAAGCCCTATGAAATAAATAAATAAATAAATAAATTATAGGATCTAGCCTAGCTTAAATCTACCTTGATTCACAGCAATAAAGCCCCAGAAGAAGGAAATGCAAAAATAAATAAATAAATTAATTAATTAATTAATTAATAATAGGAGCTCAATGTGCACTAAAATACTATCTTGTTAGTCCTGATGGAATTTTATGTTTTCCTCCCAATGTCTATCTAATTGCAGATCCTTAAGTCACGTTGTACAAAATTTATGTATAAAACATATTTTTAGGACAGTCCTAAAACATTCCTCCTGTTGCCTAAACACAAAATGCTCTTGAATTAATTATTAAATATGATTAGAACCATGTTTTAAAACGACAGCTTGAGCTAATTTCAAAAGTGATACCAAATGTTAGCATACCATAGGGCTGAGCGCAGGAAGAGAGGAGAAGGAAGACACTTCATGAAAAAATAGACCATAAAAATTCCTAAAGGTCTTGGGAGATTTTTGTACAATTAAATCAATAATCTCAGAAAGAATCTTATGCTTCATCCCCATATGGCAATCTTGAGACACATTTGCTTCTCTGAAAAGTAAAAGAATGTATTATTCTATTTTTCTCAGAAGAGAAAAGAAACCCTGATAGCTTTCTGTGTTAATTGCATTTAAAATTAAATCAAAATTTTTCAAGTTAATGCAAATTTTCCCCACTTTTTTTGGGGGGCAGGGGTCCGGTCATGGGGTCTGAACTCTGGGCCTGGGTGCTGTCCCTCAGCTTTTCACCTCAAGGCTAGCACTCTACCACTTGAGCTACAGCGCTACTTCCGGCTTTTTTTCTGCTTATGTGGTGCTGAGGAATAGAACCCAGGGCCTCATGCAAGCGAGGCAAGCACTCTACCACTGTGTCAACTTCCCAGCCCAAATTTTCCCCAATTTAGGTCTCTGATTCGCCATGCAGACCGGGCCCAGGCCTTGGGTTGAGGTGTGTATGGTGTAGGTTTTTACAGTTCCTCTTTCTGTACAGCTAATGTTAAGCACACGGTCTCTGGCAGTCACCAGATGGCCAAACTTACTCAGCCATTTCTTGAGTTGAACATTGGGATTGTTTCTTTTAACTACCTATATTATCATGTAGAAATAATCACAGGCGGGATTAGAGAGTCAACTGTCTTCCCTTGGAAATCATATTGGCTCAATATGACAATATGACACAGCAATACTCACTCCTGTTCTCAAATGCATCATGCTAGCCAATCAAGACAGACCGCTTCTATGAACTCTAGTGAGCCTAGGCTCCTCCAGAACTTTACCCCCTCCTGTGAAAAATTTATTTGCATCTTAAGAATATTCATCTTAATCTATTACCCAGTGGCAAAATTTAATTAGGTTATGTCATTGACAAAGAATTTATTTGTAACCATATTTTTATTTATGTTAGAAAGTAAAACAAAAGTGAAAACAAAGATGATTGCCAGAATTTCCCTTATTCATGAAAGACGTGCAAATCGTTTGTGTTGAATTGAGCAACCTTTGTTCAGACTGCATGGCTAATCTCTACATTCACAGTTGGAGAGATGCTGGTGGCTAGCACCTATAATCCTAGTTACTCAGGAGGCTGAGGTCTGAGAATCACGGTTCAGAGCCAGCCCAGGCAGGATAGTCCATGAGACACTTATCTCCAATTAACCATCAGAAAACTGGAAGTGGAGCTGTGTCTCAAGTGGTAACCTTGAGCACAAAAGCTCAGGCACAGTGCCCAGGCCCTGAGTTCTAGCCCAATGACCAGCGCGCGCACGCGCGCGCGCGCACACACACACGCGCGCACACACACACACACACACACACACACACACACACACACACACACACACACACACACACACACACACACACACACTACATTGCTTCTTGCATTTAAACAATATCCCTCTGAGTATGAACAAGTTGCAACATTTTCCCCCAAACACCACCTGGCGCTCTCTAAAATACCTAGCAGCCCTGGATGTTCATTTTGGTTAACCATTATAGTCATCCTTTGCATTTTTGTATCTTTTTCCAAAGGGTGAGAAATATGGCTCTTTATGAACCTAATGCCAAGAAAAATGTAAGCTAGTGCTAATTAAAATGCCTGCCCTTTGCCAAAGCTAAATTCTGCCTTGGGAACTGTGAGGACAACACCCATCAAAATGCCTGGGTCACCACAGTAAATTGTTTCAACCATCTTCCTGCTATTTAAAGTGTGTGTGGGAAAAACACAGACAATCTTCTGGAACACACGCATTACCTTGCAAGTGCTTGACATGCTGGTTGTGTGGAAATGAGTATGATTGTCAATGCTGTGGGATGGAACACTCTTACCTCATTATAGTCTCCAGGTAACTGATGGGATAATCCCATTTCCCCTTACAGTGGTTCTCAAGATCTGCCCTTAGAAAACCTTTGCCTTATAGAGACAGATTTAAATTTACTTTTTACATAAAAAAATCTAATCAGAAGACTTCATGCAAAAAATAAAGCCTTACAAAATCAGAAATTGGTTAGTGTAAAAATGCCATACAATCAAAATGATCATAACCACAACTATAGATCACAAGAGAAAATGAAATAAAGTGCGACTTCATTATTGTTAGTGTTTAATGGCCAGATGTTTGTGGAGGATAAACTTTCATTGCAACATGTGAAAGAAAATGCTTTCATTGTCTATAGGTGACCTATACCCTCCATTTTGCCACATAGGATGAAATTGATTTCATGGCTAATGTAAATGCTATTCATCAGCAAAGGCTGATAGGCTTAAAGAACATAGATGATTGAGAAAACTTTTTTTTTTGTTTTTAAAATTTTTTTATTGTAAAAATACTGTTCAGAGGGGTTACAATTACATGGGCAAGGTAATGAGTACATTTCTTATCAAGCATTGTTGCCTCCTCCTTTGTTTCCCCTTACCATCCCTTCCCATCCCCCATTCCTCCCCCACCTCCCCACCCCCCCCCCAAACCCCCAGCCAAAGTTGTAAAGTTCGTTTTTCCACATAAGGACTTGTACATCTCGTTGCAATGGGTCAACTTGTATCCCTATTTAAACAATTTGTTTTTTCCCTTCTGCTCCCCAAATTATACAAACATTAAATACAGTGAAAATAGGGGTTATACTGTGGGGGAGGGACATACAAAGCAACAAAAAACTCACATAGTACTTTATAAATATGTTAGAAACAATAGCAAGAGAAAAAACCACTTGTGTCCTTATCTTGGGGTTCATTTTGCTTAACATCATCTTATCTTCACTAGCCATACAACAGATAAGGTTCTCATATCTAAAAGATACCTGGAACTCAAAAAATTAAATTTCCCAACAACAAATCCTCAAAGAATCAATCACCGATTAATAAGTGGGCTAAAGACTTAAAGAGAGACTTCTCTGAAGAGGAAATAAGAATGGCTAATAGACATATGAAGAAATGCTCAACTTCTCTAGCCATAAAAGAAATGCAAATCAAAACAACATTGAGATTCCACCTCATCCCAGTTAGAATGGCTATAGTCAGTTAAGAAAGCTAATAACAATGGATGCTGGAGGAGATGTGGCCAAAAGGGAACCCTACTGCATTGTTGGTAGGAGTGTAAACTTGTTAAACCACTCTGGAAAGTAGTATGGAATTTCCTCAAAAGACTCCACATAGAGCTGCCCTATGACCCAGCAATCCCACTTTGGGGCATTTTCCCAAACAATCACAAACAAGGCCATACTAAAGCTACCAGCACAACTATGTTTATCGCAGCATTATTTACCATAGCTAAGATATGGAACCAACCCAGATGCCCCCCCTCAGTAGATGAATGTATCAAGAAAATGTGGTATATATCTCTATCTATCTATCTATCTATTATCTATCTATCTATTTATCTATCTATCTATCTATCTATTATCTATCTAGCTATCTATACATACAATGGAATTCTATGCCTCCATTAGAAAGAATGACATTGCCCTATTTGTAAGGAAATGGAAAGACTTGGAAAAATTATATTAAGTGAAGTAAGCCAGGCCCAAAGAAACATAGGTCCCATGGTTTCCCTTATTTGCAATAACTAGTATATGTCTGAGACAAGCAGAAAAGGTCAGAGAAAACTTTTTAAGTTTTGCATAGTTGTGTGTTTTAATACACATTTTATAAATTTTAAGTGTTTTATTTAAGCTATTGGTATCAGAAACAGATTATAATACAATGAAATAATGAACTGGTAGATTTTTCTACCAAAAGAACACTGTATTATTCTTTATCCATATCTAAACTGGACACATCTGTTTCCCTGGTACACTACAGGATAACACCTTTGAACCCAAAAGCAGCTCAATATTTACCATTTTTGTCCATAATGGACTTGAACTCAGGGCCTGGGCTCAGATGCTCAGCTCTTGTGCTCAAGGCTAGCACTCTACCACTTTGAGGAAAAACTCCACTTCTGGTTTTCTGGTGGATAAGAGTCTCATGGACTTTCCTATCCAGGCTGGCTTTGAACTGTGATCCTTAGATCTCAGCCTCCTGAGTAGCTAGGATTACAGGTGTGAGCTACCAGCACCCAGCAAGATTTACATTTTGATTATTTTTGTTTTCTGTCACTGTACAGAACCAAAGAGGATTTACTCTTTAAAAGAAAAGAACTTGTCAGTTTGAGCATAATACAGATTATATTTTACTGCATGTATCAATTTTATAGTGAATCCATGAGCAAATCTCCACTTCTAAAAATTGTTTCAAGTTCACCCATTTCTCTTTGTCCTCTTTACGACTCCCAAGCGTCTCAATCCAGGTCAACATGCTCTCTCCTAACTTTTCTTTCTGTGTCTACCCTTTGCAAGTCATATTCCATACAGCCCTACAATGATCACTGTGGAAAGTCATCAGAGTAGATCAGTAACAACTTTAAGTCTTTTTCTCACTCAGGACTGGTGCTCCAACACTTGAGTCACACCTTCACTTCCAGCTTTCTTTTGGCTGATTAATTGGAGATAAGAGTCTCACAGGTTTTTATTTTGTCCAGGCTGGTTGGGATCTTCAGATCTCAGCCTCCTGAGTAGTAGGATTACAGGTGTGTAATCGAACCCTCCAGCCCTCCCCCACCCATTCCTCAGCATTCAACAACAACACTAAGATCATTCCCTCCAGAGCCCTCCCACTGTCAGTGCTGTTCCTTTCCTGATCTTTACAGCTTCCTCTAACTGCAACATGACATTGCCACTGCAATCTTCTAGATCCCCACTAGTGTCACCTCTGGTAGAGCTCCTTGGCACTCCAAAGTGGGGTCCCTCGGTTCCCTCCTGACCACAACAACCTGTTTATCTACACATAGCATATGCTCCTACTTGATTGGCTGACAAATTCTGTCTTTTCATCTTCCATAGAACATGAGAGATCCTGAGGGCAAGGCTTTTGTCTTCTGACCCTCCATGGATATTATGAAATATATGTTTAATTAACTACTAAGGCTTTTCGCCATTACACTACAAATTCCTTGAGATTAAGGTCTATGCCTCAGTGACCACTGTACTGTGGAATCTAGCGAAGTGCTTAGCATAATGTAAACTGTCCTTAAATGATTATAGGGAAAATACGTGAAAGAATATAGTTTCAAATATGGTTACACACAAACTATAAAACCCCAATATTAGGATGGTACACAAACCAGAGGGTAAGTCAATAAATATTGGTTAAACAAATGGGCAGATTCCAGTGGCATGTGCCCATAATCCTAACTATCCCAGTGTCTGAGATCTGAGGATAAAATTTCAGAGCCAGCCTGGGGAGACAAGTTTGAGAGACTTTTATTTTCAATTAATTAGCAAAAAGCTAGAATTGAGGGTGTGGTTCAAAAGATAGAGAGCCATGAGCAAATAAGCTGAGAGATAATACAAGTCCCTGAGTTCAAGCCCCAGTACTGACAGCAAATAAATAGATAATAAATAAATCAATAAGCAAATAACATAAATGGATAGAGTGCACATAGAGATCACTTATTCTCCATGATGTACTCACACTTTGAAACTCTCAGGACAAACCAAGATATTAAAAACACATTATCCCACAAACAAATGACAGTATGCTCAAACTTAAAATGTTCACGTTTCGTTCTAGCTACAATCTCTCCCTCAAAGCCCAATGTGTTTCAGGTGATCATGTTAACTCCTCTCCTCAGTTATAACAAATCATAAGACATCTGGAAGTTTTTATCAGCTCCTGATATTTATTATTTCAGGAAAATATTACTTGGTCAGAAATTCTGGCCTGAGAACACTTTTTAAAGTAAGCCAGACTAATTCAGCTAACTAATTCAGTGCATGTTCTTTAATCATGAAAACTTCTTCAATCGTTCTTTGGTCATTCAGAAGAAGGAGAAGAATGTCTTTGAACTCAGCTGTTGATAGCAAGCTCATAGTCTGAGAGTAGAGCTGAAGGCTTGGAGGGATGTGAGGACAGGAAACAAAACACTCTCTGAATAGTTTCTTTATAAAAAATTAAAACATAAAACATGTGCTTGGATTAATAGCAATCATCCTCTTGTGCTTATATTCTAGTAAAGAACCATAAGTAGCAATCACAAGATTAGAACCGTAAAGATTAGACTCAATAAAAGATCAATCCACCAGAAACAGAAAGAAAACAACTGCAACTGTAGATTGTGTGTCTGCTCGCTACATATAAAATATACTTTTGCTGGATAAAGGAAGCATGGGAGAATGCAGTCACAACGTTGAGTGTACACGTGAGAAAATGGAACCAGGCCACCTGAGGAGATGGGTGGGGTTGGGAGAGATGGGGGAGAAGGATGGGAGGAGTGGCATTGATCAAGATGCATTGTACTCACACACTGGCATGCTGAATTGAAACCCCTGTGTATACTACTTAAATAGAATAAAGAGGTTAGGGATTTAGCTCAGTGGGAGAGCACTTGCCTAGCAAGTGCAAGGCCCTGAGTTCTGCCCTCAGATCTAAATAATAATAATAATAATAATAATAATAATAATAATAAACATGTTTAAGACTGATTTCATAGGTTACGATAGGCATATCTTCTCTTTAGAATCTGCTTTCAAGTAATTGCATAAACTTTAGCTTTGAGTGCATCATAAGAAAAAATAATCTATACAAAATGAATTTGATTCAATTCCAAAAGATTTCAATTGCAAAGCTTCTTAAACAGAATGAGGTCAGAGAAAAAAAAATCTTGATTTTGCTTTAAGAACCTACAGAATTCCTTGATGGGATGAAATTTTAGCCCTTAAGATTGGGTTTTAAAGAAGGATACTCTTGGTGAGGAACTCAAAGGCACAATGTCTCCGCACTGCTGATCATATAAAATAGTATTTACTCAAAAAAAAAAAAAAAGATTGGGTCTTGCTGGGAGTTTGGCTCAGATCGTAGAGTACTAGCCTTCCAAGCACAAGGCCCTGAGCTTAAATCACAGCAATGCCAAAAGAAAAAGAAATTCTAAATCCAAGGGGCAACATTGATCAAAATGTATTGCATTCTTTTTATTTTATTTTTTATTGTGAAAATACCATACAGAGGGACTACAATTACATGGGCAAGGTAATGAGTATATGTCTTATCAAGCATTGTTGCCTCCTCCTATGTTTCCCCTTACCATCCCTTCCCATCCCCACCCAAGGTTGTAAAGTTCGTTTTTCGACAATTTGTACATCTCACCGTTGCAATGGGTCCACCTGTATCCCTATTTAAACGATTTGCTTTTTTCCCTTCCCCTCCACAAATTATACCAACATCAAATACAGTGAAAGCAGGGGTTATACTGTGGGGGAGGGACATACAAAGCAACAAAGAAACAATCTTTTAAGTATGTTAGAAACAATTGCATGAAAGCAAAAACATTTGAGTCCTTATCTTGGGGTTCATTTCACTTAACATCAACTTATCTGACCTTTTCTGCTTGTCTCAGACATATACTAGTTACTGTAAATAAGGGAAACCATGGGATCTATGTTTCTTTGGGCCTGGCTTACTTCAACTAATACAATTTTTTCCAAGTCTTTCCATTTCCTAATAAATGGGGCAATGCCATTCTTTTTGATGGAAGCATAGAATTCCATTGTGTATATATACAACATTTTCTTGATCCATTCACCTACTGAGGGGCATCTAGGTTGGTTCCATATCTTAGCTATGGTAAATAATGCTGCAATAAACATAGTTGTGCTGGTAGCTTTAGTATGGTCTTGTTTGTGATCATTTGGATAAATGTCCAAAAGTGGGATTGCTGGATCATAGGGGAGCTCTATGTGGAGTCTTTTGAGGAACCTCCATACTACTTTCCAAAGTGGTTGAACAAGTTTATACTTCCACCAACAATGCAGTAAGATTCCCTTCTGTCCACATCTCCTCCAGCATCTGTTGTTATTAGAGTTCTTGATATAGCCATTCTAACTGGGATGAGGTGGTATCTCAATGTTGTTTTGATTTGCATTTCTTTTATGGCTAGAGAGGTTGAGCATTTCTTCATGTGTCTATTGGCCATCCTAAGACTTAAAGATGTATTGTATTCTTAACATGACATGTTGAATTGAGACCCTTTTGCAAAGCTACTTAAAGAGAATTTTTAAAAATCCTATACAGAAATAAATATCTCCTTTAAAAAAAAGAATAAATCCTAGGTTTTCTTGTTTACATTTTCCATTTGTGCCACCTTTCAAACAGGATTTTCTGCTTGCTCCATTTCTAATTCGATCCAGGAACCACGTGAGACATTTCATATTTATTGTGTTCACTCTTCACTGCCTTCCATCGCTGCTGATGCATTATTTCTCCTCCTTGTTCATGAAGGAAGAAAGGCTGGGGGGGGGGGGAATGAGCATTTCCAAGCAGTATTTACTCCTCTCAAAACTCTCCTGAAAAACTCCCATGTCTCTCAGGTGAATCAATTCTCCATATCAACACTGGTATGCTAGCAAGAACATGCTTAAGTGAAACTTTGCTACTAACCTCCCACTCTACCCCCACCCAAATGGCTGAACTGTGCATCTACTGGACCAAAATGTCTGGCATTGGGGCAGGGCCCACCAAAAATGACTTGGCTTCGTAGTGAAGATGGAAGCCACTGTTTTGGTTTCAATTGTTTGCTTGAAAAATGGGATGTTAAGACAGCCCTTGTCTCTTTTCCAGGCCTGGACTTCTGACTTCCTTTTTCTCAGCCACATCTATAGAAGAGTTCTAGTATTTCTATCCCCATTGGCCTCCACACATCTTTCTTTCACATTCACCATCTACTGATTGTGCTGCACCTCATCTCCTCATTTATTTTGAGAGTCCTTTATTTCCCTCAAGGTTTTCTCCTCTTCAAATCTGCATTATCACTCCTCAGTCCTCCATTGCTCTATCCAGCCTTGGGATCACTTACCATTACCCTAGCCATATTCTTATCAGAACTTGCAACTCTAGGTCCTATCATTAGAAGGCTAAGTGAGAACCTGTAAGTTTTATTACAGAATGACAAGAATGGAAAAATCCTTTCCATCAAAGGCTGATCTTCTATCACAGGCTTTGCCTGGTTATTTAGACAACTGTCCGAAATTCATGATTATCTGCCGATGACCCGCCTTAAATTCAGCTTTGGCCAGGAAAGGGCATTCAAGATCAGGGTTGGTCTTATCTATATATTTGATCTGTCATACACATATTATATACAACTCATAGTAGCTGTGACTAGAAACTTTTATAACCAGTCACCTAAGTCATGAAAAATCTCAATATTATATAAGCTATATAAGCAAAGACATGAGCTGTGAATATGCATTAATGGAGGAAAATAAAAGATTCTACTTTTGTTAATCCAATACCAAAATAGAGAATAAGCATAGATTTGATAATTCCAAAAAAAAAAAACACCAATAAATTATCCAGGCACCTGTGGCTCTGGTCTATAATCCTAGCTACTCGGGATGCTGAATTCTGATGATTCCAAGCCAGCCAATGATTACATGAAGAAATACTCATTATCTCTGTCCACAAAGGAAATGAAAATCAAAACAACACTGAGATTCCATCTCACCCCAGTCAGAATGGGCATTATCAAGAAAACAAGGGCTGGGAAGGTGGCTCAGTGGTAGAGCACTTGCCTTGCATGCATGAGGCCCTGGGTTCGATTCCTCAGCACCACATAAGCAAAAAGAAAAAAGCCGGAAATGGCGCTCTGGCTCAAGTGGTAGAGCACTTACCTTGAGCTGAAGAGCTGAGGGACAGCGCCCAGGCCCAGAGTTCAGGCTCCATGACCAGACCCAAAAAACAAAAAAGAAAGAAAAAAAACGAGCAGTAACAGAGGTTGACAAGGATGCAGACAAAGGGAACCCCAATACACTGTTGATGGGAATGTAAATGTGTTCAACCTCTCTGGAAAGCAGTGTGGAGGTTCTGCAAAATACTAACATGGGACTACCCTGTGATCCAGCAAATCAACTCTTGGGCATTTATCCAAAAGATGAAAGACCATGATACAGTGAAGCCACCAGTACAAACATGTTTATTGCAGCACTATTCACCATTGGCAAGGCATGGAATCAGTTTAGATACCCCTCAGTGGACAAATGGATCAAGAAAATGTGACACACACACACACACACACACACACACACACACACACATACACACACAATGGGATCTTACTCAACCATTAGAAAGAATGACATTGTATCATAGAAAGAACTCGAAAAATTATGTTAAGTAACGTAAGTCAGACCCAGAGAGACAAAGGATGTATCTTTTCCCATTATGTGGAAGCTAAATTTAGCTTAGAAATTTATAAATAAATGCACTGGATGGTATGTGTCTAAAAATGTGTTAACTGAAATACAGGAGATTCAAGGGAGATGTCAAAGGCAAAATGAAAGTTTAGCAAAATAAATACCTGGAAGCAGGTATTTGAAAGGGACAGGGTGGGATTAAGGAGAAAGGGATAGACAAAGAAAGAGGAAAAGAGCAGAGAATGCAGCCAAAACTCCAGTATATATCCTACAAAATTAAGTAGAGTGAAGGATGGGTGAGGATGTTGAAAGGAGTGGCATTGGTCAATATTTATTATATTCATAAACTGCTGTGGTAAATGACAATCCCTTTGTACAACTACTTAAAGATAGCTATAATAAACATTGGGAACAAAATTTTGAGATGCACAGTTACAGGCACAGAAAGCCACATTCTCTTTCATTTACTTTAGAGTGGGAACAATGGTTCTGGCCACCAACTAGTTCTAAAATCCCTTTTGTCATTGTATGATGAAATCTTTTTGAGGCAGAAAGAGCACTCCCGGGATTTTACAAATATTTCCACAATGCTTCAGTATGTACTCCTAGATGCCAAAGCTAACTCTGGATCATCAATCTATAAACAAATTCCCGTCAACAAATTAATGTCTCAGGCAATTAGTACCACAAATAATTTTGCGGTGTAGCATTGATGTAATCCCTAGAGGAAGCAGGAATGGAATACTTAAAAACAGGTCATTGCCAGCACATCAGAAAAGCAAAGGCAACTTTTAAAAGTATATCAAATTTTATATTCAATAGGAGCCATTAGAACTTGCTAAGGAAATTTCAACCTCCAAAAAAGTATTTTAAAGGAAGTTACTCCACTTCTTATTTCCAAATATGTACAGCTGTTTGGCTCTTGGCAAAGAGATTGATAAATGAGAATGTGTGTCCGAATTTCAGGAGAAATATCTCACCACAGACTAAGTAAAATGAGTTATTAGGCCTCTATCAGCTGAAAAACTCGTATTTAAATAAGGCAGTAAAAATATTCTGAAGCCAGGCACTGGTGGCTCATGCCTGTAATCTTACCTTCTCAGGATGTTCAGTTGTGAGGATTCTGGTTCAAATCCAGCCTGGGCAGAAAAGTCCTCATGAGATTCTTATCTCCAATTAACCACCAGAAAACTAGAAGTAGTGCTGTAGCTCAAAGTGGTAGAGCAAAAGAGCTCAGAGACAGTAAGTACTCGGGCCCTGAGTTCAAGTCCCACAACCAATAAAAATAAGTAAGTAAATAAATAAATAAATAAAATTGTTCTGAAACTGAGGCTTTTAATTATGTGACATTATCCTCAACCCATACAACATAATTACCACAACCAATCAAATTAAGAATTACATGAAAAGTGCTACTGCTCAAACTTCTACCAAAAGATTGACAAATGGAAGATGTCTAAGTATTTAGTCAGATTTGAATTATTGATGATGGAGAATTATTACCAAATGTATAATTCCATAGAATTTTTATGTCTGTGGGTGCTTCTTTGTTTTTCATTTGTTCCATGCTTTTAAGGAAATATTTGCAGCTTTTTCAAGTTTCCAAACTAATTTTGTGACACTAAAATTCAATAAATCCACCAAGAAGAGAAGAATACTGTTTTCAGTTGTTTTATTTAATACAATACACTTATATGCAATTTAGCAAATATTCAAATGATTAGAGGAAGAATTTAAATTTTTAGACATGATAAAATGGAGTATTTAAAAATGACAATTGCTTATCGGGGTTTTGTTCCTGTAAACTTTTACTTTAAAAGCTTTTAAATAATTCCTGTTTCTTAGGAGCCACTGAAATGAATAGAATGTAAGTTCTATGAGCTCAGAGATGAGCCTGATTTTTTTTTCACGGATATATTCAAAACACAAGAACAGCAATGATACACAGTAGATATTCAATAAATATTTGTAAACTAGAAAAAGGGCATAGTAAATCAACTACTTTCTTTACAAACTCTAACCTTGCTCTTTTAAGGCATAATAATAGCTTTTCTTATTCCTTAGAAAGACACTTTGGCCTACTTTCTTTTCATGTGAAGAAATACTAAAAAAGCCAGACTCCAGTGGCTCATCCTGTAATCCTAGCTACTCAGGAGGCTGAGATATGAGGATTGTGCTTCAAAGCCAGCCTTGGCAGGAAAGTCCATGAGACTCTTATCTCCTATTAACTACTCAGAAAACTGGAAGTGGCATTATGGCTCAAGTGGTAGAGCGCTTACCTTGAGCTGAAGAGCTCAGGGACAGCCCGAGGCCCAGAGTTCAAGCCCCACCAACAACAAAAAAATAAAAATAAAGAAATAGAAAACATAAACTATAATGTACTTACATAATCATTGTTTCAGAAATTCTCATATCCCAAACATTCTCTCTCTCAATACTCACAAGGTTCTGAAAAGAAGTAAGGAATATAGTGTTGTTCTTTTAATAAATGAAGCTAGCTTTCTTGTCTCAAATAAATCAAATAAAAACACTTAAGGTCTAATTTATGTCTTGTACCCTGCCATCCATGAGCTCCTTAAGTTTATGGACCTCATAGTCTCTTCTCTATTTACACTTACATATGTGGTTCACACCATGCTTATGTCTAAATCATTCGGGAGACTGGGTTACAGGAAGGGAGGAGAGCTAAGGGATCCAGTCCTTCTGAGGACACAGAAGGCCCTGGACCAGGGCACATGCCACTGCTGTGCATGGTGCAGTCCACACAGAGCTGATGCAGGTACTGGAGAGTACAGATAAGGGGTGACAATCCTTGGCCGGGTGCCAGTGGCTCAGGCCTGTAATCCTAGCTACTGAGGAGGCTGTGATCTGAGGATCACGGTTCAAAGCCAGCCCTAGCAGAAAAGTCCGTGAGACTCTTATCTCCAGTAAACCACTAGAAAACTGGAAGTGGCACTGTGGCTCAAGTGGTAGAGCGCTGGCCTTGAGCTGAAGAGCGCAGGGATGGCACCCCCACCCAGAGTTCAAGCCCCATGACCAACCAAAAAAAAATGTACTCATTGCCTTACTCATGTAAATGTAACCCCTCTACCACGTCTTTACAATGAAATAAAATTATAAAATTAAAAAAAATAAAGAACCTATAAAAAGAAAAGAAAACATTACAGAAAGGAATAGGGGAAATTCTAGATTTCCTTGGCACAGGCGAAACTTTCTTAATAGAGACCCAGAAACACAACAAATCAAAGAAAGATTGGACAAATGGGATTGCATGAAATTGCTTAACAAAGGACATAGCTAGAAAGATCAAAAGAAAGTCCATGTAATTGTAACTCCTCTGTACTGTATTCTCACAATAAAATAAATAAATAAATTAAATTAAAAAAAAAAAGTCCATGGATTGGGAGAAGATCTTCACTAGCCATACAACAGACAAGGGTCTTGTCTCATATCTAAAATACACCTGGAACACAAAAAATTAAATTCCCCAACAACAAATCTTCAAAGAAACAATCACCAATTAATAAGTGGGCTAAAGACTTAAAGAGAGACTTCTCTGATGAGGAAATAAGAATGGCCAATAGACACATGAAGAAATGCTCAATCTCTCTAGCCATAAAAGAAATACAAATCAAAACAACATTGAGATTTCACCTCACCCCAGTTAGAATGTCTATAATCAAGAACTCTGATAACAACAGATGCTGGAGGAGATGTGGCCAAAAGGGAACCCTACTGCATTGTTGGTGGGAATGTAAACTTGTTCAACCACTCTGGAAAGCATGGATTTTCCTCAAAAAACTCCACATAGAGCTGCCCTATGACCCAGCAATCCCACTTTGGGGCATTTTCCCAAATGATCACAAACAAGGCCATACTAAAGCTACCAGCACAACTATGTTTATCGCAGCATTATTTACCATAGCTAAGATATGGAAGCAACCCAGATGCTCCTCAGTAGATGAATGGATCAAGGAAATGTGGTATACACACACACACACACACACACACACACACACACACACACACACACACACACACACACACATATAACAGAATTCTATGCCTCCACCAGAAAGAATGACAGTACCCCATTTGTAAGGAAATGGAAAGACTTGGAAAAAATTATATTAAGTGAAGTAAGCCTGGCCCAAAGAAACATAGGTCCCATGGTTTCCGTTATTTGCAATAACGAGTATACATCTAGGATAACCTTACCAGATAAGTAGAAAAGGTCAAAAGCTATGTACATATGACCATGTTAGATGGTACTAAGCAAAATGAACTACAAAATAGAGACACAGAGGTTTTATCTTTGTTGCAATTGTTTTTAATGTGCTTATAATGTACTATGTGATTTCTTTTGTTTCTTTCTATGTTCTTCCCTATTGGTATAACTCCTGTTTTCACTGTGTTTGATTCGGGTGCCCTGCATCTTGTATATGCATTTTTTTTTTAATTTGGGGAAGGGAAGGGAAGCAATAAAATGCTGAAACAAGGATACAGATTGACCCAATGTAACAATGAGAAGTACAAGACACTATGTTGAAAATGAACTTTACAACTTGGGGGGGGGAGGGTGCAGGAGGAGTTGGGGAGGAGGGAGGGAAGGGATGGTAGGGGAACAGCAAAGGAGGGGGTAACAATGCTCAACAGGAAATGGACTCATTACCTTACTCATGTAACTGTAACCCCTCTGTACAGTATCTTTACAATAAAACAGTATCTATTTTAAAAAAAAATAAAAGAAAACTGAGGTCCAATGAGAGTGGGTTCATGTTTCTAATTTGTAATTTGTAACTAGGAGACTTGATCTCCACATATTGACTCCTTCCTGGTTCGTTTTCACAAGCAAAGAAACATGGAAATGGAATTGTATGTATGTATGTATGTGTGTGTGTGTGTGTGTGTGTGTATATATACATATATGTATATATGATCTCCATCTTGGGAACATTCGAGCAACGTCTAGAGGATCCACTGTAAGAACAAGGACAGATTCTGGACAGACCCTCCCCTGCATGCACCTCGGGCAGTGGACACTGTCTGTCCTCGTGCGGTCGGGGTCAGCGTGGCCAGCGGGAGTGGACTGCCTGTTTTGGTGCAGCGGCCCACGGCGCACCGCAAGCCCTGTGCCCTCCAGGCTCCGCGCCCCACACCCCCCAGTTCCGCACCCCACGATCCCCAGCTCTGCGCCCCAGGCCCTGCGCCCCCCAGCTGCACGCCCCAGGCCCCGTGCCCCCCAGCTCTGCACCCTGCTCCCTGCCTCGCGCCCATGTCCAGCACACATGCCAGGAGTGGCTCCATTCTGCTGCTGCTGCAGAATGCGAGCTGGGTGCAAGATTGGCAGAGGCCGAGGCTCAGAGACCACCCTGGGTCAGCCAGCCGCTGGCCACACATGCCAGAAAATAGAGATAGAAGCCGCGTGTGGAGTCTTCTCTTCCAGGAGCAGCTCGAGCACCACAAAGTTGGCAGCGATGTGGGAGCGCAGAGCTGGAAGCAGGCACGGGGAGTGGGCACCAGCTTACTGAAGACCGGCCTAGTGAATGGGAGCATCGCGCACGGCCTAGAGAACGTGAACGGACGGCCTAGTGAACGCGAGTGCACTGAGCACGGCCCAGTGAACGGGAGCACTGCGCCAGGCCTAGCAGACCTCACTTGGGCGACAGCACCAGGACGCCCAGCAAGATGCGCAGGGCCGAGTGGAGCGGTGCCCTGTGCGTCCTTGCCTGGGCTCCCCTGGTCCCGGGAAGACGGAGCGGGATGAGATGCCAGAGCTTGGCCTGCTGGCCTTCTGACATCTTTGTGGTGGCTGTGCACAGCTGCAGGGAGACGACCACACACCAGGCTCCCTGTTCCCAGCCTCGCCCCACAGCGGGCCCCAAGCCTCACTTCAGCCCGGTCCCTGGAACTTGCACTCAAAATACCTCGCTCAAAATAGACGCCTGTGCCCAGCTGTAGAGCGCTCTTCGGGTGGCTTTTAGGTTGTGGGTTCCCCCACTCCCCAACCTCGTGCTATTTTAGGCGTTGGTGTAATTTGGTTTCAGAACGTTTGCACTTGATTCAGGATTAAATAGACTTATGGGAAATCTCTGTCAAGCCTAGAAAACGGTCAGGTTTCACTGCGGACACTGCACGCAGGAGTGAGTTATAGTGGTTTTCATTGTAGGTTAATTTCATGTTGCAAAGTCATTTCTTCCCCAGAGTCAAACTATAATCTAACAGTCATTTCGAATAGTATATTAATTCTGGGGTTTTAGAATCTGTGCTTGTAGTTCTTTTATACAAAAGCCATCCCATTTATTCAAGGAAGAATTTTTATGTCTGAAAAATCTGCTGAATATCTTAGAGAACCTTTCAATATACATTTTAAAATATATTCTTAAAAGCCAGAGATTATCTTGACAACAGTAAATGAACTTCAACTTAGATCAACCCTCTCTCAGTGGAAAAATTCAAGTTGGTTCTGTGTTTAAAGAATCGAATTGTTTTCGACATGACAACTTGTACTTCTCATTGTTGCAACAGGTCCACCTGTATCCTTATTTAAACGACTTGTTTTTCCCCTTCCCCTCCACAAATTATACCGACATCAAATACAGTGAAAGCAGGGGTTATACTGTGGGGGAGGGACATACAAAGCAACAAAGAAATAATCTTATAATTGCATTAGAAACAAATGCATGAAAGAAAAAAAACATTTAAAATACATATCTTAGGGTTCATTTTCCTAACATCACCTTATCTGACCTTTTCTGCTTGACTCATACATATACTAGATATTGCAAATAAGGGAAATCATGGGACCTATGTTTCTTTGGGCTTGGCTTACTTCACTTAATATAATTTTTTCCAAGTCTTTCCATTTCCTAACAAATGGGGCAATGTCATTCTTTCTGATGGAGGCATAGAATTCCATTGTGTATATATGCCACATTTTCTTGATCCATTCATCTACTGAGGAGCATCTGGGTTGGTTCCAGATCTTAGCTATGGTAAATAATGCTGCAATAAACATAGTTGTGCTGGTAGCTTTAGTGTGGTCTTGTTTGTAAACATTTGGGTAAATGCCCAAAAGTGGGACTGCTGGGTCATAGGGGAGCTCTATGTGGAGTCTTTTGAGGAACCTCCATACTACTTTCCAAAGTGGTTGAACAAGCTTACACTCCCACCAACAATGAAATAAGATTCCCTTCTGTCCACATCCCCTCCAGCATCTGTTGTTATTAGAGTTCTTGATTTTAGCCATTCTAACTGGGGTGAGGTGGTATCTCAATGTTGTTTTGATTTGCATTTCTTTTATGGCTAGGGAGGTTGAACATTTCTTCATGTGTCTATTGGCCATCCTTCTTTTTTCTTCAGAGAAGTTTCTCTTTAAGTCATTTGCCCACTTATTTATTGGGCAGTTGTTTCTTTGAGGATTTGGGGGGTGGAGGATTGGGTGGGGGGAGGGAGGATGGGAAGGGATGGGAAGGGTAAACAAAGGAGGAAGCTACAATACTTGATAAGAAATGTACTCACTATCTTGCCCATGTAATTGTAACCCCTCTGTACAGCATTTTCACAATAAAAAAAAAGAAAAAAAGAATCAAATTGTTGACAGAGAGTTCACTTTTCTAAGTGAATATGCAAATATTCTTGTAGAACTCTTCCTTCATCACCAAAATTTGTAGTTAAATATTTATTTGTTAAATAACATGTTGCTTAATTTCTAGGTAAATTATGGTATTTGTAAAATAAAAATAGCTAAAAGAAGATGAGAGTCTCATGTAATCACTATTAATATTCTTATTTCATATATTCTTAGCTTTTGATTTTTAATAATAAAAATTCCTGGGTGTCTGAACTCAAATGCTTCCTACAGGCACTATGTTTCAAGTCCTTTTTGTTTCAGCTCTTGTAGCAAACCGATACAGAATGCTAATGAGTGGAGAAAAGCAGAGGGGAAGGCATCAGACCAAGTTTTGTGGTCTGTGTTCTTCTAAGTGTTAACAGAGAGAGAGAGAGAGAGAGAGAGAGAGAGAGAGAGAGAGAGAGAGAGAGAGAGAGAGAGAGAGAGAGAGAGAGAGAGATTCTTTATTGACGTAGCCACAATCAAATCGCAAATAATCTTTCTAAGGAAAGCCCTTCAGGGTTGGAGGCGTGGCTCAGTTCATAGTGCCAATATGATTTTTATTCAAATATAAGGTGCATCACATTTTAAAAATTCTGTTCTCACCCAAACCCTCAAACATTCAACATATTTTCCAAAGCCATTATTTCCAAACCACACTCAAAACTACCCTCAAACTTGACTTGATTAGTCAAAACAGGTTCAGTTCCAAGTCTTAGATAACCAGCTCAAAATAATTTTTATTGTGAAAATACTATACAGAGGGGTTACAATTATATGAGCAAGGTAATGAGTACATTTCTTATCAAGCATTGTTGCCTCCTCCTTTGTTTCCCCTTCCCATCCCTTCCCATTCCCGACCCCTTCCCCACCTCGGCCAAAGTTGTAAAGTTCGTTTTTCAACATAAAGTCTTGTACATCTCATTGTTGCAATGGGGCCACTTTTATCCCTATTTAAACAATTTGTTTTTTCCCTTCCCCTCCACAAAGAATACCAACATCAAATACAGTGAAAACAGGGGTTATACAGTGGGGGAGGGACATACAAAGCAACAAAGAATTCATCTTATAAATATGTTAGAAACAATTTCAAGAAAGAAAAAAACATTTAAATACTAATCTTGGGGTTCATTTCGCATAACATCAACTTATCTGACTGTTTCTGCTTGTGTCAGACATATACTAGTTACTGCAAATAAGGGAAACCACGGGACCTGTTTCTTTGGGCCTGGCTTACTTCACTTAATATAATTTTTTCCAAGTCTTTCTATTTCCTAACAAATGGGACAATGTCATTCTTTCTGATGGAGGCATAGGACCAATGGAATAGAATTGAAAACCGAGAAATGAACCCACAGACCTATAGCCATCTAATCTTTGATAAGAGATCTAAAAAAATGGAATGAAAGACAGCCTCTTCAATAAATGCTGCTAGCAAAATTGGTTAATCATTTGTAGAAAACGAAAGCTAGATCCTTATATATCACCCTGCACCAGAATCAACTCCAAATGGATCAAAGACCTCAGGGTCAAAGCACTCTGAAAACATTACAGGATAGAATTGGAGAAACCCTAGGTCTCCTTGGCACAGGCCGAAATTTTCTTAAAAGAGATCCAGAAACACAAAAAAAAAATCAAAGAAAGTTTGGACAAATGGGATTGCATGAAACTGCAGAGTTTCTGCATGGCAAAGGACACAGCTAGCAAGATTAATAGAAATCCCACGGATTGGGAGAAGATCATCACTAGCCATACAACGGACAAGGGTCTCATATCTAAAAGATACCTGGAACTCAAAAAATTAAATCCCCCAACAACAAATCCTCAAAGAAACAACTGCCCAATAAATAAGTGGGCTAAAGACTTAAAGAGAAACTTCTCTGAAGAGGAAATAAGAATGGCCAATAGACATATGAAAAAATGCTCAACTTCTCTAGCCATAAAAGAAATGTAAATCATCACAACATTGAGATTCCACCTCACACCAGTTAGAATGGCTATCATCAAGAACTCTAATAACAACAGATGCTGGAGGGGAACCTTACTGCATTGTTGGTGGGGGTGTAAACTTGTTCAATCACTTTGGAAATTAGTATGGAAGTTTCTCAAAAGACTCCACATAGAGCTCCCCTATGACCCAGCAATCCCACTTTTGGGCATTTACCCAAATGGTCACAAACAAGACCATACTAAAGCTATCAGCACAACTATGTTTATTGCAGCATTATTTACCACAGCTAAGATGTGGAACCAACCCAGATGGCCCTCAGTAGATGAATGGATCAAAAAATGTGGTATATATACACAATGGAATTCAAAATAATTTCTTGGGAAAGAAAGAAAATGGAAATACATTTTCTATAACTCAAACATTCAAGGTAACGTTTATGCCAATGTAGCTACATTAGATTGGGTTTTATCATGCCCCAAAGACTGGATTTGGTGAGTCAAAACAATAACTCATTGGGAATTTGGACATATTAATACTTCATTAGGTAATACACACTTCTTAATCTTTTGTTTTAATTTATAAATCATATCAATTAACTGTGTGTGTGTGTGTGTGTGTGTGTGTGTGTGTGTGTGCACGCGTGCCTATGTGTGTGTGCCAGTCCTGAAGCTTGAACTTTGGGCCTGGGTGCTATCCCTGAGCTCTTTTTTTTTTTATCAAGACTAGAGTTCTACCAGTTGAACCATAGCTATACTGACAGATTTTTGTGGTTTTTTGGGGATAAAAGTCTCACTGACTTTCCTGCCTGGGCTGGCTTCAAATCATGATCCTCAGATGTCAGCCTCCTGAGTAGCTAGAATTAAAGATGTGACCCACTGATACCTAACTTGAATGGACTCTATTTAATAATCATTTATAACCAAGCTTTGGAATGTAATTGTGTCCATTCTCTTAAATACATTTTTTTTTTTTTTTTTTTTTTTTGGTCCGGTTGTGGGGCCTGAACTCTGGGCCTGAGCACTGTCCCTCAGCTCTTCAGCTCAAGGCCAGTGCTCTACCACTTGAGCCACAGCACCACTGCCGGCTTTTTTCTTTTTGCTTATGTGGTGCTGAGGAATCGAACCCAGGGCCTCAGGCATGCAAGGCAAGTGCTCTACCACTGAGCCAACTTCCCAGCCCCCTTAAATACATTTTTATGTATGTCTCACAGTTCTGAGACCTGAACTAAAAGCCTGGGTGCTGTACCTGAGTTTTTTTTGCTCAAGGCTAATGCTCTAGCACAGCACCACATGAGCACAGCACCACTTCCAGCTTTTTGGTGGTTAATAGGAGACGAGTGCCATGAACCTTCCTGCCTGGCCTAACTTTGAACCACAACCCTCAGTTCTTACCTCCTCTATAGTTAGGATTACAGGCATGAGCCACCAGTGCCTGGCTTCTTTAAAATATTTTAAACCATAGTTAGAAATATAATATATTTAATTTCCTCCTAACATACCCAGAGATGACTAAAAGAACTTTCTCATGTTCTTCAGTAATTCTCATAAAGCTATAAATATAAATATGATGAGCTATGGGATTTCACATATGTTCTAATATTATTTTAAAAGATTGCAAGATTCCAACCAAAAATTACAAGCCTAAACCAGTTGCTCAAGTTGTTACTTGTTCATTTATTACTCTACTAGGATAAAATCTCCCATAAATTTTTTAAGCAGCTTAACAGACTTACTGAAATCCACACATATTATATTTCATCACAAGCAGTAGTGCTGTAGATTGGGTTTATTTCATCACTCTATAATTGGTCATCAGAACTCAAATGGAATTTCTTTTCAGAGTTAAATGCATGGGATCACAATTGGCCAAGGACCTCCTCCGCTGCTCAGCTGGAGGATGGAAGTTTAGTCTTGAACATAAGGACATCTAAGATCAAATTTTAATTGTCCTAAAGGCACTACTAAGTATATTTTTGTATATTATGGTGTTCACTTTTGGGTTCTCAGAATCCATGTCTCTGTGTTGAATCCCATCACTTCCCAATTGTGTGTGTGTGTGTGTGTGTGTGTGTGTGTGTATGTGTACATGAGGGGAGTGGGGAAGAGAGAGAGAAAGGCGGGGGAGGGAAAGAGAGAGTATGTGTGTGTATACTGGGGTTGTTCTTGAGCTTTTTCATTCAAGGCTAGCCCTCTACCACTGAGTCACAGATCTACTTGTTTTTTGCAGTTAATTGGAGATAATGGACTCACAGTCTTTCTTGAACATTGGCTTCAAACCACAAGCCTCAGATCTCAAACTCTTGAGTCTCTAGGATTAAAGGTATAAGCCACCAGTGCCTAACTCTTATTTTGATTCCATCTCATAAAATCAGAACATTTGATATAAAGTAACTATTTCTATGAATATCCAATATTTGCTTTCAGAAAGGATAGAGGTATGAATATAAAGGTGTGTATATATATGTATATATATGCATGTATATATATGTATGGGTCTTTGCATTTGTGTTTGCTTTTGTGGATACACATGCACACACAGCTCCCCATGCATGTTACATCAGCACACTGTTCCTCAGCTGTCTAGAGATATTTATGCCATCTGTAGTGACTCTAAGGTTGGGCATCCCATTGCATGTGCACAATCCAGAGAAGCACGCTTCTCATGGCCTACACTGCGAACTGGATCTACTGAAACTGAGATCCTAGAAGGGACTTTTATAAAAATACCGAAGCTCAGGCTTGGGACTTTGACATTTTTTTCATGTGATGAAATCTTCATTGTTTTATATTTCTTTGGTCCTGCATTTCTATTAGTTGTGTAATGGGTTTTTTCTTTTTTTTTCCAGGGCTGAGGATCGAACCCACGGCCTTGTGCGCGCTGGGCGGGCGCCCTTCCGCTAGGCTAAACCCCCAGCCCCTGCAATGGGTTTTTTAAGCACGTCTATGAATGCACATAACATAGCTTGATTAGAGTTACCTCTTCATCATTCCTTCTCATACTCTTTCTTTTTTTGTCAAGTCATATGTCATTGCTCATTTTTTCACATCTACATAAAGTACTCTTGTGGGCTAGGTTTGCAACTCTGTTTATGAACACCATTAGATTCTCTCATGTGTCCTAAGACTCAGTTATAGACTCTAAGGCCACTGTAATAACATATAAGGCAAATGAAAAGTCCAATGGAGGTCTGACTTCACACACAAATCAACTTAGTACAGTCAGGGCTGTGTTTCCCTCCCACCCCCACCCCCACCCCCGTCTGATCTCCCTCCTCACCTCCTTCCCCATCCCTTCCTTTCCACTTTTTCCCTTCCTGCCCCTTTCTCTTCCATTTCATATCTTCTTACTAAAACAGTCTCTTTAGAAATAATAGAAAAGGTAGATGCCACAATATCCAATCTCTATACTAAACAAAACTGCTTTCTTGGAAGTCAGGTCTGAGTTAGAATCACATATCTCACCCTAAACAGCTGTGGGATATATGATGTTTAATCTCTCTGTGCCTTCAATTCAGAGAAATTCTCATGAAGATAGGAAGAATCCGCCATCACATTGGCTTGGAGAGAGTTATGCAGATATTCATAAAGTATGTGTCATAGTGGCTGATGACTTATTTCAACCCAGGAAGAAACCTGACGGTGGTACAGGCATAAATGCAGCAAAGGACTGGCAATCTCTACCCAGCCCTTTTCACCTTCTGCATTGTCCCTGGCTGTACGAGTTCTGTTCTCACAGAAATGTTCTGTGTTCTTTGATTCCTCTCTCTTTTCCATTTGTTCTGGCTCATAATGGCCTCCTTGAGACCGCTTAGGCAATTCAGAACACACCAAATATTATACTCAGAAAACCCCAAGTCTGTAATTTTTCAAGAACACAAATAACTTGTCTAGGCCATACATTTTTAAGAGAATAAATAAATAAATAAATAAATAAATAAATAAATAAATAAATAAATAAATGAAGTTTAGGCTCTGTTGATTTTATGTAACTACTGGGTCATTTTAGCTTTGTCCTGCACAAAAATCACTCTTTTTGCCAATTGCTACAGTAATTCGTTCTCATCTAGTAGACCCTAAAAATCTAAATGGCAATAAGTCACTATGATTTATACTGGTTTATTTTTTGTATTTTCTCCAATTCTTAGCACAAACTCCAATATATATAGCATATGATTACCACTGTCAAAATATGATAAAATATAAATAATGTAATAATCAAAATAAAAAATAAATCTGGGTGCCAGTAGCTCACAACTGTAATCCTAGCTGCTCAGGAGGCTGAGATCTGAGAATCCTGGTTTGAAGCAAGCCTGGGCAGGAAAGTCTGTGAGACTCCTCTCCAATTCAATCATAGAAAAAGCCAGAAGTTGTGCTGTGGTTCAAGTGGCAGAGCACTAGTCTTGAGCAAAAAGGAGCTTGGGAAGTGTCCAGTCCCAGAGTTCACGCCTCAGGACTAGCAAAAAAGTAAAATAACATAGTGGAAAATATCTACAATGTAGGGGACCACTTATTTTTAATGAACTGACTAAAATATAATGCAAAGGAGTCTTCAAATATTGTATGTTAATAAAGTATCCATTGTATGTTAAGTGATGATAGTGCATTTCATCCAATTAGACTTGGAAATCTAATTGGTTGAAATATGTGGAAAACTAATTGGATGAAATATAATATCATCACTTAAAAACCTATTAGGAGAGTTGAGGAAAAGAGAGAGGGCAGGAAAGTCCATGAGACTCTTATCTACAATTAACCAAAAAGCAAGAAGTGGCACTGTGGTTCAAGTGGTAGAGCGCTAGCCTTGAGCAAAGAAAGCTCAGGGATAGCACCCAGGCCCTGAGTTCAAGTCCCATTACCAACACACAAAAAAGTGGGGGGCTTGGAACGTGGCTCAGTGGTAGAGCGCTTGCCTTGCATGCCTGAGGCCCTGGGTTCGATTCCTCAGCACCACATAAGCAAAAATTTTAAAAAAAAGCCAGAAGTGGCGCTGTGGCTCAAGTGGTAGAGCGCTAGCCTTGAGCTGAAAAGCTGAGGGACAGCGCCCAGGCCTAGAGTTCAGGCCCCACAACCAGACCCCCCCCAAAAAAAAAAGAAGAAAAAAAAAGTGGGGAAGGGAAGGGATTCATTAACCAAAAATACAATTGCATAGTATTTCATGGCTACACATTTATTTTGACAAATGTCATTGTATTTGACCTTTACTGAAATTCTCTGCAGTAATCTCTGGAGATATAATTACTCTCAGTTTTAGACAAAAAGCTTGAAATTCAGAGTGAATGGATTTGCCCCAGAGTGTAGTAAAGAGAGCCAACGTTCAAACCAAAAGTGACTGTAACAATGAAGTTTAGTATCAGATACCTCGTGTGATTGTTCTTCAGTAACACAGGGGGGCAAATGGACATCCCCATGGGAAGATGGATGGCACTCACTAACAGAACACAGGAAAGAGCTGCCAATGGAACCTGCCACTAAGCCTACCTTCCCAAATGACTTCAAATTCTCTTCCTCTCAAATGCCCCTTCTTGCTTTCTTGTCTACCCATAAAACTTAACTGTTGCAGAACTAAAAAGAACGAGTAGGAATTGGAGCTCTTTCCAGTTTTGACTAGTATAACCACCAGTTCTGGTATCACACAAGAAGGGGAGTAATATAAATAACCCAACATATGTTCTCATGAATATTTCTCTTTTTCATATAATTGGCATAGGACTTTAAAGACACATATATCCCTATAAATAACTCCACTGAATTACAAGACATTTTGCCACAGTAATAGGAATCAGTGAACACATAAACAGCTGCCGTTGAACCTCAAGGGATTCAGTGTGTAATTTGAGGGTATGGTTTGGCCCAGAGTGCTGATTATCCTCCCGCAGACCATAGGAACTGAGGAACACATTTATCAGCCGTGGAGTACTCAATGGTGCCCTTTACCACATACAGAACACACTGTGCACACACCATGATCACCAAGTTTTTGTGCACAGCCTCTTGGTTTTGAGCCTAAATGAAGGTCTTCATTTATAGGACAGATGAGACTCTCCAGGTGATACCGGAGATTTCCACAAAGCAAGTAAATTGAGAATGCAGGAGAAACTTGTGTAAACACCCAATGATTCATGACACACACACCAGCTCATTCAGGAAGAAAGTTATTTCTGTACAAACTGATGGGAAGTGACAAAGTTATTAAGTAGCATACCAGAGGTGTGTACATCATAACTAGGGCCATCTACACTTACCATTTACTTTGGGGCTTTTTTCATGCTCTTTAAAATATCAAACCAAAGCAGTCAGTGGAATGATTCATGTCCTTACTTTAACAGTAGATCCTAGGGGTAGAAGAGCTGCTATGACATCAGCACTAACTTAAGTCAGTACTCATGACACTTGTCCCTGGTATCATTTAGCTGTGCTAAATGTGATATTTGTGTGATTTCATTAAATCTCCCACTAGATTCTAAGAACACAAGGACCAGCACAAGCACTAGTGTCTCACAGAAGCGTTAAGTGGGTAGATGACTAGATGGGCAGAAGACGTGGATAAGATAGGTGTCTTGTTCACAGAATGGATCATGGCACCTCTAAGATGATCCTGTTGCCCTTGGCAATTGGAAACATATCTACACACACACACACACACACGTTCATGGACTGTCAATACAGAAGTGTTCCTAATCATAATTCTTCACTCTTCCTTTTCTCTTTAAAACAATTTTGTTTTAAATATATTGTATCAGCAAATCCCATTTCTTCCTGAAATGTCTAAGGTAGAGCCTATTTAAAGGTGAGGCTGAGGACAGTGGAAACTACCACTGAGCTCATGTGAGAAGAGTCATTCTGGATTTCATGGGAATAAGGAAATGAATGGGCCAACAGTCCTGTGGTTCAAGGAAAGACAGGGTGGAGTTTTCTGCAAGAACAGAAGGTCTGTGTGGGGAATACAGAGGCCCAGGGCACACTGTTCCCAGATCTGATGGTAGGGACTCTGGTGGGAATCCCTAACTTATGAAGCACGGTGCCCTAAAGGAAATCCTCCAGTCCCTCCACTTAGGTCCTCTAACAACTGCATGTTGCTTCTTTGTGATGTCAGCCTTCCATCTGACCCAGCGGGTCTCCTCACTGTTTGCAGACAATGGGAGCCTTTTCTCTGGTTATTTGTGTGTATGCGTGCATGTGCCAGTCCTGAGGCTTGAACTCAGGGCCTGGGTGCTGTCCCTTCGCTTTTTTCTCAAGGCTGGTGCTCTATCATTTGAGCAATACTCCCAGTTCTGCCTTTTTGGGGGTTCATGGGAGATAAAAAATCTCACACTTTTTCTTCCCAATCTGGATTAAAACCTCAATCCTCAGATCTCAGCCTCCTGAGTAGTAGGATTACAGCCTTGAGCCACCAATCCAGCATCAGGATGAAGTGATTCTCTCACTGTTCAGAATCAATTGGATTTATGATCTGCCCTCAGCTCAACCCACAGGCTCCATTCTTGCCTTTACACTCTGCCCGTAACCTACTCAAATCTTTTCTATACACCGAGGGACCCTTGCTTGTACTCCTGGTCTAGTGTTCAGCTCCATTGCTCATGTTCACCTTTCGACACTCATAGTTCTTCTCACAGATGTTTTATGTCCGTGTTTTTCTTCTAAATTCACTTGTTTTCCAAGTCCTCCCAAATCCTATATACCTATTCTATAGTACGTAAAAGGCTGTCCTCCAAAAGCCAGGTGCAGGCAGTTTCTTACTGACCAGTGGATTGCTATAAGCCACTCATCTATGGCACACAGCAAGCATGCAATTAATATGTGCAGAACTGAACTGAACAAAGCCAGCTGAGTGGTTTATCAAGCCCATTCATATACATGAGCCAAAAAAAAGCCAAAAAGGAACCAGGAAGATAATACAGTAACTAACCTCTTCAATCAATTGAAATTTCATCTGCAAAGTAATTTCACACCCATGGACTTAATTAATCTAAACTAGATACCATGAGCATCAAAACTGGGCCTCCCTATATTACGATTATGGGATTAAGGTCTTTTTAAACATAAATATATCTGGTGGATTGGCTACATTTAAGACACCAGTACTTCTCCTGATAACACATGACCTGAATTCATAGACCCAAACTCATGCAGAGCTACAAGGAAATGCCTTAAAACCCAGATGGTTTTCTGCAGCCCAGGACAGCCTGTGATAGGGTGGAAGAGGCCCAGAACATCTCCAACTCAAGCCCCAGATTGAAGCCCAGGTGCATTGTTACACAGGACAACTGGGATGGAATTCTCTTACTCATGGTTTCTAAAAAGCCTTCAAACTCTCCATTCATCCTCAAGGGCTTCCAGATCATTCCTTTAAAAGGTTTCCAAAGGCAAAGCTGTCCAGCCCTTCTCCATGACAAACACAAGTGGAAGATGAGTGGACATTCTTAACTGTGGTTTAGAGCCTTCTCTGTGCTTTACATACTTTCTCCTAATGCACTGAGTGACATACTTGGAGTTGTGACAACATTTTAAAGATGTATGTTAACCTGGTTTCTTGTTATCAGTATTGAGGCCTTTCCTAATATAATAGTCAAATCTCCTAGGGTTCTGTTCTGCATATTTGTTTCTAAAGGCAGAGCTCATTGAACATGTCCTGTAGCTTGTATTCTCATGCTCATTACAATATTCCAGGAAGAGCCCGACCCTGGTGGCTCATGCCTATAAGCCTAGCTACTCCGGAAGCTGAGATCTGAGGGTTGTGGTTCAAAGCCAGCCTGGACAGAAAAGCTCCTGAATCTTCTCTCAAATTAACCACTCAGAAAAAGCAGAAAGTGGAGCTGTGGCTCAAATGAAAGAGTGCTAGTCTTGAGCAGAAAAGCTAACAGACAGCACCAGACCCTGAGTTGAAACCCTAGGAGGGATATATACACACAAAATACTCTAGAAAATCCTTTGAAGCCTGACGATCCCCTGAATATTGCCATTTTGTTAAATTCATATTTTAAGGAATTCTTATTTATATGCCCCTGAAAGTATTCACTTGTTTATTCATTTAATAAGGAACTATCAAAGTCACTAATACTTTTCTTTTATGTTCATTGATTCTCTAAGAAATTAATAATTCTCCTCATCAAGACAAACATACACACATGTGTACATACACAAGCCTACTCACTGAGAGGAAAGCGATCTCCTTTACAACTTCAAGAGCTACAAGATGCCCAAGAGCCGGACCATACTCTGCATTGAGCTGTTTTGCAATTTTGACAACTTTGATTTATTTACGGCATTTTGGTTTTGGTATCTATAAGTCCATGCCAATTAAAAAAATAAGATCTCATGTAAAATTATTGTTAATAATTATTTCATGCCTGTCAGCATAAAAATTACATTTAGTGTCTGTCAGAGAGCTTCGCATGATTGAATAGGTAGAGACCCTGAAGAAACAGAGCAATGTCCTCCTAGACCGTTTATGAAGTTCTAGGAGATGATAAATGGAGGCCAGCTTCCTCCTGGAAGGTGATCAATCTAAACATGAGGCAGGTGCACACATGTAGAGTGTTTCAAGTGCACACATGTATAGTGTTTAAAGAGTATACATGTGGTTTGTTTGGGCTCATAGAGGAAGATGACATTGGAGATCACCTTGATCAGCTGAGGATGAAGAGCCTTTTTGTGAGGGATATGTTTCTTCTTCTCTTCTTTAGCAACTGAGGATACATTTTAGACAAAACAGCTAACAGATGTGAGAGCCTGCACATCAGATCTGATTCCTGTGTGCCACCCAAGTGCAATCTAGTTAGCAAACCTTGATAACTTCAGCTTTCACAGATCAAGATAATACAAAATACTGAGAGTCTCATGCCTTAGGCACTGCCACTGGAAATCTTAGACATTGTTTTTTTTTCAAAATTAGTTTTATTTTTCTCTCATTTCAAAAGTAGAGACAAGGTTCAAAGCCAGATAAGACAGAAAAGTCTGTGAGACTCTAATTTCCAACTAACCACCCAAAATCCAGAAGTGAAGGTATGGATCAAATGGCAGAGTGCCAGGCATGAGCGGAAAAAACTAAATGACTCCATAGAATAGAATTCTTGAGTTCAAGACTACTACTGGCACCAAATATATATATATATATATATATATATATATATATATATATATATATATATATATATTGCTCAATTAATGATGAACTTATGACTTAATACCATCAGTGTACTGATGTGGTCACAAAGCAGAAGTCCATTGATTTCTGGAACCTACCAAACATCGTAGCTTAACAACACAATCCACTGTATTTCCCCTTGTAATGGCTACCAGGGAGCTCCAGGTCATTGACTTAGAACAAGGAAGGTCCAAAAATAAATTCAAAGCACTGTTTCTGTGTTCTGCATATTATTTTCTTACAACTTCATTAAGCCAAGAGACCCTAAATTAGAGGCTGTCTGTATTTGCAATCCAGGTCCTTATATTGCAAATTAAAAAGGTGCTAATTCAGTGGACAGTGATTATCAACATCCATGGTACAGAATAAAGATCTGAAAGCAAACTCTCAGGATCTGAAAGCAACTACTGTAGTTAAGTTCCAGGGGCTAACCAACATATGAAATGGAATTCAGGTCACATAGCAGCCTTGTATTGCAGTGCATTGTGGGCATTGTTCTTTCTGTCTACCTAGGAGATGGGAGAAATATCTGTCCATCGAAAGCTCACACTTCCCAGTCTTCTTGGGACAAAGTAGGGTCATGTCATGGAATGGCAACCACTGGAATGTGAGGGGAAGTAATGAACTTCATTTACAGGTCTGACTCACAGATTCCCCAGCATGGGTCTCCTTTTCCCTCAACTTTTGTTATTCTTGGTATTCTTGGCAGTCTAGACTGGCAGAGGACCCAGAGGAACACTGGGAGCTGCTTGTTAAAGAGGGCAAAGACTCTTCTGAACCACGATCCCTGAAGAACTATATAAAGCAAGCATGACTCAATACATTTACCAGCTAATACTGCTAGTAGAAAAAAGAAAATTGACTATCATTTCTGATAATAGATATTTGGGTCTGTTTGTTAAAGAGATTAACTTCCTTTTAGCTGGTAGACATAAAGTTGTATGAAAATTATTTCCCAGCCTGGGAAGGTGGCTTCGTGGTAGAGTGCTTGCCTAGCATGCAGGAAGCCCTGGATTTGATTCCTCAGTACCACATAAATAGAAAAAGCCAGAAGTGGCACTGTGGCCAAGTGGTATAGTGCTAGCCTTGAGCAAAAGAAGCTCAGGGAAGTGCCCAGGCCCTGAGTCCAAGTCCCAGGAAAAAAAATATTATTTCCCTGTCTGGATACATTAAGAGGCCCAAGTCATGATAATTTTATCTTTCCAATTTTGTACCTGAAACATAACATTCATTTAAGATGTTTTAAACAATCTTTTCCTATACCATTGGTATTCAATGGTGAATAAAACAAAGAATTATGATGTCTATACTCTCACATAGCCCCTACCTCTATTCATTATTATTTTCACTTTACTCCCTCTAGAGTTCTGTCATTTCTATTGACCCAATAAGTTTCTGAATTGACATTTACAGTGTAATTTTCAATGATTATTATTGTTGTGGGTAAACTAAATATTAAGTTGAAAGTCCTATTTGAGTCTAAAAATATAGGATGAGTAGGTGGTAGTGTTCTTTTTCCTTTTTCCTTTATTGGCAGTACTGGGGATTGAATGCAAAGCTTACATAAAAGTTCTCCCCACTTCAGTTACAGTCCCAGTCCTTTTGCTTTTTATTTGTTTTTTTCAAATACGGTCTCACACTTTTGCCACTTCCAGCCTCAGATCATGATCTTCCTTCTATCTCTGTGTTGGAGTGGTTGAAATAATAGGCTTATGCCACCATGCCTGGCTTGTTGTTTTTTTCTTTCTATTATTATGTTCTTTTTCATTTATTTACTGTTATTATATAGGCGATGAACAGAGAAGTTATAGTTATGTCAGATAAACACTACATTTCTTTTTGAGCAATGTCACTCCTTCCCTCACTCACTCCCAGTATTTCCTCCCATCCTCACCCACAAGTTATGTAGTTCATTTTCAGCAGTGTCTAATATCAGTGCTGCATTTGTTCACTCTTTGTTCCTCTAGTTCTGTGCCTCCCTTTACCAACCCAAAGAAAAATGAACATTCAAGACAAAAGGAAATAAAAACAGCAGCGAAAAAAACTCTCTTGTTGCTAGTTCCTGGAGTTCATTTTCAAAAACGTCATTTTATATGGTCAGATTCACATCCTGTTTATTTATCTTAATGCCTATGTCCTTTGCCATGCAGAAACTCTTCAGTTTGATGCAATTCCATTTATCCAGTCTTTCTTTGATTTGTTGTGATTCTGGATCTTTACTTAGGAAGTTTTGCTGCATACCTAGGAGCCTATTTGTTATTCCTCTACCCTGAATAGTAAATAATCCTTAGCAGGAAGAACAGTGTTGAAGAAAACATCAATACCAAACTTTAAACTCTTACAAAGCCATAGTAATAAAAAAAACAGCTTGGTACTGGCACAAGAATAGGCCTGAGAACCTATGGAACAGAAAAACTGGAAATTAACTCACAGACCTTTAGCCACCTATTTCATGAGTGCCACAAACACAGGTTAGAAGAAAGACAGCCTCTTTAACAAGTGGTGCTAGCAAAATTGGGTATCCACGTACTAAAAACTGAAGTTAGATCCTTCATATCACCAGAATCAACTCTAAGTGCATCAAAGACTTCAATGTCAGGCCAAAGAGCTGGCTTGTTTTTGAGATGAGGTTTCACTAGCTTCTGCATGGACTGGCCTTGAATGTTAATCCTCTTATCTCTACCTCCTGAGTAACTGAGACTACAGGCATGCTCCACCATGACCATCTAGGAAGTATTTGTGGTCTGCACTTTTACCATCTAGTTTAGATGGTTTCTCAGAGATTTTTTCTTTGTGATTTTTTTTTCTTTGTCGGATGTAGGGCTTGAACTGCGGGCCTGGACACTATCCCTCAACTCTTCAGCTCAAGGCTAGCATTCTACCACTTTAGCCACAGCACCACTTCTGATTTTCTGGTAGTTTCCTGGAGATAAGAATTTCACAGTTTCCTGCTCAGACTGGCTTTGAACCGTGATCCTCAGATCTCACCTTCCTGAATAACTAGGATACAGGAGTAAGCCACCAGCACCCAGCTTTCTCTGTGATATTTTTATGTGGACAAAATGTCCTGGTTATATCAGTATAAGATACTAATGTGTAATAGTACAGCTCTGGAGTCAGGCACTGGATTCTGTTCCAAACACATCATAAATGGGAGAATACTACTTCACCTTTCTACTGCTTCTTTACTCATAAAATGAGGATAAAATTATGCCCCTTATTCTACACGTAAGATAATTTTTTTAAAAAAAATCCAGAATACTAGTACCACATTTGCAATATACAAAGGACTTGTAAGAGTGATATTTTCTTTTCATTACCATTTTGGAGAATCACACCACACTACAATCTCCAAGAAACCCTGCAGTGAACTAAACCAAACTATACTATATAGGACACATATGTGTGTATGTATTTATATGTATATGTATATATGAATGATGTGTTCATATAACCACAAAGGAAGACTTTTCCTTTCATTCTACATATTAACATTCAGCAGAAGCATTTTCATTTTGGAAATTGCCTAAAATTTGAAAACTTGTTAATCTGCATATCAGATTCACATTTCAATTCATGTCTGCAATGTATTGGGGTATGGCTCAAGTTGAAGACACTTGCCACACCAAAAATAAAAACCAAAAACGTATCTCTGGCCACATGGGCTGGCACATGCCTATAATCCAAGTTACTCAAAACACAGACATTAGGAGAATTTGTGGCTCAATGTGAGTCTAGACAAAAAGTTACTAAGAGCTTTCTTCTTAACAAACAAACTAGGCACAGTGGTAAGCAACTGTAATCTGATCTATGCAGGAAGAATAAACAGGAGGATCACACTCTAAAGCTATTCTGTAGCATTGGGAGGTTTCCCCTATTGTTCCAGGTGTTCAAGACCTGGTCCCCTGCTCATGGGATAGTTGGGTGGTAAGAGAATTTTTAGGAGGAAGAACCTAGGGGAGAATTCTAGAGTTCTCAATAACCTTTCATTCATTACTATAGTTTATTATCCAGTTAGGTAACCGAATTAGTAAGTATTTTAATCACTTTTTCAACAACTTGTGCCATCATTATGAACATCAGTTATTATGAAGAAATCCTTGAAAAGCTACTTAAACGACACAATCATGCTGCTGAACTACTGATGTTCAATTGCTTTCTGTGTTTCAGTTCACCATTACTGTTTGTTTCATGGTTGTTGTTTGACTGGTGAAAGTATTACTGTGATTTGAGGGGTTTTCCCCCATTTTCTCATTGTATTTCTCACATCTACCATCCAGTTCCAGTTGCTGGGCCATGATGACAGCTTTTGTCTCAGCTTGTAATATTATTGTTCATTTTGAGTTATCTCTTAAAGTAAATAACCAAGTTTTTGAGCCTAATGTTTTTAAAAAGAAGTATGTACATGAAGGTATGAGTGCAAGAATTACATATCCCTTCCAGGAAGCATATACAATTCGTGAATTCATGTGCATGAAATCTGAGGCATCAAATATGGCTACCAAATGTCTTATCATTAATGTTTCAGAAATCTGGATAGGAGCAATTTTCTTGTGTTATTCATGGAAGCCAGATAAATGTAAATGTGGAGTGATTAAAATGATATGTACATGATCACACTTTTTGCATGACTTCCTTTGCTATTTTACAATCATCTTTCTCCAATTAGATGTATTTAGAGTCTAAGTCTGAAGAGATTTGTTCTGTGAGGCATGAACTCATCTTACCATTTAGGAATCATTTTTCGTTATGGAATACAGCAATGAAAATATACTCTGAAGTTTTCCAAAAAAGATGTTTCTTATTTTAGCACTTTTTCAGAAGATATGCGAGCAGTGCGTGAAAGCAGGTTTTTGTCCCACTGTGCATGAGATGATTTCCTCCAAATGCAAACATTTCTGATGCAAAGTGGCAGAGCATAAAACATAAAGTACAATCATCCTTCAAAATGTTGTTAATGTCTAGTATAACTATGTTGATGTGTCATATGTAACAGTGTGAGTCAGCAGACTCAAGCAATTGAGACACGTCGTGTTATAACTCAAATTCCCAAATTCATTATTAGTTTATCAATAATCAGTATTTTACATAATTACAAATTATTATCTTACATAAAATCTCACTAATGTTTGTGAAAGTTTGTTGCCAGAAATATCCAAATTAATATTTTAAATAATAGTAGAAAGTAGCCTCATATTAAGTAGAATTATATGAAATTGCTATCTTATAAGTCAGGAGACAGAAGGCAAAGATCTGAGGAGTGTAAGCTAAAACCAGCCTCGACAGACAAATATTATCCCCACTTAATCAGGAGAAAGCTGGAAGGGAGGTATGGCTCAAATGGTAGAATGCCAGCTTGAGAAAAATGCTAAAGAGTATGAGGTTCTGGGTTCAAGCCCAAGTGCTAACACACACATGCATGTACACACACATACCACATACACAGAGATAGTTATCTGGGCACCAATGGCTCACACCTGCAATTCTAGCTACCCTGGAGGCATGAGATATGAGGATCACAGTTCAAAGATAGCCCAGGCAGGAAGACAGGTTTGAAACCCCATAAAGTAGAAAATAGAGCTGTGGCTCAAGTCGTAGAGCACTAGCCTTAAGCAAAAATGCTCAGGGAAAGCACTCATGCCCTAAATTTAAGCCCCAGGGCCAGCACAGAAAAAGAACATGAGAGAGATAAAGTTAGCAAGTCACAACATGGTTCAACTTAAATATTAAGTTATAATTACTCTTATGATGAAAATTAAGTTTGTCAATATTTACATAAAGCCCAGAGCAAGAACTATTCATATAAGAGGCCATATGGGATTTTTGTCTTTTAATAAGAAGTCAGAAATTTTCTTGTTGTAAATTTTCTTCCTACTTTAGGAGTCAATATGAAGACTTACTTCCAAAGTATGACCAAACTGACAAATCACTTGTGACAAGATAATGTTAAAAAAAATCATCCTTCATTTTCCTTACAAATTAAAGTTTCACTGGTAAAGCCACTGTCTTGAAAAGAAAATTATAGATAACCTAAACACAGAGAAATTGCCTTACAATTTCCCTATTGTCAAGTAATTAGGGGAAATTGCTGTCTACTTTACTATTCTGAGTGCAACAAGTTCATCTACGTTTGTGACTCTAGGTATAAAAAAGAAATTTCTATATAAAGATGTCCAAGTTATAAAGGCAACAAGAATATGGAGAATTTAAGTAACTATAAATTCAAGTCATGATAGTTGACCAAATTGTACATTTCCACAAATTGGAAATATAAGCATCCCCCACCCACCAAGACAATGTTCTCACGTGTTTTACATTACCTGAATTCTTAAAGTGACTAGCTGCAACTCATCATCAGCTTAAAATGTATTCGAGTCCTTTCTGGTCCAGTCAGTGAAAGGTTTCAATACAGAAGTAATCTGAATAATTAACAATCATTTGTGAGAAAATGCAGTACTAAAGAGGAAGCAAAATTGTGGAAGCAAAAATTGAGGAAGCAAAAAAGTCTCTCGTGCTATTAGCTTCTGAAGTACATTTTTTTCTTGTCTGCTGCTGGTGGTCACAGCTATTATCCTAGCAACTCATGAGGCTCAGATCTGGAAGATGATAATGTGAGCCCAGCCTGGGCAGAAAGGTCCACTAGACTCTACCTTTGACCTAACCAGCCAAAAGCAGAGCTGGAGCTGCGGCTCAACTTGTGGAGGTGCCAACCATGCAAGCACAAGGCCTTGAGTTCAAACCTAAGAATTTTCACTTCACTCTATTGTGTAACTCCCAATATGAGTTGTTTAGATTTTCATATTAACACGTTTGTGGAAGGGGATGGCTTCATTACGATAAAAACCATAATCCTGTGAAATTATGCCACAGATATATTCAGTTTAATCATATCTTTACTTTCAAAAATCCATACGCACTATCACTTTTCAGTCAGTCTTCATGCTGTGTGTGTATCACAGTAGTGAGCTTAGCGGAAAACCTGCCGTAGAAGAGCCGTGTGCAAGGCAGCTGAGTAACAAATGATTCCGTGAAAGATATTGTAATGTTTGGTTCCTTTGTGCACAAAGATAAACTCTGTTTTAAAATTTGTGTTTATTGCTTCTTTTATCATTCATTCATTCATTTATTTATCTTTAATTGTTATTGTAAAGGTGATGTACAGAGAGGTTACAGTGACATGTCAGGTGATGAGTGCATTTCCTTTCAAACGGTGTAACCCCTTCCTTGTGCTCTCAGTTTTTCTCCTCCCAACACCCTCCCCCACAAGTTGTAGAGTTCTTTTCGACATAGTGTCTGGTGAGTATCACTGCTGCATGGGTTTACCTTTGTCCCTCCATTTCTCCTTCCCCTCCACAAATCAGATAAACTTCCATACAAGACAAAGGTACAGAAATAAAACAGCAACAAAAATACACACACACAAAAACTTCTTGTTTCCATTAAAAATGAACTCTTTTCTGGCTGGGAAGTTGGCTCAGTGGTAGAGCGCTTGCCTTGCATGCCTGAGGCCCTGGGTTCAATTCCTCAGCACCACATAAGCAAAAAGAAAAAAGTCAGAAGTGGCGCTGTGGCTCAAGTGGTAGAGCGCTAGCCTTGAGCTGAAGAGCCGAGGGACAGTGCCCAGGCCCAGAGTTCAGGCCCCACGACCGGACCCAAAAATAAAATAAAATAAAATAAAAATGAACTCTTTTCAAACAGTACCTCTCAGATGAGTGTGAAGGTAGAGTGGGAACACAGAGATACATAAGGATCATCAATGTTTCAAGAAATAGTCACGTTTGCACCAACATATTATAATCCAATCAGTCTTGTTGTTTTTTTTTTTAGCAGTCATTATATTCTATAAAGTTGTTTGTAACACTGAGTAATCAAATAATAAATCTGCTAAGGGGAAATGGTTCTTTCAAATCTCTGGTCATACATTGTCGCCAATCAACCAGTCAGTCAATCAATCAATCAATCAGGCTGTTTCTGTTTAAAGAAATTTTGTATCCAATATATATTGCTGAGTGGAAGGCATTCAAATACAGAGCTGGCAGCACTCTAACTCATGCCCCATTGAAAGCATCTGGCCTCAGTCAGGACTCAAGCCTGCAATCCTAGCTATTTAGGAGGCAGAGATCAGGGGAAAATCATTCCAGGAGAGCTTAGGCAAAAGGAAGTCTGTGAGACTCCCTCTCACACAGTGGCTGGGCACAGTGGTGTACACCTGTGATCCCAGCTAGGAGAGAAGCAGCATGGCTGGGGGCAGTGGCACCCTGCTGCCATCCGTACCAGCCCAAGTAGGAGGACCAAAGCTCACCTATGCATGAAGGGATTGGAAGTGTCGCTCCAGCGATAAGGCACTTTCCTAGCAGGCGTGAAGCCCTGAGTTCAATCCCTGATACTGTCAAAGAAAAAGGGGGAAAGCAAACCTCAGCCACATTTCCCATCCTCCCTGTGTTCAGAGCGAAGGCCGCTCCTGTGTCACACTTCACAGTTACACATCAGGGCTACACACGAGGGATATTGTATACAGAAACCTCATTCAGCAAATAGCATGACAAACACCAACTCCATGGCACTAAACAGATCCAACAAAGGCCTATGAAGACTGAGCATGCAGCTGTCACCCAACTCATGAGTCAGGTGACTCCATTGTCCCTCTGTCTATACCTTATAATTACCAGGCAAAAAAGCCAGGAGTCTGACAGCCCAAATAAACACTAGGAGGCAGGCGAATTCACATACACTGAATTCTCAATAACGGGAATCCAACATATCTACCTTCGTATCACTTGCAATAATGTACACCTAGTATTTACACATGCATAATGTAAGTAACAAGAACTGGTCCCTCTGCAGAACACACTGAGATCTCTCATGTTTTAAGAGCTCACAATGCACAACCTGCTGGAGCTTATTGTCTTCCCAGAGGAAATTCCTCAAAGTCTTTCTCTGTCTGCCTCTTCTTCACCTTCTCTGTCTTTTACTACCATGTGCCTTCTCAGTGTCCTTCTCCAATGGTCCTGTGGAATATAACATGGTGACTTCTACCTCTTGAATTTATTTCTTTTGATGTGCACAAGGTTCATCTTACTAGCTAACTGGGGTGTGCACAGAGGTAGCAGTATTTTCCATGTCTTCTGACTGGGTATGATGGTGGGTGCCTCCAATCCCGGCTACTCATGGGACCAGCACAGGTAAAAAGTTACAAGACTCCATACCGACAATAAAGAGTTGGGCATGGTGATATACACTTGTCATTCCAGCTATGTGGGAAACATAAAGAAGAGGGGCATTATCCAGGCCAGCTAGGCATAAACCCACATCCTATTCAAAAAATAAATAAAGAGGAAGTGGTGCTCTGGCTCAACTGGTAGAGTGCTAGCTTTGAGCTGAAGAGCTCAGGTATAGCACCCAGGCCCAGAGTTCAAGCCCCACGACCGACACATACCAAAAATAAATAAATAAATAAATAAATAAATAAATAAATAAATAAATAAATAAAGCAAAAGCAAAGTCCAGAGGTATGGTTCAAATGCCAGAGCAGCTGCCTAGAGAGTGCAAACTATATTACCACCAAAAAGAAAAAAACATATTCAACATATTCTAAATTATTTCCTGTGTACTAAGAACCTGTTAAAACATTTGTTCATGATATGACTATTGCAAATTTGGCAAACTGACCCAAATAATTCCAATAATTAATTCCTCAATTTTTGATATTGATAAAGCCAAACTATGACTTAAAATGTATATAATAAAATAAAAATAAAAGATATATATATATATATATATATATATGTATGTATGTATGAGAATGTAGCAGGCACTGGTGGCTCACGCCAGTAATCCTAGCTACTGAGATCTTTAGATTTAGGATCGTAGTTCAAAGCCAACCCTGGGCAGGAAAAGTCTATGAGACTCTTATCTCCAATAAACCACTTAGAAAACTGGAAGTGGCACTGTGGCTCAAGTGGTAGAGTGCTTGCCTTGAGCTGAGGGACAGTGCCAGGCCCAGAGTTCAAACCCCACGACCAAAAAACAAACAAAAAAAGAGACTGTAACTAAAAAGTTTCCGTGTTTTCAACCTATTAAAGCAATTTTTTTTATTTTTTGATATTGGTAACATAAGCAATAGCTTTAAATGAGATCAACAGCATTTCTATAGGGAAATAAATTTTTATAATTAAAAAATATTAAAATATTAAAGCATAATATATCCATGAATAGAGTTTCAAATATAGATTAATAATGATAAGACCACAGAAGAATTATCATATACAAGACCCGCAACAGGATTTATAATTGAGTTCGTCATGAACCATACTACACAGAAGCTTGAGTGTGTGTGTAGACAGAGAAGATAGAGCAACAGAGAGAGAGAGAAAGGGAGGGAGAGAGAGAAAGAGAAAGAGGATTTGACTTCTAAGTTCTCCCATCTATAGACTTGATGCACACCCTAAGTCAAAGGAATGAAAATTCTACAGCCACAGCTAATCTGGCAACCAAGCAATTTGAACATTTTTGGAAAGACCAAAAAGTTACTGAAAATTTCTAGACTTCTATTTGTTGGTTGTGGGGCTTCAACTCAGGGCCTGGCCTCTGTCCCTATGCTATTCGCTCAAGGCTAATGCTCTACCACTTTGAACCACAGCGCTGTTTCCTCAATACATTACTGAATAACCCATTATTCCACTTGTACATATTTACTCTGAATAAGAAAAATTAAATCTCTACACAAAAAAGTTTTATGTGAATATTTGTAGCAACCCTATTTCTAAGCAGTAAAACCAGCTGGGGAGGGGGGAACAATAATTGTTCTTCACAGAGAAGATGGCAGAACAAATTGTGATTTATCAACAATATTCCATTCATTGCTGTAATTTTAAGTTGATGCACCATTTTTCTATTTATATAGCATTTTCTAAGCACAAATCTGTAGTGATAAAGAACTGATGAGATCAGGTGCTGGTGGCGCTAGCAAGAGTTTGAGGCCTGAGAATTATACCAGTCTGGGCATGAAAGTCTATGAGACTTTTTAGCTCCAATTGACAGCAGAAAGCTGTCAGTGCAAATGTAGCTCAAGTGGTAGAGTGGTAACTGTGAGAGCCAAAAGGCAGAGCTAGAGCACATGACGCCTGGAGTTCTAATCCCGGTATGGCAAGCACGCGCGCACACACACACACACACACACACACACACACACTCACCATACAAACTGGTGGTTTGTAAGCCAGGATTTAGTGGGGTGAAGAAGTATATGATTCAATACTGATATCGTAAGGGTGTTTTTTTGGAAAACCTTTTTTGTTCAGATTTTGCAATTGTCATATGTGTATATACGTTTGCTGAAATGAATAGGGCTGTACATAAAATATGGCCAATTTACTAAGAACTCACCACATCTCATTAAGGAATACCAAAGTATTTTATAATTTTGGAACTGAAATATGATATATTCTCTCCTGAGAAGAGGGTGGAGGGATGCATTCATGATACTTAATGTACATGTGTTTAAAGAGAAGTAGGAAAATTGGGGGGAAGGGTGGGGTTGGAAGAGTTGGGGAGAAGGATGGGAGGCGTGAAGTGATCAAGATGCTTGTACTCACAAACTAACATGTTGGCTTGAAACCTCTTTGTGCAACTTAAAATACTAAAAACAATTAATGTAAAGAAATACATAGTTTTTAGAATATTAAAAACAAATATCAAGGAGGCAACCATGTTTAACAAGAAATGTACTCATTGCCTTACTTATATAATTATAACCCCTCTGTACAACACCTTTACAATAAAATTTAAATTAAAAAATCACCACATATTACACATTTTCTAATGCTACTCATTAAGTTAATAGTCTTTGGCCAGGCACTGATGGCTCATACCTGTTTATCCTAGCTAGTCAGGAAGCTGAGATCTGAGGATCACAGTTTGAAGCCAACCTGGGCAGGAAAGTCCATGAGACTCTTATTTCCAATAAACTCAGAAAAAGCCAGAAGTGGTGCTGTGGCTCAAGTGATAGAGAGCTAGCCTTGAGCATGAAGAGGTCAGAAACAGCGCCCAAGCCTCGGGACTGGGAAAAAAATTAATAGTCTCACAAAAAAAGACAGTAATTTTCAGAGATTCCATGTTTCTAGAAATGACAGGCCAAAGCAGGAGCGGGTAAGGGATCCAGGTAAGTTGAATTGTTCTCAATTTTCTGTGTGACATCAAGCTTAGCAGTCCACATGTATTTACCCCTCATGATAAAAGAATTCACTGAACACAGAGTGTGGGATAATGCCTCCTTTAGAATAGAGTTGCTAACAATGGCCACATATTATATCTCAACTAAGGAATGAAAAAGCCAATTCCAATATTGCTGGGGAAATTGATGCAGCCAGGCAGCATTTGCAATCCCTCCGCCTTTACCATTGTGGTGATCAATGAAGGCAGAGCTAAAAATAACCACACAACAAATGCTAAGAAGCCCAGCAACCCAGTACCTGATTTTTCTGCAATCCTTTTCCATAAATCTTCAACTTCCTAAAGTATGAGAGAGAACATGCAGAAGCAGAAGGGAAGACCACTCTTTAAAACTTAAGAGTTAATAACACTCTTAAAATTAAGAGTATCATAATAAACATGGATGACTTGTCTCTGGCTACTGACTGAGAGTTTTAATTCCGGGAGCTTAGGAAAGGCAGCCAAAGGATGTAGTCTTTTTCCAGCATCCATGACAGGATTGTGTAGCCGCTCCAAATCCAGCACGGCCCACATGATCCATGCATAGAATCACAACTTGGCAGGGCTCCATCATGTGAGATGTTACAGCTTTGGCATGACAGCCAAGAAAAACATGAAATGAAATGAGATGTATAAAAACAAGCTCCTGCAAGCATGAGAACAGCTTTGCTTTTTTTCTTTTTTTTGGGGGGGGGCGGGGGGGGGGACTTATTCCACAACCTGCTCAGGCCAAAAAAGAGTTTAACCTTTGGAAGTTGATTCTGTTGCAACAATTTCAAGGACAGACTTATTCAGTAAATGTTCCTCCTGTCTCTCCTGTATTTTCTCTGTCCCAGATACACAGACATTGTGTTGTCAGAATGACATATTGATGGGAGGAGATGTAATGACACATTTCTCTTTGTGATTAAGTAAGATCTTGCTAATTTAACAGAGATTAAAATAAGTATCCATTACTAGTAATATGTATCATCAATTTTTAAATTTTTTTTTTATGTGTGTGTGCCAGTACTCTGGCTTGAACTCATGGCCTGGGCATTGTCCCCCGGCTTTTTTTTTCCTCAAGGCTAATGTTCTACCACTTGACCCACAGCTCCATATCTGCATTTTTTATGATTAATTGGAGTCAAGAGTCTCACAGACTTCCTTGGCCAGGCTGGCTTTGAGTCCTGATCCTCCTGTCTGAGCCCCTGAGTAAGTAGGGATTATAGACATGAGCCACTAGTACCCGGCAAATGAGAGGAATTATTATACATAGCTGTGCATCTGTACAAGGGCCTGCTTTTGCAAAACTATAAATATATACATGTACATATGTGCACAAAAACTTATTGAAGGCTTTGTTTATAGTGACTTTCCATAAGAGCCTCCTGAAGATAATTTGCCCATTTGCATTTGGTGAGGAAGAAAAGTTGTGTTAGTTTTCCTTATTCACACTAGCAAACTATCATGTAAGCAGAGACCCTATCTATGACAAATAATCTAATCAAATGAGAAGTTGATAGATGCAGTAAAAATCATGAAGCTAAGAAAGGCAACTGGAAATGGAAGATGGAGTTTCCATAGTCATTATTCTGGTCCAAATTGGCTCCACTATAAACATAGAGTGAAGTCCAGACCCTGGAGAGAAAGCTGTGAGAGTTAGATCATGTCAATCAGAAGGAAGCACAAGCACATTATTTTTAATAATAAATATCATTCTTATCAAACATATATTAGAAGTTATTTTAAAATAAAATTAGGATGAGATCAGAGCTTTACCCAATAACAGAGAATATACAATGTGTTCTTATGTATGTACTTCTATTCAAAAAAAATTTACTATGTTTCAAAGAAAATATCCTTTAAGAAAAGAAGGGCTGGGGCTGGGAAGGTGGCTCAGTGGTAGAGCGCTTGCCTTGCATGCCTGAGGCTCTGGGTTCGATTCCCCAGCACCACATAAGCAAAAAAAGAAAAAGAGCCGGAAGTGGCCCTGTGGCTCAAGTGGTAGAGGGCTAGCCTTGAGCTGAAGAGCTGAGGGACAACACCCAGGCCCAGAGTTCAGGCCCCACGACCGGACCCAAAATAATAATAATAATAATAATAATAATAATAATAATAATAATAATAATAATAAAATAAAAAGAAAAGAAGGGCTTTCATTCGCATAACAAGAAACACATTTCCACTCTGAATTCTGCTTGTGAATAGTACAAAACTTCAGAGTGTTATAACAATAAACTTTTTCTGAAATTTCTGGTTAAGTTGAATATACATATGCACATATTTAATAAATGCAGGAGGAAAAGATAATCAGAATATTGAGAAAATGCTAAACTCAACCATGGCCATGAAATGCAGCAGTGTTAAATGGTTTTTAACCTAAAGCAACCACGGAGAAATGCATCTTAGATCCTTCACAAAGATGGAGTCATCTAGAAGAACATTTAAATTAAAATCTTGTGAAATTGACTGAAACTTCTCATTTTAATACTCAATCATGAGCCAATGTGGGACAATGTCTTTCTTGTATTCAAATATGTTAATAAATGTTGTAATATTTTAGTGCTCCCTGGATTTTCTTTTCTTTTCTACATATATATCAAGATCCCTAGAATCACAGCCATGTTGGAACAAACACAAAGCAAGTGACCACGAAGAAAAAGACAATGTACATGACATCACAGAAAAATAAAAGCATTCCGTCATACCATGCGTGTGGCCTTCTCTACCCAGAATTACACCCCCCACCTTCCGTACTTCCCGCTCTCCACACATGGTGGGTAACCAACCCCTCTGCAAAGCCTGACTGGGCTGCTCCCCACTTTCCAAGGCCTCAGGGTCCTCTATCACCAACAATGGAAACAACTGTTCTCTATCACTCCTTGTGGGAAAGAGATCATCCCCATCCCCTATCTACCACGAAAATCTGATCAAAATGAAGGAGAGAAGGAAAAGAAGGTCAAGGGAAGGTGAGGGGGAAGTACATTCAATTCTAAAGAAGACATTCAAAGTAGGATTGTTTAAGGGGCATGGTGATGCATGCCTGTAATCCCAGCATAAGGCAGAAACAGGTCGTAAGTTTGAGGCCATCCTAGGACTACATAGCAGGACATGGATACTGTGAAAGTATATATAGTTCCAATGTGTATGTATTAGAGGTCGATATGGAAGTGGAGATGGTTGAAAGTATTATAGACATCTATATAAATGTATGTAGATATGATACCAATGATGATAAAGATACATAGAGATATGATCAGTTCATAAGTGATGTTGAAGAGCTGATAAAAAATAAGAACACCTCATTGCACATGGTGTAGAAAAGAAATGAATGACAAGGATAGGAAACCTGGAACAACTTTTGGTTCACACTACATGGATGAGCTTTATGGAACAGTATTGTGTGAAACGGAAGCACATTGTGCTCTCCGCTGGTGTGAATGTTCTTCTAAACATGGAAAAGCTTTCAAGGCAGGTGTTTGTGGGACTTATGCAAGAGGCAACATTGTTGGACCAGACCAACATGAAAATCACTCTCAAGCTCTCAATGAATTCTAGAACCTTCAGGAGAGACAAGGCATTCCTCAGCAATGTTTTCCTCTTTCTTTCATTCTAACTGTTCATATTTATTTTATAAATCTACAACTCATCTTCTGAAGGCACTAACAACATTTCATGAGGTCCTTATGGGAAGTTATCACATTACAGCGAGAGACATCTGAAAATGGTTTTTACAAAGAACAAGCCAATAAGATGTACCACAAACAAATGTGTTTTTATGCCCACCGTACACAAGAGTAAAATAAATTCAAAAGACATTCATCATATTTCACAGAAAACTTCCTGTGACATGTAAACGAGAGCTATGGGTAGACTACATCAAATCATCGCTATAATCTCTAAACGTAGTCATTACGCATTAATATCATGTTTTTAGTTTGTTACATGTTGGGTGCATCTCGACTGTTTTGTGTTGAAGTTATATGACATTTTCCAATATTCTAATTTGGCAAAACTTAAAATGAATTTTTCCATGATTGATTAATCCCATATGAATTTCGAGGATTATTTATGAGAATGGTTTGATTTGGAAAGGCCCCAGTGACAGATTTGTTTATAAGAGCTTGTTAATGCCTAGAAAAATGCAGTCAATTAAACAAGTGTTTCAAATGAATTTTTCCATCAAAAGGAATGTTAATTCTGAACTTCTCCCAGGGATATGAATTCTAATTCCTCCTGAGCTGTTCCCTGGTAGAAAAACTCTTTTCTGAGTGCCCACCACAGGCCCGCGACTCTGTGTTTACCAAGAAAACCTGGGCTGTGTTTCTACAGGTGTGTCTTTTATTTTAAAACAGAAAAAGACTACTAAAGCCCTGGCCTGGGCTCGATGTTTCCCCATGTGAATGACACAGCCTATCGATGCCTGCTCACCACTTTGCTTCACAGTAAATAACCCCGCTTTTAGGAAGAGAGACTTGGTGTTTGCTACTATAAATCAGAAGTACCACACTGTTGATGTTTTAAAGTCTCACCAAAGGGAAACAATAATGGAAACCTTGTGATTTCCTTGAAATGGGACTTTCCCATTTTGAAAGCGCTGGAAAGCTAAAACTTATGAACAAGTATTAGCTAGCATATGTCTAGGACAAGCAGAAGAGGTCAAATGCTATGTACATATGACCATATAACCCGATGCTAAGTGAAATGAACCCCAAGATAGGGACACAAGTGGTTTTATCTTTGTTGCTGTTCTTCTTATTGTACTTATAAGGTACTATGTGATTTTTTTTTCTTGTTTCTTTTGTATGTTCTTGCCCCATGGTACAACTCCCGTTGTCACTGTATTTGATTCCTGTGCCCTGCATCTTGTATATACATTTTTCTAATTTGGGAGGGGAAGGGAAATAACAAAATTCTGAAACAAGGATGCAGGTTGACCCATTGTAACAATGAGATGTACAAGACACTATGTTGAAAATGAACTTTACAATTTGAGGGTGGGGTGAGGAGTTGGGGAGGTGAGGAGGAAAGGGATGGTAGGGGGAAAAAAGGAGGGGGTAACAATGCTCAATAAGAAATGTACTCATTCCCTTACTCATGTAACTATAACCCCTCTGTACAGTAATTTTACAATAAAAATAAATAAATTAAAACCCAGAGATGTGAACCTATGCATAGCTTCTAGTGCTTAAAGCTTCTGAAAAGAAAGCAATTTAAATGTGCTCCTACTGTTTGTGCAGGATAAAAAGCTTCTAGATGAAAACCATTTTGTTCTTGAACTAAATGCAAATACATATATTTTTATGCCTACCTTACACGCGAGCAAAAGAAATTCTAGCTATGTAAACAAAATACAAATGTTTCATAGCTTTCAAAAAACAGAGCTTTATTTTCCATAAACACTATGTATTAAAGTGAGGGCTCAACTTTCAATTGTAGTCATCTTAAAAATAACAACTTGGAAGCTAATCCAAATATGTTGATCCAGAATGTGTTTTACCAGCTCTCTCCCCACAGAGATTGTTTTTGAAGATGTCAGTGGTGTTTTAGTCACTGTTGGAGCTCATGAAAGCTGCCATCGTCACTCCGTGATTGCTGTCAGCTGTGCACTCTGTGGGACAGCTTCAAATGACAGAGTTCGAAAGAGATTCCATGTGTCCTGGCCATCGGAGACAATGGTAGACTGAATGAGAACCAGAAGGACAGAGGGTTTGTATCATTTAAGATGTATCTGTGGTTTTGAATCTATGGATCATGAGGGTTATTATTATATTTCTATGTATAGAATGTGCCTTTTTATTTATATTTATATAAATCTATGTGTTATTTATATTTATATAGTAACTCCTGCTGTGTATCAGAGCAAAACCTAGGCTGGGAAATAAAACTTTCTCCCTGTCTTCCAGCTACATGGCACAGTGGACCAATATCATGAAAGTTTACTTATCTATGTCTTATTCTACAGGATGTTTCAGTGGTGCTGCCTTCATGTGTGTGTGTGTGTGTGTGTGTGTGTGTGTGTGTGTGTGTGTGTGTGTGTGTGTGTGTATACATAGATGTATATATATACACATATATATGTGTATATACGTGTATGTATATACACATATATATGTGTATATATATACATGTATGTATATATACACACACACACACACACACACACACACACACACACACACACACACACACACACACACACACACACACACACACATATATATATATCCCGTTTGGCCAAGGGAATCCCATTTATTTCCAGAAATAAAGTTGAAGGGTGAGTATAAAGGTCACGGCCATTCATATCTTCCCCTGGTTTGCACTAATGGGAAGGAAAGCAAATTACTATCAGGATTAAAAACAAGGAATAGATATTAAGTAGAAGATGTCAGCATATTTGACCTTAACAGAACTCCTACCAAAAATCACTGGTGTGTACTCAATTATCATGTGTGCAATAAGTCCACTCACTGTTGATTTGTCCACTGCTTAGATAATGCGTGTACAGGAGCATTTAAGCAAATGTGAATGAGAGAAAAGCATTTGATAAATCTTAAGCTTTTTTAAAATGTTTTTCTTATCTTTAAGTAGTTGTTCAGAGGAGTTGCCATTCTGTGTATGAATACAGTGCATCTGGATGGATGCCATCTCTTTCGTCATTCTCACTCCCCTCTGCTCACTTTTCTGTATTCTTAGGTTATGTGTTGATGTTTTTGGCCCTTTGACAGAGCCGTTTATGTGTGCAATGCATCTTCACCTGTGTCATCCCTTCATCATCTTCACCCCCTTCCCCTCACCCCTGCCCTTACTGTTCTCAGTTCTGTGGTTGTTACCATGAATTCCTGCCTGCATTCTCCTCCTTCCCACTTTCATCCTTCTCCTCTCCCCTTGGTCCCACCTGCCCCCTTGTGTGCACCATTGGTTGCAGATGAATTAACGGAAGCATAATAGACTCTATGGAGATACCTTCATTTTTACATTTCTGTCATGGACATTAAAAGGAGGGCAGGAACAAGCAATTTCTACTTCAGTATATGTAGTCGACCCTTTCGGTTCTTCCTCTCTCGTTGTACTGGCCATGGTCCCTGGGAGAGTCAGGAAATGCAGGCTGTTCAACTTCTCTGCTTCCACGTGCTGGTGGGACCATGAAGAGATGCCACCTTGAGCCTCTGGGTGACCATGTTCACTCGGATTTTAAAACACAGGGCACAAGGATGCTTCTCTCCCTCCACCTCCCAGCTTTTCCTTCCTTTCCAGTGTTCCAGGTCCACACTGGGGCAGGGTTCTGGCATGCTGCCATTGGTTTCTAAGATTCAGGTTGGCACTCAGACAAGGACACTTCCAGTCGTTGTCCTGTGTTCTCACCCAGGTGTCTATTGTGACACCTGCCCTTCTAACCTGTCCTGTCTCCTTCAGTATCCATTCGTGTGTGTGTGTGTGTGTGTGTGTGTGTGTGTGTGTGTGTGTGTGTGTGTGTGTGTGTGTGTGTGTGTGTGTGTGATCATACTGGGACTTGAACTCAGGGCTTTGTATCCTTGCTTAGCTTTTTCCCTCAACACTGGCACTCTACCATTTGAGCCACATCTCCACTTCTAGCATTTTGCTGCTTGATAAGAGACTCTCTCAGATTTGTCTTCCTGAGTTAACGTCAAGCCTCAGGTCTCAGCCTCCTGACTAGCTACGATTATAGAAATGAGCCACCAGCACATGGCAGATGGCTCATTCTGGGAGTTGTTAAGAGGCCTATATCCAAACTTGTTCATGCACAGTCTATGCGATTCTCTTTGAGGTATCATGTGAACCTTAACTGAAGCACAGTATTGCAATGGTTCTCAGTGTGCGGTAATTAGCCATGCAAATCACTGGGCATGGTCGGGAACTGACTAAATAATTCTAGGAGTAAGGTCCAGAAATATCTGTTTCAATAAGCCTGAAGGTTGATTACCATAAATGCTAAAGTTTAAGAACAACTATGCAAGCAACAATGGATGCTTATTTTTTAAAGGAAACAAATTTGTCATCCTTCACCTTTCAGAGGAGAATCATCAAATCACTTTTATTAAATCTCCACGATACAGATATAACAAACTAAATTACTGTCTTAGTGTGTGCTTTCTTGAAAGCATAGCTTGAGACAAGAACAAAATTGCAAGCTGTTTTCCTGGGATGTGGGAATCAGGGAGTAGCAATGAGGAGGAAGGGAACCAATGTGTCCTCAGGGCCACTGTCGATAGCAGCAGCTCAACCTTGCTGGGTCTCTCAGATGCTTACAGAAAATCAGTGTGGACTATGTCATGGGACTCCGGGAGCCTGAAACACCAGTCTACCAATTCCCACCCCACAACGTTTGCCACACTGCTCTAGGATCACTGATACCCTTGAACTCTGGGCTATCTCTGAATCACAAAATTACATGGAAATGTTTTCGACTATGACAAAATAATGTGGCTTCGTGATAGGAGGAGAGATTGATAAGCCATTTGGTTGGCTTGTTTCTTTTTTTCAAACTCATTACATTGTAATTCAAATAAAAATTAAATTACAATGGATGTGATTGGTGAGAGGAACACATTGTGAGCCATCAGTATTTTCTACATCCACCATGTTTGATAATTGACCACAGTTCCTTGACATGTGTTATAAACCTTGGCATCCACGTAGACTTAAAAGAGAGCCAAGGTGTTAGAATATAGTTCACATGTGGATAGTTAATAAGTCTGCTGAGGGCTATTTTAAGGAATTTTTCTTTACCACCTCAAAAATTCCATTTGTTTACAAATCTAGAGTTCAAATTTTTCTATAGAATCAGGAGGAAAGCAAAACAACATATCTTTAGGCTAATTCCCTTTCATGGTAAGTTTGTGATTTATAGTAGAAGATTCCTATTTTTGAATTTTTGTTTTCTATCCTCAAAGAAGAGGTTCATAGTATATTTTTAAGATTTTTCTTTATGTCATAAAGATTGTCACTTAGCAATACATTAATCATATCTAATTATATAGTTAGTAAACTCAATTCTTCTTCCTCACCATCTCAAAACACTGCACACCAGACATGAGAGCCCAAGTGTCTCATTTTATTTCTTCTCCACAGAAAAAGAACCCCTAACCCTTGACCAGGCAATTGATCGATCAGAACAAAGGTGACATCACTGTCTCTCTTGCAGCTATGTGTGACCATGTGGCTACACTTGTCCAGTGATATGTAAGCTGAAAAGCTAGGTAGCAGCTCTGGGTAGCTTTCTTAGCAATCCAGCCTGCCTTTTGCCCTGTGTCTCCCCATTCCCACCACCTTCCAGCTGACTGATAACAGCTGGGATGACTTTGTAGCCTATGATCTGCAGTTTAGACAATTTCTGGCAGAGGTCACCAAACTATAGTGCATGGACTAAATTCAGCCAGCTGACTATTTTATGCATCTGGCAGGCAAATAGTGGGTTTTTACATTTTTGTAGATGCTGGGGAAAAAAATTAAAAACAATAAGATTTCATGACACATGAAAATCATATAGAATTCACATGTCAGTGTCTATAAAAACATTGGAACATAGCCACATTCATTCATTTACTTGACTGTTTATGGCTGCGTTGTGCTGTATTAGCAAAGTTTGAGTATTTGCAACCGAGACCATATGGCCCACAAAACCTAAAATATTTGTCATCTAGGCCTTCCAGAAAAGCTTTGACTCCTAATCTTAGTGATGAGGCCAAGCAAAGCAGAGCAGTAAGAAAAAAAAATAGAAGGATTCTGTATTTCTCAAGACTTTTATAAAGGAGAGCAGCCAAACTGCCTTTGGACCTTCATGTTAAATTAACAGAAACTCCTATTTCTTAGCCAGTATTCTACAATATAATCTTCATTCTGTTTCTCACTCCTCACCGTATTCAATCCGCCTTATGACTAGTGCCCATCGCTGGAAAGGAATGGACTGTCCCATTGTCTTGCCTTTGCCGTAAATCCATTGGATGAAAGCAATCAACACACAAGCAGAAACTTGAAATGAGACTATGCAGCTGACCTTGTCATGCTCTTCTGAATGTGGCCTGGTGTCCCATTACTCATTAAAGAATGATAGACAAATGGATTTGAAGCTCACTTTTCCCCATTGCAACGAAAGTAGCATGACTGGCTTCAGATCAGGCCCGACTAACCCAGCAGTGACAACAAGTGATTGCTATATGCCACTCCATTGGGGGAACTATTTTTGTCTCTAGTAAAAAAATGAACTGATGGACATAGTGACTGTGTGTCTATATCCTGCTATCCAACTGAAACCAATTCTACTGTCTAGGACAATTGTATAACTAGAAAGAAAATTCCAGGCTTTCTGAGAGAGAGAGAGTAATATTACCACAGAATCTATGAGATCCCAGTTGAAATAAAAGCCAGGCTGTGCCACATAGCATTTACACAGTAATTGCATTCTGCTTAACCTCTTGATTCTTAGTATCTTAACCTGAAATGTGATTATTATTCTACCCACATCATGCTGCTTATTCACAATTTAAAATAAGATAATACAGGCAAAGCACTTAACAGGTAATACAATCATAGAGTAATACTGCTGAGAGTTTGGCTGACTCTATACCAGCCACTTCACTCAAAGCAATCCTGAGCGAAGCATTCTGTTTTAATCTCTATGTTTATGACACACGAGGGAACAAAAGGCTGTTGGAGTTAAGCAAATCTCTCAAAGATACACAGTTGGAGCATGACAGGGCTGTCCTTGAACCCCTGGAAGCCTCATTCTACCCTCTGTAATCTCAAATCTAGCATGTAGCACTTTAGCATTTCTAAACTATTTCCATTCTTCTAGTCCTTGTAGTAAATTAATGTTTACTTTGGGAGGAAATGGCATTTTATACCTGGTAAGCTAAAGATACCAACTAAATATTTACTCTGAAGTAAGAAAATAATTATCTTCTTACTTTTTTATCATGTGTGTGTGTATATATGTGTGTATATGTGTGTGTGTGTGTGTGTGTGTGTGTGTGTGTGTGTGTGTGTGTGTGTGCTGGTGCTGTCTCTCTCTCTCAGATTTTTGCTCACAGCTAAGGCTCTACCACTCAAACCTGCAGCTCCACTTCTGGTTTGTTTTTTTTTTTGAATGTTAATTGGAGATCAGAGTCTCCTGGACTTCCTTGCCCTGGCTGGCTTCTGACTGAGATTCTCAAATTTCAGCCTCCTGAATAGCTAGGATAACAAGTATGAATTGGCAGTACCTGGCATAATGATCACATTGTTCGAAGTGCATGAGAGCTTCCAGGAGTCACTGAAGCACACAACTGCCTGGAGCCCACCACACAGCAGGCTGCTTGTGTCTGGGAGGAGTGCAAAGAATGAGGGGAGACAAACCAGACTCCACCCGGATGTCAAAGGCAGGACATGGGGTTTGGGAGGACAGAGCTGCCCCGCCCTCTGAGCCAAATGGTTCAGATCAACCAAATGTGTGGAGAGAGCCGAAACAAACCAAGCAGCCTCCTCTGAAAAGGATTCCAAGTCAGTTTCCTTTTCTGATTCTTTCTTTTAATTATTTCTATCTATTCATTCATTTATCTGTGCTGGTCCAAGGGATTGAACTCAGGACCTTGCACTAACTATTGCTTGTCTTTTTCACTCCAGGTTAACACTATGTCGCTCGAGCTACATCTCCATCCTTGGCTTTTTGCTAGCTCATTAGATGGACTTTTCTGCCCAGGTTAGCTTTGAACCTCCTGATCAGATTTTAGTCTCCTAGGATTATAGTTGACAGCTACCACACTTGACTCAAACTCAATTTTTTTCATAACATTCACACATACACACACACACTACACTGAACCACCAGTTTTCTGGGTATCTCTGGGCCTAAAATGTTGAAAACTAAACCTAATTAACAGAATTACGCCAGAGACTAGGTGGAGGCTCACCCTGTAATCCTAGCTACTGAAGAGGTTGAGACCTGAGGATCTCACAGACTGAAGCCAGCTGGGGCCGAAAGGTGCATGAGCCTCTTATGTACAAATAACTAGCAATAAAAGAAAGTAAAAGTGTGGCTTAAGTGGTCAAGTACCAAAAAAGCCAAGCAAGAGCAAAAGGCCCTGTGTTCAACCCCAGAACAGGCAACACACACACACACACACACACACACACACACACACACACACACACACACACACACACACACACACACACACACACACACACACACACAAGAATTATGTACAAAACAGTTACTTTGGTACCATTAAGAACCTTTAGACTAAATTCTACTATTATAGCTTTTATTTGGCCCTGAGAAATGATATTATCTTCACTGTAAGAGAAAACGATTTGAGTCACAAATTTCTCTTCTGTCTTCATCCCATTATCCTTAATTAACCTACTAAACTAGCCAAAACGTCTGCTTTGTATTTCAAGCTGCATATTTTTGTAGATTCTATATTCCTGTGAACACAAAGGTACCCTGCTTGAAAATGTTCATCTCCAAAGCACAGCTAGTTACTAAGCTACCAACTCTATTTCCATGGTTTTGAAAAAATACTTCAGACAGAGATTTGGAATGAACACCTCCAAAATCTGGGATCAATCAAGAAATCACTCCCTAAAAATCTTGTTAGCTCCATTAAGTGTTTCCATCGCTAAAAAAAAAAAGAAAAAGAAAAAAGAAAAAGAGTTTTACTTTAGAACAATTCCAAATCCTCTGAATTAATTTTCCATTTTCCTTTTCATGATTCCAGTACTTCTTTCTCATATATGCCTCTGTTTTTTCCAGACTGGCAGATGTTTAAAATTTTTAATGAGCAAATTCAAGTTCTTAAATTAATTCCTAAGAATAGGATTATACAAATGTATTCTGGCCAATAAATTATCACTTTAAATTAAATCACCAAGTAACCAGAGTTCACATTCTTATAAAAATCAGTAAAATACACCCGAGACTGTCTAAACATTTCTTTTTTCTCTCTGTTTTTTTTTTTTTGGAATGTGCTGTCTCCAGTCTTCCTAATCTATATAAATATAGAGAAGGTTTTGCCAAGATATACAGCCTTGGTCAGCTGTCCAAATCTTATCAAAGCCCAACTGAAGGAGAGTGATATTTATGGCATATGGTTTGAAGTATTATGCAAATCACAGCCTCTACACATCAGAGCCTTCCACATTGTGTTCTACAGTTCTCTCTACCATTGGGTTTTAAGAACAAGGCCAAGTTGGCAGATGTCAGAGTCGACTGCCCCTACCTAAGCCAAGACAGTTTTCTTTTTACTTGGGGGTTCTGCCAAAGATTACATTTTCAAAGAAAGGGAGGATTCTGATGTTTTAAAATGTGGAAAAATAAAAATAAAAACAATACAGTGATTATTCTATATCTTCTCCTTGAATTAGTCCTGAGCACCAGAAATCTTTGTGATTATCTCACATCATACTGCTTCTGCATAGTAATGATCCTGACTGCAGAAGGAGCATGGGAGGGCAATACAGGGTGAAATTCTCCATGTCGTTGCTTCAATAGTTATTATCCCTCCCGTGTAATGTGAAAAACTCTGAGAGTTAAAAAATATAGAAAGTTCTGCATATTAATCTTGGAGGAAGGCTGTCTAATCATATCTCCCTTTCTGCTTCTATTTCCTAGACTCTTGGAAAATCTTGTCAAAGAAAAAACCAGTATAAATGACTCTATGACTTAAGATGCTGGTTTTGTTTTTATATATTATTTTATGTATATCTTATGTATTCATTTACATTTTCACTAGGCTATATTTTTGGCTATTCCACTCTTTTATTATATGTTCTACTATTTAAGATATCTCAGCTTGGTTATTTATAATAGAGATCTAAACTCCTAAAGAAAACCGTGTGCGTGCGTGTGTGTGTGTGTGTGTGTGTGTGTGTGCGTGTGTATGTGTGTGTGTGCGTGTGTATGTTGTGCTGGTCCTGAGACTTGAACTTGGGCCTGGGCACTGTCCCTGAGTTTTTTCACTCAAGGCTGGTGATCTACCACTTAAGTCATAGTTTCACTTCCAGCTTTTTGGTGGTAAATTGGAGATAAGAGTCTTATGGACTCTCTTGATAAAGAAAAAGATATTTTTGTCTCATGTTAAAAGGGTCTGTCTGCATCTTGAGATTGCTTATTAACTCATTCCTTCTGTCTTGCTGTTCCTGCTAACCTGCAGTCTGGTCCTCACTTGTGCCAATGATAATACATCCCTCACGTCCACGCCACATGCAGCAAGATGAAAGCAGGGCTGGAAAATCAGCACCTTTCTCATCTTTAACAACTGCACCTGGGAATTCTGCACATCCATCCCACATGGGGACCAGTAGCCATAATATATACACATATACTATGACATGGCCTTCCCCATGAAGCTCTTTCAATAGAAGAAGGAAACAGAGTAATTACTAAGAAAGAAGAAAATAAACATCATGTTCTCCATATTGTAGTCTCAATCATTGCTTCTCAAGTATTACTGGGTACCAGATTCAAGCATAAATTCCTAGGTATGCAATGCTGACTTTCTAAACTTAAATTGCAAGTAAAGAGGCCCAGCAACCCATTCTAGATGAGTTGGATCCTTGGGTAAATTTGAGAAGGCATCAGTGATTTTTGCTTTGGATTAGACATCTGTGCTGAGCATTGAAACGGATCAGGACTTCACATGGACAGAACTTTGTGTTTGCTCAGTCCTGTGGACTGCCACCATCACGGTCAGTATAACCAGTGCTGCCTCTCAGGGCCTCACTGCCCAACTCATGATTTCCTCCAGTAGTTTGCCCAGTAGTATTCATTGTGTTTAAAGTTCTGCTTTGTTCTTACATACTTCTCCTCTTAAGATTATTTCCAACTTTAGACAGAAAGCAAGAGAACTCTGAATCATACTGAAGGGATTGCTTTAACAAGTGCCTATCTGAGGTTCACACAGATTCTCAAAAGTTTTGTAGAGCCTTCTATCATCTTTAAAAGTTCATCTCCTGGCAGAAGGTTAGCGCTATCGACTGAGATGTCTTCTGGCTACAATGAGTTTAAGGCCATGTCGATAAACAAGCATTCTAGAGAAGAAAAAGACTCCCCATCGTAAGTCTCTTTATTGATCTGAGAATAAAAAAGGTCGCAAACAAGCAAAATCCACTGGGAAATAAATCTGTATCACCAACACAGCTAGAAATGGCAAGGAACACCTGAGAGCTGGCATGCAGCTACCGCAAGCAGGCTGACCCACACTACCTTCAGCATTGGTAACTAATGACATTTAGTTTGCATCCCTGCTTACAGTAACACCCAGAGGATGATAAAACACACGGGCCTTTGTGCTAATTAAAGCCAAATAAAGCTCATTCCATTGCGAATTTGGCATGCAGTACTAAACCTAAAATAATTATGACTATTTACCAGTACTGTTTCTGAAAGGAAATGAATTTTAGGTACTAGAAATGAGAAATTGAAAGTGTCATTTTCTAAGATAATAGGATCATGTATCCAAAAATAGTTTCCATTAACATAAAAATGGGCAGAACTAAGAACTAAGAAAAATTCCCTAAGTGGCTGAATGTTAAGAAATAAAGCTAAATAATTTCTCCACACACTGGTGCTTGCCCATTAGAAAATAAGTTTGAGGGGCTGGGAAGTTGGCTCAGTGGTAGAGTGCCTGAGGCCCTGGATTTGATTCCTCAGCACCACATAAGCAAAAAGAAAAAAGCCAGAAGTGGCGCTGTGGCTCAAGTGGTAGAGTGCTAGCCTTGAGCTGAAGAGCTGAGGGACAGCGCCCAGGCCCAGAGTTCAGGCCCCACAAATGGACCCCCACCCAAAAAAAAAGAAAAGAAAAGAAGTTTGAAACTTAATTGAAAATATAAAGAAAATAGAAAAAGATTATACAAAATGTGTGGGGAAATTTTATGAATTTGAAGGAAATTACAATAGCAAAAGTCTAGTATTTTACTGGGGGATTTAAAAGGATTTGTGTGAGTACTGAGTGAAATTATGTTCACTATTTGGAACAATTTGTAAAATTATTCTCTACCTATTGACTTATACCATTTATCGAATATAATTCTTATTTTAAAAAACCCTAAACATAATTTTTAAATACACTGAGTTAATTGTAAAACTTACTTTAAAAAATAGACAAGATAAAGAGGAAATTTAGAGGTAGAAATAAGCCCATCCTAATAACTCAGTGTGCTAATTTCAAAAGCTGAAGCCATATTTCAAAAAAGGAAGAAAAGGGGGGTAAATAGTTTTGGAAAGAAAAACAAACAGGGTTTAAGGAATAAAATACAAATAAAAGACTGATTCACGTAGTATGTTATGAACTATAAAAATTGCCAATCATTTTAAGATTATTAAAACTCTCTGCTTCTAAAAATGCAATAAAAAATATTGGAAAGAAGTTGACACCCTGGGGACGGAGCTTCACAAATTACCCAGTGGGGGCAAGACGCCTGGAACGGTATGATCACCGTCGATGAGAAGGGGGCAGAACGCGTCCACATACCAGCCTCGTCCATGCATGAGCACGAGGAAGCCAGCAGGCCGGCCCCTTGTGGGCCCGTGCGCCCTGGAGAGACAATGCATCTCCCCAACCAGCCTCTTCCCCCACTCGGAAGCCCTGGCTTGGAGACATCTGAGCAGCCAACTAGGATGCAAAAAAATGAAACCCCTGCGTGTGGGAAGGAAGGAACCCATGCTGGAAAGCTTGGAATTAATTGACCACGTGCAACCAGTTCTGAGGCTGTTGGAGGTAGTGTCTGTTGTACCAGGGCTGTTTTGTGGCTTTTCCATATTAGCTGAAGTTGATGTGGACAGAATATTTCTGTGGACTTTTTTTTTTTTTTAACATTTTTTATTATATTTTATTTTGTTATACAGGTGTTATACAGAGGGGTTACAGTTACACAGGTGAGTCAATGAGTACAATTCTTGTCCAAAATTGTTACCTACTCCTTCTTTATCTCCCACTATCCTACCCCCCCCCACCTCCAGTTGTAAAGTTCATTTCCAACACAGCATCCTGTGAGTAGCATTGTTGCGCTGGGTCACGCTTTTTCCTTGTTTCACCATTCTGTGATTTCCCTTCCTTTCCCCTCATTATCATCTGTGCAGCTCCCTTTGCCTGCTCTAGTAGAACACACCATTGTTTTCCCATTGGTCACTTCCACAGCCTCCTGACCTACCTCCTTCCTGCATCTGGTCCTAGTACTAGTCCTGGGTCTCCAGTGGTAGCATGCATACCTAAGCCCTAGGAGCCCATGCTTTAGTGCATCACAGTAAATGTGAGATGCTCTGGTTGCTCCTTCGAGTTCAAGCCCCATGACCAACAACAACAAAAAAAGAAAATCCCCACATTCATTTCTTCATCTGCAATTGGGAGATAATGCAGTACTCTTATGTCTAGAACCCCTTGTGAGGATTCATTATTACACTGTAGTACTGGGAAAGAGTAAGTTGTCTAAGTACAGATGAGCTGAAGCGATTGTCTGGAACTTAGCCAGGAAAACCACTTCTTCTGACTATCCTGAGACCTGAGCAGGTTTCCCTCCACGTGCAGGTGTAGGCGTTACTGTTCTTTCATCACATTGCTATGCAGAGCAGCTAGCGCTGGTGTTTATTTATTTATTCTTGGCTGTGGTGGCAAGGAAACTTCAGGCCCTCGTGTAAGCCCTGCAAGCCCGCGTCCATTTCAATCAATCTGGCTATCATAGAATAGTAACGCAAAGATTTCTGGGCCCCAAATAAGGGAAGTATAATATCTGATGTAACACAGCATTAAATACGCTAGCTCTGGGAACACATCACAGCGCCCATGTGCTTAATCAGCTACTAAGGCAGAAACACCAGGAACTAGGCAAATCTGAAAGTCAGACCCCCAACATTAATCCCGGCAGCTGTGAAAAGTCCTGTCCACACAGTGGAAAACTCAGGAGTTGGTTTGACTCACCTGCTGACTTTCGTAAATAACACCAGCAGGTAGATACAAAGCTGCTTTCCTTAATATGTGTGTGTGTGTGTGTGTCTGTGTCTGTGTCTGTGTGTATGTTAATCCTAGGACTTGATTCAGGACTTAAGCACTGTCCCTGAGCTTTTGTGCTCAAGACTAGAGCTCTACCACTTGAGCCACAGCTCCACTTCTGGCTTTTTGTTTGTTCGTCAGAAATAAGAGTCTTATGACCTTTCCTGCCCCAGCTAGCTTTGAACCCTAATCCTCAGATCTTAGCCTCCTGAGCAGCAAGGACTACAGGTGTGAGTCACAGGCACCAAGATAAAGCTGATTTACTGAAAATGAAGAATTCAAGGAAGTAGGTTGTAACAACTGTAACAATTTCCAAGAATGGAAAAAAATACATTAATTTCTTAGGCACGTTTTAACACAAAACTTTGCATAATTAGACAGCAAGATTTACAAGTACATAAATATCTTGAAAACTGAATAAAAGCATGGAAAATGTAAAATATTGCAAGGCAAGCGATCTAGCACTGAGCCACCTTCCCAGCCCAGGAAAATGTAAAATATTAAATCATCTATTTAAGAGTATAATTCAAGCATCAAAACAAGATCAGTACATCATACAACTGTGTTACAAAGGGCTAACTTCTGGGTTCAAGTTGGAATTGTTGTAAAGAACCATAATTAAGTAATTGTAACCCCTCTGTACAGTATTTTCACAATAAAAAATAAAAAAGAACCATAATCAACCACACTATCCTCACTGCAAATATCAATAAATTATATGTAGTAATAAAATTTATTACTATCTTTTACATTGGGATGCAAAATTATGTTATTGCAACTAATAAGGTAATTTAAAAAAACTAAGAATTGAATCTTACCTTAATTTAACTTCACTTTTATAATACATCTGCATTTGTAGCATGTGCTAGCAATGTAATTCATAAACAACAGTTATGGGGGCTTTACAAACTCTCGAAATGGATGGAGAAATAAGTGTAGTCTTTGATTCCTACAGCTGCTAAGTTATTCTCTTAACACACCCTTGAATCATGCCATATGCTTGTTTGAAAAAAATCTGTTAATAGCTCCCTATGGCCTAATGAACAAAATGCAAACTCCTTAACAAAATATATGAGTGACTGGGTCAAACATTTTCAGCTTAGTATCTATGGGGCCTTCCCATTCCCTCAGATGTGAGTAATTCCCTTATTTCCAGAACACTTGACCTGTAACTCTAGCCTAAGACTCAATATACTCTGACAGAGCTATTAGTAATTTCTGGGCAATACTGGGTAGAGTCCAGAGACATGTGTCATGATGCTCTTGTCATTTTATCTGAGTTTCAATTCCTCATCTCTAAAATGGAAATCATGTCAGACAGCTAGAAGTAGTATATGTGCATTCTCCAGTTAGGCTGTCTGTCTCCAGTAGGTGCTCAGTAAATACTAGTTCAATCAACATACCAATGGGTAATCTACTCCCTTCAAGAAATGTGTTTACATATGGGGCTTGAACAAGAATCAGGTCATATCCTTATTTGTACAGATGTCTGGGGAACTTTGGCTTTCTGACTAATAAAATATACATGTTAATAGAAGTACTCTTTGCTTTGTAGAAAAATGACTAATTTTCAATAGTATAAATGCAATAAAGCTTAACACACCCATAACTATATTTAACCTCTTTTAATTATGTTGCCATGTAACATCTTAAACATTTAATTTTTCCCTATTTATTTTATTCTATTTTAGGATCAGCAGAAGCTGTATCTATCTGGTTTGTAAAAATCATTCACTACTTCTTAGCATGATGTAAATAAAGGAGAATTTGAGTGTAAAAGACTCTAGCTATGGCATTCTAGAGCCGAGCCTCTTTCTAAACCGCTTCAACTTCTGGCAGAATTCATGGTGGGTTAAGTTTATCTTAGCACCATCGTAGGGTATTTAGTTAGCCAAGCAATTAATGTAGGTGTAATTACTTTGTTTCAAGCTGTACGATTGCATAGTCTAGCAGATGGCCTAAGGTTTAGATAATTGATTCCGCTCTTCTACGAGTCCCAGCGGCTTCTACCTGTGAACCAGGTTGGCATGTGAAGCTTTGAGCTTGCTGGCAACCAAATAAATCAATGAAGGGTAGGGTCCGCGTTCACTGGGCATTGTATTTCTTTGCATTGTGCAGTCAGAACAGAGCAATTTTTTAACTACATGACTCTTTCTGAAATCACACCTATGTAGAAAACAAAGGAATGGGCCCAAGGATCCCATGAGTGACGGAAAGGCATGAAACTTCAACCTCCTGGCTGGGCTCATGTTGATAACTTAAAGCAATATTTAAGACACATTAAGAGGGCCTGAATGTTTAGCCTTATTATAGGAAGTGTGCGTAGAATGCACAGGCCCCAGATTTGATTCTACAATACTACCAAAAAAGAAAATAAGACATTTCAGGAAGGCATTTATTTGCACATACATACACATGTTGTAACCCATAGTTTTGAATAAAATTAAATATGAAACTCTGGCCTTAACTATCCTGTAACAATCTGTTCTACAGTTATATTTCACAGATCCACTCTCACAAAGTTTCCCAGACATTCGTCTGTGGGTGGGATCAGCAGAATTCAAAAGCAATAATTAGGCCCCCAGAGACAACCCAATCACTTTATCCACAAGGCCTGAATTCCAACCAGGAATTACTACAATCTTCTGGCTGAAAACGTCTTTAGTGAAATTCCTTACTTTGAACTTCTTGAGTCTGCAAAATGCTATGAGGCTCTGGGTGGCTGACCAGCGGACCCCACGCCCAGGCTTCACTCCTGAGGGTGTTCATGCATGGTCACCCAGCAAGGAAAGCAGAGGGAGTTCCTGAAGTTCACCAGTTTTGAAAAAAGGAGAAACAGTATTGGCGGAGAAAGAAAAGAAGGCTCATTCCTCCAGGTCCAAATATCTCTCTGACTCATCTTCCCGGCCTCCTCCCCTACCACCACCCCCCTCCCCCCGGGAACTGCGTGGATCCAACTGGACAAGCCGGGATCATCAACCCCATCTCAAGATCCTTCTTCACTTTTGCAATATGACATACTCGGAAATTTGAAGATTGTTAACTCAAGTGTCAGTCTGCCTTGAGTATATCCTACGAGAAAGTTAGCCATTAAGGTAAATAAACAAGATTTAAACACACACACACACACACACACACACACACACACACACACACACACACACACACACACACACACACACACATAACAATGCCAATCTGGAAAGAAAACCATATGAAAGTGTTCTTTCCAGAGTTGACTGTATGTCTAATGTATGTCTTGTCTTATCGATATGCCCAAAATCATGCAAAATCTTATGGAACAGGATTCCCCAAGCTGGAGTCTTGGGAAACTGGGGTGTCATGTGTGGGAGTGAGGAAACTGGGGTATCCTGTATGGGAATGAGGACACCAACCCCAAAGGAACTCAGCAAGGCCAAGTTTACTCTGCAGGGAAGGGCGCACACCAAAAAGTGTAAAGCCAAACAACACATCATGCATGTGGATAAGTTACCCTATTCTCTATAGGGGGAGAGTGGACATTTTTATCTCTTATACAATTTGAAAATTTTAAATATTATGCAAATAATCAATGCATATTGCTAAAGCAAAGAAATGAAAACAAGCTAAATATTCATGAATGAAATGGAGACCTCATTATAGAAGATCACAACCTTATATTAAAATACTGCACAGTTCTTAAAGAAACACTTGAGCTGATAGGACTATAATATGAAATTAATGGGAAGTACATAAGTATACAATATGTTCTTATTTGAGGAAAATATCTGTATCTATCTAACTGTGTATCCATGTGGAGATGTTTAAGTAGATGTATGTATTTCCTGATGCTGCCTTCAGTTACCCTGAACCCAGGAGTTTGAGACACAGATTTACTGTCCTATAATTCTGGAAGTTAGAAATGCAGAATGGAGCTTACCTTGCTGAGACCATGGTGAACCCGCAGGAGTAAAGGGACCGCTAGCCCTGACTTTGTCCAACCCCCAAAGAATATCTGGGCTCCTTGGCCAGGACCTCTCCTTTTGTCTTCAAATGTTTCTCTGCATACCCCATTATTTGTTTCCTTGTTTGTGTGTCTTAGGTAGTACTGTGGTTTAAACTGAAGATAGTCTGCTACTTGAGCCACAACAGAAACCAGATCTGGCCTCAGACAAGGACCCCTCATTTTCTGACTCTTCTTCAATGGCTAGGATTTCAGGCATGGGGTGTGGGTTACTAGCACAAAGCATGGATCCAAAACCTCCTGCCTGGAGTCTAGCTACTCAGGAGTCTGAGACGTGGAGGAGCGTGATTCCAAGCCAGATCTAGGCAGAAACGTTTTCAAGACTCCATCTTTAATTAACCAGCAAAAAGCCAGGTAAAAGGCACACTTCAAGTAGTAGACAGACAGGCATGAGCAAGAAAGCAGTGCAAGAGCTCGAGGCTCGGAGTTCAAGTCCTAGCACCCACACATAGCTACCTAAATAAACAAACGTTATGTTTAAAAGGGCATCCCAATAGTTGACCATTTAGATAATGTTTTAATCTATCGCTGAATCTGGCCACAACCCTTGAAAGTAAAATGTTAACATTTAAAAATTAATATAAAGAGGTTCTTGTTGTTAGACTATAAAAGTACTCATGACAGGTTAGGGTATATTATGTCACAAGATTCTGTTGTGTAAGAAGTGAAGGAACTCTATGATGAAAACTTTAAAAACCTGAAAAAGGAAATCAGAACTTACAAAGTGGAAAAACATCCCATGCTCCTGGATTGGAAGGATCAACATCGTGAAAATGGCAATATTTCCCAAGGCTATCTACAAATTCAATGCGATACCTATCAATATTCCTACCGCATTCTTCAAGGAAATAGAAGAGGCAATCCAAAAATTAATATGGAACAATAAAAGACCCTGAACAGCAAAAACAATCCTTGACAGAAAGAACAGAGCTGGAGGAATATCAATATCTAATTTCAAACTCTATTATAAAGCCATATTAATCAAAACAGTTTGGTACTGGCACAAGAACAGACCTCAGGACCAATGGAATAGAATTGAAAACCCAGAAATGAACCCACAGACCTATAGTCATCTAATCTTCAATAAGGGAGCTAAAAAATATAATGGAAGAAAGACAGCCTCTTCAGTAAGTGGTGCTGGCAAAATTGGTTATCTACTTGTAGAAAACTAAAGTTAGATCCTTATATATCACCCTGTACCAGAATCAACTTCAAATGGATCAAATACCTCGAAGACAAAGCAGACACTCTGAAAACATTACAGGATGGAATAGGAAAAACTCTAGGTCTTCTTGGCACAGGCCAAAATTTTCTTAATAGAGACCCAGAAACACAACAAATCAAAGAAAGGTTGAACAAATGGAATTGCATGAAACTGCAGAGCTTCTACATGGCAAAGGACATAGCTAGAAAGATCAATAGAAAGACCACGGATTGGGAGAAGATCTTCACTAGCCAGCCATACAACGGACAAGGGTCTCCTATCTAAAATATACCTGGAACTCAAAAAATTAAATCCCCCAACAACAAATTCTCAAAGAAACAACTGCCCAATAAATAAGTGGACTAAAGAGTTAAAGAGAAACTTCTCTGAAGAGGAAAGAAGGATGGTCAATAGACACATGAAGAAATGTTCAACCTCCCTAGCCATAAAAGAAATGCAAATCAAAACAACATTGAGATGCCACCTCACTCCAGTTAGAATGGCTATAATCAAGAACTCTAATAACAACAGATCCTGGAGTGGATGTGGACAGACGGGAACCCTATTGCATTGTTGGTGGGAGTATAAACTTGTTCAACCACTTTGGAAAGTAGTATGGAGGTTCCTCAAAAGACTCCACATAGAGCTCCCCTATGACCCAGCATCCCACTTTTGGGCATTTACCAAAATGATCACAAACAAGACCATACTAAAGCTACCAGCACAACTATATTTATTTCAGCATTATTTATCATAGCTAAGATATGGAACCAACCCAGATGCCCCTCAGTAGATGAATGGATCAAGAAAATGTGGTATATATACACAATGGAATTCTGTGCCTCTATCAGAAAGAATGACATTGCCCCATTTGTTAGGAAATAAGAAGACTTGGAAAAAATTATATTAAGTGAAGTAAGCCAGGCCCAAAGAAACATAGGTCCCATGGTTTCCCTTATTTGCAATTACTAGTGTATGTCTGAGACAAGCAGAAACAGTCAGATAAGTTGAAGTTAGGTGAAATGAACCCCAAGATAAGGACTCAAATGTTTTTTTTTTCTTGCAATTGTTTCTAACATATTTATAAGGCATTTTCTTTGTTGCTTTGTATGTCCCTCCCCCACGGTATAACCCCTGTTTTCACTGTATTTGATGTTGGTATAATTTGTGGAGGGGAAGGGAAAAAACAAATTCTTTAAGTAGGGATACAGGTGGATCCATTGCAACAATGAGATTTACAAGACATTATGTGGAAAAATGAATTTGACAACTTTGGGGGGGGGCATGGAGATGGGAAGGGATGGGAAGAGGCAACAATGCTTGATAAGAAATGTACTCATTACCTTGTCCATATAGTTGTAACACTTCTGTACAGTATTTTCACAAAAAAAAAATTTTAAACTTAAACAGAAAAGATTCTGTTGTGTGTGAGTGAGTAAGTTTGTGTGTGTGTGTGTGTGTGTGTGTGTGTGTGTGTGTGTGTGTGTGTGTGTGTGTGTGTGTTTGTGTGCACCAGCACTAGGGTTTGAACTCAGGTCCTCGAGTTCTCTCTTAGCTTTTTCATTCAAGGTTGGTGCTCTACTATTTGAGCCACCACTTGGCTTCTGGCTTTGTGATGGTTAACTACAAGTAAGAGTCTCATTGGATTTACCAGCTGAGCTGACTTGAAACCTCAATCCTCAGAGCTCAGCCTCCTGAGTAGCTAGGACTATAGGCAGAAGCCACCAGCACCCAGGGAGGTTCTTTACATTAAATTAATTCAGATGAGCATACCAGGTTTTGAAACTGTAGAACAAGGGAAAAACCTGAATAACAAACAAAAAGAGTTTCCTATGACCTATCCCCTTTCTGTTCAGGTGCCCTGAGGTGAAATTACAACCACTAGAGGAGAGCAGAAGCATAGTCTGATTTTAGGAGAGGCTCAGAGCTGGTCCAGTGAATGAGGAGGAAAAGCATGGATGGGTGCTGTCAGGAAATTTAGAATTACGGAGAGATGCCTATACCAGCCATGAGTAATTCTAATGTGGAACATGCACAAAGCTTGCTTTACAAAGTCCTAATGAAAAATGACCAGAAGTCATACATTGGATTTCTCTTTCCTTTTAATTTTTAAGAAATTACAACAACCAAGTCCCTTTTCCGCTGTTTTATTTCCACTTTACTAAACTGTGATGGAAACATCCGTTTTAAAGGTTACTCTATTCTGGTTCTGATCATTAACATTCTGTACAGTGTGCCTCAGGAAAAAGAAAATGAGATGTTCCCATTCTAATTCTTACAGATAAATTAATGAGGGAGCTAGAAAAAGGTGGTTGCCTGGTTACCAGGCTTATGAATGGACAAGGCCAGAACACCATTGTGGAATTCGTATCTTGTTTCTAACGCTTCCTGCTAATCTTCCTCTTAAATCTTACTGAGACAGTTCCCATGTTTCATAAAAGTATAAAACTCATTCATGGATTCCTGCCACGTTTGTATTCATGATCATTTTGTATTCTACCCCATAGGTGGAAATAAGCAAATTACATTTGCATTCTAAATTTTAAAAAGCACCGTTTCTGAGATTTCATGTGGAATATACATAAACCTCAATATTCTATTGAAAATGTTCTTATAGAAAAACATTAAGTGTTCCATCAATGCTGGATTTCAGCATGGGGGGAAAAATCAAACCTAGACAGAGGAGCTATTCTTAATTATCCTTCCCACATCTCAGTACTGAATTAAGATGATAAAGAATTTTTTTTCCTTAGAGAACTAATGGAAACTGAGTTTTACTATGTTCCATGCTATATTTTTTTAATGAATGTCATTTAATCCTCAAGAAAACTTAGTTGGATGTCTTCAACTTATAAATTAGCTGTCAAAACAGAGGAATTTAAAGTAAGTGCTTGACAGTGCTCACCTGATTACTTAAACCCAATCTAAGCAAGGTGCAAGTGGTTCATACCTGTTTAGGAGACTGAAGCTGGAGGACCAAGGTTTGAAGCTAGCCCAGGTAATAAAGAGACAAAGTGGCAGCATGACTCAAATAATACAGTGCCAGTTTTAAGCAAAATAAAGCCAGGGGAAAGTATGAGGCCCTGAATTCAAGCCCCAGTACTGACACAGTATTCTCAACATCATAATTCTTTTTCATTTTTAACTAGGGCTGTATCTACTAGGATCTAATATCTACTAATAGTTACTATATCTAATAGTACTCATCCATGTGCACACACAAACTAATACGGTTAGTCTTTGAGAGCATTGTATCCTATTACATGTCAGACTCCTTTAAAGTTTTTATTAAAATAAATAAGAAAACTCTAACAATTATTCGGTCCTAATATTACTTTGGTCTGTTTTCATATTAACATTATACATAGAGTACATATTATAGTACACAAAAAACCTAAACATCAACTAGAATTTAGTGTCACATAGTTAATGTTGAAAATTTTAGTAAATGGAAGTTTTCTTTACAGAGTGTCTTGATTCATGGGGCAGAAATTTCTGGCTCCCATCATGATAAAGTCATTATTGATGAAGTCTCTTTCATCGAGAGAGACTATAGACTCTAGACTTGATGCTTTTTCTTTCCGCAGGTAGAAGAGATTTTCCACCAACCATGATCAGTAGACCCCATGACACTTCCCTTCAAAAGATGAGAAACTAATGGGCAGGTTAACTAAATGAATACCAAGAAGCTGAACCTTTTCTCTTAGGGATGGAGGAGGTCCAGGGAAGGGGAACAGAAGAACAGATGAACAGAGAGACGAAGGGTGGGCCAACACAGCCAGTATATGCAATGTATACACCGGTCAATGTACAACCTGGTCCCTGGAAGGCAGTGGGTGGGGTAGGGAGTGGAGGGGAAAAGGATGGAAGGGGTGATATTGATCACACACTGACCTGTTGAATTGAAACCCCTCTGCATAATTACTTAACATTTGCCAGCGTGAGCACGAGTAGCATCATAAGGTGATTCATATCCAATGTTAAAAAGCTGTCTACATGAACACTTCATTGCTGCTTCTATTTTGTTTCAATTATTAGGTGTAACCACTTCCCCTTCCTATTGGTTTCTAATAGCCTTTGAGACTACTTGCCCTCAAAGCCTGCTGAGAGGCAGGCTGGAAAAACCACAGGCATTTCCCACTCCCAATCTACCCAGGGTGCCACGGATTTCACAGCTGAGAGCTGAGCTGCGGGGGCCTAATGGGCTTGCTGGCAAACAATCCACACCGCTCTATTCTTTCTCATCCTTTTTCTCCTGGCCCGGGCCAAAACGTAGAATTCCACTATTGTCTCATAACACTGTTCCACTCAAAATGAGTCTTCATAAATCTTTCTCAGCACTTCATCTACTTTCATCAGTCATTTGTGATTGCCCCTTCAAAACCATTTCACAGATTTCTTGCTCAGAACTGTCCTTGTTGAGCAATCTTTACCAACAGGGAGACGAACGCTACTGAAACTCTCAACGCCAGTCCTGCCCTGGAGTTCTTGTCATTATGGGTATAGCCCCATCTTGCCAGCACACTGCAAGGGAAGCTAAGATTCGCATGTGGTATTTATGAGCTGTGTGTGAAAGTGACGTACATGCCATTATTTGAATGGGGATTTTCCCATTTAAAAAAACAAACAAACTAGTATCTGCCTTGTATTTGGAAAAGACCACCGACTACCACACTGGCTGAACTTGGGAGAAATCACTTCCTCAGCCCTGTTTAGTAGTTACACAAGTGTTAGTTTTTAGCAAAGATTACCATCACCTAAGCAGCCTGTCAAGGTCCTGAAATGTCAGGTGTTAATTGTTGGGGCTGTAGCGCTGGAGAGCATGATGAGAATCATCACTGCTAAGCAACTTACTTTCCCATCAAGTTCTCACTCTGAGAGTGGAGCTAGAGGCTAGCACCTCTTAAAACTGACTTGTGTTTACATTTGTTTTAAAATCTATTTTAAAATATTCTTTCCTTCCTCTCTTCCTCTTACCTTGACACTGTGGTAGCCTTGGCTCATTGTGTTTCATGCCTTTGGTAAATAAGATGATGGCAAATGTTTATATGAAATATTCCACTGAGTCCTTACAATTACTCAATTAGAATTCTAGCCATTGCCATTGAATAGAGAATGAATGAAACATATCCTTTTTTGTTGTGCTGGGGCTTGGGCACTGTCCTTTCGCTTTTTCACTTAAGGTTAGCACTCTACCGCTTGAGCCACAGCTTTACTTTCAGAGTCTTTGGGGGTCGGGGGATGCTGATTAATTGGAGATAAGAGTCATGGACTTTCTTGCCTGGGCTGGTTTCAAACTGCAATCTTCAGATCTCAGCCTCCTGAGTTACTTTTTACTTTTTAACTGATTAATTTGAAGAAGACTTTTGTTGTTATCTGTTTCTTTGTCATTAGCTATTTGATTCCAGAGATCTCATGTGCTTGTACTACATCCAACTGGCTCCCTATGATGGAAAAAGGTGAATCTCTCGGGGCCATTACACACAAAGTCATCCTAAGTGGAGTTCTCCCAATTTCAGTCCAGTCTTGTCAGTCACAAAATCTACAGGGTATGAATCTCCCTTGGAAATATACTCCATTCCATAGGTCCTGTGGGGGAGAGGGGTAGTACTGTCCTACCATGTACTCATGTTGCGCACTAATAATTGTGAACATTGTGTTAAAAATGATTTGCGGATCAATCATTTGCATTGGCCTGTAGTATCCACAATGAACTCTTCTAGTTGTTTTTCAACAGAATAGTAACCACAGAGGTGCACGCACACAGTAGAATAGTATAACTGTTTCCAAGAATTTAGACCTACTTCCCTCAGTCTGGTTGTCTGGTTCATCGAGAAAACTTCCTGCAAAAACAAAGGAAAAAAGACAAACTTGGAACTTAACAGGAACACATCTTTATAGAGCCTTAGTGACTAAAAACCTACTTTAAAAAGGAAGCCATGCTCTAGAAAGCACAACAAAAACGTATGATATTACAGTGTGGTTCCAAAAATGGAACACACATTTATGGACCACGTCTTATACAGACTCATAAAATCAGTACAAATTCTCAAAACACAAAGCCATCGTAATTGAGGCCTTCCAGATTTCAGAGGAATTAAAGAGCCAATGGCCTTCGAAATTTTTATTGGTAAATCTCTTGATATATAGGTCAAATGGATTAAACCTTTATGCTCCTTAAACTGAGTGCCTTCAGCAAACATGCTGGACCTATTTCCTCAAATATTAAGTTTGAAACACTCTGCAAGTGAAATTAAATAAGATCTATAAAGAGATGCACTGTTTATCCTTTGTGGGTCCCCTTGTTCTTTTAGAAGGTTTCCAGCTACCATCACCTCCTCAGCTTTCTCTTCCTTCCCTCTAAGAGTATTACATGGACAGAAAAGTTAGATTCTCTCCTCAGTTCATTATCATGTATCTTCCTAGCAATTTGGCCCATTTAAAAGGTTTCCAAGTCAGGTGTAGTTGAAAGGCAGATACTGTTATGTCCTAAAATAATCTACCAATTTATTTTGCACAAATTGAATTGCAACCAACTAACTCAAACTCAGGTATTTCCTGAAAAAAATAAAGAAAAGAATGAAGGAAAGGAAGGAAGGAGGGAAGGAGGGAAGGAGGGGAAGGAAGGAAGGAAGGAAGGAAGGAAGGAAGGAGAGAAGGAAGGAAAGAAGGAAGGAAAGAAGGAAGGAAGGGAAAAGAAAGAAAGAATAGACAGAGAAAGGGAGAGGGAGGGAGGGAAGGAGGGAGGAAGAAAGTTAGTTAGTTATGGAAACAGGACCTAAATCCATGGGCTTTTGCAATCTGCCATTGTCCTAAGGCAGGACTGGATAACAAACAGTATGAGTAACTTTTCTATTTATTCTTTTTATCTCTAGAGAAACAAGTTTGAGATATATATATATATATATATATATATATATATATATATATATATATATATATATATATATATATATAATTTAATACAAGCTTCAACTCTTACTAGCCGGGTGACTGAGATAAGCAATCTGTAGAATGATAATAATGGCACCTCTTTGGAGTTGAAAGTTAAGCAAGGTGACACATGGGAAGCTTCTAGTATAATACCTTGCCCATAAAAAGACACTTAGAAAGTATGTAGTCTTCATGTTTAAGATTACCATAAATATTTTATTTATTCGCTGACAAATTGTGGCCTCTTATCCTGATTTCATGATGTCGCCCTTTGAAGGATAGTTGCCTTAAATGATGAGTTTGGCTTTAGAAATGTGTAGTGCTTTTTCCCACTGACCAAGATGATTTCAACTAGACTACAGAAGTAACCAAGTGAAAGTCTACTACGGCCTGGAAGAGATGGCATTGCACGACGGAGAACAAGGAAATGATGTGAATCACAGTACTGGCCATCAGAATGATTTAGGAAGTTACAGAACCAATAATGGAAGAACTCCTGCCTGAATAAATATCCTGAACCTGTGAAGTAAGTGCTTGTGTGTTTGCAAAACCGAGTGAGCCACCAAGAATTTCAAAACTGGATAATATACTCTGACCTGGAAACAGAGCCATTCTTCAAATTCTGTTAGTGTACAATTTTATATATGAAGTATCACAAGGAAAATCTGTATTTCATTAAATTATAACAAATCATTCCAAAGGACATCTGTACCTTTTAGCACAGGTAGGGAAAGAATATTTAATATAATTATTAGCACATGTATATAAGGATGGATATAGCACACGAAACATTACTTACAATCACCTATAAATATACCCTGAATGTACAGTTGTCAATTTTCTGGTTTTCCATCAAGAAAATAATCAAGCTAATTAGAGCCTATATGTTTTCCTACATGAGTTTTCTCTAAAAGGGAGGCCAAAAAATATCCATCTTTCATAGTTAGCAAGCACATCTTCCTATTGGTAATGAATACAACACCTAGGAAATGTATTCAAGTATATGAGAAGACCCCATAAAAGAAATGGAACTCCTTGATTTTTGCTACTCAGATTCACAGATAGGATTCCAATAGACTCTGCATGAATTTCTGGATCACAGCAATGCCCACAACACATCTAGCAGATGAAAAGATATCATAAAACACTAAGCTATGAATGTGATCAATGCAATCCCAGTTGGACTTTAGGTGATAGAACAATCTTCTAGAAACCTGTGATGTTTCTGCTTGTCAGTAACTTTCTCCTTCATAATCCAAGACTGTAGATTTGGTAAAGGAATTCCTGGCCCCTTTGAAAAAATGGACCAAAAGAAGATAAGTTAAGCCTTTAGTCTAAAAATCAGAAATCTGGCCAACTTCATGTCTATAATCCTAGTTCTTCAAAAGGCTCTGTTCTGAAGATTGAGGTTCAAAGCCAGCCCAGGCATATAAATCCAAGAGATTCTCATTGCCAGTTAATTCACCAAAAATGTCAGACGTGGCAGGATGACTCAAGGATAGAATGCATTCTTTTTTTAATATATATTTTTATTGTAAAGAAACTGTACAGAGGGGTTACAGTTATATGAGTAAGGTAATGAATACATTTCCTATCGAGCATTGTTACACCCTCCTTTATATTTCCCCTATCATCCCTTTCCTCCCACCTCCCCAACTCCTCCCTCACTCCCCCACGCCTGCCCCCACAAAGTTGTAAAGTTCATTTTCAACATACTGTCTTATACATCTTATTTTTACAATTGGTCAACCTGTATCCTTATTTCAGTATTTTCTTGTTTCCCTTCCTCTCCCCAAATTAGAAAAATGTATATACAAGATGCAGGGCACCAGAATCAAATACAGTGAAAACAGGGATTATACTATGGGGGAAGAACATACAAACAAAAAAATCACATAATACATTATAAGTACATTAACAAGAATAGCAACAAACATAAAACTTCTTGTGTCCCTATCTTGGGGTTTATTTGACCTTGCATCAGATTATATGGTCATATGTACATAGCTTTTGACCTCTTTTGCTTGTCCTAGACATATACTAGTTATTGCAGATAAGAGAAACCATGGGACCTATGTTTCTGGCTTACCTCACTTAATATAATTTTTTCCAAGTCTTTCCATTTCCTAACAAATGGGTCAATGTCATTCTTTGTAATGGAGGCATAGAATTTCATTGTGTGTGTGTATGTGTGTGTGTGTGTGTGTGTGTGTGTGTGTGTGTGTGTGTGTGTGTGTGTGTGTGTGTATGTGTGTGTGTGTGAGTATATCACATTTCCTTGATCCATTCATCTACTGAGGGGCATCTGGGTTGTTTCCATATCTTAGCTATGGTGAATAATGCTGCAATAAACATAGTTGTGCTAATAGTTTTAGTATGGCCTTGTTTCTGATCATTTGGGTAAATGCCCAAAAGTGGGATTGCTGGGTCATAGGGGAGCTCTATGTGGAGTCTTTTGAGGAACCTCCATACTACTTTCCAAAGTGGTTGAACAAGTTTACACTCCCACCAACAATGCAATAGGGTTCCCTTTTGGCCACATCTCCTCCAGCATCTGTTGTTATTAGAGTTCTTGATTATAGCCATTCTAAGTGTGGTGAGGTGGCATCTCAATGTTGTTTTGATTTGCATTTCTTTTATGGCTAGAGAAGTTGAGCATTTCTTCATGTGTCTATTGACCATGCTTATTTTCTTTTCAGAGAAGTCTCTAAGTCTTTAGCCCACTTATTTATCAGGTGATTATTTCTTTGAGGATTTGTTTTTGCGAGATTTAGTTTTTTGAGTTCCAAGTATATTTTAGATATGAGACCCTTGTCTGTTGTATGGCTAGTGAAGATCTTCTCCCAATCCCTGAGCTTTCTATTGATCTTGCTAGCTATGTCCTTTGCCATGTAGAAGCTCTGCAGTTTCATGCAATCCCATTTGTCCAACCTTTCTTTGACATTTTTGTGTTTCTGGGTCTCTATTAAGAAAATTTCGGCCTGTGCCAAGAAGACCTAGGGTTTCTCCTATTCCTTCCTGTAATTTTTTCAGAGTGTCTGCTTTGTCTTCAAGGTATTTGATCCATTTGGAGTTGATTCTGGTGCAGTGTGATATACAAGGATCTAGCTTTAGTTTTCTACAGATGTTTAGCCAATTTTGCCAGCACCATTTACTGAAGAGGCTGTCTTTCTTCCATTCTATTTTTTTAGCTCCCTTATCAAAGATTAGGTAGTTGTAGTCTGCGGGTTCATTTCTGGGTCTTCAGTTCGATTCCTTTGGCTGCTTTGATTACTATGGTTTTGTAGTGGAGTTTGACATTTGGTATTGATATTCGTCCAGCACTGTTCTCTCTGCTAATGATTGTTTTTTCTTTTTTTTTTATTTTTTTTAATTGAAATTTTTTTGTGTGTGAAAATACTGTACAGGGGGTTACAATTACATGGGCAAGATAATGAGTGCATTTCTTATCAAGCATTGTAGCCTCCTCCTTTGTTTAATGATTGTTTTTTCTACTCGGGGTCTTTTATTGTTCCATATGAATTTTTGGATTCTTCTATTTCCTTGAAGAATGAGGTTGGGATATTGATATCACCCGGAATTTATGGATACCCTTTGGCAGTATTGCCATTTTCACGATGTTAATCCTCCCAATCCAGGAGCATGGGAGGTTTCTCCACTTCCTTAGTTCTGCTTTAATTTCCTTTTTCAGGATTTTTGAAATCTTTTTTTTTAATCATATAGGTCCTCCACTTCTTTAGTTAACTCCTTATGGGGCTATTACAAAAGGAGTTGCTTTCCTGATTTCAGCTGTGCTCTTCTCATTATTGGCATACAGAAAAGCCATTGAGTTTTGAGGGTTAATTTTGTATCCTGCTACTTTGTCAGTTTTGAATCAGCTCGATTAACTTGGGGCTGGAGTACATGGGGTTCATTAAATACAAGATCATGTCATGGACAAAGAAGGAGAGTTTTACTTCATCTTTCCCTATTTGGATTCCCCTTTATGTTTGCATGTTGTCTTATTGCTCTTGCTAGGCATAGAATGCATTCTTGAATGGAAAAGTCAAGCCAGCATGTGAGGCCCTGGGTTCAAGCCCCAGCACCAGCACAAAATCCGTAAATTAATTAATTAATTAATGGATTATTAAATAAGTACATAAATAAAATAAATACCCAAAATCTGCTAAGGCACACAATTGTTTTATGATCGGTTACACAGCAGAAAGTAAAATAGTGCTAGAAATAAAAGTTGGTGCCAGAGCATAAATAAATAAATAAATAGTGATGCCCGAGCATAGATTAAGTGCCAACCACCTCGTTCAGTCACCCCTCACAAACCTTCACCTTGACAACTTTGAGTGAGCAGAGTTGGCACTGAGTGTTAGCTGTAGGCAAATCTATAAAGCTCATGAAGTTGAGTGCAAACACTCTCAACTCCACGTCCATCAGCATCTTTTCCTTCTATTTTCCATCACTCCCTGAAGAGTTTTAAAGACTCTCTGTATACCCAGAAGGGGGGGAAATAATCTCTCTTGGGTTTCATTGTGTTAGCAATAGAGTAAATTGCTTTAAATGACAACTTGTTTCTAAGCACTTAATAGGTTCTGATCCCATGAGATGAACTATGGATATGGTACTGTTAATATATCATATCTGCCTAAAGGACTTAAACAGTCTGGTTTGAAAAGTAAAGGCAGACAGCTGAAACAATTGCAGAGCAACAGTATATAATGAAGCATTCATGCCCTGTGTGATAATGAGATTGCAAAGTGGAAGTGGTTTCTTTTCATTTTTCTTTTATGTTTTCTTTTTTCGGTTTTTGGTCAGTCGTGGGTCTTGAACTCTGAGCCTGGGCTCTTCAGCTCAAGGCTAGCACTCTACCACTTGAGCCACAGCACCACTTCTGATTTTTTCGCTTATGTGGTACTGAGGAATCAAACCCAAGGCTTCATGCATGCAAGGCAAGCACTTTACCACTGAGCCACATTCCAAGCCCTGGAAATGGTTGTTGAAAGAAGTAAGACCAGAAGGAAACTTGGAAGCTTGCAGAGGATGATATAGTTTTGGGAAAGTACTCCACAGGTTGAGAACAATTAGATGCTCAGGTTTAAATGGCAGATGTAATCCCCTTGGCTTTAATAGTAAATCTTGTGTTTGAGGTCTCATTTCTTCGAATCAAAAACCAGGAGAACAATTTCAGATGAAAGACTGGAATGCTGGAAGTTGTGCCTTACTAAAGGTTATCTAAGTCAGATGCACACACAGACGGGTCATAAATAACTCTGAAACCAGTATCCACTTTGAAATATTTCACTGGACCCCACAGGAGGCCCTGAGTCTGCTCTATGTTGCAAGTGGAGCTAATCCTATTTGCTCTTTCATGCTTTACTGAAACTGAGTGCTTTCTCTCTTAAAACAAGCCAACACATACACACATGTATGTGATTTCTGTGTTCTATGTTTTGTTAAGGAGTGCATTCTAAGTATCTGGACAGGGGAAAAACTTTTGAATAACATATCTTCACCTTAATATTATTAATGTCCTGCTATGAATTAGCCACGTTTATATGACACTAAAACAAGGAGTGGAAAAATGAAAACCTTAGTCAAAAGTATGCTTTGGCATCACGTGGAGAAAAAAATTCAAATCCAGTTGCTTTTCTGAATTTCAACCAATTCAGAGGTTGGTTTATTTTTAAAGCTGAATTTGATCAAACAGGTATGTGTATGGAAAACCCTCTTTCCATGTGGAATTACTTTGTGAGACTAAAGAACAGCTGTATTATGGGGAACTGGGTAACTGGCAGATTTCAACTGACTAGGTCTAGGGAAAGTTCTGGAAATCTGCCTTTCTGACAAGCTCCCCAGGATGTCTGTGGATGCTGCAGATTCATGGCCATCCTGGGAGGGTAAGGCATGACTTTAAACCCTTCAGAGAGAGATTTTTGTGCTCACATTTCCTCTGCACATAAATATAAAATTTAATATAGAACTGAGTCGCAGCATAAATGAAAAATTGCAACTGCTGCCTAACAAATGTGATCATTCTTAAATTGTTTTTGTGCCACTTCTTCAAGATAAATGGAGATTGCTTTAAAGACTGGGAGACTCCATAGGAAATGGACTCATTACCTTGCTCATGTAACTGTAACCCCTCTTAACAGTATCTTTACAATAAAAATATATATTAAAAATGAAAAAAAATAAAGACTGAGACTCTTCAATATCGTTCTTTTTGCCCAACCTCGTCATTGAGGAGGAAAAGAAAAAAAAAAAAAAGAAGAAGACTTTCCTTGGACTTGAAGAGTCTGACTGCATTTCTTTTCTTTTTTTCTTTTCTTTCTTCTTTCTGTGCCAGTACCGGGGCTTAACATTTGTGCCTCACTGCTCTCACTTAGCTTTTTTCCTCAAGGCTGATGTCTACCACTTGGAAGCCCCACTTCCAACTATTTAGTGGATGGTTTAGAAATAGGAGTTTCCTGGATCACTGTTTCCACTGGCTTCAAACCACAATCCTCAGTTCTCAGCCTCCTGAGTACCTAGGATTACAGATGTGAGCCACAGGCCTTCTGCCTGACTCCATTTCTGATGCTTGACACACTGCCAGCAACTTTCCCTTCTTCAGCACACCTGGCTGGCTGATCATGAGGCCCAGATGCTCCTTCATCCAATGCTGGCAGAGGACTCAAGCTAATTAAGGGGCAATTCACCTAAGAACCACCAGGCAGTCTACTTTCTTTGTTCTCTTGAGCCATTTTTAAATATGATTGGGAGCTTCCTTGCTCTTCCCATAAAGCCTCGTTGTAATAATGACCTTCACCTACCTTCTTGGTACATTTGTTCTCTTACCAGAGTGGATATCTGACCCAGTTTTGGGCAGAGTTCCATTTTGTCGCTGAGTCCCAAAACAAACATCAAGCATGTGAAACTTATAATAGCAGAAGGAAAGAAAAAAAAATTGATTCCACTCCTGAGGCTTGAAGTCTGGGCCTGGGCACAGGCCCTGAGCTCTTTTTGCTCAACACTAGTATTCTAACACTTGAGCCACAGTGCCAACTAATTGGAGATAAGAGTCTCATTGATTTTCCTGCCAGGCTGGCTTAGAACTATAGTCCTTAGATCTCAGCCTCCTGAGTAACTAGGATGATAGGTGTGTGCCATCAGCACCTAGAAAAAAAATTAATTAAATTTGAACTTAGCATTTAAACTGAAATTAATGGACTCTTAAGAATCAAAGTTACTAAAACTACCAGACATTGGTAGCTCATGCCTATGATGATTGTTACTTAGGAGGCTGAGATCTCAGGATCAAGCTTTGAAACCTCCCAGGCACAAAAAGCTTGTAAAACTCATATTTCCAATTAACCACAAAAAAGACAGAATGGAGCTGTGGCTCAAATAGTAGAGTGCCAGCCTTGAGCAGAAAAAGCTAAGGGATAGCACCCAGACCATGAGTTCAAGTCCTAGTGCTGTCATTCATGCACACACACACACATACACACACACAGCCTAAACAACTCATGGAACCTTCTCACATTTGCTTCTAAAGAATTAAAAGAAAATAATGTAATAGGTAGCATTAACTACAGGTAAATATTATTCCATGACCTCCATAAATTGTGTTCTCACACATACATACAAAAAAACAGATACGTTGAACCTCCAATCTGCCAGTCTATCTGCAACCCAGCCATACTACCCCTGAGCATCTACCCAGAACATCACAAGCCAGGATACCATAAAGACACCTGCACATCCATGTTCATTGCCTCACTATTCACAAAAGTCAAGTTATGGAAACAGCCCAGATGCCCTACATTACATTAGTGGATTTAAAACAAAGTGGCCCACATACACAATGGAATTTTACTCATCCATTAGAAAAATAATTTATGCCATTTGCATGGAAATGGATGGACCTAGAACAAATCATGGTTAGTAAGCTCAGAGAGACTAATGGTGCATGTTTTCTCTCATTGTAGATAAATCCAAAATACAACTGGATGTGGTAACTTATACAGGACTCTGAGTACCCCCACACAGTCAGGCTAATGGAGGCTGTCAACAGCGGAGGAAGCCAAAGGTGTAGCTCCCCTGAACATTTAAAATAGTACTGATAAAAAATGACTTCCAGGAAATGAAAACATGTTTTTGTTCATTTGTTGTTATTGTTGGTATTTGTTTTATAAAAGAGGGGTACAGAAATGGTGGGAGAATAGGTGAGCAAATACAGTCATAAGTATTCAGTAGACACTATGTAAAAACTGAACTATAACTTTTGGGTGGGGATGGGAGAGGGAAATTGGAGGACAGCGAGGGGAGGGGTGACATCATCCAAGCAGAACTGTACTCACTACCCAACCTATAAAATTGTAACCCCTCTATACAACACCTTAATAATAACAATAGAATTATATTTTAAGGTCCATTTTAGGAATAAATTCAATTTCAGTTCAAGTGATTTTTGTCTCTATACTTTAAACATGAGAAGATTTATTTACTCTAAATAATCACTATGTAGTAAGAAATAATAAACTCTATGGCATAAGGCTTTCCAAGAAGATCTAAGTTTCTAGTAACAACAGAGTCTCTGTGTGATCTAGGCAGAGGCCACACAATTCTGTGACATAAATTATCCACAAGGGGCTGGAAAGGTGACTCAGTGGTAGAGTGCTTGCCTTGCATGCATGAGACCCTGGATTCGATTCCTCAGCACCACATAAGCAAAAAGAAAAAAGCCGGACGTGGCCTGTGGCTCAAGTGGTAGAGCGCTAGCCTTGAGCTGAAGAACTGAGGGACAGCACCCAGGCCCAGAGTTCAGGCTCCACGACCAGATCCTAAATAAATAAATAAATAAAGAAAGAATCCACAAATCAATTCCTATAGAAGTTTTTTTCATTTTTTTCAATAATCACCATATTCAGTCATTTATCTTTTAGACAGACAGAAATGATAGACAGACAGATAGGCTGACAGACAGACAGACAGACAGACAGAAAATATAGAGATATAAGGAAGCAGATAGATATAGACAGACAGACAGACAGACAGACAGACAGACAGACAGATAGATAGATAGATAGATAGATAGATAGATAGATAGATAGAGATAGATATTGATAAACACAAAGAAAGAAATGGAAGGAAAGAAGGAAGGAAGTAAGGAGGGAAGGAGGGAGGGAGAAAAGAAGGGAGGGAAATAAGGAAGGAAGGAAGGAAGGAAGGAAGGAAGGAAGGAAGGAAGGAAGGAAGGAAGAAAGAAAGGAAGGAAGGAAGGGAAGGATGCCTTTTTGCCTGACTCCTTATCCCTAGAATCAAATACAGTAGTTGGCAAATCAGATTCACTTCATAAGGATTTGCTGAGAGAAACTCACCCAAGTAGAGTTTAATGAATGTTCAAGTGTCATGTAATGTCTCAAGTCTGGATTTTTTAGACACAAAATCTTTCAAGTAAAAATTAATTGGGTATACTGGACATAATGAATTTCCTTCCATTAGGAACATTCTGGAAGCTTGGAGATGGGTGGCCAAAAGCCATGACTTGATCCATAATCTCCAATACAGGGCAAATGGCTGCAGTGTGGGGTATAGGCAGCTGGCCAAGTCAGCCCAAGGGGAATCACTGTACAAAGATGGTATATCAGGAAGAAAGAAAGATGGCCTGCCTAACTGTGGGGTGGAAGGTAAAGAACGTGAGGCAAAGGGCTAGAGGAAGCCATGTCTTTTTGTCTCCCTGGGAGGAAGTAAATCTCCAGAGACAGAGACTGACACAGAGACAGAGAAGGAAAAAAAAAAAAAGAGGGAGGATGCTTGGACACATCAGTAGCCCTCTTCCCCACCCATCCTCTGGTCTGTAACTTGCACCTGTGACTTCTCTGTTTTGTGGAAGCAGAGCGTCACGTACTTGTCCCTGGAAGCTGAACTTACCTATAAAATCAAGCTGCAGGATGCTAGGTTCCAGGCCCTGTGCGTTTCTTTTCTTGCCTTTGTATCCCTGCTACTACCACCCTCACGCTAGTCAACTGCATACAAGAGTCAATATATCCATTGAGAGCCAGAGACTCTCAGACACACAAATAACCCTGGCTGGCTCCCTAATCACCCTCTAGCCGACAGCAACCAAGAGATGGTTAATGTTAAGCACCTCGGACAGCGTGAACCCATGGAATTCTTGTGGTAGTCATTCCCCTGCTTGTTGGCCAATTAGACATTTCTTTCTATGGCAATGTCCACCCATTCAAGTTCCCTGATTGGCTCAGGAAAAGTTGCAAACATATAACGTGTTAGTGAAAGGGAAGGAGTTAAGTTTTTCCGAGCTCTTTATATTGTTGGCCAATCAAACATGCACTGTTCTCCTAAGTTCAAACCCTGGATAAATCGTGCATTTGTTTCTATCATCTGACTTTTCTCTTCAATGGTCATTTCTAGAGTCTTGCCTTTACTATTTCTATTCATTTTTTATTAGTAAAGAAAAAAGAGGAAATATTTTGAAGAAAAGGCTTTTAACAATTATGAAGCAGATCGAGGCATGTATTTTGTTTATTGTGAAAATACTGTACAGAGGGGTTACAATTACATGAGCAAGATAATGAGTACATTTCTTATCAAGCACTGTAGCCTCCTCCTTTGTTTCCCCTTCCCATCCCTTCCCATCCTCCCCCAACCTCCCTACCCAACCCTCCCCCCCCCACCACCAAAGTTGTAAAGTTCGTTTTCGACATAACAACTTGTACGTCTCATTGTTGCAATGGGTCCATCCGTATCCCTATTTAAACAATTTGTTTTTCTCTTCCCCTCCACAAATTATATCAATATCAAATACAGTGAAAGCAGGGGTTATACTGTGGGGGAGGGACATACAAAGCAACAAAGAAATAATCTTATAAATGTGTTAGAAACAATCACATGAAAGGAAAAAACATTTGAATACATATCTTAGGATTCATTTCCCTAACATCAACTTATCTGACCTTTCCTGCTTGACTCAGACATATACTAGTTATTGCAAATAAGGGAAAACATTTTTAATCTAGTAGTTATACTCAGATTTTTTCTTTACTGTTGTACACTGTACATGCACAACCATTTGGCATAAGAATTTTCATTGTGGAGTTGCTTGTAATGGAAAACAGTAAAAGTGACCTAAGTTTACAACATTAAAGGAATAGAAAAATAATTTCTAGTGTAACTAATAGCGTTTACTGATCTTTCCAGTGGCTTTTTCCTCCTTCATAGCACGCTAGAAGAGCATTGTCTTGTCTAAGCAAGTACTTTCTTCGCATCACATAGACATTGAAACAGTAGTTCTCCACTTTGTTTCCTAAACTCTAAATTAAGCTTAAGGCCCACTGTAAATAAAATATGAAATAAAAATAAATAAAAATTGAATCACTGGGCACCAGTGGCTCATTCCTATAATCCTAGCTACTTGGGAGGTTGAGATCTAAGGCAGACAAACTGGAGGGCCTCATATCTCTAATGATCTCTAACAGACCAGCAAAATGCCAGACGTGGAGGCATGGCTCAGTTGTAGAGTCTTAGCCATGATTTAAAAAATACAAATGAGAGTACTAGACCCAGAGTTCAAGCTGTGTACCGGCTTTTCATCTTTATTTCATCTTTATTTTGCTTTTTATCTTTATTTCCTTGTTTGTCTAATTTTCTCACTTAGTTTTGCTGTGTATTCTTTCATATGCAGCTTAAATAATTCTGAAGCCCAAGCAGAATGCAAATAAATAAATCTAACTCCAGAGCCGTAAGAGGCCCCACTGTACCAGTTTGCATCATTATCTTCGCCTCCTACTGCTTGACAAAAATCAGCTTTAAAACCAAAACCATTCCTTAGTGAATACCGAGCCATTCGTGGAGGAATTGGCATCATTTGTTCAATTACATAAACTTGAAATTGCTATTTGTTCCCATTACTGTCCTTTGTACACTAAGCAAATCACCTCCTGCCCAGAGGCTAATCCATAATCATTCTTTCCTCCATCTGCCCACTTGTTGAATATTCGGTTATGACGCATTTCTCAGAAAACCCTGAGGGCACAAGCTTCTCCTCTCTCCCACTTGTGACATCAGTGATCTGAAAAGAACAAAACAGTCAGCTGACAAAATCCTACATGCGGGGTGTCTGGAAAGCAGCCCTCACTTCCCCTCACCCTGCCTTCTGCCTGATTCTTTCCATCACCTGCTACTTCTTGATGGGTTTATTATTTATTTGTACGGGAAAGGTAAGCTCTCTCTCTCTCCAGCTACTGGCTTCCCTACCTGTCCTTGAGAAAGCAATTTACCATAAAAGGGTGGCTTTCAGCTTAATGTTATTCATTTAAAAGCATTTCGCCTGAATGCCAATCCTGAACACCAGCATGCATATGCCTGGGACATTTCACCCGTGGAGGCCCATCCAGGCTTTCTTATCAGATCAGCAGCCATCTCTGTGGCAGACAGGTCTGTGGCTGTGACTTTCATTCAGGCTGCCAAGAAACAAGTGTCTGCAGTGACGCAGGAAGCCGGGCAGGAAGTGCCCGCCAAGTCTACGCGTGTGACTCAGAACCATTTGTCCTCCAGCTTGCTTCGTTTGCTCATTAGCATCGGTGCTGGGGGCTAATGGAAACTCAGTAGGAAGCAATTTTTCTTTGTCCATGTCCACTGGAAATGGTAATCCAGTGACAAGCCTGCTCCTGACAATGCTTTTCAAGACTGACAAAGCTTGGGTGTGAAAGATGTGTTAAGGACTTAATAGTCACATAACACACACACACACACACACACACACACACACACACATCTGTGTGTGTGTGTGTATGTGTGTGAAACAGGAAAAGCTGAGGCAGAGAGGTTGTATCTATGGTCTGCTTTTTCATTGGAGGGGATTCATAACACCTGAGTTCGTTTGTTTGTGTATCCAAGCACCCAGTGTTTTGTTGGAGGATGTTTAGCAGCTGTCTCTAGGGAAGAAGAAGACGAAGAAAAGCTTTGATTTCCAGTGTTTTCCAACTGCCATGATGTCAGCGTACCCCACCCACCACGGCCAACTGCAAGTGGCAACCACTAAATGCAAAATTGGGACAAATGGGAGATCATTCACTTTCTTGTAAGCTGATAAAAGCTAGTTTCACTGTACCCCATTGCTCCCCAAAAGTAAATGGAAATTTGTCTCTATGCAAAAGGGAATCCTGGCACATGTGTTCACAGAGCCCCTTCCTCAGTTGACCCTGCTTGGCTGAAGGACACACATGCACGTGTGTACGAGTTGTATTTTGAGGTTCTGATTGCTTTGTTGTTGTTTTCACCTCTAACTCATTTGGCAATCTTGGCTTTCTGTAGCTTCCCTATGAATGGAATTCAAAAAGCTATAGCAATGACTATTTTTGTTCATGCAGTTTTACTATTATAAAGGTGATGTACAGAGGGTGATGAACATATGTAACATAAGTCAGATAAATAAAATGTTCCCACACTACACTGTGCTGCATCAGAATTTCAATACCTAAACCACTGGAACTCAAAGACTCAAAAATTAAATCAGCTGTAATGTCATGTGTATGGCAGATTAAGGACAGCCTGCCCCATACAATCTGTCTGTTTCGTCTCTCTCTCTCTCTCTCTCTCTCTCTCTCTTTTTTTTTTGGTCGCTTGTGCATCTTGAACTCTGGGCCTGGGGGCTGTCCCTGAGCTCTTCAACTCAAGGCTAGCACTCTACCACTTGAGCCACAGTGCCACTTCCAGTTTTTCTAGTGGTTAACTGTAGATAAGAGTCTCACAGACATTCTTGCATGGGCTGGTTTTGAACAGTGGTCCTCAGATCTCAACCTCTTGAGTAGTTAGGATTATAGGCCTGAGCCACTAGAACCTGACTCATACAATCTATGTTTGTGTCCAATTTTAGAACTCAATTAAATGCATTATTCTAGATAAAAAGAAAGAAGTTACTCTCTTACCCAGCATGGTGACATACACCTGTAATTCCAGCACTTGGAAGGTAGTGGCAAAAAGATCTTGAGTTTGAGACCAGCTGGGCTGCATTTAAAGACTTCCCTCAAAAAATAAAAAAACAAAATAATAGAAAAGTAATGACTAACTTGCTTCAAATAAAAACTTGGATATCCTCTGGTATTGAGAAGTTGTATTTTGTAATTAGTTTGTATTTGAAAGAAAAAAGATTGCCCACAGCAAAAAATATTACCAAGATATTTAATATCAAAAGCCCAGTGTGCATCCTGGGGACTTGAATAAGGATTAATTCTATCAGTATATAACGTGCTCTTTTAAGCATTTTATACATAAAACACGAGTGTTTGCTAAGTAATGATTTACTAAATGAACCTAGGGAAGAATTAACAAACATTGAAAACACAGTAAATGTAAGCATTTCAAAGGATCATATGTAGAGAAGAATGCATAATTTAGTCTAATAAATTACACAACTAGCTGGTATTATTCCTACTCTTGCAATAATGCAAATAAATGCAAATGCAACATGTTGAATTACAAGTCAAAGAAGCCAATTACAAGCCTAAGAAGCCAAGTCTTTCTGTTTCAATCCACCTGGGGAAATTTTTCTAAGCATGAACATTCAAAGAGTCAAAACAGCGCCATCTGATTAGTGATTTGGACATTCCTGAAGCCAGGAAGCACTCCTGTCTCCACCATATTTAATGGCAGAGATGGGGTGAGGAGCAAGGGTTCAAGATCTAGGGAGTCTTGAGTTATTCATAGCCATATCTGATATGTCACCAAAGGTATTTCATGGAGTTAGGACCCACAATTCCTGCCCAGACAGAGTCCCATCAACAATCAGAGTTGGGGGATGGGAGGGGAATGGAGAAGAATGAAGGAAGGGGTGACATTGACCAAGAAGCATTTCCTCATAACCCAGATAACCCAGACCTCTGGAAATTTAACCCCTATGTACAACTATGTCATAATCGTAGTAATGATAATAATTAGAAATCAGAGTTGGCTTGAGGCCAGACATCACTTTGCACTATAACTGTCTTTAGGAGAAGACATGAAGTGCTTCTATTAGTGTCACAGAATCTGCGCCCAGAGAGAACATTTTAGGATCATGGGGGAATATATTCTCTTAATGATTCTAACATTGGCCATTTAAAGAACTTCACTGATCAGGGCTGAGGGATGTAGCACAGTGTTATAGTACTTGTCTAGCAAGTTAGAGTCTCTGGGATGGGTTCAATTCCCAGTACCATGGAGAGAAAGAGAGAGACAGAGACAGAGAAAGAGAGAGTCAGAGACAGAGGCAGAGTTCTTTTAAATAATCAAAAGATGGACAGCGGGTTCTAGTGGTACCTACATCTGCCCAGGAGGCTGAGATCTGAGGAGAGGTTTAGAGCTTGCCCAGGCAAGAAAGTTATTTCCAATTAACCAGCAAAAAGTGAGATGTGGCACTATGGCTCAAGTGGCAGAGTGTTAGCCTTGATCAAAATAGCTAAGCAAGAGCACGAGGTCCTACGTTCAAGCCCAAGTACACCCCCCCACACACACACACAAAATAATAATAAAATGGAGTGAAACCATTTCAGGCAAAATAAGCTTCCCAGTTTTGTCTTGAACCCACATTATCTGAGTGGTCATTTCTCTACATGATAGGATTTTCTCCTATATCAAAACTCAAAAAGCACTTACCATTTCCCCAAGGTAATTGAATGCTACTTAGAATGTTTTGTTTCATTTAGAATGTTTCACCTTGACAAAGGTCAAATGCAATTTTTGCAGTTTATTTGCCTCATTTTACAGTTTAATACCCAATAAGTCAAATAAGATATAACAACTCTATGCAGCCCCATTAGATAATAAACAGAGCTCATGAAAATCAGCTGGGAGGGTCTTCTCATATTCTTTAAGTGAAATTTTGTTTTGTTGTTGGTCATGGGGTGTGGACTCTGGGACTAGGCACTGTATCTGGGTTCTTTTTGCTCAAGGCTAGGGCTCTACCCCCTTGAGCCACAGCACCATTTCCATGAAATGTATCTTCAGTGTGATAGTAATTAAGTTCTATAAATGCCGAGATTATTGCAAATAACCTTTGTCCTTAAATGGCAATAAGGCCACAATATAATAATAGATGTTATTTGATAGCTCAATGTGTGTATTCACATACATGATTCCAGCACTTTCTGAGTAATGAGGTTGCAAGCATTAATGGCACCTACAATTATCCATGCCTACATGGAATGATATCGTTTATGGTGTCCATTTGCTTGGTAAAACTGCAATACCCAGTACTCCTTGTGGCTGGGATTAAGTGTCATAGCTGTGGCCAATGAGGCGAAGGGGAAGGCTATAAAAGTGGATTTGTTCAGGAAAATCCAACAGGCAAGTCCTTTGTGAACTCTGGAGAATGCACCCAGTGGCATCAACATGCCAACCACACACTGATGATAGCAGAAAAACAGAAGGAAGCCCAACATAAATGAAGGGAAGACAGAGCAGCTCCAGACTGCCTAGCTCCAGAGCCCTGGACAAATGAGGAAAATAAATCCCTTGCTTGTTCAAGCCATTGTAATCACTCCCTTTTCAGATAGGAAAACAAAAGCATGGGAACATCAAGCTGCCTGTCCAAATAAACAGAGCTCTGAGATTTGCGGTCACTTTTCCTCTTCTATTCGGAGTCCAAGCTCTTCTGACGGGTCCACGTCGCTTTTATAGACTGCCAGACAGACATTCCACATTAGATCTGGAAAAATCTTCAGAGACCATGCAACCAAGGTCCTCATTTTAATTGTGAGCACAGAAGGCCCTTGACAGCTAAGGATCTACCCATCTAAAGGGTATTCAAGAATGAGATAGAACTCCTGGGTGCTAGTGGTTTACACCTATAATCCTAGCTACTTAGGAGGCTGAGACCTGAGGATTGTGATTTGAAGCCAGCTTGGGCCAAAAAGTCCATGAGATGCTTATCTCCAATTAGCTAGCAAAGTGTTGGAAATGGAGATCTTGCTCAAGTGGTAGAGTATCAACCTTGGGTGAAAAAGCTAAAGTAAACAATCCAGGCCCTGAGTTCAAGCCCCAATACAGGAACAAAAAGAAGAAAGGAGGAGAAGGAGGGAACAAGAAGGAAGAGGAAGAGGAGCAAGAGGAGGAAGACGAGGAGGAGGAGAGGAAGGGAGGGAGAGAGGGCGGGTGGGAAGGAAGGAAACCAAGCATAATCCAACATTCTCACCACATATCTGCTCAGAAATCCTAGAATAGAGCAGATGGAAAATTAGCATGAAGCCCGAATTAAGTGCCTGTGATTGAGGACAAAGACAGTGGGATTGAGAATCCTGAAGGGCATGAGAAACAACAGGACAGCTCACCGCTGACTACAATGGCGAGGACATTCCGGCATCACTAGAAAGGTCTGAGGATTTCCAGGAACAGGAAAACCGTAGCTGGAGGGCACAGCCTCCAAACCACTCAGGGATGAACAGTTGCCAGAAAGGCCCCCCACCAAAAATGAGCCTCGGAAGTTGGGCACCAGTGGCTCGAGCCTGTAATCATAGCTACTCTGTAGGCTGAGATTTGAGGATTATGCTTTGAAGCTAGCCTGGGCAGAGAAGTCTGTGAAACTCTTATCCACATTTTATCACCAAACAACAAGAACTGGAGGTGCAGCCCCAGTGGTAGAGCACCAGCCTTGAGCAAAAAAAAACCCCCAAAAAACAAGTGAGAGCACAAAGCCCTGAGTTCCATCCCTAGTACCAGCACACACATATTCATGGGCGCGCGCGCACACACACACACACACACACACACACACACACACACACACACACACACACTAGCCTCTACAATGCAAGATGCTGTCTCTTGCAATGTATCTTTTCAATCTATTCAGAGTTCAAGAATCCTTTCTTGCTTTGGTAATAAACACAGCCAGTTGAATAATATACCCAGTAGCACACATATAAACAGCACCTGTGCACAGACTCAAATACAGGAAAATATGGAAAACCAATACAGCAAATGTCAACAGTGGGCCTTTCTAGAAGTGAATGTTATGACTGGTATTTGTCCTAATTTTTTTACATATTTTCTAAATCTTTCCACTGAGTATATACTTACTTTCCACTGAGTATATACTTTTCTATTAAATAGAAAAGTAAATTAAATTACTTAATAATGCATTTGAAAACCATATGATACTAACAATTAAACACAAATAGACAAATACAATTTAGGACTTTTAAATACTTCACATTAAATAACCTAATTTTTATAATAAACCAAATGCATAAGATATTGAAATAAAATCATTCCACAAACAGTTGTTTCATAGTTGTTCACCAATATTTATGTTAATATTTCTTTGTCTGTTTTTTGTAGCTCAGACTGGCCTTTGGCTCTCTGTCTACCAGGCTGCCATCAAATTCACTATATAATCAAGGGTAGCCCCAAACACAGGGTCCTCTTGCTGTGGGCCTCCTGAGCATTGGGTATATAGAAGTGTGCCACCAAGCCCAAGTGCTATTCACTACCATTTCTTCTTTTTTGCACAGGTACTAAGGATTGAACAGCCTTATGCTTTAACTTAGCATTTTCACTCAACGTGGTATTCAACTTCTTGAGCCACAGCTCCACTTCTGACATTTTGCAAGTAAAGTGGAGATGAGTCTCACAGGTTTTTCTACCTCAACTGGTGCCTTCACAGTCCTGAGATCTCAACCTCCTAAGCAGTTCTAATTACAGGCATGAGCCACCAGCACCTGACATGTGAGTGTGTGTGTGTGTGTGTGTGTGTGTGTGTGGTGAACAATATATATACATTATATATGAATATATGGAATATATGTTATATAATAGCCAGTTCTGGGGCTTAAACTCAGGGACCAGAAGCTGTCCCTGAGCTTTTGTGCTCAAGACTATTGCTCCACCATTTTGAGATACAACTCCATTTCTAGCTTTTAGTTGTGTGTATAGTTAACTGGTGCTAACAGTCTCACAGATTTTCATGCCTGGGCTGGCTTCGAACTGCAATCCTCAGATTTTAGCCTCCTGAGTAGCTAGGATTACAGGTGTGAGCTGCCAGTTACCAACACTGAAAGACTTGAAAAAAATTAAATTAAGCAAATTAAGCCAGACCAAAAAAATATGGGTTACATGTTTTCCCTCATTTTTTGATAATTAGAATGTGCCTATAAATCTACACATAAATATACTGGTTAGAAAATGACTAAAAAATTACACTTGGACATGATAAATTAAACAGGACTATATACATTCAGACAGAGAGTCCAGAAGAGGATATTCTTAGGAGAGGATCACAAAGGCTCAATAGCTTTGTGTGTATAATCATACAAAATGAGGTTTATCAAAACTCCAAGAAACGGAAATAAGAGCTTTTTTGTTATTTTGCTTCTTTTTCTCTCTCTCTCTCTGTTCTGTCACTGCTTTTGATTTCTGTACCTTTTGTCTTATATGTAAGTTTATCTGCTCGGGGGGAGGGGTAAGGAGAAGCATAGAAATAGTGGGAAAAAGGGTGAGTAAATGCAGCAGTGATCTCACTAGACATTAAGTTGATAATGAACTACACAATTTGTGGGAGAGGGAGATCAGGAGGAGAAAAACTGAGAGGAAAAACAGGGAAGAAGAGACACTGTTCAAAAGGAAATGTACTCATTACCTGACTGTAACCCCTCTGTGTACCACCTTTACAATTAAGTAAATAAATAAAATTTTAAAAATAGAAAAAGAAGAAGCAAGTGTATTTTCAGATATGGGAAAAGATGGTTTCAACAAGAACCAGATTATTACTATTTTGACTAATTTTCCAAGTTATGATTAAATTATAAATTTGTATCCTATTTAAGCACATATCACATCAAATTTAATAAATTACCCACTCCTACATTTTTTAAACCTAAAGCAGATTTAACCCCTTAATACAATGATTGAACATTGAAGTTATTTATTGAATTAAAATGTGATGGCTTGTTTTGTGATAGTGAAAATACATCTCAGAAAAGAATTTTATCTCACAAATATTCTGAATGACTATTTTGAGTGACGATCATTCAGAATGACTATATGGTACACAAACACAATGGATTTTCACTCATGCCTGGCCCCATTGGCTTACACCTGTCATCCTAGCTACTCAAGAAACTAAGATCTGAGAATTCAGGTTCAAAGCCAACCTGAATAGAAAACTCTGTGGAACTCTTCAATTCTCTAACCAAAAGCCAAAAATAGAGGTGTGGCTGAAGCCACATGGAGTACCAGTCTCCACTGAAAGAAGCCAAGTGAGGGCAATGCCTTCTGTTCAAGCCCTGGCATTGGCATAAACCAACCAACCAACAAATTAATTAATTAAAGATCAAATTAGAAAATCTAAACAGATAAAAGTGATCGTCATCCTGGCTACATGTCTTCCCAGGACTCCTGGCCCTGGCCTCCTCTGGGGTCACACGGGCTTCATCGTGCGCTGGTCAGTCCCTTGCTCCCTCTTGAGTGGCCTCTCTGGTCTTTGTCAAGTCCTCAGGCCACAGCAGGTATTCTATCTCAGAATTTTTCCCTCATTTTTCCCTTGTCCCTGGTATGAGCGTGACTTTTACACTCACCCCTACATCTTCTGTGGTGTGCTCTTACTGGCCTCCTCCCCAAGAACCCACACTGTGTCCACCCCCATTCTCCCCGACAGCCCTGACATGGTTTCTAAAAGAGGTTAGTGTACAAGAATTTAAGAAATACTCATCTCAGTCTCCTTTGATCTCCCATTGCAGTAGTCCTCTACCACACACATGAGCTTCAGAGCCAAGACCCACCACTGTACAACTCAGATGAAAAGCATCTATTATAACACAGAAAAATATGACCATCCCAAGGGAAAATATTTTAGCCGTCATTCCAAGCTAGACAACTCTTTTCAACGGAAGCTCACAGTATTGTTTCCCTTATTTTCTCTAACTGCAAGGGATTGTATAAAGGACACTCAACGTTGTGTAGCATTCATGACATTCTGTCACATAATGAATCTTTCACAAGAACAGAAAGCAAGCGAAGATTTATTATCCATGTCTCCAGGCCCGTGTCAATAGGCCGTGAGTGTTGGCTAACTTTTTCCAAGTGGGTGGGGTAGGCCCTGCACTTTTCCCCTCAAAACTCTGCTTTCAGGCAATAGCATGAGACGCTGGCTGAGGTGAGAGGGGCAAGCATGACTTCATGAACTGGCCTACACAGGACCTGACCTCACGGATGTGACTTCATTCATGCTTTGATCAACAGCATGAAACAACCACCATTAATTAAAAGATCTGACCCTAACCCTTTGGGCTAAGCCCCAAATGAATCCATTCCTTGTCTTTGCAAAGCACCATGTGGATGGGCTTAATTACCTGTCAGTGCACTACCATAAGGAATTACATCATATGGACTGTTTTCCTATTGTTTTACTCAGCAGAAATAAGACCATGAAAAAAAAAATGTGGCATTCCCAGATTGACAAATTCATGAATGACAGGGGAAGAACATGAACACAATGAACAAGAACTGATTGGCTTCAAGCAGCCGTAGAAGGTAATAGGAAGGCAAGCTGGGAGTCTGATCATTGAGGGTTCAACAATCAGCTCTGTCTCTCTCCACCAGTGTGACCTTTGAACAGCTTCGCTTCCCTCAACCAGAATTCCACTTCTAACAAAGTAATGATACTGCCACAATAATTAAATAACCTGATGAATGTTAAGTGCCTGATAGGTGGCAAACACTCGATGCATGTTAACTTTATAAACGTCTTACTGGGGTAGCTGTATCAGGTACAGTGTAGAGGGGTCCAAGAATGGAGGAAGGAGGACCAGTAAAGTGACAGTCAAAATAATCCTGTTTTCGAGAATCTCCTTCAGTCCACCAACAGATATAAGAGACATGCTGGCTCACACCTGTGATCCTAACTTCTAAGGAGACTGAAACCTGCAGGACTGTGATTCAAAGGCAGCCGGGATAAGAAAAGTTTGAGAAATTCTCTACCAGAAAAATTCCAGGCTGGCTCATTGCTCAAGTGGTAGAGCACCAGCCATGAACAAGACTGAAGATACCGGAGCTCAAACGAGAGAGAGAGAGAGAGAGAGAGAGAGAGAGAGAGAGAGAGAGAGAGAGAGAGAGAGAGAGAGAGAGAGAGAGAGAGAGCAAGTACTGCCAGACAGGAGACAGAGTTGCAAAGTATCTGGCAACAGAGCTAAGAGCAAAGAATTCCAAGTGGCTCCCTAAAAGAGACTGTTCTACAGAGTTCTAGAAGGAAGGAGGAGCCAAGTGAACAACATTTACAAGATGTATTGCCTCTGTGTCAAAATCCAGTATTTCTTAATCAACTTACCCTAACAAGCATGTAAATCTACATGAACCACAGCCTATTCTTATAAATGAAATAAATATTCCCCTCACATACTTCACCATACTTCACCACTTTCTTCCTAATTCATGTCAGTGTAGTGAGTGATAAATTACAAATCTGTAAACAGACGTTTCTAGCATGTAACCTCTTTTTGTTTTTTTTTGTTTTTGGTCCAGTTGTGGGGCCTGAACTCTGGGCCTAGGTACCGTCCTTCAGCTTTTCAGCTCAAGGCTATCACTCTACCACTTGAGCCACAGCGCCACTTCCGGCTTTTTTTCTTTTTGCTTATGTGGTGCTGGGGAATCGAACCCAGGGCCTCATGCATGCAAGGCAAGCACTCTACCACTGAGCCACCTCCCCAGCCCCATCTAGCATGTAACCTCTTATAGCTTTTAAAATGTGTTTTTATCAAATATGTTGTGTTTTGGGCCATCATTTAAGTCCCTCTTTCTTATTTCCCTTATGAAATACAACAAAGAGATCTTGTTCTGGCCAATAATGGTAATTACCACAGATCATTTGACATCCACTTTCCAAGGGCATTTTATTTCCGATTCTTTGAGCAGTAATGCATATAGTCAGAATGGGCAAGATGAAGGCAGAAACAATGGAATACTATACTGTTTGTTTGGTAGTCTTCCCTGCCTCAAGTGTTCCAGTTGCTGTGACTTTTCCCATAACCCCTTGCACACGGCTGACGCCATTCTGCGGCACTGACCTCCCTGCTCTGTCTGCAGCACGCCCATTCTTGCACCGTCTCTTCAGGTAACTGCAGTCAGATCCGTGTTCCCTGGAGAGGCATCTTAGCTGGATGAGTTTAGAGGAAACGGCCATTAATCTGGACACCGAGGCACATGCTAAGTAGAGAGATGAGTTGTAAACACTGCCTGCCTGCCATTTTGACACACCCAGGACATTAGTCATAGAATCTGCATTTTCAGTTAGATTGTACATAGCAAAGGAAAGTTAGCCGTGTCCAAGTCGGTAAGGCTATGGGGAAATAATTGTTACCAGCTCGCCTTTCACCACCAACCCACTTCACAGCCTACTTAAGAGTGCTCCAAAAAAAGCAAGCAAGCAAGCAAGCAGGAAGGAGAGAGAGAGAGAGAGAGAGAGAGAGAGAGATGGAAGGAAGGAAGGAAGGAAGGAAGGAAGGAAGGAAGGAAGGAAAAAAGGAAGGAAGGAAGGAAGGAAGGAAGGAAGGAAGGAAGGAAGGAAGGAAGGAAGGAAGGAAGGAAGGAAGGAGAGAAAGGAAGGAAGGGGAGAGAGAAAGGAAGGAAGGAAGGAAGGAAGGAAGGAAGAAAGAAAGAAAGAAAGAAAGAAAGAAAGAAAGAAAGAAAGAAAGAAAGAAAGAAAGAAAGAGAGAGAGAAAAGGGGAGAAAGAGAGAGAGAAGTCGAGTATAAAAAATAATCAACAATTATTTGTTGACAGTTTTACACATTGTATTTTCATTTGCTTTTCCTGGAAGTTTAAGGCAAGTGCATTTTCTATCCTAGTTTAATCAGTTAAAGTGTTCATTCTCTTTTCTGTTGAACCCTGGGGCTACCATATTACACACATGCACATGCACACACACACAGCACTTTTTGTTTTAGAGAGTGTATGGTATCTTCGAACACTTGGAAACAGTTTTTTACACATACTGTGCATTGTCAACATCTGTGCTTTTTTTTTTTCTTTTTCAAAACCAAAGTCAATGCTTGCAGGATTTTGCCCTGGGAGAAAAACAACAGAAATGAATTTTAGGCAAGGTCTGACTATTCCACCAGAGATCTGAGAGGCCTCAGCCACAGCAGCAAACACAGAGGACAGAGAACCAGGAGGCCAAGATTAAATTCAGCCGTGCAGCAGGTAGCTCCCAGTCCCTGGCTAGCCACTGGGTGCAGTCCACCCTGGAGAGCTAACACTAGATGCTGTCTACCAGTCTCCAAAAACAATGGAACCCTTTGCTTCTCAGAACTACCCACTCATGTATGAACAGCCCATTGTCTCTGGTATTCTTCCAAACAAGAGATACACAAACGCAGGTAATGTTGGTCCAAACAAACTGCTCAAACCGCACTTTAAAGACAAATGTGTAGATCCTTTCTACCTTTTCCCTACCCTGGGACTAGACACAGTTCAAACATTCTCACACTTACTTGCCCAAAGAAGTCGATATAAAAAGAAATGCATTTGAAAATGTGATTGGACTGAGAATGTCTGTGTATTCCATATCAAAAAGCCTGCTTGACTCCATGCAGAATAAAACAAAAAAAAAAACAAGAAAATACACTCAAAAGTGTGTTAGGGAATTTCAAACAGCAACAATTGCCAGAGTGTGTTCTACAAGGCATTAAATGTAAGTGAATGAAACAAAAGTAGACTTTTTTCCCCTTGCAAGGTATCTGTGAATATGGTACGAAGCCCTTCCCAAACTCATGGGCGAGGGAACTCATCTTCACTAGAACATCCTAACTGTTCAAAGTGTCTGTACACAGCCCAAGATAAATTAGGAACTACTTATATTGAGGATGCATGGTGATTTACTCCTGAATTCACATATTGTCTTTGAGGAAAAAAATCAGATTTGACATCTGCTTGAGATTTTATTCAGCTAGGAAAAAAATTATTTGTGTTAAAATGACATTTGTGCAATATCCAAATGGCTCTCAAGATCTCTGCTATTCTATTTCCATACAAACATGTTATGGATACCGACTGCAAAAGGGCTGGGATATTTATTGATGGCTGTACCAAAGAGAAATGGAAGAAAAATATTTTTTTTTAAAAAGAGTGATCTACATCTTCCATGGAATTCTTTCCATCTTTTCAAAAAGATGTCCTTTGGCCAATTCTGGCATCTCTCAGAAAACTCCATGCCAGGGTGAAGCAGGAGCCTGCTCTAACACTTCATCCTCATGAGTCACTTCAAAGGCATGTACGCTGTGTGCCATTCCAGTTACATTGGCATGCTGAGAATGACCACTGCTAGAACCCCATAAATAATACTCAACTCATCGCTGAGGCTCGGTGACCCCACAAACCTCACAGAAGGGAGGGGTCACGCTCTACAAACAAGGTATTCCATTTTCTGAAGGGGTTAAAGAAGACAGTAGGCCTATACCATGAAAGATGAGATAGTGTAAAACAACATCCTTTTTTTTTTTTGTAAAGTGAGATTTGTAAGCACTCTTTCTGCCTAGATCTAAGATCCAGACTAAAAGAGAAAGCTCAAAGCTAGTATGATCAATAGACTGCATTGGGGTACTTTAACACTAAAGAAGAATGTGACTACTGGAGAAGCTTACGAAGGAGATGAAATTCCTCCTGGGTGTTACCATGGAATAAAAGGAATTGAGACACACACAACTGATTCAAGGATCTTGTCCCAGAATCAAAGGGAAGAAAAATCAAAGAAACAGCACACCAAGAAACAGACACTCACACTACCCTCTCCCCGTAGAGATTAAAGGTCTCCACTAAAGATGCTTGGATTTGAAATCAGGGTTGTGTTCTAGCTTGGCCTGCTTGCCTGGCTGGAACTCTACCACATGAGCCATTCCCCCGACTCTGCTTTTTGTCATTTATTTTAGAGAGGGGTCTCTAAATGCCTGATTTTCCAGATTTCAGCTTCCTGAGTAGCTAGGATTACTTGTAGTGAGCCGCTGATTTCCTAAGCAAAGGTGCTAATTTTGATACTACAAGGTAGAAGACATAGCACAGACAGGAAGACATGGCACAGACATAAGACAGAGATAGAGACAGAGAGACAGAGAGAGAGAAAACATTGGGTGTGGCTGGGGTAGTAAATGTTCTTGCTGTAGACTAGAATGACACACATCTGAAGAATTCTAAAACAATTCAATAGACACGTAAGGAGGTCAATAGTTATATGGTGAGTAGGAGTAGAGCCAAAGAAATATCCATTAGAAACAATTACAATGTTCTAGGTTTATCTCCATGCTGGTATGGCCTAAGAATCAAGATCTGCATAAGAAAGGATTTCCTAATGTTGAAATTTCTTGTGTGTGGAGTGCTAGCTCGCTGCACTAGTCTTTATAAACAATGGAAATCTCATTTCGTAAAATTAGCTTGCATTTGGTCCATTTCAAAAGGTTGTAAATTTGATAACTTGTTGAAGTTATCGCTGCACTCAACACAAATATCCTCTCGAATGCACCACCTTTTCCTCTTGGTTTTCAGCCATCAGCTCACTTGGGGGTTATGGTTATGATCCAATTCAGGGTTATGATTTCCAAGCTTTGTATTCTAGCGTATAATAGAAAATACAAAATGGCCAACAATGATCACCTGAGAACTTCAATAACAAATTTTAAAAATAAAGGCAGTCCGTACATTTTTAGCATGTCAGGATAATTTTTCAAAGTTCCTTCAAGCCATCCTACCAGAAGAAGTAAGATGAGGAACTGAGTTTGTTAACCTGTCCAAGCATGAGTAATTACTGAGTGATAAAGTTGGTTCTAGATCATCTCTAGATATCAGATTAAGCCAACTCACTGAGCCATACCAAGCCATGTCCAGGATTTTCTCTTAATCTTCAAAGCACTTAGACAACAACAAATGTGACCTTACACCCACTCCTCCAAAATACACACGATGATAAGGAGCTTCTTCTTCAAGATGCCTAACCACAAAGTGCTAGAAGATTTAAATCTCCCTAGATACTCTTGCATTGAACTTTCCAAGTCTACTTTATTAGTGTTTTAAGTGAAATGAATGCCAACACTGGTTTATTGTTTCTGGTCTCTGGATCTTCTAATAAAACACTTGGGAGTGTTTTATTCCCCCTCTCTCCACACTATAGTGCTGTTCTTTCCATGAATTGCACAACCCAAGCACCCAGCCAGAGGAAAGGAAAGGTGTCCCCCCAGTACTCTATGATTTTACCAACAAGGAATGACAACATCTAATAAAAACTAACTCACTAGAGGATAGAATAGATGAGGGGGAGGAGCTAGAGAGAGTGTCTAGGTCAAATATTAAGGGTAATTCTGTTGTTGATCAGTGCCTCAGTCACAGACACATGTGTACACTCCAAAACATATCCAATCTATTTCCTCATAAAACCTCCTCAGTCTCAAGCAGGGAAACCAACATATGACTCGCAACCCAACCAGAATTCTACTCGTCAAACTCTGAAAGTAGCGTTTGTATTGAAATCACCCACCCGTACTCTAGTATCTGGACATTCCCAAAGTTTTTGTTATATTCTATTGATTTACACACCTCTATATAACCCCAAAATGCAAAAGAAAATGCATAATCTTGTTATATATTATCTTCTTTAAAAATAGATGCTTCTTTTTTATATTAAATTCATGTTTGTTTTCCATTATTGTGTATTTTACTTCTTTTCTGTTGTTTCTTAGCTTCCTTTGTGACTGCATTTTAATACAATTTTGATTAAATTCAAATAGTAGCTTTGGAAATAAAAATTTACATATCCGGGCTGGGAAGGTGGCTCAGTGGTAGAGCGCTTGCCTTGCATGCATGAGGCCCTGGGTTCGATTCCTCAGCACCACATAAGCAAAAAGCAAAAAGCCGGAAGTGGCGCTGTGGCTCAAGTGGTAGAGTGCTAGCCTTGAACTGAAGAGCTGAGGGACAGCGCCCAGGCCCAGATTTCAGGCCCCATGACCAGACCCCCCCCCAAAAATTGACGTGTCCAAGGAACTTATCCTTAGAACATGACAAGTGGCAGTGTTAAGGTGTGCAGTGGGTGTGTGTAAGTCATGTGTATTCATTGGTCATCTCATGATTGTTCTGGACAGAACTGGCTAAAGCAAAGAGTCTAGAGTCCTGAGAAGCCTCTTAGACTTGCAATGAAAAAAAAAAATACATCTTAGCTGAACATACCTATATTCCTAGCTACTCAGGAGGCTGAGATCTGATGATTGTGATTCAAAGCCAGTCTGGGCAAATAAGTCCATGAGATTCTTCTCTCTAATTAACCTAGAAAACCAGAAGTAGATCTGTGGTTCAAGTGGTAGAGTGCTAGCCTTGAGCAAAAGAAGCTCAGGGACAGCTCCCAGGCCCTGAGTTTAAGCCCTAGAACTGGAACAAAATGAAAAAAAATTTTTTTACATAAGACACACTTGCACAACCATGTTCACTGGTATGCTAATCTCCACAACCAAGATGTGGGAACAGCCTGGATGCCCTACAAGGGACGAATGGCTCAAGAAAATGTAGTATACATATACAATGGAATTTTAGGACAAATGACACTGCATCATTTGCAAAGAAATGGAGGGACCTGGAAAAATATGTGTTAAGTCAGGCCCAGAGAGATAAGGATATATGTTTTCGTTCATATTGAAAGCTAGAACTAATTAATAAATATACAAGGAAACACCTGTACATCTCATTGTTACAATGAGTCAACCTGTATCCTTATTTCAGCATTTTGTTATTTCCCCTCCCCTCCACAATTTATAAAAATGTATATACAAGATGTAGGGTACCGTAATCAAATACAGTGAAAACGGGGTGGGGGGGATGAGTTGGGGAGGTGGGGAGGGAAAAACAAAGGAGGGCGTAACAATGCTCAATACCCATGTAACTGTAACCCCTCTATACGGTATTTTTACTGTGGGATTGTATGTAAGTGTACACAAATGTATTAACCAAAGTACGGTGAACACAGAGAAGAATTTAATGGTATAATTTCTTAGAACAACTAACTCACAGTCCAAAAAAATGAATGCCAGCAAATCAAAATTTGAAAGGTATGGTGTTTCTCAGAGGGAAGGGCAGAGAAATGAAGAAATAGGGGGAAGGCTGCAGTCATAATAGTCAATGAATGTTTTTTTTTTAATTTTATTTTATTTGTGAACATACTGTACAGAGGAGTTACAATTACATGGGCAGGATAATGCGTACATTTCCTACCAAGCATTGCAGCCTCCTCCTGTGTTTACCCTTCACATCCCTTCCCAGCCTCCCCCCTCCCCCCATCCCAATCCTCCTCCTTCCCCCCCTCCCCCCCCCCTCCCGCACCGACGTTGTAAAGCTCGTTTTGGACATGACAACTTGTACTTCTCATTGTTGCAACAGGTCCACCTGTATCCTTAAACAACTGGTTTTTCTCCATCTCCTCCACAAGTTATACTGACATCAAATATAGTGAAAGCAGGGGTTATACTGTGGGGGAGGGACATACAAAGCAACAAAGAGATAATCTTATAAATGCGTTAGAAACACATGCATGAAAGAAAAAAACATTAAAATACACATGTCTTATGAAAGTATGAAAACTGGCTGGAGATAGGAGGGAAAATCTGGGAGACAGCAAGGTGACATTTTCTTAAAAGAAATGTACTCCTTATCAAGCATTGAAGCCTCCTCCTTTGTTTCCCCTTCCCATCCTCCCCCCCCCCGTACCCCCCAATCCTCCCCGCTCCCCCCACCAAAGTTGTAAAGTTCGCTTTCGACATAATGACTTGTACATCATTGTCTTGCCCATGTAATTGTAACCCCTCTGTACAGTATTTTCACAATAAAAAAAGAAATGTCCTCCTTACCTGACTTATGTAACTGTCACCTCTCTGTACATCACCTTTATAATAACAAAACATCTTTTTTAATAAAAGGAATTAAGAAAACTGAGGGGAAGGGTTGAGTTGGGAGACATGGAGGAGAATGATAAAAGCAAAATGAGTCATACTTAGAAATTAATTTGTCGAGGGGTAACTCCTTTGTACAAGTAAAAAAATTAAAATGTAATTTTTAAATTAAAAAAAATATATAGAAGAGGGGCTGTGTTGGGGGCTCAGCCAGAAGCCATGGGAAGGTGAGAGGAATAAAGTAAGTTACATGCGAAGACAAGAAAGCAGCATAGTGAAACCCAGGACTCCCCATTGGACAAAGGGCTTGGGGTGAAGGGAGGGGTCCGGGGTATATAACAGAGGGGCTGTGCTTGATCAAAACATACCGCATACGTATATGAGATTATCACAGTGAAACCCCTCCTATCATTAATCATGCCAGTACAAAAATTCCAAGAAGTCAAAGATAACACAAACATTACAAGCACGTGAAGGAGAGTAGCTACCATACTGGGGAGAAACAGACTGCAAAAGTAGGAAAAGTATCTCTGCAGTGGAAAATATCACTAGGGTTTTTTCATGGGCTTGGATGTACTGTACAATAAAAGAATCCTAAATTTTGATCTACTTCAAGACCAAGGACTGACACAAAGTATGGCCCACAGGAAAAACTCCAATGTCAGGTGGGCAGCACAACGAGGAATTTGGGAGGATCCGAAGTTGAAAAAATCTCTTTTACAACTGTGAATGGCCACAGAACTTCTCCCCTCGAGTCTGCTTTTTGGACATTCCAATGCTTGGTTTGTGTGATACTAGGGACCAGAAGACTGAAGTGTTGGAAGACTTCTGCTCCAAAATGTCCCCTTGTGGAAAGTGGCTGAGTTCGACCTGGAGGAATTGTTATCGCCTCCAGAGTTTCATGGCTTCACTATCTTTTTATCAGAAAACAAAACAACGATGCTGGCCATTTTCCAGCAGTGTATTTTGTGCAGTGAAATTAATAAACAACCCTGGAAATGCCCTGTATTTTCTGTAGACACATCTTCATTCTCACCTGAAAACTCCTTAGAAATTAGAAAATTTTTCAGCAATTCACTGCATTTCTCTCCTCCTTCCCTCTCTCCCTCCCTTCTTTCATTTATTTCTTCTTTCCTTTCTCCTTTCTTTCCTTTTGTCTTTCTTTCTCTCTTTCTTTCTTTCTCTTTCTTTCTTTCTTTCTTTCTTTCTTTCTTTCTTTCTTTCTTTCTTTCTTTCTTTCTTTCTTTCTTTCTTTCTTTCTTTCTTTCTGTTGGTAGTAGAGCTTGAACTCAGGTAAGAATTTTGAGTTCCAAGTATATTTTAGATATAAGACTGCTGTCCATTGTATGGCTAGTGAAGATCTTCTCCCAATCTGTGGGCTTTCTATTGATTTTGCTAGCTATGTCCTTTGCCATGCAAAAGCTCTGCAGCTTCATGCAATCCCATTTGTCCAACCTTTCTTTGATTTGTTGTGTTTCTGGGTCTCTATTCAGAAAATTTTGGCCTGTGCCAAGGAGACCTAGGGTTTCTCCTATTCCTTCCTGTAATGTTTTCAGAGTGTCTGTTTTGACTCTGAGGTCTTTGATCAGTTTGGAGTTGATTACGCTGCAGAGTGATATATAAGGATCTAGCTAACATATTTATAAGGTACCATGTGATTTTTTTGTTGCTTTGTATGTTCCTCCTCCATGGTATAACCCCTGATTTCACTGTATTTGGTATCAGTATAACTTGGGGAGGGGAAGGGAAAAAATGTTTAAATAGGATACAGGTTGACCCATTGTAACAATGAGATGTACAAGACACTATGTTGAATAATGAACTTTTTACAATTTAGGCCGCAGGGCAGGGGGAGGGGGCTATAGTTGTGGAGGTGGGAGGGAATGGATGGTAGGGGAAAAACAAAGGAATAGGCAACAATGCTTGTTAAGAAATATACTCATTACCTTGCTCATGTAACTGTAACCCCTCTGTATTTTTGCAATAAAAAAACATTTTTAATAAAAGGAATTTTACAGATGTTCCTGTCTGGCCTGACTTCAAAATCCCTAAAGAGAGTTTGACTTTTTGAGAGAGAGAGAGAGGTAGGGGTAAGTGTAAACAATCTTATCTCCAGTTAACAGCCAGAAGGCCAAACGAGCTGTGATTCAAGTGGTAGAGTGCTAGCCTTGGTGAAAAAGCTAAGGGACAGTGCTCAGGTCTTGAGTTCAAGACCCAGAACTGGCACAAAAGGAAAAGGTAATGGAGGTGCTAGACCTGTCCCTCTGTGTGGACGTGGAAACCTCAAACCAGCACCTGTAATTAGGAGGAATCTCCACAATGGCCACCCATCCACACTCATCGATCAGCAAGTCCAAGAGTGATGGCTATTCCCCTTTCCATTCTAGCCAGCCAGGAGACATAAAGACTATGTGGAAATCTGTATAACTCCTGGAAATATTTTAGCCTTCAACAAAGGCCATGCACATGATGTATGCATCCCCACACACTTGCTCCCACAACCACTCCCCTCTTCCAGATCCCCTCATGTTAGGACTGATGCCAGCAGCTGTCGCCGCCCTCCTTAACAACCCACAGCCCAAGAACATAACTCAAGAGCTACCTCGGAGCTTCTGTCAAGTTCACCTTCCCGATGGGTTAAGACATCCTTGGTTTTCTGTTACCTGTGGTCCAAAGCAGTCTCTGAGTTATGGACCCCACTGTCAGCGAGATCTCACACACAAACCACTTCCTGCCAAAGAGAGTGAATTCGAAACTCCAACTTCTCATAGTGTACCAGGGCAAGCATACAGGGGAGAATATATTGACATAGATACATGCATCACAAAATCTTCCTAATGTATGCACACACACACACACACACACACACACACACACACACACACACACACAATTTATTAGACAAAGTGGTCAGGATTTCTGCAGAGCACACAGGAGTGAGGACTAGTGTCTGTACAAACCAATGTATAAAGACTAATTTGGCAGATTTCATTCTAGCAGACAGAATAAAGACCTGAAGTTGAAAAGACACAATTTCAAGATTTTTGTGGAATCTTTAGCGGGAGACCAGTAGAGCTAGGACTATATAAATAAAATACCAAATTAACCAACACCGTCTCATTTTGCTCTCTAGCTAAGTTATCTCCAACTTCTAGGAATATCATTGATCCACAAAGAAAAAAAACATTTTTTTTTAAATTTTCATCTTTGCAAAAAACTTGTCAATACTGAGGCTTAAACTCAGAAGTCCACACTTGTTCCGTTCGCTTGCTTGGTGTTCTACACCCTGAGCCACTACTTTTTTGCTAGTTGCTATCCCTACTTTTTGCTAGTTGTTTTGGAGGTGGAGTTATTTGGACTTTTCTTCTCAGGCTGGCTTCAAACAGTGATCTTCTGGGTTGTACCCTTGAGAGGAGCTAAGATTACAGGCACGAGTCACTGGCACCCACTGCTCTTTTCAACTTCTTTTTAAAATATTCATTTTTTTATTATCTTTAAGTGGTTGTACAAAGTTGTCCAACATTTCGGGTTGTGAGCCCAGTGCATCTTGATCCATACCACTCTTCCATCATTCTCCCCTACCTCTCCCAACCCAGCCCTCCCCTCGTGACCTGTTTGGGTGTTCAGTAAATATTATCACTGCATTCACCTACCCTTCCTCTCTCTATTCATCTTAGAATTACATTTTAAAAAAAGATTTGCATTTAAGTTAGATGATAATAAAAAGTGGCATAGCTATTATTTGGTTTTGAGCCTTAGGTTTGCCACTCAAAGCCCTTATCTGATCCCACATTGAAGAGCCAGTCCTGGCTGTTTCAATCCACTATCTGGCTGGATTGGATTCTACTGATAAAAACGGTCTAAATTTCTCTGAACGTAGTAAATATTCTCCTTTTATCTCAACCCCACATCTAGGTAACAGTTCTTTCTCTTACAAATATCCACCAGTCTCTTTCTGAGCAAAGGCTCTTCTCCCTGTAGAACACTATTGAAAAATTGACTGTTTCCAAATTGACTGCTTTTAGATGAAAAGTTTATCTAGACAACTGTGTCTCATGCCTGTAATCCTAGCTAATCAGCAAACGGAGATCTGAGGATTGTGGTTCTAAGCCAGCCTGGTCAGAATAATCCACAAGACTCTTATCTCTCATTAACCAGCAAAAAGCCAGGAATAGAGCTTTTGCTTTTGAGAAAAGAAACTAAGGGACAGTGTCCAGGCTCTGAGTTCAAGCCTCAGTACCAGTACAGAGAGAGAAAGGGAGAGAGAGTTTGTTTAAAATATTGCTTCCCCAGCAAAAATTTCCCTATCCAACATCTGTCTACCTCTCTTTTTTCAATAAGTGAAAGCTATGAACATACACCATGAGATTCTAGCACTGGTAGCAGCCGACCAGCTACCAATCCTCCTACCAGCTACCAATCCTAAATTTCTCCTTTCCAGTAGTCACCAAGAAAACTTTCAGTCCATTACAAGCACTGTTCACTGATCAAAACAGGCTGGGAATACTTTGCAAATTACTTTGAAAACCAGGTTGCAAGCCACAAAAGAGTGTCACTTTCTTTGCTTAATAGTTACATTTCTTTTTCTTTCTTTAAATTAGTAACAGTTTCAGCATTCACTTTCTTTACCAGATGAGATTCTGATGTCTTTGGACCTTCCCCAATTATAATATTGTTTTGCTCCAAGTATGAAAATTTTTCACTGTTAAATACATGTTATAAAGTTTGCCATGTTCTTGTGGGACAATTCTACCAGGAAAAAAAGAATCTGAGAATGACTTGTCAAAGACAGCATCCCTTGACTTGAGTATGAAACCTCAAGATGAAAGTCTTTGACAGAGCTGACTCTCTCATAGTATGCAAACTTTTGACATTTGATTCCAAAATGTTTTATTCAAAACTGTTAGCCATATGTTATGTATTATGAGAGTTTGTTCATCCACAGAACCTAACAAAGGATCTCATATAGACTGAGTCTAAAGGGAGAAGAAACAGTTATATGCTCAGCTAGTCTCTGGTGGTTCACCCTTATAATCCCAGCCACTCAGGAAACTGAGTTCTGAGGACCACAGTTCAAAACCAGTTCAGGCAGGAAATGGTACGAGACTCGTAGCCCCAATTAACCATTAAAAAGCCAGAAGTGTAGCTGTGACTACTGGTACAGTGTCAGCATTGGTTAACAAATCTAAGGGACAGTTCAAGCCCTAGTACAGGCACTAGATGGGGTGGGGGGGGTGGGTAATGGCATCCACAAAACTGTCAAAACTAAATCCTCTAGATGTATTGCTTTTCATGAACTAGCAATGATTCAATTTGCCAAATAGCCTCTTCTTTCTCACAATTGAACAAGTTTCAACTCAATCTGTCAATTTTCCCATTATGCCACTTTGAAGGGATCATTTTAACTCAGTAGAGCATTTCAGTAAATTGCCCACTATAGAAACTCTAAAGGATGTGTTACAACACCTCATTTCTTCAGCAAAAAAGGCATACCTCCCTGATAGTCTGACAAGTTAATGAAGCATCTCTGTCTCCCATCTGAAAAGCGTCACTTTGGCATACCTTCCTCTGACAAGTGAGATCCAACTGCTTCTTCATTTGACCTACAAAACACCTTTGAGCGCTTTTCTTATGAATGATGTCAACTTGAAAGCAAGCCACCCTGCTACATTCCCAGACCTTTTTAAAAAGAATTCCATCACCCTGGCTAATCCTTGGAGGTCTCTCCAGAACCAAGTGCACTTGTAAAACTATCCCGAAAAAGGGTCTCCTTTTTCTGTCTCGACTTCCTTTAACACCCTGGTTATATTTTACTTGGATCAAGAAACATAGCAAATCTCAAAGTGCAGAACATGGGCGCATTTTTTCAACTGTTTCAAGGAGCCTGTTCTCTGTACTCCCGTCCTTCTTTCCAATAAATTTGATTAAGTTAAATTCTCTTTTGTGAAACCAAAAACCAAGATTTTTTTCCCCTGACCATATTCCCAATGCTTGCATTTGGCTGCAGTCTCCATTAATTAACCACTTGGATCTGTGAAAATCCACACACCTTTTTCCTAGTCCACGTACATAGTCTTTAAAAGCCTGTCAGCAGTCAGTTAAGATGTTTAGTCTTGCTTGAAATTAATTTTCCACTTTTATTGTTCCAATTATTTGGCAGGTGTTATGGCTTTGTAATAATCCCCCAGAACCCTTTGAACCTGTCACACATTTTTTATGTTTGTGCTTAATGTGTTTCTATGGCAACCTGTGGAGTCTACTGACTGTCTTGCTCCAGGAAGGTTAGGGAGTGGACAGGTTGAAAGCATGAAACAAAGAGGTCTGTCACTGGCTGAAACATTTTGATGATCAAACATATTGCCTGAACTATGGGTGCAATGAGAGGATTTTTTAAATCCAGCCTTATTTAGTTAACAAATGTACTTGCTACATTTCTTTAACTCTGTTCTATTTTATTAAAATATTTTTTAAAAACTTGGTTAATGAATAAGGTTGTGGATATATTACAGTTGGAAGATTATCAATTTCAGAAGAACAGCAGTTTCTAAGGATCCTGGTACTTCAGTCATAATCTTTTAAATCTGAACTAATCTCACTAAAATCTCATATTATTTGATTGCAAAAAAAATACAATCTATTGTCTGTGTGGGGGCACACACCTGGTACCTACCTGTCAGCAGGCTGAGGAAGGAGGGTTATGAGTTCAAAGTCAACCTGGGCTACACAGTAAGAGCATGTCTCAAAAGAAAAACAGGTACCATCTATTACATCATTACATCATTACATCTGATTTGTACCTTGAAGTTTAGAATTAGATAATACTAATTACTGTAATATCTATAGTATGTCTTTCAGATATCAGACAATGCTATTCTTTGTTGGGACAGGGTCTCCAAGCAAAATAAACAAGGCCATTTTCATTAGGTCCAGAGTTCTAGCCATTACACCATGGAACTTAGTAGTTCTCCTGGGAAAAACTAATTAACCACCAACCTGTAATCCGTTTGCTTACCACTTTCTTCCTCATTCAGGGAATGAGTATCACCTACATACACACTCCAATTACAGATGGATTTTCAAAGATTATTTCAGGCCCTGTGTTACCTGGAGAAAAAGTGGTGGGAAGATCACAGGCTTCCAATCAGCCTTTGATGATGAAGGTGTCAGATGGAAAGTTTGGGGAGCACAGGATTGGGGCAAACTGTTCACCTACTGCTCCCCTAATGGCCAGGAAGTGAAAGAATCCAAGAGGAGGAGGCCAGGTCCCACAATCCCTCTTAAGTCCCAGCCCTCCAATAATTTAAGAAGCTTACATAAGGCCCAGTTCCATGAAGACCCTACCATTTCCCCCATGTCGACAGGCTGGGTGCTAAGTCTTTCTCACACAGACTTTTGGGGGACATACAGCATACTCATTAGATAACATATGAAAGGTAGTGGTACATCTGGTATACACAATAAATATTGAACAAATATTTTAATTAAGCAATGTTCAGTGTGGAAATTATCATTCTCTTTACACACACACAGTGAATATGTTAATGCTTCATAGATTATCCAGTAACTCCTTCTCATTCATGACATTGAAAGTCTTGAAAATTTCAGTAGTTAAGAGACCTGCTGTTAAAAAAATAAAACTTCCCCCTCAAAAAAATATACCCAAATCTATGAGGTTTTTCTGTATGTAATCTGCTTCTGAGTTGATCATTGCAAAGGTATTTAGGGTTCTTATGTCCTCTTAATACAGTTCTGCAAACATTACCACATTTTATTGTATTTATTCCTGCTAATGTTCCTGTTCTAAAGGATATATTGTGCAATATTAATACATTGCATCCTGGTTTCTTATTAATATTTCCTTCATAAATTAGTTCCCATCTTTTGCTTTTCACTCATTGGTAACTAAATTCATAGGTCTCCTAGGCACAGGATATAGATGGGTTTTTATTTGTTCTAACAGTTTTCTTCCACATAATGTAATTGCTTGTACATTTATGTAGTAGCATGCAGTTCTAATTAGAGTTGCATGGACTAGCCTTCACTGTTCCATCTAGTCTTTGTACTTTTTCCTGACTACTTTTTGTCTATTCTATTTTATTTTTACTAGCATCATCTTGGCTATATCTATTTGTTTTATCCCTTTTAGTGATTCCTTTCTGTTTATACCATTGATCTGTATCTCTTTTTTTTGGGGGGGGGTGTCTGATCGTGGGCCTGAACTCTGGGCCTGGGTGCTGTCCCTCAGCTCTTCAGCTCAAGGCTAGCACTCTACCACTTGAGCCACAGCACCACTTCTGGCTTTTTTCTTTTTGCTTATGTGGTGCTGAGGAATCGAACCCAGGGCCTCAAGCATGCAAGGCAAGCACTTTATGACTGAGCCACCTTCCCAGCCCCTGATCTGTATCTCTTGAATCTCAATGTTACATCATTATATGAACTGTAAGAAAAAAAAATCTTACAGTACATTCCATTTCAACTTCCTGTGCTTTATGGTATTATTGTAATGCATATTACTTCTGCATAAGTAGAAAAGTAGTATTGAATTATCCTTTAAACATCTTTTTAAAGAAGGAAAATGCACTTTTTAAAACAAATCTTATGACATTTCCAGTACTCTTCATTCTTTGGAGCAGGTCTAAATTTTATCTGGCAGCCTTTTCTGTCTACCTGAATAACTCTTCTTTTTTAACGTGCAGGTCTGAGGGCAATGAATGCTCTCGTTTGTGTTTTGGCTAAAATAATATATATTATCTTAGCAAGACCTATAGGATCATACCTGCAATTCCAGAATTTTGGAGACAGAGGCAGATAGATTATAAGTTTGAAGCCATCTTGGGCTACAAAGTGAGATTCTCTTCTGAAGGGGAAGGGGAAGGAGAAGAGGAAAGGGAATGGAAAAGGGAAGGGAAGGGAAGAAAAAAGAGAAGGGAGGGGGAGGGAAGAGGAGAGGAGAGAGAAGAGGATTTATTTGAAGTATTTTATTTATTTTGTTTATTTAATATTATTTTATTGGCTATAAAATAATCTGCCTTATTGATTAAACCTCCCCCCCTTTTTTTTTTACATACTCACCAAATCACCTCTTTTATCTCACCAAAGCTTCCAGGTATGATAAACAGGTATGCATTACAGTGGAAGCAAGTGTGTATGCATGAACATGTCAATGTGAGCCCCTTGGTCCAGTTAACTGATGCAAATACAAGTGTGGAAAATGTAGCTATGGATGCACAGCTCTGTGAGTTTACTGAAAACCACTGGATAGTTGCACTGAAAATGGGCAAAGAATATGTGAATTGTAACTCACAAACACCAGATGAAAACGGTTTGCCTTTCCTGAAATACCCAGTCCTAACTGAACCAAAACAAACATTAGAACATTCATATTCAGACTTAGCATAGATCAAAATCTCATCAAATAATCACATGCCCAAAACAGCATAAGGCATACATTGAAGATTGTTACTACTTTTCAGATTATTTCCAACTTTTAAAAGTAAAACAAGACTGCGGCAACAAGAACTCTGCTCCCTGGGGATCTAAATTCGTCAAAAACAAGCAAATATCTATCAAGGAATTTTTGGTCAAAATCTAGCATTACAGAGTCCGGGGTCTGTTTTATCTCTAAACAAGCATCACCAAGGAAACACAATTCTGTTATCAGTTTCCACTGTTTGGGGCAGTAATGTTTCCTACAATTCCTGATCTTAAACTTGCACTCAGTTGATCAATGATTTTCCCATTATCCTATATGGAGATAAGGATACGTGTCTTCCTATGGCACCTGGCTTCCTAGTGCAAGACCAGAGAAGCTGCTGTTCTTCAGTCAGCTAGCTAGGGGCAGAGGGAAGCCGAGCTTCCCGAGACCCAGGACCCTGATCACCAAATAAATTCACAAAATTGCTGTCTACCGAGGTGCTGGCCAGCGATAAGATATACTAAGCATTTTCCACGGATGGACAGCTGTTCTTTGAAGCAATCCGTGTTTTTTTCTCCACCCAGAACTTACTGAGTTAGAAAAGAAGCAGTCGGTTCAGAATTCGTTTTTCCCGTTTCCCTTTTGAGTCACACGAAGTGCGTAGATGAAGGTGTGCAGGGGCTGGAGGCTGCGTGGCGTCCCGCACGAATGTCCCTGCACCAGGCACCACTCACCGGGCACCGGGCACCATCCCAAATCCGCCAGGTCTACACCACACCAGTTCTGAGCACCCGGCCCTGCCCACCTCCTCCTGCAGGCCTCTCCCACTTCCTCCTGCCAGCCCCACCCACTTCCTCCCTGACAGTCCCGCCCACTTCCTCCCTGCTGGCCCCGCCTACTTCCCCTACCAGTCCTGCCCACTTCCCCTGCCAGTCCCTCCCACCTGTTCCTTGCCCACCCTGCCCACTCCTGCTAGCTCCACCCACTTCCTCCCTGACAGTTCCGCCTACTTCCTCTCTGTTGGCCCCGCCCATTTTCTCCACAGCCCCGCCTACTTCCCCTGCTAGTCCAGCCCACCTGTTCCCTGCCTGCCCCGCCCACTCCTGCCAGCCCCACCCACTTCCTCCCTGACAGTCCCACCCACTTCCTCCCTGCTGGCCCTGCCCATTTTCTCTGTGCCAGCCCCGCCTACTTCCCCTACCAGTCCCTCCCACCTGTTACCTGCCTGCCCCGCCCACTCCTGCTAGCCTCACCCGCTCCAAACCAGAGAAAACTCTTCCCCTGCGGACCACGGGTTCTGAGCCAACCCGGCAATAGTAGAAAGTCAAATATTCTGGGATCTGGATTGTATTGGAGCATCACGATGACATCAGAGAGTGTTCATATTTAGCTTCCCAAGCAGAGACAGACAGAGTAAAGGCTCCAGGCTGTCATCTTGCAGAATGGCTCTTTATTGGGTGGGCGTGGACTGGGGTGGACTGGGGTGGACTGGGGCGGGGATGGTTCCCTGGTTTCTGTGAGAGTCCTAATTCCCCAGAACTTCAAGTCTTACTCACTGCTACTGAAATTCCGCCTCACGCCCTTTCTGCTGGCGCCAAGTGTGTCCAACTTATGTCTCAGGTGTGTCTTAGAATTTCCTTCCCTCTGTTATCTATCTAGTGGACTGAAGAAGCAAAACTTGCAAATAAAATGGGCCAAGTTTGAATGACTGGAGCCATAATGCACACGCTTGAGGCTTGATGCCCTCTGTCTTGAAAACCACTATCTGAAATGGCTAATGGCCTTTCTATTTTTCTGAAAGCAAAAGTCATCACCGCTCAGTCAACTCCATCAGAGTGAACCTTCCCAGATAAAATGAAAGCCCTATTTTTCTCTCTTCTCATACAATCCTTTATACATGGTAATTCTGTGATAGATGACCCAGATAAATAGCTTTCTCTTGAAGAATATTCTTTCCATGTAATTTATTTTGATGTTCTAGTCAGAATCTGAACCGAAGATAAGTGATTTTTTTCATAGTGTCAACAACACATCAAACTATTCTAGTTTGGGGTCATATTGCATCCGAAATAGTTGCTCTCCAGGTAAACAATGTCATTAGTGATTAGATCTATGCTCATTTTGTTTGTGCCTGGTAACTAAATTAATATATTGAGATGCTTTCAAGAGAAAAGAAATGGAGGCAGAGGCTGGTGGCTCACACTGTAATCTTAGCTTCCTAGGAAGATGAGATCTGAGGACCATGGTCTCTGAAGTTAGCCCAGACATGAAAGTCCTTAAGATGCTTATCTCAAGTTAAGCAGCAAAAGGCCAGATGTGGCACTGTAGTTCAACTGGCAAAGCACTGGCCTTGAGCAACAAAGCACAGGACAATGCCCAGGCCTTGAGTTCAAGGCCCACTACTGGGACATACACAAAGAGGAAGAGGAGGAAGGAAGGAAAGAATAAGAGGAGGAGGAGAGGAAAATGGAAAAGCAAAGATCTTACTCTGATCACAAAAATAATGGTCTTTTAGGAGGTTTTTTTTATTTTAATTCACTGTAATACAAGGTTTACTAGGTAGAAATTAGAGTCACTGCGGACTAGATTCAAGTCAGCCAAATGAGATACTGTGCCCACTTTCCTAGTCATGGTGGCCTTAGGAACTACCATCCTTTCATTAGTTGTTTAATTGTCCTGAGTCAATATTTTTTTTCCTGCTTTCACCTGCCAGTGGTGAACATTTTTCTCCATTTTCTGAACATAGGACTAAATTTAACATGGGAGTTATGACAAGACATGTAGGAAGCTGCCTGGTACGGATGAATTGGAACATTTGAACAATTTAAGCATGCTTTTCTGTTTCTGGAAGATGTCTTGAAATTCAGAAGATCTTCATCATGACCTAATTTTATTGTGAGGCCACAATTAAATTTAAAGATATTCAAAGCCCCGTGTAATTAAAACTGAAATGTTTCAATTCTGTATTACAAGAGTAGACTATTTTATGCATAAACTTGGAAGAAAAACTACAAAGATACCTTGTAACAATCACTCTTTAGCTTATAAGGAAAATGTTAAGCAACATCAGTGAGTTAAACTTTTTTTTTGGGGGGGGGGTCTGGTCCTGGGCCTGAACTCTGGGCCTGAGCGCTGTCCCTCAGCTCTTCAGCTCAAGGCTAGTGCTCTACCACTTGAGCCACAGTGCCACTTCCAGCTTTTTTCTTTTTGCTTATGTGGTGCTGAGGAATCGAACCCAGGGCCTCAGGCATGCAAGGCAAGTGCTCTACCACTGAGCCACCTTCTCAGCCCCTGGTGAGTTAAACTTTTAAGTGGAATACTTGTGAATTTAAATTTCTGAAACTTTTATCTCTACGAAGAATCTTTGAAACATGTTCAGTGTGATTTAGCATCATATGCATGTATGTGTAGTTACTCTGGGTGCTATCCCTTAGCTTTATGGCTGGTGCTCTACTACTTGAGCCAAAACTCTACTTCTGGCTTTTTGCTAGTTAATTGGAAAGTCTGCTCAAGCTGGCTTCAAACCATGATATTAAGATCTCAACCTTCTGAGCAGCCAGGATTACAGGCATGAGACACTGAAATCATTTGCTCTTTATCAATCACCCCAACATGTGACTTCTTTTCATCATCTGAAAATAAAATGGTTAAAGTATATCGATTTAAATGATTGTGTTTGTACTTTTTCTGTCTGTAAACAAATAGATGTTATTAAACACATGTACAAAAGCAAGCAAGTGCTCATTTTCTATAACCTATCATCAGAATCATCGATTCAAAATGTCCTTGCTGTGGACTGGAAACCGCAATTGCGTTACTTGGGAGTAATAGGAAAGTAAACAGATTTTTATTTAAATGCTTTATAAAATACAAATACTGTAAATAACCTTGACTTCACGGCCAGGATAGGCTAGAAAAGAATTGGAAAGGACTTGCTGGGAGCTGGAGGGATGGGAGGGGTGATGGGAGTAGGGGACCATGCTCTGACATGGACCAACACTGCCGTCTGTGGTTGGCAGGTTGCATTTCCAGCGATAGGGAGTCCTCTGATTAATGGGCATCTAAAGCCAGGACTCCCCCGGTCCCCGAGCCTCAGTGCACTTTCTTCAGTTGCTTTACTAGTGAGACCAGCTTCCCATCTATACCCTTCTCAACTGTGTGTGCACTCATACTTCCATTAGGCTTCACTCCTTTCGAAGAACAAGACCATACTCTCCGACGGGCTCTTCAGGCAGCCAATTATGCATCGGAAATAACTTCTTAGCATTGTAGACCGTGCAGAAATAATCCAGAGAGTGTGGAAGGCATTCACAATAGTGTGTTTACAAACGTTACACAGACAGTAGAGTGCTCTGCTGCTGAGAACAAGTATTTTTCTCTCCCAATGATGAAGCACTGTCATACGTCCCGCGTTGTTCTGAATGTTCGCTCTACATTTTCCCTTGGTCGACAACAGTCCTGAGAGCTGTTTCTGTGATCTCCACTTGACAACAGTCCTGTGAGCTGTTTCTGTGATCTCCCCTGAGTACAGAAAAGTAAGCCATTGGCCAACATCCACCACCTGGAGAGCACAGATCCCGGGCGCAGCCCCTGCGGCCTGAGTCCAGGCAGATTCTTGTGCGCTTCCGGTCCTGATGAAGACCCCCATGCTGCTGGAGACTCACATGCCGCTGGAGAACCACGCACGTGCTGCTGGAGACCCATGCACTGCTGGAGAGCCGCACACTGCGTGCCACTGGAGACCCACCAGCTTCTGGAGACCCACGCGCTGCCCAAGACCCAAGCGCTACTGGAGCGTTGTGTGCTTCTGGAGACCCACGCACTGCAGGAGACCCACACGCTGCTGGAGATCCACACGCTGCTGCAGAGCAGCGCACCGCTGGAGACCACGAGCCGCTGCTGCTGGAGACCCACATGTTGTTGGAGGGCCATGCACTGCTGGAGACTTACGTTCTGTTGGAGGGCCGTGTGCTGCTGGAGACCCACGCGCTGCTGGAGACCCACAGCTCTGCTGGAGACCCGCGCTGCTGGAGGACCGCATGCTGTTAGAGACCCACACGTGCATGGCTTCTAGATGAGGACGCGAGCAGCCCCCTGGTTCAACGACCCCCAAGCTTCCTCTGCTAACTGGGCACAAACACACAGGTCAAACCTCATCTTTCTGACTCCAAAGCCCATGCTCACAACTGCTTACAAGTTCATAAACCCACTGCAGGACCGTGGGGGCACAGGGTACCCATGGTCGTGACCCCCAAACACACAGACGCCAGGGTGTGCCCCATCCCCCTGCAGCCGCTAAGCTTAGCATTGCCACCCCCTCCTCTGGCCATGCTGGAGATGCTCTTTGTGTCACTGATGATCACAGATTCTCATGGCCACAGGCCAAGCCAGAAAGAAATGCAACCCGGGGACACCCCCCTCCCAAAAAAAGAAAATTGGATTCAGCTTTGGAACTGTCCACAGCCTGAGTCAGCCATTGCGTCCCCACAGAGCACGCTTTGATCCTGGGAAAGGGGGTTCGCTGGCTCAGAGCCAGAGAGGAGCGGAGCCTGAGCGAGGGTTCTGTGTGGCTGGACTCAGACACAAAAGCACAGCAGCAGCGGGTGGCAGAGGCCTGCCCAGCCCAGGCCTGCGGGGTGCCCCCCCCCAGCCTTCAGACACCCCATGTACCTCTGCTTATTCATCTGGATCACCGGACGAGGCCAACATAAACAGTGAAGATAAATGGCAGAGGGCAGTTCAGTTTCCCTGTGGCCTTGAAGAACACATTGGCCTCACCTTGCAGAGCCTTGCTATGCATCCTATCCCTTGTCAGTTGCTTGACATAAAGTACAAGGCCCGAGCTGTTCAAAGCCTTGGATAGGAGGAAGCACAAGTTCCAAAGCTGACATCTGATTCGCAGGCTGATCGCCCCCTATCCTTCCATCCTCTCCTCTAGCACTGCTACTCCACAAAGCAAAACCTGAAACCCAGTGAAACCAAGAAAACGTGTGGTTTAACCACATGGAAATCCAAACCAAATGCAACTACACTTTATAGGACCGCCACAAAACCTCTGCATTATTAACGGGCTTCTTAAACGGGGGATTGGTTTCATTCATTTGAACCAAATTCCAAACAACACATTTGGAGGTAGTGAGAACACTCTATACTCTCTAAATGTCATTATTGTGTTTCTTAATTGTGTTTATCTCAGCTCTACTTTGATTACCTTTAAATGATTGTTGAGACTAATAGCACACTGTGGTGCTATTTTCATTCAACTTTGTATATTTTTAAGTTATTTTAATTTTTTGTTCCAGTCCTGGGATTTGAACTCAGAGCCTGGATGCTGTTCCTGAGCTTCTTTTGCTCAAGGCTATCCCTTGAGCCACAGCACCACTTGTGGCTTTTTTTTTTTACCTTTATGTTATGCCTCTTTTTATTTTTTTTATTTTTATTTTATTTTATTTTATTTTATTTTATTTGAGAACATACTGTACAGAGGGGCTACAATTACATGGGCAGGATAATACATACATTTCTTACCAAGCATTGCAGCCTCCTCCTTTGTTTACCCTTCACCTCCTTTCCCAGCCTCCCCCCTCCCCCACCCAATTATACCCCCCTCCCCCCCCACACCGACATTGTAAAGTTGGTTTTGACATGACATTTTGTACTTCTCATTGTTGCAACAGGTCCACCTGAATCCTTAAACGACTTGTTTGTCCCCATCTCCTCCACATGTTATACTGACATCAAATATAGTGAAAGCGGGGGTGGCTTTTTTTTTTTTTTTGCATACTTTATTGGAGATAAGAGTTTCACAGACTTTGCTGCTCTGATTGGCTTTGAACCATGAACCTCAGTTCTTAGCCTCCTTGAGTAGCTAGGATTATAGGTGTGAGCCATCAGCACCTAGCTTTAAGTTGATTTGAATAAACTGAGCTCAACCTTGGTCCAAATCCAGTTTCTGAACCTTAACAACACTATTTGTATTCTGGATTAGACAAGTTCACTGTGGTGACTGTCATGTGCATTACAGGATACCTCAGAGTAGTAGCACTCCCTATATGTGAATCAGAAAATTCTCTGTATACTATCCTTGAGGGGTGAGTCAAAGTTGTACCTTCATGGAAAGCCATTGTCCTATATGATACTGAAAAAAAGTCACAAGTACTGATAGCCCTCTCCTTCCTATCATCCGATGGTGGCTAAGAGTGCAGTCATGACTGGACCCACTACCACATTGTTTATACAATGTAATCTTTCATCCCTTCAGCTTATAAAATTATGATAATGGTTTTGCTTTTTGGACTATCATGAAAATCAGATGATAGGTAAAAGTCATGTATCACATAATTGAATGAGTTTATATTAAGTACACATACACATACACACGCACACACACACACACACACACACACACACACACACACACACACACACACAATGTAACTGAACATTAGAGTTCTTAGAATTGTCCCAAAACCTACTGATTAAGTTGTACAGAAAAAAAGTATTTTTTTTCTTTCAACACCAATGAAGAATAGAAAACTCAACGTGAGAACAAATTAACTAAAAACATAAGTATGGCCAGTAAATTAGGACACAAAAGAGCAATTGTTACCAACCTACAGTTCTCTCTCTCCCAGTATGTTGAACTTGATGGAAGATATTAACAAGAATCACACCGACTCCTCTTTTGCTTGAAAGGTCACGTCAATGGTAGAGGGGGGAAAAACAAAAAGAAGAAGAAAAACAGAATTACCCCCATACTTGTTACTAAGGAATCATTTCTACATAATGAGTTAATATGAAGGAGAAAAGTTTGAGAAAAATGCATCAAGCCAGAAAAATTTAGTCTGTGTTGTGATTTGACTGTGCCCCCTGAAGTGAATGGGTTAATACTACTATTAAGAAAACCGAGCTTCCTTATTTTGAGAGTATTATTATTAAAGTGAGTTTGACCCAGGAACTGGGTCAAATCCTAGCTACTCAGGAGGCTGAGATCTGAGGATGGTGGTTTGAAGCTAGCCCAGGCAGGAAAGTCTGTGAGACACTTATCTCCAATCAACTATGCAGAAAAAGGTGGAAATGGTGCTGTGGCTCAAGCACAAAGAAGCTCAGAGACTGTACCTAGTTCCTGAGTCCAAGCCCCAGGACCAAAACTAACTAGATAAAAACATAAAGTGAGTTTGGAACTCTGTCTCTCTGTCTCTCTGTCTCTCTGTCTCTCTGTCTTTCTGTCTCTCCCCACCCCCTCTCTCTCATTCTCTTGCTCTCTCTCGCTCTCTCGCTCTCTTGCTTTCTTGCTCTTTGCTTGCTCTCCCCCCACCCCATATGCTCTCTAGCCTCACAACCTTGGCCATCCCAGCCTTCGTAATTGTAAATTACCAGTTTTAGGAACCTGATGGAAGCAGCATAGAAAATTGGGCTAACGAAAATTAGTGGGGCTGTTGCTGTATCAAGTGTTTGAAAATGTGAAGGCAGCTTTGGAACTAGGTCATGGATGAGAGACGAGCCAGAGAAGCAAGCTAGGAAATGCTTTATTGGTTACTGACATCAATGGTGCAGCGAGGATGAGGATGAGGATGTCTGTTGAGGACTCAGACATGAACAAATGTAGGCAAAGGCTAAGAGGGTCAAGTCATTATAGAAATGAGGGAGAAACATGGATCGCTAGGGCCCTTACTGAGGTCGCAGATGGGGATGAGGAACAAGGCATTGTGAAGTAAAGGCCATTCTTGCTTTATAGTGGCAAAGAACTTGGCATGGATCCCTCTGTGCTTAGAACTTTGGGGAGGACAGACTCAAGAGAGTGGACAACGGAAGGATTTAGAAAACTCTTGGCCTGGCTCTCTGAAGAATTACAATATGTGTTCTGGAGAGAATATTATGCTGATACTAATGTCTATAGAAGGAAGCTCACTGCTGCTCCAAACAATGGGAGAAAACTTGCTGAGGCATTTCAGAGATCTTTAAGGGTGTTTCGTAACACAGTCTCTGAGAAGAATCTTAAGAGCACGGTTACCGGAAAGAACACTGAAAGAATCACATGACTGCCCTGAGCACCTTGAGATTTTCTTCCCTGAATCCTGAGGTTCAGCTCATTCTACTTCTCTGTAAAGCATGAGCCACAAGCCAAGGCTGGATCCCCATGGTGTTGATTCTGCAGGTGCCCAGAAAGCAATTGCTCTGTTGACAACAGCCTGGGATCCAGGCAGAGAAATATGGCCGGGACCAGAGCCATTAGAGAAAGCCTCCATGGCAAGATAAAAGATCCTGTCCAGATGTAGACCTATCACTCTTGGACTTAGGTCCACCTCCAGAACTTTAAGAAATAAATCTGGAAAGCCAAGCACCATTGACTCATGTGTGTAATCCTAGCAAGAGGCTAAGAGCTAGGCTCACAATTCAAAGCCAACCCTGAGAAGAAAAGTCCATAAGACTCCTATCTCCAATAAACTACCTCCCCTCCCCAAAAAGCTAGAAGCAAAGCTGTGATTCAAGAGCACTAACCTTGAGGAAAAAAAGAAGCTCGAGACAATACCCAAGCTCTGAGTTCAAGCCCCAAGACCAGCTCAAAAAGAAAGGAAGGGAAGGGGAGGGAAGGGAAGGGAAGGGAAGGGAAGGGATTTCCAATTTTTCTATATTACCTGGGCTCAGACATTGTGCATTATAGCAGCACAAAACAGGCCATTGTAAACTATAGGATGAAGACTACAATTTAATTTGTCTGGGTTATGGGACTGTAGGCTCAGTAATGAAAAGCAAGTAGGCACAGGACTTGGAGAAGAAAATATAATAAGGAGAATGAGAAGAATAGATCATAACTAAGGCCTGTTTGCAGAAGTTCCTGCATTCATGAGACCAGTTTGTTCCACAATCAATTCTAAGCCATTGCAAAAACTGGATCCACACAATATCAGAACTCTGAGTGAAGCAAATAAAATCTCTCTATACTGCAAGGGTTGCACCTGTCTTCTACCTGCATTAACTACTTACAGATGGAACCTAGTCCATTAAAGGATATGATCCGATTCTGAAACCTAGAACCCTGTTTTTAATTGCTTCCTTCTCAGTTTGTGTCTAAGTGCTAATAACCAGTGGCCTTTTTTGTGTGAGCTAATACTGGGGCTTGAACTCAGTGCCTGGGTGCTATCCCTTAGCTTTTGCTACTCAAGGAAGAAACTCTATCATTGAGCCACACCTCCACTTCCAGCTTTTTGCTGGTTAATTAGAGGTAAGAATCTCATAGATTTTGCTTCCTGGGCTGGCTTCAAATCACAATCCTCATATCTCAGCCTCCTGAGTAACTAGGATTAGAAGTGGGATCCAAAGGCACCTGGTTAGTTCCCTTATTTTTAAGACATATCCACCTTATTCTCAATTGTAGAACTTGGACCTGGCTCATTCCCTTTCTTCATAGCCCTACTGCCACTCTAGGACATACCAGAGCTGACATTTGTCTGTGTAATGGCCATAGAAATTTGAATGTAGGCAGCTATGACAAGAGCCTTCCTCTCTTCCTGTTGGGGTGTGACCATGTTGCTGTCTCTAGCTTGCTTGTGGCCATGGTCTTCCCCATCTCCAGCCACCTAACTTAACCTAGGTTGGTTCTTATTGATACCAAGTGGTTGGTATCAAATGGCTAATTCTTGTCTTGCACTGTGGACACCTTACTTTTTCAGTGTTTATTTTACTTTTTTTAATATAATGTTATTGTTATTTTAAGGAGTTGTACAGAGAGGTTACCATTTCACAATTCACGTAATGTATACATTTCTCTACTAGACAATGTCACTCCTTCCTTTGCTTTCCCCCAGTTCAGTGTTTAGTTTGAATCCTGTTAGGTGTTTATCAGATCTAGAAGTTGAGCCTGTAGGATCTATGAGGTGTAGGAACATATCATCTGCAAATAGGGATAATTGCCTTCTTCCTTCCCTATTTGCATCATTTATATTTATTCTCTTGCTTTATTACTTTGACTAGTATTTCTAGTACTATGTTGAATGAAAAAGGATGATGGACACCTTTGTCTGTTCTTGACTTTAGGGAACACAATTTTAGTTTTCTTCACTTCATATGATTTTGGCTTTAGATTTTATTAAGTTCAAGTATATTTTTCCCCTAGTTTCTTTGGAGCTAAAAACATCAGATACACCTCTCCTGTGAAATAAGGAACTCCGCCCTCTACCCCACCCCCACCCCTGTGCCACCCAGATCTTAGTTACAAGGACAGCTACAAATCACAGATCTTAGCAATGTGGACACTTTTGGTTCCCATCTGCCTTCTGTGCCAACCAGGGGGGCAGGTGAATTCTATTCCCATTGTCAAATGCGTCTTGGTTTCCCCTGTGACCAGGGAGGGAATGAGACAGATGACCAGTAGGTAGGAAGAATGGATGTCAAGGAAGAGAAAAGCAACATGAAAACCCAAGAGGAGTCTTCAAGTAGTCTTGTGGGTGGCTTGAACCAGATGAGTAATGCTACTTAATAAACCTAGAAAATATGTTTTCATGCAAGAACAAACCCTTTTATACTGTGTGTTTTGCATGAAAATACCCATTAGGTATGAGACATAAAATGTTCATTTACAAATGTTCAGATTTAGCTATTTTAACTCAGGGCCATTTTTAGGAAATCTCTTACACTATTGCTCTACTTCATTCATTAGTCTCCTTTCCTTCCAGATGTTATATTTCCTTTAAATAATTACAAAGATGCCAGATCAAATTATCCCTTTCTTTTCAAAAGTGAAAAACCCCAGTGAGCAAAGACAAATGTTTATGGCAAATTGGTTAAGAAAGTGCTGTCTTGGGAGAAAAGTGACTCCTAATGTTGAGCATCACTCTTGGCAATCCAAATTTTTCCTTCAGTCACTGAAATATATTTCTGGTTTAACCACAACTCATCACACTGTACACATTGGAAAGGTTTCAGTGCTCCCCTATTGAATTAAACACAAAACAAACAAACAAAGAAAGCCCACGGCCTTTGCTGAAAGAAACTGGTTTCGTGTTAACATTACATATCAGGATTTTACAGCAACCTCAGAGATTGTTTTCTTGCGATCTTGCCAGACTGTGGTTGGAATCAACCTTGCTACTCACAGAAGAAAAAAAGGTCTTATTAATTAATGAAAAAAGGGAGCTGAACAGTGCTTGAAAACTCCTGATATGGCTCTCAACCATGGCTTTCAAAAGAACATCTAAATGAGTGAAGGAAAAGGAGCTAAAACAGTGGCTGAAATAACACCACATATTGTGAGATCTATGCAAGTGTCTGATACTGTTTTTACTGACCTTTGAGCTTCACTTGGGATTAAAAATAAATCTGTGGAGATGAGATTTGACCATCCGAATCTCTCAGATCAGGCAGTGGCCCTTGGTCCAACATCCCATGTGGTTCTAATAGGCAACCAGTATTGAGAAACACTGAGCTTAAACCAAGTGCCAGTGAAACAAACTTCATGACTTCAGTGTCAGAAAAAGCCAACCAGTCTCATTCTGTGTCCCATCGGTTAAAAACAAAACAACATGAACAACAAACAAAGCCCTACTCATTTCCAGGCATTTAAAAGATGAGTGAGATGATCTTAGCAATTTGCTAGATGAAACAGACCATGGCCAAATAAATAAAAAACTGTTTAATGGCAGAAATAGTGTTGTTAAGAGCATGAACCAAAGAAGGGATCAGCCAACTCTGCTTACATCCAGCAAGAGGATGTCGAATTGACCTTACAAAAGGAATAACATTGTATTAGGTATAAGAGGAACGTGAAGATCTACTAGACAAAACCAAAGGTGATGGCTCAAATGGATGAATAAGAGAAACAGCAGAGAACACTTCAGGACTATGGAGAATTCAAAGAGCCGACCAGAGGCTTGGGGACCTAAAGCAGGTCTTGCCCTGCCTGGCCAATACTCACCCTGACCACTTGGAGATCCTACAGAAGGACCACAGCACTGCGACAAAAGAAGATACAAAGCTACGTGTATGGAAGCTTCTCAACAGGCATAATACGGTGTTGAGAGATTACACATGGACTGAGTTTGGTGATCCTTTTTCTGACCAGAGATGTGCTGTCTGTGACTATTGTTGACACAGAATTGACAAGATCTTCAGCCCACTGATTTGAATGCATGCACCACTGCACTTCACACATTCCAGTTGAATGAAGATGGCCCCATCAGTGAAAGCTGGAAGAAAATATTGCAGCAAATCACAGGGTTTGGCCTGCAGCTCAATTCCGTGGGCTGTGGGACTGCCTAGGATATGATGTGGAAGTCAAATCGCATCTCCTTAATTATGTGGTGACTACCTTACTGTCCTCAGACACGAATGTTGACAGCAAACTCGTCACTGGAACTGGGGGTGCACCTGCACCATCTGCCAGGAACTGGAAGGGCCTCCCTGTGTAAGGTGCTGGCCCAGAAACTGTCCATCTGACCATTTCGCAGTTGCAATAAACAACCACAGCTTGTTTTCTAAAGTGGTTTGTAGCAAGCAGCAAGCTGGTAACTAGGATGTTCCAGGAGATCCAAGACTTGATGGATGATAAAGAAGCACTGGTGTTCTTGCTGATCGATGAGGTAGAAAGTCTCACAGCCACTCACAATGCCTGCAAAGCAGGTGCTGAGCCATCCGATGCGATCCATGTGGTAAATGCCCTCTTGTGACGCAAACTTGTGATACGGTTAAGAGGCATTCCAGTGTGGTGATTTTGACCACCTCCAACATACCAGGAAGGTCCATGTGGACTTTGTGGCTGACATCACACTATACATCAGGCCACCCTCTGTGGCAGTCATCTTCAAAATCTATCTCTCTTGTTTGGCAGAACTAATTATGTGTGTGTGTGTGTGTGTGTGTGTGTGTGTGTGTGTGTGTGTGTGTGTATGTATATATATGTATGTATGTATCTTATACCCCCAACCAGCAGCAGCTATTGACCCTCCAGGAGCTAGAGATGATTGACTTCCTTGATACCAATCATGTGTCAAAGCTGAGCCTACTTTTGAGTGAAATTTCAAGGAAGAGCCAGGGACTCAGTGGCTCCCATGCTGAATATCCAGCACCCACCATCAATCATCGAGAGATTCCTTCCGGCCCTGTCTTTGGCAGTGGACAAGCAGTTTGAAGAAAAAAAAAAAGAAGCTTTCCACTCACATTTGATTCTGCAACCCTCTGGTTTTCTCTGGAGAGCCAGGGTGGCACCTGCCTCATGTGACACTCCAGAAACACCTCTGCAAGCCACCAAGGCCTGTGGCCATTTTCACTGGAAGGGTTGTACTTGCACTGCTCTAAGTGCATATTTGGAAGACAAACGGCTTGTCATTTCCAGTTTTTAAAAGACAATGCAAATTCTGTGTGCCACTTAAATATGTTTATTCCATCCTGCCTTTAGCCCACCAGACACAAGGTGTGAACAAAATCATTTAAACTAAAGCAAGCAACGCAGCTGTTATAGAAACAAGAGAAAGACAGTCCACCTAAGTAAGTGTGCAATCACAGCACAAAAGGTGAGCAGGTCACTCTGCTGGAGGAAACTGCTTTCTGATATGAGCTGGTTTTATTTAGTGGGTAAGGAAACTTGTTCCTCTGACACAGCAGTGGAGAAAAGATACTGGTGAGCTGTCCCATAGCAGTCGGATATATCTTCAGCGAACAGACCCCCTGTGGGTATGTGGGCAGGGAGTGTTTGCTCTTTGTTTTACTCAAGACTAGAGTAGAAATCCATCTGCCAGTTGTAAACTGAGGAAGTGTATTTGATAAAATACTGCTTGTCCTTTTCTCATGATAAAGAAAATTCAACATTAATGCTTTGTACAAAAAAAGTCCACTTGTAAAGGGAGTGATGCCTGTATCATAAACATTTTAAATATTCAACTTGTTTTGGGGGAAAAGAAAGAATAATAGAGTTGTTGCCTAACTCTAAGCTGCCCAAACTCACATAATTAGCACATGACAGAAGCAGAATTCAAACCCAAGCCCATCTCCTTGCCATCATAGATGCTGACTGACAAACAATGCAAGAACACACAGAAGGAAAGAGAGCCTTAGTTTAGTGGAATTTAGAATTCAGATCCTCCATTCATTTCAATAAGGGATAAATGAAAAGGGCATCCAAAGATCTTTAACTACCAAAATTAAGAAATTTCTCTTTTCTAAACATAGGAAAATTAAAAACATCCACTCTGAAGAATCACAAACCTCTTTATGCTGTGTGGAAAGTTTTATAGACATATTAAGCATAATAATGGTGCCAGAAAAAAAATGTACAATATTCTTATATTCTGTCTCCAGATGTTGAGTTTTCATTCTAGGCTGACTTAAACAGTAGGTGAATAAAAGCATGCTATATCAACAGTATAGCTGAATTTCCCCACCTTAGGTTCTAGATTATGGCTTTTATTTGAGTAATCCTGAAAAGATTAGAGAAAATTATTCTGATTCTTGCTGTCTTTATATATAAATCACTCAGGATTTCTTATTTTGTTATTGAGATGGGAGAAAAGCTTTTTAAAAAAAAAACTCACGAAAGCCTACATCTGCTCTTGGTCAAGCTGCTGGCTATCCCAGGCTTTTTAGGGTTGATTTTGGGTGTGCATGCAAAAAGACTGTGTGACTGTATTTTGGGGTCAAAGCCAAAGAAAATATCTGCTCCACTTCCAGTGAGTATATGCACAGAGAGTCGGGCTGTTAGTCTGACTGACAAATGGGTATGATCTAGGCAATACTCACATCTAAAATTTTCATCTTTGCGATGGTCACTGCTAAAGGTAAATAGCGCTTATTGACCTGCAGGCACAGAGGTGCTGACTTGGAACATGACCATGGTTTTATCTGGCCTTCACATGTAAACAGTCAGTATAAGCCTCAGCAGGGATGCTGGCTTTCAGAGTTGTAGACAACACTGCAGCCAGGCCAAAGACTTCTCTGCATGCTGCAAAGGCCAGTTTCCCAGGTTGTGCTTTGTGTGCTGCCAGCCTCAACAAACAAAGCCAGCCAGAGATTTCTTTCTGTGCTGAGAAAAAAAGCAGTTGAGGCCGATATGGGTCAGTGAACTCTTCCGGTGCCGTAGAACATGCCTAAGAAGAGAAGGAGACTAAGTCTGCCCTCCAGGACTTGAAATCCGTCCTCAGTCCATGGTCCATGCAGCTGTTGGTATGCTGCCTGGTATTTGGGGAGTTCTTACTGATGACTATAATACAGCCAAAGCCTTGCCTGGCTGCAACGAAAAACCAGAGAAAAAATAAAGATGTGCTTTTGTTGGTGACTTATTGTGAGGTCAGGATGTTGTTCTAGTGACTCACTTTTTAAAAAAAGTGGTAGGAAAACTAAATTCAACTCCTTATGGCTTTGCTTACCAATCACCCCAGCCAACTCTTTGGCCAAGATTCTTTCTGTATCGGCCATGTCTACGTGATGCCACATTATCCAGCAAATTTAGTTCTAAAATCTAGATTTGGTACATATTACGTGTTCAACCTGGAATGATTTGCTCCAGACAAATGGGCATGGAAACTGACTAATTAATAATGGCCCCAAAGTTTTCAGATGTTTTTGTTGTTATGGAGAAAGAGATTCACAGAGCTCACCCTTCTTGGAGTCCACTCTACCGCTACCCCCTCTGCTTTTAGGCCTCAATACTAGACACTATTTTCTCTACCATCTGTGGCTGAGGAGGAGACCGGAGGGGGTATAAGTGTCCGTGTCAGGACCTTGCCTTCCATCTTTGTACAACTGTCAAGCACTAAGCTTGGGGATTTTGTTTGTTTTCAGTCCTCTAAGCAGAGTCTCTGTTATACTTCAATTTGTTTCTCTATACTAGTGCATTTTTATAACCACAGGACCACGATATGTACATTCTTGTCTAGGCACTTCATCTGTTAGCTTGATCTGACAGAATTTTCTTCTGTCTTCACCTCTCATACATGACTCAGATTTTAAGGGTCAGCTCAAGACTGTCTCTTCTACCAAAAATAAGTCTGAATTTCCTCTTGGTGCATGTTTGTAAATGTGAGCATGTGTGCATGGCTTTGGGGCTAGATCTCAGGACCTGAGTGGTGCTATCCCGTGGCTTTGTAGCTTCAGGCTGATGCTCTGTCTCTTGAGTCATGCCTCCAGTTCTCTATTTTTGATGGTTAATCAGGCAAGATTCTAGCAGACTTTCCTGACTGGGCTGGCTTCAAACTGACATCCTCAGATCTCAGCCTCCTGACTAGTTGGGTTACAGGTGTGAGCCACCAGTGCTTGGCTTGAATTTCCTCTCACTCTAGAGAGCGATGCCAATAAACTATACTTGTAATTTACAAAAGCACCCTGTGCATGGTGCTCTAACTGTGTCTGGGTCAGAATCCTTGACCTACTAGCTCAGCTCATCTCCCTCCTCCCCTCCACCCCACACAGAGATCATTCTTTGAATTCACAGTTACACACTCGGCTCAGTAATTTGCCTGTAGCAGATGAGTGAAAGCAAATGTTTTTTGTTTGTGTGTTTTAATTTTTTGGTCCCCATAGCTTTCAAATAAATACACAAGTTGACAAATTAGTACAAGGGACAAGAGTGTAAGAAAAACAAAAGTCAGGAAGAAAAATAAAGTGAAAACATCACATTGAAAATTGGATCCTATCTGATTCAATACCCAATGAACTCAGGCTAGCAGACAGCCGTGAGAATAACTAAGGTTCGATTGCTCTGAATTTTCAGATGTCTGCTATTAATGTAATTATTCATTCACAAGAGTGTCATTTTCTCCTCAATGGAACCTGAACGCTTCCATTTGACATTCTTTTGGACAATAGCTGTGAAACAAATTGGCTTTGATAATAAAGTTTGTCTCCTCACTGCTCCTTATCAAGAACTTCATATCTTGCTTTAAAATTATGATATAACACCTAAATAACTATTTTTTTTTGCTCAAAGGAAAGAAAGAGGACAGAGCTCAAGGAACTTAATACAAAATACAACTTTCAATTAAAATACCATCAGCAAGAAATCAGCTCTGAGTGACAGGCCACAATTACAAAAGAAAACAACACACCATACTCAGAAACCAAACTACCTGTATCATGGAGTGACACTTTTCAAAACCATCCATTTAAAGAGACAGAATGACTCTGTCTTTTTCAACAAAATTTGGTATTCTTAAGGAATTCAGGATATAGATTTGTTTCAAAGACCATGATTTCCCCAATGGGAATTTTATTTTCAATTTTGGACATGTTGAAGGTTCTTTTTTGCTATTTTCAAAACTGACTCTGTTTCCTTCCAGACATATGGCATTCAGTAGCATTCAGTATTGGATAGTTCTTTTATTGTGTGTGTGTGTGTGTGTGTGTGTGAGAGAGAGAGAGAGAGAGAGAGAGAGAGAGAGAGAGAGAGAGAGAGAGAGAGAGAGAGAGAGAGAGAGAGAGGATGGAGGTTGTGTTGGTATTAGGGCTTAACATCAGGGGCCAGGGTACAATTTTTCAGCTTTTTCCACACAAGGCTAGCATGCCACCACTTGAGCCAGAGCTCCACTTTAATCTTTTTGGTGGCTAATTGGAAATAAGAGTCTCACAGTTTTGCCTGTTCAGGGTGACCTCAAAATGCAATCCTCAGATCTCAACCGTCTGAGTAGCTCTCATTACAGGCATGAGGCACTAGTGTCCAGCTTTAGTCTTATTACTTTAACAAGCTGTAACTGACCCTGCCATTTTGATACAATTTTCCTATTATCAACAGAGTCCAGGGATTTTTTACACTGCCCATCAGAAGCCTCTGTTTATTGCCTGTGTTGTACTTCAGGTTTCTAACACTTAGCAATTTTCTAACATCATGATTGAGGTCATCTTTGAAAGGCCTACATTTATATTTTCCCTTTGTGACACAGAATCAATATTCCATTCGCCGACAATTTTTTTTTAAAAAAGCACTCCATTCATGTTAGGATACTGACCCAAATGCAAATGAGTAAGTAGCAATGGCTGAATGCTTTGGAAAAACAGAAGCTAAAAAAAAGTACTATTGATCGCTGACTCTCTCATTGGAAATATTAAATCTGTCCAGCTTTCCCTTGTTTTTTTAATCTCATCTTTCTGCACTCTTTTCATACAGAAGAGCTGTCTAAAGAGCACACCTAATTACCAGAAATAAACCTGTGCTATTCTTGTGACATGACATTTCACATAAGAATTTCCAACTGGTTTTCCACATGCCGTCTGCGACGTCTTTTTTTTTCTTTTTAGTATTTTTTATGGCCAATATTAAGAAAAGTAACATCCAGCAGACACAGCCATAAAGACACTCATGAGATGCCATGGAAAATCAATCCACACAGACAAGATGGCAAAGGCAAGGAATGAACGTAACACAAAATCCCTAGAATTTTAAATTCTACTGAAAAGCTGCCTACTAGCTTAGAATACTTAAATTTGGTGGAGAAAATTTTATTTGAGAGAGGTGGAAGACCCCAGCCCACCAGTGGGTCTAACTCTTGGCAAAGCTCCTTTGTGTGGCCAGAAGGGCCTTTCTTTTTTTTTTTTTTTTAATATTATTTTATTTTATTTGAGAACATACTGTACAGAGGGGCTACAATTACATGGGCAGGATAATGCATACATTTCTTACCAAGCATTGCAGCCTCCTCCTTTGTTTACCCTTCACCTCCCTTCCCAGCCTCCCCCCTCCCCCCACCCAATTATACCCCCCTCCCCCCCCACACCAACATTGTAAAGCTGGTTTTGACATGACATTTTGTACTTCTCAGTGTTGCAACAGGTCCACCTGAATCATTAAACGACTTGTTTGCCCCCATCTCCTCCACATGTTATACTGACATCAAATATAGTGAAAGCGGGGGTTACACTGTGGGGGAGGGACACACAAATCAACAAAGAAATAATCTTATAAATGCGTTAGAAACATATGCATGAAAGAAACGAAAACATTAAAATACATATTTAAGGGTTCATTTTCCTAACATCACATTATCTGACCTTTTCTGCTTGACTCATACCTATACTAGATATTGCAAATAAGGGAAACCATGGGACCTATGCTTCTTTGGGCCTGGCTTACTTCACTTAATATAATTTTTTCCAAGCCTTTCCATTTCCTAACAAATGGGGAAATGTCATTCTTTCTGATGGAGGCATAGCATTCCATTGTGTATATATACCACATTTTCTTGATCCATTCATCTACTGAGGGGCATCTGGGTTGGTTCCATATCTTAGCTATGGTAAATAATGCTGCAATAAACATAGTTGTGCTGGTAGCTTTAGTGTAGTCTTGTTTGTAAACATTTGGGTAAATGCCCAAAAGTGGGATTGCTGGATCATAGGGGAGATCTATGTGAAGACTTTTGAGGAACCTCCATACTGCTTTCCAAAGTGGTTGAACAAGTTTACATTCCCACCAACAATGAAGTAAGGTTCCTTTCTGTCCACATCCCCTCCAGCATCTGTTGTTGTTAGAGTTCTTGATTTTTGCTGTTCTAACTGGAGTGAGGTGATATCTCAATGTTGTTTTGATTTGCATTTCTTTTATGGCTAGGGATGTTGAACATTTCTTCATGTGTCTATTGGCCATCCTTCTTTCTTCTTCAGAGAAGCTTCTCTTTAAGTCTTTCGCCCACTTATTTATTGGGCAGTTGTTTCTTTGAGGATTTGTTGTTGGGTGGTTTAATTTTTTGAGTTCCAAGTATATTTTAGATATGAGACCCTTGTCCGTTGTATGGCTAGTAAAGATCTTCTCCCAATCGGTGGGCTTTCTATTGATCTTGCTAGCTATGTCATTTGCCCTGCAGAAGCTCTGCAACCGTATGCAATCCCATTTGTCCAACCTTTCTTTGATTTGTTGTGCTTCCGGGTCTCTATTCAGAAAATTTCGGCCTGAGCCAAGGAGACCTAAGGTTTCTCCTATTCCATCCTGTAATGTTTTCAGAGTGTCTGCTTTGAGTTCAAGGTCTTTGATCCATTTGGAGTTGATTCTGGTGCAGGGTGATATATAAGGATCTAGCTTTAGTTTTCTACATGTAGTTAACCAATTTTGCCAGCACCATTTACTGAAGAGGCTGTCTTTCTTCCATTCTATTGTTTTAGCTTCCTTATCGAAGATTAGATGGCTATAGGTCTGTAGGTTCATTTCTGGGTTTTCAATTCTATTCCATTGGTCCTGAGGTCTGTTCTTATGCCAATACCAAGCTGTTTTGATTACTATGGCTTTATAGTAGAGTTTGAAATTTGGTATTGATATTCCTCCAGCAGTGTTCTTTCCGTTGAGGCGCGTTTTTGCTATTCGGGGTCTTTTATTGTTCCATATGAATTTTTGGATTGCCTCTTCTATTTCCTTGAAGAATGAGGGTGGAATTTTGATAGGTATCGCGTTGAATTTGTAGATAGCCTTGGGAAGTATTGCCATTTTCACTATGTTAATCTTGCCAATCCAGGAGCATGGGAGGTTTTGCCATTTTTTAAGTTCTGTGTTGATTTCCTTTTTCAAGATTTTAAAGTTTTCATCATAGAGGTCCTTCACTTCTTTGGTTAAGTTAATTCCTAGGTATTTTATTTTTTGTGGGGCTATTACAAATGGAGTTGCTTTCCTAATTTCAGCCACACTTTTCTCATTGTTGGCATATAGAAAAGCCATTGATTTTGGGGGGTTAATTTTATAACCTGCTACTTTGCCAAAGTTTTGAATCAGCTTGAGTAATTTGGGAGTGGAGTCCATGGGATTCTTTAAATACAAGATCATGTCATCTGCAAAGAGGGAGAGTTTTATTTCTTCTTTCCCTATTTGGATCCCCTTTATGTCTGCATCTTGTCTTATTGCTGTAGCTAGGCATTCTAATACTAGATTGAAGAGAAGTGGAGAGAGTGGGCATCCTTGTCTCGTTCCTGAGTTAAGAGGAAATGGCTTTAGTTTTCACCATTGAGTATAATGCTGGCTGTAGGTTTGTCATATACAGCCTTTATTGTATTGAGGAATGTTCCATGGATTCCTAATTTTTCCAGAACCAGGAGGGCCTTTCTATCCCATTCTAGAAGGAACCACACTTATCAAGTGGTTCCTTCTAGAATGGTGGTTCTCAACACGTAAGCAGTTCTCTGCCACCACACACTGCAGGAGCAGCTCTTTCTAGGTAGGAATTAGAATTCTTGACTTCTAATTGAATTCTAACCAGAATTCTTCAATTCGAATTCAGCACCACCAGCACACACAGCTCTAAGATCCATGAGCTCTACTTACTTTTGTTTCCCTCACGGTTTTCTATGTAGTTAAGTTGTAGGCCCAAATGCCTGGCAGTCCCAGACCCTGTAGGACTTACAAGAATCAGAAGAGAAAAAAAAAAAAAGAAAAGAAAAGCAGGACAGATGTAATGTAACCAAGAGTGATGAAGAAGAGCTGTGCCCTGGAAAGAAAGAGAACCTCAAAAGCCCATTAATGCTAATATGTTTTTACAACAGAGTAGGCCAAACACCACATGTATTTGAGCCAGTGATACATCAGACTAATGCTGTGTGCGCATGGCTGGAGTTAGTGGAAAACAAAGATGGAAGGACCCTCCTTCCTGTCTGCCCGCCCACCCGCCTTCCTCCTGCTTGTGCAAGAGGAACTTGAGCATAGCATTGGCTCTATTTTCTCCAAGAACAAGATTTTTTTTGCCAGTACTGTTGACTAAAATCTTCCCAGCATGGACTAGGAAGTGGCTCAGTGGTAGAGCGCTTGCCTTGCAAACATGAGACCCTGGGTTCGATTCCTCAGCACCACTTAAGCAAAAAGAAAAGCCAGAAGTGGTGCTGTGGCTCAAGTGGTAGAGCGCTAGCCTTGAGCTGAAGAGCTGAGGGACAGCTCCCAAGCCCAGAGTTCAGGCCCCATGACCAGACCAAAAATAAATAAATAAAATAAATAAATAAAATCTTCCCAGCAGGTAGTATAACAAAGGCACACTCAGAAACGATCCATTGGATGAGTTCATGAATCAATGAGCAAATCCCTAATGGGAAAATATGCAGTGTGACCTTGAAATATTATCCAGCTCTGCTCTCTGCCCTGCACAAACCCCACTGATGCCTCAGTGCTAAGTGTGCAGTAGAGTGCTCAGCCCGAGGATGGAATCTAAGAGACTCTTGGCCGTTGCCTAGACCTGTGATAACATAGCTCAAAGGCTTCATTAAGTTGCCCAGGCTGGCCTCAAACTCATGATCCTTCTGCCTCATCCTCCACAGGGTTGGGATGACAGGGACGCACAACCACACGTGACCCTCAGCCCCTTCCTTTGCACCATCCCCCCATCCTGACACAGCCTGGTCACAGCCGTGCAGTTGTGAAGTTATCTGATCAAACATTGCCCACATTGGGCAGAAGCTCAGTTTGGCAAATGCATGCAGACCTGAAAGTGGTGGCCAAAGTAAAACAGAAACTTGAGCAATAAAGTTATTACAAAGCTCAATGATTTTTAATGATAGCCCAGCAATAATTGGAGGAATCCATGGTTAGAAGGTGACTCTTGATCTGAGCTCCCTACCTGTATACTCAAAAGCCATCTGACCTGCCTTTGCCTTGGGAAAGAGAGGTCATTGCACTGCTAGCAGCTGTCAGCTAGCTGTCGGTTGTCACTGTGGCCTAGGGAGGCCATGGCTTTCTGCCTGCAGTCTCCTACTTTATCCCAGGCCATTCTAAGAGCCCCAGAACCACTGGAGGGAAAGTTAATCTTCTCTGATCTGCATGGCTGTTCCCAGGCAGGGGCTGTGCGCCTCCCTGGGTAAAGCATTTCACACTAAGCCAGGAGCACACCAGCTCTGATAAAATACTCAGGAGGAAGAAAGGATTTGATATTGCAGCTGTTCATTATTTATACGCTTCTGCAATGTTTGTCCTGTTAAAACTGCCCAGTTGGAAGAGTATTTTGGTGAGGGGGAAACATGGGAGTCCAAGTGTTGGTGAGCACTGTTTTTGGATAGTGTTTGAAGCCATTGTCCAGTTCTCCTTGGCAGCAAGGACCCTCTCCATCCCTTTGGGGTCCAGGGTCTCCGATTAAGCTCATTGCACAGTCTAGGACATTGTCTTATACCGTCTAAGGCAAGGCATTTTATCACTTGGATTGCTGCTGTTGAGAGACAATAGATAAGGTCTGAGAATTACAGCCCAGAATAGCAAGATCATGAGGCACAATCTTAGGAGATGGGAGTAGAATTGTAATCACACCACTTATTTCCATGAACTTATTTAATCACTAACCTCTAAAATGCATGTCTTGAGTAGAAAGGAAGAGTGGGCACGCACTGCCATGATATTCAGTGTACTATGAACTTGGTTTTTTTTTGTTTTTTTTTTATTTTTATTTTTTTATTTTTTTATTGTATTTTATTTTATTTGAGAACATACTGTACAGAGGGGCTACAATTACATGGGCAGGATAATGCATACATTTCTTACCAAGCATTGCAGCCTCCTCCTTTGTTTACCCTTCACTTCCCTTCCCCGCCTCCCCCTCCCCCCACCCAATTTTACCCCCCTCCCCCCACCCAATTATACCCCCCTCCCCCCGCCACACCGACATTGTAAAGCTGGTGGAGATGGTTTCAGTAAGGATTGATGTGGAGAAGAACAAGGGAGGAGGTGACGTTGGCTGAAACACTTTGCATTCATAATCTGACAAGCTGAATTGAAATCCCTTTGTACAACTACTTAAAGATAATACAAAGTTAAGCCAGGCATTCATGAGCTGGTGGTTCATGCCTGTATCCTAACTACTCAGGAGACTGAGATCTGAGGATCACAGTTCAAGTCCAGCCCATGCAGGGAAGACCATGAAACTCTAAGTACAATGAACCAGCAAAATTTTAGCCAGAAGTGCAACTGTGGCTCAAGTGGCAGAGCACTAGTCTTGAGCACCAAAGCTCAGGGACAGAACAGACTGACACACACACACACACACACACACATACATACTCAAATAAAAGAAAAAATAATGAATAAATAAATAAATGCATGTCTTAGTAAAAGTGTAAGACAAAAGCCATAGCAGCACGGATTGTGAGATGCAAATGAAATAAGAACTTGAGAAGATACTTTGGGAGAACAGCAACTCAAATGTTAGCCATTGACACTGGTGATACTAGCATCATCATGAGTAGGAAGAGATTAGCCACATAGATGGGATATACGGGTAGAAATCAGTGGTGGTGATAGAAAGACAAAACTGGAGTCCTAGGACCTTGCGCTTCGTGGTACATACAGGTTGGGAGTGAGAGAGGACACAGAGCTGAAGTATGATTTCCCCACCATTGCCCTACATGAAGAGAATAAACAGCTTGGCCTGTAAAAGGCAGGGGTTAGGAAAGGAAGATGTGCCATCTAGGACCTTAATAGTATGTCCTCTAGCACAAAAGTCACCCTGAAATGACCAGAGTAGGAAAAGCTTTGATCATAAAGGAAAGGCATGAAGAAGCCTGCCATGGAGTGATGACCGAGACCATACTGCTCCCTCTTTATGTATGATCAGAGTTACATTAAAATATAGATTATCTTTAAGTAATTGCACAAAGGGGTTTCAGTTCAGCCTGTCCCTTTATGAGTACAATGCTTCTACTCAAACACCTGCTCTCCCTCCTGCTCCTTATACTCTTATTTATTTATGCATTGACTTATTTATTTGCTGGGTACACAACTACCCAAAACAAAAGGTGGCATTCGCAGCCATTGCCTCTTTGGTGAGGGAAGGGGGGAATTCAGCTTGGGACAGGGCGTGGTAGTGTTTGCAAGACCTTGAGTCGGTCCCGCAGGTGAAGCTGACTCGGCTGGAAAGGTTCTTTCTGTGTTTCTCTACCTTGCTTTCTCTGGCAGTTGCACGGACACTGGGTCCAGACCCTTGAGCCCCCAGATGCGTTTGAAGTTTCTTATGTCTGTCCTAGTTGAACTTGCATCCATCAGTCTATATTTGTTCAAGCAGTATTCCAAGAAAAACAAGAGACTAATGGCACCATCCATTGGGCCAAACCGAACAAAAGCAGGGAAGAGAGAAGACTCCAGTGACGGTGCGCATCCTATAAAATAAATATAAATATAATAAAAGTAATGATAAAATAATGAAATAAATATAAAATAAATCTTCCGCAAAGAACAAAGCGTGAGAACAAGAGAACTCCAAGTCTGGAACACACAACATGACCTAGATCTAGATGTCCCGCATCTCAAATGCAAGACGGGGACCAAGACCATCAAACACCCATGATGTCCTTCAAAGAAACACTTTTGAAAAAATTATATATATATAGAACATATATGTTTAATATCATAATAGATAGATATATTATTTATATGTTGAAAATATATCTTAAATATTCATATATAAATAATATATAGATGTATTATTTATATGTAAATATACATTTTAAAACATATATAAATATATATACATTTTAAAACATTATATATATGTATATAGACATTGGAAGAGAACTTATTTCTGCACCTAGATACAACAGTAAACAGAAACTTTTCTGGGAATACAGTCTGAATCCTTGTGCTGTCCCTTTCTTTGCCTGGGCAGTTGCTATTTTATTGTTGTGGTTATTCAGTTGCTGCCTTTTCTGGCTGGCATCCTATTAATGGTGTAAAGAAAGTGGTTGCTGTAAATGCAGGAGCAGACAACAACAAAAGTGTAACTGGAGCTGAGAATAATAGAGAGAGGTCTTTTTCTTTCATTGTAAAAGTAACCCAAAGGAAATTTTTAGGCCTGTGGACTGCAGGAAGTGCTAGATTACACTGTGAAACAGAAACCTAGAGGACAGCGTTCAGAAGCTGCCTGGTTCACCAGAGCCAGGCTGGGCAAACAGCACCATGCAGCCCCACTCAGCTACGAAGAAGAACAGAATCCTGTCACTGGCAGAGAAATAGATGGAATTGGAGGTCTTCATGTTATGCAAACCACGCCAGGTGCAGAAGGACAAAGATCTCATGTTTTCTCTCCTATGTGGAGAACACGTTTGTAATTGTGGGAGTAGGTAAGGGGATTAGAGGGAAGGGGAGAGGGAAATCAGATGAGAGAGGGTGAACAGTACTGAAATAGATTGCATCTGTGAATAAAGTGGCAACTCAAATCTCATTCAACGGTGTTGAGTAATAGGACACAGTGGGAGGGGAGACTCTGAGGGTTAAAGTACAATATGTCCACATGTGACTTAGCACCATGACAGTCCTCTGAACAACCAGCGAAGTTCCACAAAACGAATGTTAAAAGGAATGGAAAACAGTCTGTTTGATACCTCAGAAATGGCAAGGAAAAAAACTAATAGATACCCCAAAAGCCTATTTATTGGACAAGAGAATGGCTTGAGGTAATATTACTCCCAGAAAAACAATTTAAAAGAAACTGATAGAGAGAAAAGCTGCTGTAACTGATCAATATTTTATGTTTTTGTCATTGTAATTCAAAAAACACAAGGAAAGCAAAGAAATATTCAAACGCTTTAAACATCCTTGAAATTAAACCAAAACACATATTAGAGAAAAGCTCATCTGACTGAAGATAAAAGACACAGACACTCCACAGTGTCACATATTCTGGTTAAGATTCAAGGACAAAGAAATACGTGTTGCAAAGTATTTTTTTCAGCTGCTTGAAGTAAAATGAAAAGGGTGAAATCTGATTGACTGCTGACTTTGCCATAGCAATGGCACAGAAGTGTGCTAAGCCAAGAAAACAATATGACAACACCTCCAAGACCTTGAAGGGAAAAATATCTTCAAAATCTAATAGCCAGACACGCCATTTTAAGAATCAGGGTGGCATCTGACTTTTGTACATCATCTTCATAATAAAAAGTAAGAAGTTATTAAAAAAAGAATCAGGTTAGCATCCAGACAATTCAGAGATAAGGAAAAATGGGAATCAAATACAAGAAGGAGTCCTTCCTGAGCAAAACAACTATAAATCAATGCAGCTCACCAAGAGGTGACTGCTAAAGGCACAGTAAAGAATCCAGCTCAGTATTTAGTGTCAGGAAATATTAGAGAAAGGTCCAGAAACTTCTAGCATTCGGTTTGCAAGTGCTGGTGTCCACAGGGAAGAGAGGAGTTAGGAAAGTGTTGGAAACAACCAAGACTCTGCGACTGGAAGGTGCATATCCAGCATTTGAGAAAGCTACAGCCAATCTCACATTAAGGGAGAAAAAAAATCTTGAATAAAAAATAGGGATACAGGTGGACCCATTGCAACAAGGAGATGTACACGTTGTTATGTCGAAAAACGAACTTTACAATTTTGGTGGAGGGAGGGGGGAGACGGGAAGGGATGGGAAGGGGAAGCAAAGGAGGAGGCAGCAATGCTTGATAAGAAATGTACTCATTACATTGGCCATGTAATGTAACCCCTCTGTACAGTATTTTTACAATAAAATTTTTTTTAAAAATGTTAGTTATATTACCAGGTCTTTGACTAATTTTTTCCAAGAAAATCTAGAAATGTGATTCTGTTTATTAATTCTCCCAACTTTTGAATTAACAAAAAACTGCATTAAATCACATCGAAGAAAACAAAATTATATATTTCAGTAAAGAATTTATGTGCTTAATTACATCTACCTAACCAATACATATTGAATCTGTGTGTGTGTGTGTGTGTGTGTGTGTGTGTGTGTGTGTGTGTGTGTGTGCATGCCAGTCCTGGGTTTGAACTCTGCACTGTCCCTGAGCTGTTTTACACAAGGCTGGTTCACTACCACTTAAACCACAATCCCATCTCTGGCTTTTTTTGATGATTAATTCTACATAAGAATCTCACAGAGGGCTGGGAAGGTGGCTCAGTGGTAGAGCGCTTGCCTTGCATGCCTGAGGCCCTGGGTTCGATTCCTCAGCACCACATAAGCAAAAAGAAAAAAACCGGTAGTGGCGCTATGGCTCAAGTGGTAGAGTGCTAGCCTTGAGCTAAAGAGCTGAGGGACAGCACCCAGGCCCAGAGTTCAGGCCCCAGAACTGGACCCCCCCCCAAAAAAAAAGAGTCTCACAGACATTTTTCTTGGGTTGGTTTCTTGGGCTGATTTGGTCCTCCATCTCAGCCTTCCAAGTAGCTAGGATTAGAGGCGTGAGCCACTGGCACCTGCCTAACTCAAACCTGAATATTTCCGGAAATGATAAAGATAGGATCTTTAAAAGCAAATCACATTAAAATAGAAGCATTAGGGATGGGAAGGTGGCTCAGTGGTAGAGCACTTGCCTTGCATGCCTGAGGCCCTGGGTTCAATTCCTCAGCACCACATAAGCAAAAAGAAAAAAGCTGGAAGTGGCGCTGTGGCTCAAGTGGTAGAGCGCTAGCCTTGAGCTGAAGAGCTGAGGGACAGCGCCCAGGCCCAGAGTTCAGGCCCCACGACCAGACCCAAAAAAAATAAAAAATAAAAAATAAAATAAAATAGAAGCATTATGGAAAAACCTAACTCAAGGACTGGAGCCAGCCATAATCAAAAAAGGCTCGGGCACCCAGTGAGGCCTGCAAGGTCTGCAGCCAGGGACAGAAGTTACAAAAGAAAATCAGCACTACCAGCACGTTCATGGATTGCTAGTTTCCAGAACTGTGAGAAGAATGCAATCCTGTTGTTTCTGCTACCCAGCCTGTGGTGTTTCGGTCTAGTGTCTCAGTGCAACAAGGATGCTGAGTGCTTCTCTCAGTCTTAATTGTCTTCTTTTCTTAAATGTAAAAATAAAGAAAAAAAATATGGCCACAATGAGCAATTGTCTATTCAGATGTATTTATGTACAGAACTGTCACCTCATGGCTAGCAATGGTTGTTTCTATGTGGATTTAAAGAACTTTTTATATATGTATTGATTTAATTTTGATTTGTATCTATTACTTGTACAAAGATTTCATTGTGAAGTTTCCACACATGTGTATAAAGTGTTATAATCAAATTTACCCCTTTATTACTGTAGCTTCTTCCCCCTCACCTTTTTCATAATTTTGATGACTTTTTATTCTATTTTGATACATGCTTATATTTCCATCATAACCTTCACATCACTCATTTTACCGTCCTATATCACACTGATCCCAAAAATCCAACCTCTTTTTCCATTTGTGTCTAGATTTTTAAGGTCTAGATTCTGCACATCAGAGAAAATACACAATATTTGACTTTCTGAATCTGATTTGTTTCACATAATGTGAAAGAACTTAGATTGAGTGTATAAAATTTTTAGCCAAACCCTATAACTTTGTTACTCTTTAAAAAATTAAAAGCCAGGTGCAGGTGGCTTGTGTCTATAATCCTAGCTTCTCAGGAGGCTGAGATCTGAAGTTCAAAGCCAGTGCAGAGAGGAAAGATCGTGAGATCCTTATCTCCGATAAACCACCAGAAAACTGGAAGTGGTGCTGTGGTTTAAGTGGTAGAGCACTCACCTTGAGCTGAAGAGATGAGGCATAACACCAAGGCCAGAGTTCAAGCCCCACAACCACCACCAACAACAACAAAAATTAAGCAAAAAATATACAATTTGGAGAAATATTAATATGTCTCTATTGTAAACCTTTTGTGGCTAGCATAAAAAGATATTTTTAATGAGCTCATTTTGTATTTCATCAAATAATGTAAACCTGTTAGGAAATACAGTTTTATAATACATTGTTAATATCTACCCTATCCTTACTTGTAGTCTATACCTTAATTCATTTAACCTACCTTGTGACATTTAGCTATTATAAAAATCTTTGCTTTCATATGTCCATCCATTGCCTTAAATATTCCTGTGGCAGCATTTTTATGCACAATAATTTTAAGAGAGAATTCAGGAGAATATTAAAGAAATAAAACACAATGACCAAAAGGCATTTATTAAGTAATACAACTATGATCTCATAGAAAGAAATATATTAATAGAATTCATCATATAAGGGGATTTAAAGAATATCTTCATGAATATTTTATCTAAACTTAAAATGCATTGGCTTTAACTTAATAGTTAAAAGCCCTTGGTAACAAAAAATGCTTGCTTAAGCTTTACAATGTCGGTGTGGGGGGGGAGGGGGGTATGATTGGGTGGGGGGAGGGGGGAGGCTGGGAAGGGAGGTGAAGGGTAAACAAAGGAGGAGGCTGCAATGCTTGGTAAGAAATGTATGCATTATCCTGCCAATGTAATTGTAACCCCTCTGTACAGTATGTTCTCAAATAAAATTTAAAAAAATGCTTGCTTAAAGAATGCCTATCTTAAATAAACAACTATTGTAGATAAGAAGTCATGATAAATAATAATTACTAAACAAAACAAAAACAAATTTTTCTATGCAACAGAAATAAGCATACAAAAATTCAAGAAATACATGAGTTTTCACAACAACAAACTAGTAAATAGACTATTTTAATAGTATAACAAGTAAAACATATGGAAAGAAAACATCAAATTTTGCTGACAGACACACAAATTATTTAAATAATGACTATATATATATATATATATATATATATATATATATATATATGTCATCATCCCCAAAGGCAAGACTAAAGTTGGCAAGGATAAAAGTTATCTCAAAACACAGGTCCAGTAGAATTTATTTGAGAACTTAAATAGTAACAATTATTTTGGAGGCTTTGACAGTGATTCTTATATATTTCTGCTAGTATATTTATTTCTATTAGTAGTAATAGAAAATAATTGTGAAACTTATGACATTGATCAAGATGTATTCATTGCACTCATAAGCTAACATGTTGAACTGAAACTCCTTTGTACAACTACTTCAAGGTAATTTTTAAGAAATAAAATAATTATAAAATTAAAATAAATAAAATACAAATGACTTTGTTCATCCATGACAAATATACGTGTGTGTTACAAGATTTTTCTTAGAAAGTGAATACTGGATTGTACAGGAAGCAATGATAAGCATTTCATACTAGCTAGTAAGGTGTCTGAGACTGACACTGGAACAGGAGGTAATACACAACAATACACACAGCTAATGGAAATAAACTAAGTATTGTAAATGTAAGTATTACCAACTGGACAGTAGGAATAACTGGCCCTAGAAAACAGATACACTATGAAGTTCTTTAAACAGTGAACCTGACACTGTGTCTCATGCCTGTAATCCTAGCCTTCTCTGAGACTGATCTGGGGATCAAGCCAGCGCTGGCAGAAAATTCCATGAAACTCTTATCTCCAGTTAAATGCCAGAAGTAGAGATGTAGTTCAAGTGGTAGCATGGCAGACAGGAGTAAAAAGTGAATTCAGAGTGTGAGGCTCTGAGTTCAAGGTCCAGCAATGGCAGGAAAACAAAGAAATTTATTGTCATATAAACAGTGCATTATAGAAATGCGCCACACAATGAATGAAAATGCTGAATTATTTGTTTGTGGTCAATATCAGCTTTTGAAATTTTCTAATTTAATATGCTTTCTTTTCTCATTCTAAACAGTCACTTCTGTGACTGTTGTGTTTTGTATTTGTAATTTTGTGATTTTTTTCTTAAATAGGGTTCTAAAATGTCAAATAAGTAGTGGGTCTGAACACCTAGGTCTGCCTTTGTTTGGAAGGAGCAAGTACAGGAAAAAATGACGGTGAGAAAACAATGAGTGCTATTGAAGTATGTTCATCAGATGACCTTTGGACCCATGGTCCAAATATGCCAGAAAGTACTTAAAGGAAGAAAGCTAAGTAATCTCGGGTTACTTTAGGGCAGTGTGTTCTGCGTAGTCCAAACACACTGTGCCCCAAGTCTGGCTACATGGACCCATCATTTCCACCCATTCTTCATCAAGTGATCCTCCTAATAAAAATTAACCATCTGAAAAACACTGTATTTATACACGTTACTCTTAAATGGTACAGCACAGCACACCACAACTCAATATGGCTATTTGTTTTTGCTCAAGTACTGGATCTTGAACTCCAGGCCTTATGCTCTTGCTTAGCTCTTTTACTCAAGGCTGGCACTCTAGCACACCTCCACTTCCATCATATTACTGGCTAACTGAAGGTAAGAGTCTCCCAGATTTGTCTGCTCGAGCTGGCTCTGAACAAAGATTCTCAGATCTCAGACTCTTGTGTAGCTGGGATTACAGGCATGCGCCACCAGCACTCAAGTATATAGTTTGTTTATTGAGTGGCGAGCATTGCATAGAAAAGTAAGGACTGTGTACTTACACAAGGCCATACCAGGTAGTTCAAACTGGCCTCAGCCTGGTGAGCACTGGGATTATAGGGGGTGTACAACCATGCCCAGCAGAAAGCTGTTCTTGATCATTCTGCTTTCTTATCTTTGATCTTCCCACCCCCAATATATAAATTGACACAATTCGTCTCTCCCAGATGCTGCACAAGTGAGTGCCTCTTCATCACTGCTCAACCAGCTTCACAAACATGCTCTCCAAATTTGAGGAAAGCCAGGACGTTTGGAAACCTTTTATCATGCAAGTTGCATCTAAAGGAAATAACAGGCAGAGTTATAAAAGCAAGCTGTAGACATTTGTCTATGCCCTGAAGTCTAAGGCACTTGGGACGGGATTCTTTGCTTTTAAGCTTTGTCCAAATTCTTAGAGCCAATGACAGGAAGTAGGTACGAAGGAAAACGGATATGACCCTAGTTTCTGGTTTTGATTGCAACTTGGCAATCTCTCCCCTTGACTCTGCCTTCCATTGTCTGTCCAAGGAGAGATGATATAGAATAACTATGGGCAGAAATAAATGCAGATTTCCAATGGCATGCAGGCCTTTAAAAAAAGTCTAAATTGTATTTCTCACTGTTAATCCTTTCAACTTTTACTTCATTAAGGAATGAGTGGAACTTCAAATAAATCAAAATCACCATTCAACAGCAAAAAAATTATAAAGAGCTCTCACTGAGTCTTTTTGTATATGTTTTTTATTGTAAAGATACTGTACAGAGGGGTTACAGTTACATGAGTAAGGTAATGAGTATATTTCCTATTGAGTCTTGTTACCTCCTCCTTTGTTTTTCCCCTACCATCCCTTCCCTCCCATCAACCCAACTCCTCCCTCCTGCTCCCCGAAGTTGTAAAGTTCATTTTCAACATAGTCGTGTACGTCTTGTTGTTACAATGGGTCAACCTATGTCCTTATTTCAGCATTTTGTTATTTCCCTTCCCCTCCCCAAATTAGAAAATGTATATACAAGATGCAGGACAGCAGAATCAAATCTCTCTAGGCAATCAACTGACAATCAAGCTTAGAGGAAGAGGATAAAGGATTCAGAACATTCAGGAACCCTAAGGCTGGTACCTCACTGAGTGTGCTCCAGCATTTATAGAAACATTGGAAAACACATGGGATTTACAATCTGAACTAATAGTAGAAGTGACCACTGATTAAATATACCATCTGAATCAGAAATAATTATTTAACATGATTTTAAAATTTTTTGCCTGAAAACACAACAATAAATCATTCTAGAACTGTTTACCATGGATAATAGAGTAAGGCTGAACTAAATATCAGACATGAAAATGCTACTTTGAATTTTCACCAAAAGTTCAGTATGTAAAACCTGGTTACAATTATTTGAATATCTTCCAGAATTCAGATTACCACTATTAGTGAGGGGCAAAATTAGCATATTTATAAAATGTCAACATTTAGCATTTTCCTAATTTTTCAAGATATTTCTAGCAAATATTTTTAGGATTATACAATAGCAGGATAGCTTTAGTTTATTTTTAAACTAATCTTCTATTATTTGACTAAAGACATGCTGCTATTTAAAAGGCATAAAGAGGAAGTCTTAAATCATTCTGTCTGCAACTTCAAAGAATAAGATGTTTATTAGTGCAGAATTTGTTCAGTTTTATAAGTTCCAGGACATGAAGTTTCCAGCTGGAGTTGTCTAGCCGACCACTCTGCTTCAAAGAGCACAGAAGTTCAATATCCAGACTGGAATAGAGAATGATAAACAGTAATATATCTGGCTAGATGCCACTCCAGGAGGCTAGTACAGTTTTGAAGCTAGCTACTTCCTTAAAAAGATACAAATACTACTTGAGAATCTACTATACCCACAAAGAGTGCTAGAAGCACCAGCTTTTAGCAGTAATGTAAATTTGTAGTTAATAAGACCTAAATTCTTCTCTTACAACCTTACTGGCCTGGGATAATTCACTCAGCCTATTAGGATCTTAATTTGCACTTTATAGGACATGATTAGTAATATCTACTAGACAGTATTATGATAAGGGTGAGATTATTGAGCATGGTGTTTTACATCTGTAATACAAGCTAATCTGGAGGTAGAGGTAGGACGATCACAGCTCAAGATTAACCCAGGCCAAAAACAAACAAACAAACAACATGGGCAGAAGGATCATGGGCATGGCTCAAACTGTACAGTGCTTGAGAGGTCTTGAGTTCAAAACCAAGTACTAGATAAACAAAAAACATTAAACTGATTGATTAAAAAATAATCCAAATATACCCTTACATTTACTTGCATTTACTTAGATGCTATGGTCTATCAGGCATCAGATTCAAAATTACTGGAAAGTACCTACATATATTCTTTAGAACGATACTTTGATTAAGATGCAGTTAATAGGGAAAGGCTTGGAGAGAGTGACAGAGGAAAGAAAGGATTTAAAAAGAATGGCGCTCATTACTCATTACCTGAGTCATATCAACTATATGGTAACAAGAATAAATAAATTTTAAAAAAGATGCAAACCAAAATAATTTTTTACATTTTGAAATGAGAAAGTGAGCAGAGGAAAATAAAAAATATATACAAGGTGAATATGAAAGATAAGTTGTTTGGGGGGTTTTCCAAGTAATTCAGAATATAGCTCAAAACATAGAAAATTATTCTCAACAGAAATTTATATTATTTTTTTTAATATTATTTTATTTTATTTGAGAACATACTGCACAGAGGGGCTACAATTACATGGGCAGGATAATGCATACATTTCTTACCAAGCATTGCAGTCTCCTCCTTTGTTTACCCTTCACCTCCCTTCCCAGCCTCTCCCCTCCCCCCACCCAATTATACCCCCCTCCCCCCCCCACACCGACATTGTAAAGCTGGTTTTGACATGACATTTTGTACTTCTCATTGTTGCAACAGGTCCACCTGAATCCTTAAACGACTTGTTTGTCCCCATCTCCTCCACATGTTATACTGACATCAAATATAGTGAAAGCGGGGATTACACTGTGGGGGAGGGACATACAAAGCAACAAAGAAATAATCTTATAAATGCGTTAGAAACACATGCATGAAAGAAACGAAAACATTAAAATACATATTTAAGGGTTCATTTTCCTAACATCACATTATCTGACCTTTTCCGCTTGACTCATACCTATACTAGATATTGCAAATAAGGGAAACCATGGGACCTATGCTTATTTGGGCTTGGCTTACTTCACTTAATATAATTTTTTCCAAACCTTTCCATTTCCTAACAAATGGGGAAATGTCATTCTTTCTGATGGAGGCATAGAATTCCATTGTGTATATATACCACATTTTCTTGATCCATTCATCTACTGAGGGGCATCTGGGTTGGTTCCATATCTTAGCTATGGTAAATAATGCTGCAATAAACATAGTTGTGCTGGTAGCTTTAGTGTAGTCTTGTTTGTAAACATTTGGGTAAATGCCCAAAAGTGGGATTGCTGGATCATAGGGGAGATCTATGTGAAGACTTTTGAGGAACCTCCATACTGCTTTCCAAAGTGGTTGAACAAGTTTACATTCCCACCAACAATGAAGTAAGGTTCCTTTCTGTCCACATCCCCTCCAGCATCTGTTGTTGTTAGAGTTCTTGATTTTTGCTGTTCTAACTGGAGTGAGGTGATATCTCAATGTTGTTTTGATTTGCATTTCTTTTATGGCTAGGGATGTTGAACATTTCTTCATGTGTCTATTGGCCATCCTTCTTTCTTCTTCAGAGAAGCTTCTCTTTAAGTCTTTCGCCCACTTATTTATTGGGCAGTTGTTTCTTTGAGGATTTGTTGTTGGGTGGTTTAATTTTTTGAGTTCCAAGTATATTTTAGATATGAGACCCTTGTCCGTTGTATGGCTAGTAAAGATCTTCTCCCAATCGGTGGGCTTTCTATTGATCTTGCTAGCTATGTCATTTGCCCTGCAGAAGCTCTGCAATTTCATGCAATCCCATTTGTCCAACCTTTCTTTGATTTGTTGTGTTTCCGGGTCTCTGTTAAGAAAATGTCGGCCTGAGCCAAGGAGACCTAAGGTTTCTCCTATTCCATCCTGTAATGTTTTCAGAGTGTCTGCTTTGAGTTCAAGGTCTTTGATCCATTTGGAGTTGATTCTGGTGCAGGGTGATATATAAGGATCTAGCTTTAGTTTTCTACATGTAGTTAACCAATTTTGCCAGCACCATTTACTGAAGAGGCTGTCTTTCTTCCATTCTATTGTTTTAGCTTCCTTATCGAAGATTAGATGGCTATAGGTCTGTAGGTTCATTTCTGGGTTTTCAATTCTATTCCATTGGTCCTGAGGTCTGTTCTTATGCCAATACCAAGCTGTTTTGATTACTATGGCTTTATAGTAGAGTTTGAAATTTGGTATTGATATTCCTCCAGCAGTGTTCTTTCCGTTGAGGAGCGTTTTTGCTATTCGGGGTCTTTTATTGTTCCATATGAATTTTTGGATTGCCTCCTCTATTTCCTTGAAGAATGAGGGTGGAATTTTGATAGGTATCGCGTTGAATTTGTAGATAGCCTTGGGAAGTATTGCCATTTTCACGATGTTAATCTTGCCAATCCAGGAGCATGGGAGGTTTTGCCATTTTTTAAGTTCTGTGTTGATTTCCTTTTTCAAGATTTTAAAGTTTTCATCATAGAGGTCCTTCACTTCTTTGGTTAAGTTAATTCCTAGGTTTTTTTTTTGTGGGGCTATTACAAATGGAGTTGCTTTCCTAATTTCAGCCACACTTTTCTCATTGTTGGCATATAGAAAAGCCATTGATTTTTGGGGGTTAATTTTATAACCTGCTACTTTGCCAAAGTTTTGAATCAGCTTGAGTAATTTGGGAGTGGAGTCTATGGGATTCTTTAAATACAAGATCATGTCATCTGCAAAGAGGGAGAGTTTTATTTCTTCTTTCCCTATTTGGATCCCCTTTATGTCTGCATCTTGTCTTATTGCTGTAGCTAGGCATTCTAATACTAGATTGAAGAGAAGTGGAGAGAGTGGGCATCCTTGTCTTGTTCCTGAGTTAAGAGGAAATGGCTTTAGTTTTTCACCATTGAGTATAATGCTGGCTGTAGGTTTGTCATATACAGCCTTTATTGTATTGAGGAATGTTCCATGGATTCCTAATTTTTCCAGAACCTTCATCATAAAGGGTTGTTGGATCTTGTCGAATGCTTTTTCTGCATCTATTGAAATAACCATGTGGTTCTTATTCTTGCTCCTGTTGATGTGATGAATAATATTAATTGATTTGCGTATATTGAACCAGCTTTGCATCCCTGAAATGAATCCTGTTTGATCATGGTGTATGATTTTTTGGATGAATTGTTGAAGTAGATTGGCCAAAATTTTGTTGAGAAGTTTTGCATCAATGTTCATCAAAGAAATGGGTCTATAGTTCTCTTTCTTTGATGAGTCCCTGCCTGGTTTTGGGATGAGGGTTATGATGGCTTCATAGAATGTGTTCGGTAGTGAGCTTTCTCTTTCAATTTCATTGAAGAGTTGGAGAAGTATTGGTGTGAGCTCTGTTTTGAAGGCCTTGTAAAATTCCGCTGTAAAACCATCTGGTCCTGGACTTTTCTTAGCTGGGAGGTCTCTTATTGCTGTTTCTATTTCAATGCTTGATATGGGCCTGTTAAGCTGGTTTAACTCATCTTGGTTTAGTTTTGGCATGTCAATATTTGCTAGGAAAAGGTCCATTTCTGTCAAGTTCTCAAACTTATTAGCATAAAGTTTTGAGAAGTATTCCCTTATAATGTTCTGAATCTTGGTTGTTTCCGTGGTGATGTTTCCATTCTCATCTCTGAGTTTATTAATTTGGGTGTGTTCTCTCCTTTTTCTGATAAGGTTTGCTAAGGGTCTGTCAATTTTGTTAAGTTTTCGAAGAACCAACTCTTTGTTTTGTTGATTCTTTCTATAGTTTTTTTGGATTCTAATTCATTTAATTCTGATTTAATTTTGATTATTTCTTTCCGTCTACTGGATTGGGGTTTATCTTGCTGCTCTTTTTCAAGGAGGTTTAGATGTGTCATTAAATTGTTAGTTTCCGATCTCTCCAATTTGTTGATGTAGGAGCTCAGAGCTATAAACTTGCCTCTGAGTACTGCCTTTGCTGTGTCCCAGAGGAGCTGGTAATTTGTGTGTTCATTTTTGTTGAATAGCATGAACATTTGAATTTCCTTTCTAATCTCTTCCATGACCCACTCATGATTCAGCAGTGTGTTGTTCAGCCTCCATGTGATACCGGACTTTCTTTGGTGGCTTTTGGTGTTGAGTTCTAATTTTATTCCCTTGTGGTCAGAGAGAATGCATTTAGAGAATGAATGAATGAATAGAGAGAATGAATTTAGACAAGTTTGCTTTGTGGCCTAAAATGTGGTCTATTTTAGAAAACGTTCCATGTGCTGCTGAGAAGAACGTGTATTCTGATGCTGCTGGGTGAAATGTTCGGTAAATGTCTGTTAAGTCTAGTTGATTTATGCAGCTGTTTAGATCTGCGGTTTCTCTGTTGAGTTTTTGCCGAGTTGATCTATCTAGTGGGGAGAGTGGTGTGTTAAAATCCCCAACAATTAATGTCTTTGGATCTATATGAGATTTGAGGGAAAGTAGTGTTTCTTTGATAAATTTGGGTGCTCCATTGTTTGGCGAATAGATATTTAGAATTGTAATATCCTCCTGAAGGAGAGATCCTTTAATTAGTATGTAGCGACCTTCTTTATCACTTCTCACGAATTTTAATTTGAAGTCTATTTTATCTGATATTAGGATTGCAACTCCCGCCTGTTTATGAGGGCCATTTGCTTGGTAGATTTTGTTCCAGCCTTTAACATTGAAAATGTATTTGTTTTTACGGGCAAGATGTGACTCCTGCAGGCAGCAGATAGAAGGGTCTTGTTTTTTAATCCAACTAGACAGTCTATGTCGCTTAATTGGAGAGTTCAGTCCGTTAACATTAAGAGATAGGACTGAGAGGTATTTGGGAGTTCCTGCCATGTTATCCACCTTCGTGGGGGCTGTGAAAACTGGGTTCTTCCTAAGGTTCTTGGATTCTCAGTTTGGGTGCAGTTTCTTGGCCTTTGTTGCAGTCTTGTTGGTTTTCTATGTGTAGGACATCTTTAAGAATCTTTTGTAGGGCTGGTTTGGTGGAGATGTATTGTTTCAATTTTTCTTTGCTGTGGAAGGTTTTTATTTGGCCTTCAGTTGTGAAGGAGAGTTTAGCTGGGTACAGTATTCTTGGTTGATAGTTGTTTGTTTTTAGGGCATGGCATACGTCATTCCAGGCTCTTCTTGCTTTGATTGTCTCTGCTGAGAAATCTGAGGTGATTCTAATTGGTTTCCCTTTATAGGTGATTACCCTTTTCTCCTTGACAGCTTTAAGGATCTTTTCCTTGGTCTGGGTTGATCCTGTGTGGATGATAATGTGACAGTGGGATGTCCTATTCTGGTCTGGTCTATTTGGGGTTCTAAAAGCTTCTTGTATCTGAATAGGCCTATCTTTTTGTATGTTTGGGAAGTTCTCTGCTAGGATCCTGTTAAACAAATTTCCTAGACCATTAACTTCTGTTTCTAGGTGCTCCTCTACACCCATTATCCTTAGATTGGGCCTTCTGATGGTGTCTTCCAGGTGTTGGATAGACCTATCATATTTCTTGGGTTTGTCTTGGATGGTTGTATGTTCTTTCTCTATAATATCTAGGCTGTCTTCAATCCCTGAGATTCGATCTTCTGCATGGTCTAACCTGCTGTCAAGACTCTCTACTTTGTTTTTTATCTCTTTTCCTTCTAATTGGTCAGCTTTGATGGCTTCAAGTTCAACAGAAATTTATTTAAAAATATAGAAAATTATTCTCATCTGGGAAGAGAAATTACAGCCACCTTCTGAATTCTTTTCACACCCTGTGGGGAAATATATCTGTCTCTATGGAGCTCATTGCAAGTTGTTTGCTTATAGACCCATTTCTCCTTGGAGTGAATGCTTATTATTACCTTAAAAACCTGTTGAAAGTTCATAGCAATCCACATGCATTGGATACACTTTGTGGACCATCTACTGAAGGTTTAAACTCATGCTGGCTTAGCCCCAGCAGCTTAAAACCAATATGGCTAACCAACAGCTGACATGCTTCAAAGAAAGACAAATTCCAAAATTAACATGAGCCAAAAGAATCTGAAAGACATTCCACAAGCTCAAAGAAAAATTATTTGAAATTAGCCATTCATGTTGCTTTATTAAAAGTCACCACGTTCTTCCTTTATTTGGATAATTTGAAGTTTTCACTTTCTACTCTTATTTCTTTCTGTACAGCAGTGCAGACAACAAAGATTACGACGCAAACTACAGTGGAGATGCCTGCCTCTGACCAAGTGCTTTTGCCCTTTTGCACTTCTTGACATGGTAGATAAACGTGAATACGCAAATGCCTGCGGGTGTGGGGGCCTTTACAAGAGTTCCCAAAGCTTTTCTGTCTTGCCAAAATGTTTAAAATGGCTTTCTTGGCCACAAGGCGGCTCATGACTATAATTCTACCTGCTAGGGAGGGAGAGACAGGAAGATCTCAAAAACAATGTCAGGCTGAACAATGTAAGGAGGGAGGGAAGGAAGGGTGCAAAGGAGGGAAGGAAGGAAGAGTGGAAAGGAGGGAAGGAAGGGTGGAAAGGAGGGAAGGAAGGAAGGAAGAGGGGGAGGGAGGGAAGGAGGGAAGGAAAGAGAGAAGGAGGGAAGGAAGGAGGGAAGGAAAGAGGGAAGGAAGGAAGGAAGGAAAGGAGGAAGGAAGGAAGGGAGGAAGGAAGGAAGGAAGAAAAGGAGGAAGGAAGGGAGGGAGGAAGGAAGGAAGGAAGGAGAGAAGGAGGGAATGAAGGAAGAAAAAAGGAAGAAAGAGAGAAAGGGAGGAAGAGAGAGAGAAACTAAAGGTCTGTGCCTTGATATAGCCCCTGCCTAGCACTTGTAAGGCCATGGGTTCAATCCCTAGCACAGAAAAAATAAAACAATTACAGAAACAACAAAAACCTCCTACTTTATGTTTATCTCAAAACTGAACCCTCTTCTTGGTGGCACTTGATTGACATGACTAAATGAATGCAGCTTTTAAACTTCATTCTATTTGTTGTTCTCTCTGAGACCTTGGGATTCTCAAATCAAGTTTTGTTTTGGTTTGTTTTTAATGTACAAGAACAAAAACATTGTTTAACTCAGAATCCCGTAGAAAGGGTTGATTGGCTACAAAAGAAATAACTGCCATTTCCTTGTCAAACCTCACTCTCCTTGAGAAGTCGTTTGAGTTTGTAGCGTGCAGATTTTAGTGTGTACATTTTGTTTATAGCACCATGGGCTGGTGAACCTTCTGTGCACTGTGACAAAATACTGGAGGAAATCAAATTTTAGAGAGAAAAGATGCATTTGGGTGCATAGCTTTCCGTCTATGGCCGCCAGGCGGCTCCATTGCTTTAGGCCTGTGGTCTGTGGTCTGTAGCCAGGAGGGACATCACAGTCAGATTGGCATGTGCTCACCTCATGATGGTCAGGAAGAAGAGACAGAGGACAAGGCCAGGATCCCAGCATCCCCTGCAAGGGTCCATACCCTGACCATTTCATTTCCTCCTCAAGGTCCAACTTTGAGAGGTTTCATTACTTCCTATCAGCACTACGACCTCCACTTCAGTGTGTGGCCTTCAGTGAGCGGCTAAGGTCCAGACAACTTTGTCCTTAAGTAGCAAAAGTTCACTCCTGTGGTTGCACACATTGGAGTGACTACAGGATACACAGAGGTACCATCATCTTCCTTAGCATCTGTTTAGCACACAGGACCATGGCTGAGCAATGGACAGAAACTCTCTCCCTCTGGACAGAACAGTTGGAGGTCTGCTAGGTTAGAACAGAGCTGAGGAGATATGACCATTTTCACCATGGTGGAGTGGATCATTTTCACCAAAAGGAGTCTCCAAATATTTGACTAAATTATACCCCCAAACTGTATACTGTTCATGAAAGCCCAAATTGGGACTGGTCCCCAACATGTAATTTGAAATATTAGACCAAAATGTAGATTCATAATTATTAAACTCACTTCTAGTAACCTTCACCAACATATACTTCCTGAGTTCATACAGCCAGCTGTTTAGGAAAGATACCACCTGAACACCCCCTACGCTTGCCACAAGGAGAAACATGAGGCGACTTGCTACTGACTCTACTCTTAGGACTTCCTGAATTTTCTTTGGCAAACCAATAAACTTCACATATTGAAATAATTTATGTCTAAATTTAATATCCCTCCTCAAATTCCTCCAGTTAATTAATGTTTTTGTTGATCTTCATCATTTCATAGACATGTTAACACAGGAAAATGGTTAATTTTCTAGTAATGAGCACAAATCTAACAAGAGAATATAAGAACAGGGACAGTGGGAGAAAGGAAAATAGAGCTTGTTTTTCTAAGTGTTTTGGGTATAACACCTGGTTAGAGTAACTTCAAGAGAGCATCGTGAGCATTTTAGTGGTAATCTATTTGGGACTAGATTCAGTGCTAGACAGTTTTGAGCCATTTGCTTGAACCTTGAAAGAAGTCTCAGTAATTGTCAGAGGTACTGAGTAAGGGATACTTACGTAGTGAAAACTTCATGCTGGTCATTTTCTATACCTATCAAATTTGAAGTTTATTGCTTGAGAGACAAACACTTGTTGAGCTCAAATAAGCAACAAGGAATGAGGCTACTTAACTTGAAATTAAAAGAAATTAATCACATGTAGGCACTGATGTCCCGGAAGCTAGCTGACAATGCCTTGCACAGGCATTGTTGCGTCATCTGATCTTCATCGTAGCCACTCCAGGGAAAAGGAAGCCTCTAGAAAGGATGGCTCCCTAGCAAAATCAATAGAAAACCCACAGATTGGGAGACATCTTCACTAGCCATACAACAGACAAGGGCCTCATATCTAAAATATACCTGGAACTCAAAAAATTAAATCCCCCAACAACAAATCCTCAAAGAAACAACTGCCCAATAAATAAGTGGGCTAAAGACTTAAAGAGAAACTTCTCTGAAGAGGAAGTTAGAATAGCCAATAGACACATGAAGAAATGCTCAACTTCTCTGACCATAAAAGAAATGCAAATCAAAACAACATTGGGATTCCACCTCACCCCAGTTAGAATGACTATAATCAAGAGCTCTAATAACAACAGATGCTGGAGGGGATGTGGCCAAAAGGGAACCCTATTGCATTGTTGGTGGGAGTATAAACTTGTTCAACCACTTTGGAAAGCAGTATGGAGGTTCCTCAAAAGACTCCACATAGAGCTCCCCTATGACCCAGCAATCCCACTTTTGGGCACTTACCCAAATGATCACAAACAAGACCATACTAAAACTACTAGCACAACTAGGTTTATCACAGCATTATTCAACATAGCTAAGATATGGAACCAGCCCAGATGCCCCTCAGTAGATGAATGGATCAAAAAAAGTGATATATATATATGTACATACATATATGTATATATGTGTGTATATATGTGTATACATATGTATATATGTATATATATGTATATGTACAATGGAATTCTATGCCTCCATCAGAAAGAATGACAGTGCCCCATTTATAAGGAAATGTAAAAACTTGAAAAAAATTATATTAATTGAAGTAAGCCAGATCCAAAGAAACATAGGTCCCATGGTTTCCCTTATTTGCAATAACTAGTATACATCTAGGAAAATCTTACCAGACGAGCAGAAAAGGTCAAAAGCTATGTACATATAACCATATAAGATGATGCTAAATGAAATGAACCCCAAGATAGGGACACAAGAGGTTTTATCTTTGTTGCTGTTGTTTTTGATGTCCTTATATCATACTATGTGATTTTTTTTGTTTCTTTTGTATGTTCTTCCCCTATGGTATAACCCCTGTTGTCACTGTATTTGATTCTGGTGCCCTGCATCTTGTATATACATTTTTTTTAATTTTGGGAGGGGAAGGGAAACAAGAAAATGCTGAAATAAGGATACAGGTTGACCCATTGTAACAATGATATGTACAAGACACTATGTTGAAAACGAAATTTACAATTGCGAGGGATGGAAGAGTTGTAGAGGTGAGGAGGGAAGGGATAGTAGGAGAGGGTAACAATGCTTGATAGAAAATGTACTAATTAGCTTACGCATTAACTGTAACCCCTTTGCACAGCATCTTATATATATATAATTGTAAATAAATATATATATATATATATATAGAGAGAGAGAGAGAGAGAGAGAGAGAAAGGATGGCTCCCATTTCTCCATGTCTCAATGCTTCCAGAATGGACTAAAATGAGACCAAAATGAGATATCCTACCCTTCTGGAAAGATGATGCTCTCGAGGGAAAGAATGAACAGGTATGAGGAGGGAAGTGACAAACATTTGATGGCATTCATAGGCAGGAGAAGCAGTGCTGCGCTATTGTTACCCGCAGTTCAGCTCCTGGAGCCTTTCCAGTGAGCTGTGCCTCTGTGTGTTATGGGCAATAGAGTAATTAAGTGTTGGGTTGTTTTTCTGCTTACCATTAGTGGGAGGTCCGGGTGACTATTTACATTCCTCTCACCAGGAGGCATGACCATCGCGTTTTCGTGACACATAGGACAACAAATGTTCTGTTCTTACTAAAAACCTCTCCGCCTTATGGTTATGTCTATTATAGCTGTGAAAATTTTGCAAGCTGCGTTTACACCAGAAAACGCAGCCATGTGGCCCAACAGTCTATCATGTCATCCAATCCTGGAGGCAAACAAATCAGGGATGGCTATTTTCTCTTCATGATTGCATATTTGAAAATCCTTACAGAAAGCATTTAGAAAAACTGCATTAGGCCTCAGTAGGCAGCCTGTGCTGGCGGTGTGTTCAAGCACAAGGAAACTAAGTATTTAAGCGTGTTCATCAATACAAGAGAGCTTTAATCCCAGTTACTTTTTAAAGAATCTATCTAAGGACCATATGCATAACAAATCTTGTGTTGCCATGGTGGTTGGCGTCCATGTCAAATGGAAATCTCTGGAATGCCATTTCAGAGAGCACAAAAAGAGAAGCCAGGGAAAATGAATTCCTGGAAGACCTGTTCAGACATCCCCATTTTTGACAGAATTGACAGGCCTTATAAATTTGGAGGGAAAACCCAGAATGTTCCTTCAATATTTTTTTGGAAATAATTGAAAAGAATATCTGTACAAACTATGATCTAATATCTTGAATTAGTCCACAAAAGAACCAAGCTAGATTGCCAGAGTAAGCAAGTTAACATGATTTGAAGTTCAGACAATCCCAACTGACATGGAAAACAGAACTTCCTTCAGGCCCCGTCTCTGCGCCCAGCTTCTGCTTGGGAAGTCCCATGCAGAGAGTGCTTCAACTGGAAAAGAATGAGAGCTCAACCCAAGGTGAAATGGCCACAGGAATGCTGAGAAGAGGAGTAGGCTGAGGGTCTTCTATTGAGTTACCGACCTTGAGAACCTCCAAATGGGTCCCTGGTGTCCGAAGCTAAGCTTGGGCGTTCTCTTGGCACCTTGTTGACACTTCATAAAGAACTCTAATTGCACCGCAAAGGTTTTTTGCCAGATGAAAAACATGTCCCACAGGAAGATCTATGTGCTATGCAGAAGTTGCTGGGATTCTCAGCGCTGGTATTAAGAGTTTCAGCTAACCCAGACATGACTTTCAATTGGAGCCGTCTCCAGCACTAAGACAATCAGAACTTCACTGGAGAAAGTTGTAATGGGTAGAAATCAGGGAAAGGTAACCAGGTGCTAGTGTCTCGCAGCTGTGACCCTCACTAATCAAGAGGCTGAGATCTGAGGATTGTAGTTTGAAGTCTGTGTAAAAGTCTGAAAACTAGTATAACTTTTGATAGACTCACTTTTGGGGGAGGGGTTTTGGAGGTGGATGATGATGATGGTGGTGATGGTGATGATAGCAAAATCAATGCACACTTGAGCAGTACTGTGAACTCAGTTCTGTTCTGCTGTCACTACCTCATCTCACCCATACAGAAACCTTGGGGGGGGGTGTTTACTATTATCATCCTTACATGGCTGATAAGCTAAAGCCCCAATAAGTTAAATAACTCCCTCAAGAGCATACAGCTAACTGTGTGTCAGACCAGGAGGGAAGGCTTGCAAGTCTGTTCTTTGGTTAGGTACTGGAATCTCCTACTTCTGAAAAAATAAATGGTAGAATGTTTCTCTCTATTTGTTTCTTTTCTCTTGGGTCCCAGATAGGATCCAAACTCGCTGCCAGCATTTTGGCAGGTGCTCTACTACCTGAACCACACCTCTACCTCTCAGCTACTCAGCAAGTCTTGGGCTTACCGACAACATAGAATGTGTGGCTTAAATTAAGCCAGGAAGATGAACCTATTATTCAATGACTTGTGCTGAGAATCAATGCCTAACGAAACAGTGTCAACCGAGAGGAAGATTTCTAGCCCCGTTCCAATACATTGCGATCTGCTTGGTATTTGCTTAATTCGAGTCTACACACAGAGCAAATATTTACTGGGTTCACAGCCGAGGTGAGGAACTCCCCTTTTCGGGACCCTTGTGATGGCTCTGGAGGTCTCTGCGAGAGTGCATGGGGACAAAACTCTCAAGCCATGTGTGCCTCCCAGCATTGGAAGAAGGACAATGCACACTGCGAGGAGCAAGGCTGCTCTTGACCTGTCCACGGGTATTTCTGCTTGGCTCTGCCTCTCCTCTCTTCAGTCCCAGGGCTGTCACTCGGGCTTGTAGGAAATGGTAAGCTCTGGGTTCAGCTGCTGCTTTCTGAATATGGACCCGTCTGCTGTGGCCCCAGGGACTCAACTAAAAACAGAGGAGGAAAACGATCTTGCTCACTCCCCACCATCTTATTCTTTTTAGCTTAACTTGATTGTCAAGGTGATGTACAGAGGGGTTACAGTTGCATATCTGAGGTCGTGAGTACATTTCTTGTCGAACATTGTTACCCCCCACTTTCCTTCTCCACGATCCTCCCCAACAAAGTTGTAAAGTTCATTTCCAACACTGGGTCCTATATGTATCACTGCTGCACTGGTTCCCCCTTTGTCCTTTGTCTCACCATTCTTTTGTTCCTCTTCCCTTCCCCAACTCAGATAAACATATATACAAGACCCAGGGTACCAGATTCAAATACAGTGACAATAGGTGATAACCCAAAGGGGGAAAAATTAGGGAAAAGAGAAATAACTTCACATAGTACATTAGAAACCACCAGAACAAAGAAAACCCTCTTGTGACCATGTCCTGGAGTTCACTTCGCTTAGCCTCATCTTCTATGGTCCTACATTCATAGCTCTGGAGCTGCGGTGACCCTCTCTCTGCTCGGACTATCCAGACAATACTACTGATTACAAATGAGGGAAACTGTGGGGCCGATGTTTCTTTGGATCCCCACTGCCCAGTGAGTACTTTGAGATCTCTCTGCTGTGCTGACCTTGTCAGCCACCATCCACATGCACCTTGAGTGGTGATGGAGGTGCATGGACTTGCAGAGTGCATGCACATGTTCCTGGTCGTTCCCAGGGAGTGCTGACTCACCAGCGTTGTGCTTTCCTGTACACATGCATTCACACGAACACACGTGGGCCCTGTGTGTTCACAGTGCCTCTCCCCTCCGGATGCCCCTGCCAGGTAGGGGTGGATGGTCTGCTTCTCAGAGTTGAACTTGCGGGGCAGAGAGGAGCAAAGCTCCCATAAACAACCAGCATTGTTTAGTTCTTATTTTATTTTATCGTAAAGATGCCGTGCGGAGGGGTTACAGTTGCATGAGTAAGGCAATGAGTACATGTCAGTTATTGTTACCCTTTCCCTTGTTGTTCTCCCACTAACCCTCCCCCATCTCCCCCACTTCTCCACCCCCATACCTGAAGTTGTAAAGCTCAGTCCCGTGGGGATCCTTGTTACAATGGGTCATCCTGCGTCCTTGCTTCAGTGTTTTGTTATTCCCCTCCCCACGTTAGACAAATGGATATACAAGAACATCATTTATTATTAATGATAGCGCTCCATGCCTTAAGCAGTCCTTTGTCACTACGCCTAGGAATGCTGCCCTCCAGCAAATTCTAAAGAAACAGGATGAAGAGAATTGGACCAGTGTTTCCTCTGAGACAGACACACTGATGAGAAGCTGATTGGCGTCTGTCCCGATCTCTGTCTCTGGCTGAATGTGTCATCTTGTCTCTTGGATGAGCCCCCTGCCCTATTTCTCTACTTTGGACCCCTGATATTTGCATAGGGGTTATTCGATTGCAAACTGCAGATTTTATTTGAACGAAGCAAGACAGTACACCTGGAAACACCGGCTAGGGAAACAGTAATGCTGTTTTATTAATTCCCTAAGTAGAATCTCTGTTCTTTACAGCCTTTTATTTTTTGTGTGAGAAATTGTGCTCATAAAAATACATGTTTTCAGTGAGCAAGTACAACTCACAAGCTTTTCACTGCTTGGCTGTGAAACATATTACCCTCAAATGGATGTCAAAAAGCTATGCCAAGCGTGTAAGCAGGGAAAACGCCGACCGTGTCTTAGAACTACCTAAACCACTCTTGTAATTTGCAGTGTGACACAGAGAGTGGACAGGAAATCCAAAGGAAATGCTAAGACAATGTGTCCCCTAGCAACAGCTGTCTAGAAGTCCAGGTCTGACTGAGAAGCATCTGTTTCATCTTTTTCTTTGTGGAAAATCCGACCACAGCCAGTAATGGGGCAGGTCAAAGCAGTGTAAACATTTTCCCCAAAAAGGAAAGAAAAAGAGAAATGGGCTTTGTGCAGATGCGTTGTGTTGTTCTGATGAGTTTGCTCATTTGCCATACTGTTCATCTGCGTTTCATTCATTAATAGCTGTGATTAAAGGAAGGGACTGTTTTAGAGAATCAAAGGATAGACAAGAGATCAAGACGATTTATTTTGGATCATGGTGGCATCCTTTATTGGGTCAGAAGACATTTCATTGAAGTCCCGCCGGCCTGCAAGGCCATCCTGACCCTTGACCCCAGAGCCAGAGGGGCGTGCAAAGCTGGGTTCCTCAAGTGCACAAGGTGGTCAGGGGGAGGGAATACCGGACAGGTGACCCTGTGACCCCACAGCCCCGACAATGCCCATGGGCTCAGCAAGCCCCAGGTCTCGGGAATGGGCAGGCCTCTGAGCTCTGTGCTGACCGGCCTCACCTGTGATCCACCTGCTGGCAGAAGATGAAACGCGATCCCACCTGTGCAGATGTTCTGAACCTCTCCTGCAAGCTTCTGGAAGGCTCAGCCAGCCAGGTCTGCAGGAAGAGGCCAGCAGGCGGCTCCCCGCACACCCAGCAAAGGAAAAGGGAGGAGGGAGGAGCTCAGGGACTCCACTGTGCATCCCAGAAGATAGGAAGAGTGGGGGAAGGTGGGGGAGAATAGGGGAGGATGGGGGAGGATGGGGGAGGGGGGACCCCCACCAAAATGTATTGTGTTCATAAGCGGCCTTGTTAAATGGCAACTCCTTTGTATAACTATTTAAAGATAATTAAAAAAACAAAATTGTAGGGGCTGGGAAGGTGGCTGAGTGGTAGAGTGCTTGCATGAGGCCCTGGGTTCAATTCCTCAGTACCATGTAAGCGGGAAAGGCCAGAAGGGGCGCTGTGGCTCAAATGGAGAGCACTAGCCTTGAACTGAAGAGCCTAGGGACAGGCCCTGGTCCTGAGTTCAGGCCCCATGACCCAGAAAAAACTAAATAAAAATAAATAGAAAATAAAATTGTTGAATGCTTAAAAAAATTGGATTGAGAATAAAGCCCTGGAATCTGGGAAATAAGCAAATTCAAACTTTGAATTCTCATGAAAAATAAATTAAATGATCACTTCTGAGAAGAGAGATGCATTAAAACAAAATTACTTGAATCTTATGAAAATTAAAATATATCTCAGTTAGTTCACAAAATAAACTCCCATGCAGAGAATATTATCATTATTAAGTGCCCACATTTGCTATAACTGTGCTTAGCTTAGTAAATGAGACTTCTATAAATATCTTGTATTAATGGAATATAGTTGTAGTCACTATCATTTTATTTTAGAATCCTCTTTTGAGTAAAACATATGTCCTTAAATTAAAATCTGGATACATAAATATTTTTCTCACTTATAAATATTTATAGATGGCATGACTTAGTAAATACTTTTATCTTTATTTGACCATAGTAAAATAAAAACATTAACAAACACTGGGAAAATCACATATTTTTTTCCAAAAACAAACATTTCATGAAGGCTAAGTATAACATTCTGCATCATCACATCTTTAATTCAGCCATTAGTTTTATTACATGATTAAGAATGTGTGGTGGTTCACACCTGTAATTCTAGCTACTCAGGAAACTGAGATCAGAAAATCAAGGTACAACACCAGCTTGGTCAGAAAAGCTCACGAGCCTCTTCCCACAAATTAACTAGCAAAAAGTCAGAAGTGGAGCTGTGGTTCAAGTAGTAGAACACGAGCCTAGAGTGAAAAAAAAGATGAGGAAAATGTGTAGCTCCTCATCTTCTCCAGGAACCCATGGGAGTCCATACATTGCACACACTGCAGAATGCTTAGCCTAGGAGCATCTGGCTCCTGGCAGCCCACCGTAAGTACCTGAATGTTGAGAGGATTATAGGCCTCACTTGTTCAAACATGAAAGAATTTGGTTCATGGTTATCTGAAAGTTCAAATAAAAGTTGACAACAAACCATTGTAAATAGTAAAGCTGGACTTACACATTTAAGTTACTACATTTTTGGGCTTTTATTTTTTCCTTTTGTATTTCAGATTGTGAGAGCTTCTCTTCTTCAACACAAAAGCTGTATTTCCACTGCCAATGTTACCACTGTGTTACCCAAAAATGTACTAGAAAGTAAGAGCTCAGCATTTTAGAGCAAGAGCTAATAAAGTTTTTTTTAACAGGTTACACAAAAAGGATATCTTGACATTTCATAGATTTTTCTCTAAACCATTTCACTTCCAGATTGCTCAGTATATATCTAGAACTCAAATAAATTTCATCAAGAACAAGTAGGAAAATAACTTTTTAAATCAAAGGGATGGTAAGAATGAATGTCCCTCCCCCACAGTATAAACCCCTGCTTTCACTATATTTGATGTCAGTATAACTTGAGGAGGAGATGGGGAAAAACCAGTTGTTTAAGGATACAGGCGGACCTGTTGCAACAATGAGAAGTACAAGTTGTCATGTCCAAAACGAGCTTTACAACGTCGGTGGGGGGGAAGGGGGGGAGGAGAAGGATTGGGATTGGGGGGGAGGGGGGAGACTGGGAAGGGATGTGAAGGGTAAACCAAAGGAGGAGGCTGCAATGCTTGGTAAGAAATGTACGCATTATCCTGCCCATGTAATTGTAACCCCTCTGTACAGTATGTTCACAAATAAAATTAAATTAAATTTAAAAAAGAATGTTTAAAGAATGACACTGATCAAGATAAGATGCATTATATTAATAAACTGTTTTGTTCATTGGCAACCCTCTTGTACAACTATTTAAAGATTAATATGTAAGTATGGAGAGAGAGAGAGAGAGAGAGAGAGAGAGAGAGAGAGAGAGAGAGAGAGAGAGAGAGAGAGAGAGAGAGAGAGAGAGAGAGAATAAGAAAGAATGAGGACACACTAACAGCATTGTCAAAGCCCAGCCCATGGGCAGAATTACTACAATAGACCAGGATAAACACAGAATAACTATGACCCTAAGCAGTTGCACAAACAGATGTCTTGCCAATTTGAAACTACCAAAATCCAGCCACCCGATGTCTTCAGACCTAGAGTTACTACACTTCTCTCTAGAAATAGAAACATAACCACTGCGTATTTATGTTCTATTAGTGGTGACATTCTGGAAATCAGGCCAAGAAGATTCCAGAAGGGAAAAAAAGAAAAGCTGTTTTATGACTCATCTGTTATGAGACTCTATAAATCTTACATCATTACCTAAATATGACCAAAATTACCATATAAATACCCAAGAATCGGAACCAAGGAGGGACACAGGGTATTTTGTCAGGATTCAATTACTTTGGTAGGGAACTACATTAATCTAGAAGAGTCTATGAAAAGTTGTTGTTGTTGCTCGGGATTCTTTTTTAAGTAAGAGGCTGACTTGTGTGAAATAGAGAAGCTGAACTGGTTCACACCGGTGCAATCTTAGCAGTTCAAGTCCCAGGACTGGAATGAAAAAGGAGGAGGAGAAAGAGGAAGAAGAGAAGGAGGAGCAGGAGGAGGATTACCTAAGGAAGTAGAAGAATATGGATTTGAATCAATGCTGTCAGACACTAAATCCAATGCCTTCAACCACTCAGCTATTGGTTTTTCCTATTCTCCTTCTATTCCAGTGGAAGTTTAGAGACTAAAAAGATAGTGGTTCCCCAGACCAAAGCATTCAAGATGGACCTTTGTTTGATTCTTATACAGGTTCAAGTAGTAACTACAAAGCACCGGAAGCACAGGTTAATGAGGCCTCAATATGAGCTTTGTTTTAGTATTGTTGGGACAGAAATAAACTGTATCTCATCATAGCTGATTCTGTTGGTAGAACTTATTAAAAATGCAGAACATTCTACAGACAGATATAAAAGAAACTTTAAATACATAATGAGGTCACAAGTCAGAATATCGAACAAGTAGTTTATTGTGAAGGCAATGTGAGTTTATATGAGAATTAATGTACACCAGTAATAACCTTAAACTTTACTGGTGTGAGGATGAAAAATTATAAATGTGAACTGTACCCAAAGGACTGTTTAAAAATATTATCAGAATAATAAACAGAAAAAATAGTTAAGTACATTAAAATGATGTGGAATTCAATTCTTTTTTAAAAAAGAATTTAGTTATGAATATTGGACAAGTCAATAATGAGAGACAGAGGTGCCAGCACATTTACTGAGCCACCAAACCAAATAGAGGGTAGGTTAAGCCATTCGGGAAATTAAAATCCCCAATTGCATAGGGTATCTGCCCTTCCTGTGTCTACCTCTGCCCTATAAGGCTGTGAGCCAAGTGAAACCTTGTACCCAAAGAGCAATGGCAAAGTTTTACTTCTACAAGACCCATCTTAGGAGAACACCTTCCATATACTAGCCACCCTAGGGAGACCTTGGTTCCCATGAAATTTTAGGGTGAAATTTTTTATAGCCTAGCATGAGGCCCTCCTGGGGAGAAAGAAACATTTTAAGAAACACATCAGCAGCCTGTTGTTTGTTTGTCTTCTGCCAGTTCTGATCCCTCTTGGGTTTAAGATGACCATTTTCCGAGAATAGAAAATTTGGGCTAAATGAGAAATACTCTTTAAAATTGTTTTATTGCTATGTTGGTTTTTCTTTGTAATTATGGTAGAGTTATGCCATAAAATGTGCTGCTACGATGGTCTTAGAAGGGCAATAGAGTCCAACCAATTTGCTGTTTGCTAGAGAAGATGGGAAATGGGCAAGAGACTCTAAATCTTCCTAAGCAGAAGACACTGGTTAGGTTTTCCAGAACCTCTTGGTTGGGTTTTCCATAGGAATTGGCAGAGTGGCAAAGCTAAAATTGAGGGAGCCTAGGAAAACCATGAGAAAATGCTTTTCTAGCCTTATTTCCATCCTAAATAATGAGTGGGATTGGGTGTTGAAAGGAGGGTTTGTGTTGGACTTACCCAGTGAACGAAAGAGGAAACTATGAAAAGACCAGAATAAAAGTAGGCAGAGAGTCTGGAAATACACATGAACACACACACACACACACACACACACACACACACACACACACACACACACACACACACACACACACACACACACAATTTTAAAACACTTAAAACTATAGACTTGAAAATTTGGAGCTCTCGATTCTGGAGATAGGAGTCACCTGGCACCGTCTCACCAAGTGATTTGCAGAAAGCATGAATCCATCACTATTTAAGTTGAACTCGAATTATAATCATTAGAATTCTAATTTAGTCATAAAGAGTAGCCATATCCTACCATTATAAGCTCCAATTTTCTGTCAATTCTCATTGAAAGTATGATAATAACTTCACAAAGTGTCAGCTCAAGTAGATTCTGAATAAAGTTAGTTCACTTTCACCCTCTAATTTTTTTTGCTTTAACCTCTGAAATTTAAGCACATGGCCGGCATAAAAAGAGAGGATAGTAATAATTGGACATTTGAAACTAGAGCAAATGCCACTATGTCTAAAATAAGTAATAAAAATGTCATCCACTTCTTCTCTCAAGCTGGGATTGTGTCTAAGTTACGCTGATAATGTATATATTATCCAGGTTTTTAGTAAATGTTTCACCCACAAATTTAAAAACCTGAAACTGGCATAAATATAATATTGGCTGTAAATAATAAAAGAGAAAACAATGTCAACTAAAGCTCCTCCATCAGAGGTAATACACTAAAGCCATGCTTCATGGTGCACACCTATAATTCCTACTACCCAAGAAAGGGAGGCAGAAGGATTGCAAGTTTGAAGACAGACTGGGGAACAAAAATACAAAACAAGAGGGTTAGGCAGGACTCAGATGAAAGAACTCTTACCTATCAAGCCCGAGGCCCTTGTTTTAGTCCCCAGTATAGAAAGAAGAAGGAAAGACAGAGGAATGAAGGCAAGACAGAAAGAAAGAGGGAACGGAAGGAAGGGGTAGGAAAAGAGGGAAGGGAAGGAAGGAAGGTAGGAAGGGGGAGAGATGGAGGGAAGAAAGACTACAATACAGTCTCCAATTTGCAATGATTAACATGGTAGTCCAACTTGGCAATAATGTAAAAGCAGTACAGGTTCCGTAGTCTGGGTTGCATTTCGGCATGTCCATGGGATGCATGCAGTGTGCCTTACTCACACAGGCTTACCTGTTTGTCACTCTTCCTCATTCCCCTCCCCCACCCCAACCAATCTCAGCAAGCTTCGTTGGTCCCTTTTCGCATGTGTAATGATGTATTTCAAATATAGTCATCCTCACCCTCTCAGTTCCCTCGCTCTCTCCCTCTTTAGTATTGTATACTTTCTTTTTAAAGTGGCTCTTAAATGTACAGAAATATCAAATGGAAAAAGCACTTTCTGTGAACCCTCTGCCTGCACACATACATGCATGCACACATGTATGCACACAGGGCTCGTGTGTGTGTCCATGTGCATACATGTATACATCTGCACACCTGTACACACCTCCACCTGTATGCAAATACCTGCATGTGTTCTGCACATGTGCCCTTGCACACAGACACACAGCATATGTACATGTATGTGTGAGCACCTTACACACATGTGCGTGTGTGCATGCATGTACACACATGCTCCCACCACTTACAAGTGTGTACACGTGTGCACACTGCACTCGCACATTGACACTGGTGCACATGCATACACACATGCATCACCTTCTCCACTGTCAGCGTCCTGCACCATCGTCAGACATACATCACCAGTGTTGATGCTACATTAGCACATCCTTATCACTCCAAATATATGATTTTTCACTGTGGTGCATTCTGGGTGCTATATGTTCTGTAGGTTTGGGCAAGGATGTATTGGCACACATCTGCTCTGCTAGTACAGTATCATACAAAAGTTTCACTGCACTGAAAATCCTGGGTGCCCCACCTACACATCCATTCCTTACCCCAAACCCGTGGTGACGGTTGATCTTCTGTCTCCCCAATTTTGTTCTGAGGCTGGAGACTGTTTGGATGGTCACAGAGCTTCGAATTCTACAGTATGTGAGCTTTCTCATTAGATTCGCTCATTTACTGCTGCACATTTAAAGTCCCTCCCTATCTTCCCACTAGCTCGATGTTCTTTCCTTTAGCTGCGAAATAATATTCCATTATCAGAACGTACCCCCGTTCATCTCTCCAGTCACTTGCCACAGTACACTTGACTGCTTCCAAGTTATGAGAATCATGCATAAGGCTTCTGTAGACATGTATATGATCATTTTCAGTCTTTTGCATAAGTACCAAGGAGGATGGCAGGAGTATAGAGCATTGCTCTTTGTTATTCTAGAAGATACTACTAAACCGTCTTGCAAAGTGGACCGTGCCATGTTGCATTCCCACAGCAACGAATGAGAACTTCTGCCGGACATCCCAGGATCTGACCATCATAGCATCTTACTGTTGTTTTAATTTGCAATTCCCTATTAAGGTGATGTTGAGTATCCTTTAAAATGTTTATTTGTCCTCTGAATTTATTCTTCAGTGAGGTGCCTATTTCAAACTTTGGTTTCTTTAAGAGGTTTGGTCATTTTTGTGTTTCACAATTTAAACCTCTATTTTGAATACCACGGGGAGGAGCAACTAGAGATTCACACTAATTAAACTTCCTTTTTTCCCTGCCTGAATATTACTTTGAAATGTACTTCACATAAAATAGCATGCACATATCATTAACACCATGAAATTGATAAATTTAAACTTTCACCTAGTAAAGAGTTATTCAATGGATACTTTTAAGTATTTCCAATATGACAACCCCTTCCATCTATTTTTGGTGATTTTGCATCTCACAAATATTTAAGTAAATGTCAGGTGTCTTATTAATGCCATTTAGCAATTATGACAGAATCCTGAAAAACAGCGAGATGGAGCCTTAATTCAGGAACTTGAGTGAGTAGAGTTGAGTTGTTCTCTTAAATCAGTCAAGAAGCAGAGAGGAAGGAAGCCATGGAGGGGAAAAAAACAGAATCCATAATAGCTGCAAGTTTACACTTTACTCTTTCAAGCCATACTAAAAAGAACTTCTAACTTTCTCCAAATAAAGGCTGAAAAGGACATGAGGAAACAGAAGGTCAATTCAGCATCACTTCCATTTATCCAGGTACTTGACTGACACATGAGCTAATTCATTCTTCATTGGAGAACTGCATTGTGGGCATCTAGCAGCATCCCTGTCCCACAGCCACTAAGTGAATAGAGACACCCCCCAACCCCCCGCAAAACAAACAACAGATACCAACATATTACTTTCATGGATAATGAGACAAGGATATAGAAAAAGCCCATTATCTGTGGCTCTGCCTTTGCTTTGGGACTTTCTGTTTTATCACATTCTGTATGTAAATAATAACATTGCACCATCAGTTCACTGCCTGAACAGGGTTTAACAGTGAGCTGAATTTAAAGCTCCCAGCCACTGTTCCAGTGTTTTTGTTAGCTGTTTTGGAATCGCTGAACTAGGGAGTGAAGGAAAGATGTGAAGTCAACAGAAATACAACAGAAAGACATTTAATACTAACATTTACAAAGTACAAAACCAGACACTTTCTCCAAGACACAGAAGATAAAGGAGAAAGTGATACATGACAAAACTAATGAAAAAGTTCACAGAAAACATAGGCAATTTTCCCTCCCAATACCTCAGTTTCCCCTTCCTCAAACAGAATGACATAATTATATCTACTTCACTGAGTGAATCCACATACATTTCTTAGAAGAGATCTGGCATATTGAATGTGCAAGAGAAATGTCCATTCTTATTCTATTATAGAGGATGGTTTGGGGTAATTACTTTACAAAAAATGAAATTACAATATACACAATTGTCTGGAAGGAGGATCTTAATTTTCTGATAAGTAAATATAATACTGTATATCACTAAATCTTTTTTTTGTCAGTCCTGGGGCTTGAACTCAAGGCCCTGGACACTGTCCCTGACCTCTTCAGCTCAAGGAGAGTGCTCTACCACTTGAGCCACAGCACCACTTCCAGTTTTCTAGTCGTTTATTGGAGATAAGAGTCTCACAGACTTTCTTGCCGGGGTTGACTTTGAACCTCAATCCTCAGCTCTCAGCCTCCTGAGCAGCTAAGATTATAGGTGTGAGCCACCGGCGTCTGGCTGATACTAAATCTTAAGATATCAAAAAAGAGTTCACATAAATAATAGAAACTGAGAAATTACTGAATGACATTCAGAAATACTGGCTGGTCTTTCTTTCAGAATTTGCTGAATTTGGTTTTATAATGTCCCCAAGCCCTCCACTCACCATACAGGACCAGGTGATGCTCGGTTTTCTCTGACACTAACCTCCACCCACTCATTACATTTTATGTACTTTGGGAAATCAAACTGGACTGTCAGTGCTACTTTCAGCAAATCCTTTTCAGAATTTGTGGGAATTGGCATACATTGTTAAAATGGTAAAAGTGAAAATCTAATTATTTTAGGAAAAGAACTATGAACTAGACCATATGTAAAACAGAGACTATTTCTGCATAAAAAAGCAAATTTTTATGTTATGTAAATATCACAGAGAGGAAAAGCTTCTGTTGAAAGTAAACTAATGCTGGTGAATTAGGATAAAAGCACATTTTACTATTAGAAAAGTTAGTATGCAGTTAAGCACTTCACTGTTACTTGAGATGTTCATCTACAAATGGCTTTAAAGAAGTTCTAAATTTTGATAGAAATTACAGTAAAAGTTCCAGTTCAGTTGGAAACTTCCTTTAATGAAGCTTGAGGGAGAAAAATAGCAGATATTTCAAAAGAAGAACATTTCTTTCCAAGATTTGTGGCCAAAGCTAACTTTGCTCTAAAGATCTCAAGCTTGTGAGCTGTGGCTTGTGGAACAATTATATTATTTGTACTTTCTCAGGTTGTTTGGAAAACTTCCATGTGATATCAACTTTATTTTTGTGAAGTGAATCCCGAATTTTGAAGCAACCAGTTCCTAAGCCTGTCTTCTATTTTCTCATTGTTATCTATTATCCTATAGATTAATTGCAAAATTCTGTGTAAAGAATGGAAAAGTATAAAGAAACAGTTGAACACTCTCAATAATCTTTGCACCAACTGCATTTAAATTTACTCTATACTTCCAATAATTGTTCGACTCCTTTGTCCTTACTTCATGGAAATTGCACAGAATGAAAACTGAATGGATTTGTAGTTGACATAAATAACTTTATATTGATAGATGATAGAACTGTGTCTCATGGTGGATAATGGGGAATTTATTTCTAGCTTTGAAAATGTTTCAATGATCATTAAGTAGCTGTACAAAGGGGTTTCAAGTCTATGTGTCAGTTTATGAGTATAACGCATCTTAATCAATGTCACCTCATTCATCCTTCTCTCCCATCCACCCCACCACACTCATTTCCCTAGATTACCTGGTCCCATATTCACACATGGACAGTGACCGACATAAGTATTTGTGCCATTTTTCCTCTCTCCTTTTGTTTGTCCATTCTCCTGTTAAGTCCTTAACACCTGAAAACACGTGTCCTTGCTTCCTGGTATACTTTTTATTAGACTGTAAGTTCATTGTTCACAGAAATTACACCATTGGATTCTTCTGCATATACCATACTTTAGTCCATTTGTGTCTGTATATCTGCATAGGACCTGGTATCTATTTTCATATGTTTTATAATTTAGAGCTAACTTCAACCTGTGAGAGAAAACATGCAACCTTTGTCTGTCTGAGCCTGACTTACTTTTAGAGACACTGTAAAGAGCCTTTAACAAAAGCCACCATATTTTATGATAAAAGCTCTGGAGAAGCTAAGAATAGAAGGAACATACCTAAATAAAATTAAGGCTATTTATGACCAAACTACAGCCAGCAACATCCAAAACGGTAAAAAAACTAAAATTATTTCCTGTAAAATCAGGGACAACATAGGATGTCCACTTTCTCCACTTTTCAATATCATACTGGAATTCTTAGACAGAGCAATAATGCAAGAGAAAGACATAAAAGGGATCCAAATAGGAAAGAAAAAGGTCTCACTATCGTTATTTCCAATTTTTGACTAGAATATATACAATTGTGGTGAAGAGTCTTCTTATAATATTTCCTACATTGCATATGATCTCTTGTGACTGGAATCTAGAAGAGAGAAAAACTGTCTACACGTTTACTCCACAGCCTCATCTAAAACTCCTGCACAAGGAGGAATATGTATCTTCAAGTCATTTTTCTAAAAGGTGTAGCGAATATATTTCTGGAACTTTTGGGAACCGGAAGATCTCTTTCTGTTGTTTTCACACCTGACTGACTGGAGATATTGTTCCATGGCTTTTCTGCTTGTGTTAGAATGATGTATTTTGATACATCTTGATTTTAAACCAAAGTGATTAAAGGAGTGTTTTATTTGGAATAAACTTTGTAAAGCCAAGCTCATGTGGCAAACATGGGATAAAGTCAATCTTCACAGATCCTGGGCCCCTAATTAAACTAGCACAGTCGCACCAAGAGTTTTTAAACTAAAAAGAAGTGTACCTCTCTCTCTCTCCCTCCTTTCCTCCCTCCCTCCCTCCCTCCCCCTCTCTCTCTCTCTCTCTCTCTCTCTCTCTCTCTCTTTCTCTCTCTCTCTCTCTCTCTCTCTCTCTCTCTCTCTGTCTCTCTCTATATATATGTATATATGTTCAGTTATTCTTCATCCCAACTGTGATTTCTTCTTCAGATGTACATATAATTCTTAAGCTTAGTCTACATTATCAGTTCTCTGCATCTACACTATGCCCCTAAAGATTTTAGCTTTCTGGTTTTTACTAATATAACAAAGGGATCTTGATCCAGATTCTTAACACTATCAAATTCTTTTCTTCATAACCTACAAGTTTTACCCAAGATAAATCCATTTTGTTAGTGCATCTATCATCTTCCAAAACTCTTCTTTATGTCAAAATCTTACAACAGTATAAATACATGTAAAGTGTGTGTGTGTGTGTGTGCATGCGTGTGTGTGTGTGTGTGTGTGTGTGTGTGTGTGTGTGTGTTGGCACTGGAGCTTGAACTCAGGGCTTCCTGCCTTTTACTCTCAAGGCTCTGTGTTTTACCACTTGAGCTATACCTCCACTTCTGACCTTAACAAGATTGTAGAGAAGAGATTTGTTAGCCAGGACTGATCAGCCTCCTGAGTAACTAGGGTTACAGGCATGAGCCACTGGCACCCAACCAATGTGCAAAGGTTCTAGAATGGCAATGTGTGTGTTCTAATCACAGCTTAATCTAATCACTTTCTCCTTGAGCAGTCATGCAGAAAGTTTCTTTACGTTTCTAACCTTCATTACAAAGAACAGTAATCATATCATCCTAACTAGACTTCTAGAAGAGTTAAATGAAATAACATGAAGAAAATGCATGATCTAGTGCCTGGTACACAATTTACAGTGACCACATACTTACTGCTGTGTGGTAACATACAGGTCACTGCTTAGAGTGTTTTTACATCTCATTGTTTGATCCCTATGAAGTTTCTCCTATTTCTACACAAGCGTGTATATTACAGCCCAATGATTCTATAGCATTTTTATTTCTGTTCTTATTTCAGGTCTATTGTGGGCACAATATTTTGGGAGATTGATGTAGAATCTTAAAATCTGAGGCATTTCCATATTACCACATCAGTCATTTTTGCTAGATTGAGCAAAAGGGTTCACTTGACTTGTTGGACAGCTCAGGAATTCACTCAGTAAAGAGCAGACTCTGTTACCACTGCCACACAGGTGCTCTGTGAACTCAGAGGTTTAAATAAAGTAGCAGTCCCTTCAATTGTGGGGCTTGAACTCAAGGTCTGGATGCTGTCCCTGAGCAATTTTGCTCAGGGTTAGCGCTCCACCACTTTGAGCCACAGCGTCACTTCCAGTTTTCTGGTGATTAAATAGACATAAGAGTCTCATGGACTTTCCTGCCCAAGCTGACTTTGAACTGCCATCCTCAGATCTCATCCTCCTGAGTAGCTAGGATTACAGGTGTGAGCCACCAGTACAAGGCACATTTAACTTTTTATAAAGTTTTTCCTGGTACTTTTTATTAGAATGAATAAAAATATATAAAAATGCTGTTTATTTCATTCACCAAGGACTCATTACCTGACTTTGTTAGTGTTTTTTAAAATACAGTTTTATTGTTATTATTGAAATGTTGTTTAGAGGGGTTACCTTTGCATCAGTCAGGTCATGAGCACGTTTCTTTTTGGAATGTCACCGCTTCCTTCACTTTCTCCCAGTTCCTCCCCAACCCTTCTTTGCCCACAAGTTTCACAGTTCATTTTTTTGTTAGTGTTTTAGCAGACAATGCTTCCTTGTTCTCTGTTGTCCTTAAAATCTAAACTTCCTGGAAGAATTTAAAGCCACAAGGCTAGTTTAGTCTCTTGGGTTTAGTATTGCTTGCCCTGGTTCCCACAGTGAAAGCCTAGTACTTGATTGAGAAGAATCTCAACATGCAATAGATAACACCTAAAGAAAACCAACAAATGCTCGACAAGAAATGTACTCATGACCTTCCTCATGTAACTGTAACCCCTCTGTACAGCATCTGTACAATAAAATGAAGTTAAAAAAATAGAAAAGAAAAACAAGAGACTAAAAATGGTAAAGTATGCTTTCAAAGCTCAGCAAACGTTCAAGTTTTACTCTGGAATAAGTGATGAAGGGACAGAGCAGAAAAATCACAGCCTATGACATGGGACTGTTGTATCACAACAGTGATACTAACCAGAATGGAGCAGAGGATAATACTGACGTTGAAACCCCAAAAACCGAAAGGCTTTCTAAATGTAATAAACATCTAGGATCCAACATAGGTTAGGGCTGCTTTAATTCTGATTTAAACTACATGGAGAACAAGGCAGGCACTCCTATAAACACCTCAGGAAATGTTCTAAAGCCTCATCCCCCTGAGATCATAGTCAAAGGCTCAATTTTCTCTGTCAAAGAAGCCCTGGGAGTGAAGTGCATGGAAAAGACCCACTGCAAGCAGGAAACTTAAAGGGTAGACTGACGATCAGTTGAATTAGACAAGGTGGTTGTAAATGTTCATGCCTGTAATCCTCACTACTGAAAAAGCTGAGATCTGAGAATCATGGATCATGGTTGATAGCAGCCAGGGTAGAAAGGCTTGTGAGTTTCTTATCTCCAATTAAGCAACAGAAAGCCAGAGTGGGGGTGTGATTCAAGTGGTAGAACACGAGCCTTAAGTGAAAAAAAGCCAAGTAAGAGCAACAGGCTGGTCTTGAGTTCAAGTCCCAGTAATGGCGATAGATAGATAGATAGATAGATAGATAGATAGATAGATAGATAGATAGATAGATAGATAGATAGATAGATAGATAGATAGAGATAGATAGATAGATAGATAGATAGATAGATAGATAGATAGATAGATAGATAGATAGATAGATAGATAGATAGATAGATAGTACAACAAATAATTAAGAAAATTACTATATATTTGTAAGACCTTAGAGCCACTGTCTTTATACAGTCATGCCGTGTTGTAAGGGGAGATTTTGAGGGAGCAAAGACAGTAACGTGCATCACTTCAGGTTCTTCTCTCTTTGGTGACCCAGGCAGTACCCAGGCTTTCCAGGAGGACAAAGTGTACACTACTCCTCTAACCACAAGACAATGACATGCTTGATATCCGTGGGCACCCTTACCTCAATGTATCTGGATGGTTTTTGATTGAAGCCTTTGGAAAATGACTATAACCAGTACTAGAGTTCAAACCGTTTTGGCAAAGACAAATCTCAGGATAAATGAAATGTGTGTGTGTGTGTGTGAGAGAGAGAGAGAGAGAGAGAGAGAGAGAGACAGAGACAGAGAGACAGAGAGACAGAGACAGAGACAGAGACAGAGACAGAGACACACACACACACACACAGAGTGCTTGCATGTGCACACATATGCTTGCACAATTCTGGGAGTTGGAACTCAGGGCCTTATGCTCTTGCTTGTGTTTTTCACTGAAGTCTGGCACCAGACCAATTGAGCCAAACCACCAATTCTGGGTTTTGCTAGTTAGAGATAAGAATGTCATGGATGTTCTTGCTCTGGATGCTCTGTATTGTGATCCTCAGGTCTCAGCCTCCTGAGCAGACAGAATTACAGATGTGAGTCACCAGCATCCAGCTGGAATAATGTTTTATTGTTTGTCTAAAGTTTCGGTATTTTTAGTAATTAATAGGAATTTCTTAAAAATGAGAAACTAGAATCTTGATCTCACACACAGTGAGACCAAAGGAGAATAAATACTCTTAGAAGAGAAACAAAACACTGCAATGGCTCTTTATATTTATATAAATTTATATATATATATATATATATATATATATATATATATATATCAAAACAAACTCTAAGAGATCTCTCTCTTTTTCAACTTTTTAAATTTTTTTCATGATTCTGTCTTACTTTATATGTGGTGTATTTGCATGTATATCTTTGGGAAAGTGGAGAGGAAAGTACAGAACTTAGGGGAAAACGGTGGAAAAGTGCAGCAGTGGAGCTCACTGTACACTGGTGAACGTGAACTAAACCACTCGTGGGTGGAGATGGGAGTGAGGGACTGGGAGAGAATGAGGGAACAGAAGACACTGCAAAAGGCAATGTACTCATGACCTGACTCATGTAATTGTGATCACTCTCTACCTCACCTCTATAATAACAATAGAGTAAAAAGAAGAAGAAGAAAAAGGAAAAACTGGGAAACTAGTTAACTTCCACATAGACTGTCTATAGTACAAAATTCTCCTCTATAATACAAAATCCTCTATGGGGAAAGAGGGGGGTTGCTCATCATTTCATGGGCAGTAGCCCTCTCAATTCTTTACCCTCCTAAAGTTCATTCTCTTCCAACCCACTGATCACTATCAACACACTTTATATCTTATTCACCATCCACACTGCAACGACTATTACAAGTTCTAGCTCGGTCATGCAATAGAAAGTTCTTCCTGAATACATGAAAAAATGAATGAACCTCTCTACACAGGTGAGGATTTCATTTCATCCACCTCTGAAAGATTGTTTGTGAATATTCACCCACTTCTTTAAAATAGAGCTAAGACATTTTCTTCTTGTATTATTTTTAACTACCTTTTCCGTTGTTGAATGAAGGTGTTTCAGCTCAACATGTCAGTTTATGAGAACAATGCATCTTGATCATCATCATCCCTTTCACGGGTCTGCTTCCCATCCTTCTCTCCCATCCCCAACAATGCCCTCAAGTTTTCTGGTTCTCTTGCTGAATCATTTTTCTATATTCATCCCATTATACAAGGTGAGGTTGTTATGTCCATTGAGCAATGGGATATAAGCATATATAGAATCACATGCTATAGAATCACATCCGGATGTTGAGCCTTTAAAGAAATCATCTGTTTTCCTATAAATCACCCAGCTAAAAAGATAGTTCTTCAGTTCTTTACCTATGAGATTTCATTCCATCCAAACAATCAATCTTCCAGTTTAAATAATGTTGCTCAACATTGTGCTTTTATTTTTCTTTTATGAACATTAATTAATAGTACAATGGGGGTCCATTTTGATCTGTCCAAGGTACCTTGTTCAGATTCACCCAGTCCTTCACTGTTCTTCATCTCCCTCAACTTTACCAAACCAATATCAACATTTTCATTGCTCCAGTTCTTTTTTATTTTTTTATATATTTTTTTTATTTTTTATTGTGAAAAATACTGTACAGAGGGGTTACAATTACATGGGCAAGATAATAAGTACATTTCTTTCTTTTTTTTTTTAATTGTATTTTATTTTATTTGAGAAAATACTGTACAGAGGGGCTACAATTACATGGGCAGGATAATGCATACATTTCTTACCAAGCATTGCAGCCTCCTCCTCTGTTTACCCTTCACTTCCCTTCCCCGCCTCCCCCCTCCCCCCACCCAATTTTACCCCCCTCCCCCCACCCAATTATACCCCCCTCCCCCCCCACACCGACATTGTAAAGCTGGTTTTGACATGACATTTTGTACTTCTCAGTGTTGCAACAGGTCCACCTGAATCTTTAAACGACTTGTTTGTCCCCATCTCCTCCACATGTTATACTGACATCAAATATAGTGAAAGCGGGGGTTACACTGTGGGGGAGGGACATACAAAGCAACAAAGAAATAATCTTATAAATGCATTAGAAACACATGCATGAAAGAAACGAAAACATTAAAATACATATTTAAGGGTTCATTTTCCTAACATCACATTATCTGACCTTTTCCGCTTGACTCATACCTATACTAGATATTGCAAATAAGGGAAACCATGGGACCTATGCTTCTTTGGGCCTGGCTTACTTCACTTAATATAATTTTTTCCAAACCTTTCCATTTCCTAACAAATGGGGAAATGTCATTCTTTCTGATGGAGGCATAGAATTCCATTGTGTATATATACCACATTTTCTTGATCCATTCATCTACTGAGGGGCATCTGGGTTGGTTCCATATCTTAGCTATGGTAAATAATGCTGCAATAAACATAGTTGTGCTGGTAGCTTTAGTGTGGTCTTGTTTGTAAACATTTGGGTAAATGCCCAAAAGTGGGATTGCTGGATCATAGGGGAGATCTATGTGAAGTCTTTTGAGGAACCTCCATACTGCTTTCCAAAGTGGTTGAACAAGTTTACATTCCCACCAACAATGAAGTAAGGTTCCTTTCTGTCCACATCCCCTCCAGCATCTGTTGTTGTTAGAGTTCTTGATTTTTGCTGTTCTAACTGGAGTGAGGTGATATCTCAATGTTGTTTTGATTTGCATTTCTTTTATGGCTAGGGATGTTGAACATTTCTTCATGTGTCTATTGGCCAAGGAAATAGAGGAGGCAATCCAAAAATTCATATGGAACAATAAAAGACCCCGAATAGCAAAAACGCTCCTCAACGGAAAGAACACTGCTGGAGGAATATCAATACCAAATTTCAAACTCTACTATAAAGCCATAGTAATCAAAACAGCTTGGTATTGGCATAAGAACAGACCTCAGGACCAATGGAATAGAATTGAAAACCCAGAAATGAACCTACAGACCTATAGCCATCTAATTTTCGATAAGGAAGCTAAAACAATAGAATGGAAGAAAGTCAGCCTCTTCAGTAAACGGTGCTGGCAAAATTGGTTAACTACATGTAGAAAACTAAAGCTAGATCCTTATATATCACCCTGCACCAGAATCAACTCCAAATGGATCAAAGACCTTGAACTCAAAGCAGACACTCTGAAAACATTACAGGATGGAATAGGAGAAACCCTAGGTCTCCTTGGCTCAGGTCGAAATTTTCTGAATAGAGACCCGGAAGCACAACAAATCAAAGAAAGGTTGGACAAATGGGATTGCATAAGATTGCAGAGCTTCTGCAGGGCAAATGACATAGCTGGCAAGATCAATAGAAAGCCCACCGATTGGGAGAAGATCTTTACTAGCCATACAACGGACAAGGGTCTCATATCTAAAATATACTTGGAACTCAAAAAATTAAACCACCCAACAACAAATCCTCAAAGAAACAACTGCCCAATAAATAAGTGGGCGAAAGACTTAAAGAGAAGCTTCTCTGAAGAAGTACATTTCTTATCAAGCATTGTAACCTCCTCCTTTGTTTCCCCTTCCCATCCTCCCCCAACCCCCTCACCTAATCCTCCCCGCCCCCCCACCCCCCACCCCCGCACCAAAGTTGTAAAGTTTGTTTTTGACATAACAACTTGTACATCTCATTGTTGTAATGGGTCCACCTGTATCTCTATTTAAACGATTTGTTTTTCCCCTTCCCCTCCACAAATTATACCAACATCAACTACAGTGAAAGCAGGGGTTATACTGTGGGGGAGGGACATACAAAGCAACAAAGAAATAATCTTATAAATGTGTTAGAAACAATCTCATGAAAGAAAAAAACCATTTGAATACATATCTTAGGGTTAATTTCCCTAACATCACCTTATCTGACCTTTTCTGCTTGACTCAGATATATACTAGATATTACAAATAAGGGAAACCATGGGACCTATGTTTCTTTGGGCCTAGCTTACTTCACTTAATATAATTTTTTCCAAGCCTTTCTATTTCCTAACAAGTGGGGCAGTGTCATTCTTTCTGATGGAGGCATAGAATTTCACTCTGTGTATATACCACATTTTCTTGATCCATTCGTCTACTGAGGGGCATCTGGGTTGGTTCCATATCTTAGCTATAGTAAATAATGCTGTCATTGCTCCATTTCTACACTTGTACACAGAGTACTTTGACCATTCATCCTCTTTTACCCTCTTTGTTGGCCCATCCCCTTTTATCCTTTATCCAAATACTAACCCTAGAATTATCCTACAAGTGCCAGCACTTAGTCAAAAAGGAGCCATGTGCATTTCCATCTGCCGCACGTCAGCACCAAGGGTTTACTTCATTCCTTTGCCAAAATCCACACTGAGACAACAGGAAGAGAAAACCCAAAGTCTAAAAATAATGCCATTCAACCCGAAGGTCCATTCATTCTCTTTATCCATGTTAGAACTTATTTCAGAGCACAGTGTTATTTTTGATTCACAAGAACTTTGATACGTTGGGACTCCAACATTAAATTTAACGTTCTTCATAAGACTCCACCCTGGGCTTCAGGGTTGAACTCAAATGGCCACACTAAACCACTGTTTAAACTCCAGTGAGAGGGATGTCTCTGGAGCAGCAGTTCAGGACAAAGCAAGAGAATAGTCAGTATTCTTTTACTTCTTCTTTTCTGTATTTCCTCTATACTCTATTTGAAAACAAAATAATTCATGGCAAGGTTTTTCTGAGAAATGAAAAATAGTGAACATGCTAATGATAAAACATTCCTTAAGCACAGCTTGTAGTTTCTGGATTCATGTTATGAAATAAGAACTATTCTTTCTCTCATTTGAAGGAAAAACTTTTTTTTGTCAGTTGTGGGACTTGAACTCTGGGTCTGGGTGCTGTCCCTCAGCTCTTCAGCTTAAGACTAGTGCTCTACCACTTGAGCCACAGAGCCACTTCTGGCTTTTTCTGCTTATGTGGTGCTAATGAATCGAACCCAGGGCCTCATATATGCAAGGCAAGCACTCTACCACTGAGCCACCTTCCCAGCCCTGAAGGAAAAACTTTTGGTTTTTTTTATTGTGAAAATACCATACAGAAGGGTTACAATTACATGGGCAAGATAATGAGTACATTTCTTATCAAGCATTGTTGCCATTTCATGATATCTGGCTGGAAAGTGGAACCTTTTCAGGTATAAACAAGTTTAATATATTTATATGGCTACGTTTCCACAGTTCACCTCCTGTGATCCTTACTACTCAGGAGGTTGAGATCTGATGGTCATAGTTCAAAGCCAATCTGAGCAGAAAAGTCCATTAGACTCTTGTCTCTGATTAACTACTAAAAAGCTGGGTGTGGAGGTATGGTTCAAGTGGTAGAACGCAAGCCTTGAGCAAGAGAGCTAGGTAAGAGTTCAAGTCCCTGAATTCAAACCTGTGTGTGTGTGTGTGTGTGTGTGTGTGTGTGTGTGTGTGTGTGTGTGTGTGTAAAAATCTTAATTGGGTCCTGTTTAGAGGCACATGGGAAGTGCTGAAGAGTCCACTTTATGGGGACAGGGACATGTGGCAACTATCTAAAAGTTGTGTGTATACATGTGAGAAAAAGAGATCGGGGAGAGACTGTACTTTAGAAAGATCTAAGACTGTCACTGGTGTGAGATATTTGAAGATAAAATCCGAAAGGTAACATTTATTAAGCACTTATTCAAGACAAATAAAGTGAAACATCTTATATACATTATCTTCCTCAATCTTTCTCCTATCTCTTTATTTCCTCTCTGTTGGTACTGGGGTTTGAACTCACAGACTTGAGCTCACCAGGAAGGTGTTCTACCACTTGAGCTACTCCTTCAGCGCTTTGATGCCCTACTTATTTTTCATAGGGTTTAATGCTTTTTGCCCAGCGCTGTCCTGAGACATTGATCCTCTAAACTCTGCCTCCTGTGGTGGAGGCACAGGGATCATAGACACACCCTTCCTTGCCTAGCTGACTGATTGAGATGGGGCTTCACCAACATTTTTTCCCAGGCTGACCTCAAACTGCAACCTTTTCACTTTCCAACTCCCCCCCCCCCCAGTAGATGGGATTATAGGTGTAAGCCAAGGCACTAACACCCTCCTCCTTCCTACTTATCCATTTTACAGACAAGGTTTATGTTAGATTCCAAAGGCCACTGTGAACCACAAAATACCACAACATTTGTGACTCAAAATTCCAGAGATTTTCCCTTTCCCAGTTCTGGAGGCTACAATCTTGGATGAAGGGGGGCAAATGTCTCCTTGAAGAGCCTAAGGGAGGACCTGTTTCATGCTTTCTCCTTCCAGCAATCTTTCCAACCCCTTGGTTTACAGATGCAGCTAGTTTCAAGACTCTCCTTGGGTTTGTCTTCCCATCATCCTGCTGGTCTCATGAAGATGTCATTGATGCAAGTCTTAGGGCCAACTTGACCCAATGATGTCATCTTAACTAATGACATCATCTTAACCAATTACATCTGCAAAGCCTTATTTCCAGCAATGACATCCTGATGCTCCAGGAAGCTCATGAATTTGGTGGGGAGGGCACAGTAGAACTGAAAAAGACTTCAGAAAATACAACTATCATTGGAAAATATATGTATATTTAAAGAAATTAAAATTGAGATTTAACAAATGACTGGAGAAGACAAGCTTATTTAAACCTGAAGAGTCAACAATTGAAAAAAAAAACATTTAATTAGAAATGAAAACTATAAGAACACATAATGCTCAATTCATAAAGCAAACACCAAAAATAAAATTGCCTGAAGCATTTGTCTTCATGTTACTACAATTTAGAGCAAATCAACCGGCAAATGAGAAATATAGATCTATAAGAAGGAGAATAAAGTAGAAGAACTAATAATAATTTAAATATATATATGGAAAGAGAGAAAATTAAGAGAGAAGAAACAGCAAAAAGGATAACAAGTGAGAAATCACAGAACTAATGGTAAATAGCTATTTGTTGACAGACTAAAGTATCCCAAGTAAGATAAAGAAACAAAAGCCAGGCAGCACTAGTAGCTCACACCTGCAAGCCTAGCTACTCAAGAAGTTGAGATCTGAGGATTAAGGTTCAAAGCCAACCCAGACAGGAAAGTTCACGAGACTATTACCTACATTACAATTAGCCAGCAAAAGGCCAAAAGTAGAAGTGCAGTTCAAGTGATAGAGTATCAGCCTTGAGCAAAAATGCTCAGGCTGAGCACCCAGCCATTTAGGTAGTAGGGCTTCAACTCAAGGCCTCATGCTCTTGCTTAGCTTTTTCCACTCTACCACTTGAGCCACACCATACTCTGGGCTCTTTGGTCAATTGGAAATAAGGGTCTCCCAGACTTTTCTCTCCACATTGGGCTCAAACTCTGATCCTCAGATCTTAGCCTCCAGAGTAGCTAAGATGACAGGTGTGATCGCCCAGTACCTGGTGGCTTCTTCTGTTTTGTACTTCTCATTCACTTCTTTCTTACCTTATTTGGATTAGCAAATTATTACTTTTTTCACTTTCTTTCCTCTATGATCTTGCCAGTAGTCAGTCATCTACTATTTTCTGTGGATACTATGAAGTATATGCTGTTCATGACCCCAGAACATGAGATGAACCAAAGATCTATCCAACCTCTCCTCTTTGCGGCTTTAAGAATCTTCAGCAGCTCCGAGAAGAAAAGCATGAGTAATGTTTGGCTAACCTCGATTCAATTCCCTTCTCTTCGGGCTCTTGACCACTTGCATTCTGGCTGCTTCTGGGATCTCCAGTGCCTGCAAACACATGTTTCCCATTTGCCCAGCCTTTTTGGTTGTTCTCAGTGTGGAAGCTGGTTTGACACAAATCAGTCTATAATTCCTAGAAATAGAGCCTTCAGTCTGGGACCAGAGCTTAATAAGGGCCTAGTTTTAAAACAATGAAAAGATTAAGAGAGGTATAAACAAGATAACATGGGAGTATGGGAGACTTCATTTGTAAAGCATATTTTATAGGCAGAAGAAAAGTAGTATCTATCGTTTTGAATTCACAGAAATGAAAAAAAAATTGAATAAGAAGAAACTTGCAATCTCCTTTTTAAAAGGCAGTAAAAGATTTTTTAAAACTTCAAAAGATACAGCCCAGATGCCCTACAATAGATGAGTGGATCCAAAATATGTGGTAGCTATACACAATGGAATTTTAGAAAGAATGATATTATGTCATTTGCAGGGAAATGGAAGGACCTAGAACAACTCAGGTTAAGTGAGGTAAGCCAAGCTCAGAGAGACAAATGGTGCATGTGTCCTCTCATAGATGGAAGCTAGATCTAAAATACACCAGGATGTGATAAATTATACCGGACTCCAGACAGTCACACACAAGAAGACCAAAGGAGGATACTCTTAGAAGATCAAAACAAAGGCACAATGTCTATGTACAACTGATCATATAAAATAATATTTATCGAATTCAACCCCAGGAAGTGGAAGCAGGAGGCTTTTGTTTTCTTTGTTGCAGTTTTTGTTTTATGTTCTTTCTGTCTTGTTTATCTGTCTTTGGCAAGGTAAGAGGGAGACACAGAAATGGAAGGACATGGGTGAACAAATGCAGCCGTGGTCCTCACTGGACACTATATTGAAAATGAACTATACAATTTGTGGGTGGGGACAGAAGGAAAAAACTGGGAGAGAGCGAGAGTAAGGGTGACAATGTCCAAAAACAAATTTACTCATTACTTATGTAACTGTAACCCCTCTGAACATCACCTTTATAATAAAAAAGTCCAAAAACATCTATATAGATGAAACAAAATGTGAAGATGCTGTACCTAAGTCTTAATTGATTTAAAACTAAATGTACTGTTTAAACAAAAAGAGTTGACTATATGTTCAGCACATAGATAGTTGAGACATACCTCAAGGATACAGATACAAAGTGAATGAAGGTTAAAGCGACAGCACAATGTGTCAAGTTCAATACCAAACAAAATACAGTGAGAGTAATAATATGCAAATCAAACAAAAAACAAAGGCAGCATTAGAGATATAATGTCATTATATAATGAAAGCAGACTAGATTTACCAGGAAAATATAACTACTCTATACTTGCATGGATCAAATAAGGTAAAAAGCAAATAAAACCAGGCGTAACAGTATATATTGATAATCTCAATACTTGGAAGGCTGAGGCAGGGAAATCAGAAGTGTGTGTGTGTGTGTGTGTGTGTGTGTGTGTGTGTGTGTGTGTGTGTGTGTGTGTGTGTGTGTGTGTGTGATCAGAAGTTTGAACACAGCCTGGTGTGGGGGGGGGGGGGGGCGTGTACTTGGGCTTGAATTCAGGCCCCATGCTCTTGCTTACCTTTTTGCTCAAGGCTGGTGCTGTACTACTTGAACCATACCTCCACTTCTGGCTGGCTACCAAAGAGAGAGAGAAAAGAGAGAGACAGAGAAAGAGGGAGAGAAGAGAGAGAGAAAAGAAAGAGAAAGAAAGAAGAAATACAAACTAGAAAAGAGACACATAACAGAAATACAAAAGGCAATTGGCACAACTCTGCTGTCATGGTGGAATACTCTAGCATAGTTCTTCAGCAATTTCTAGATTAATTGGATAAAACCTTACTAAGCTCAGGACACTCAGATAGCATTGCCTTGGTGTTTTGTTTTGTTTATGCCGCTTGTGGGGCTAGAGCTGTCCCTGAGCTTTTTTCTTTTTTCTTCCCCTTGAACCACAGCCCCACTGGTTCCTTTTTGGGGGTTATTTGGAGGTAGGAGTCTCATAGACTCTCCTGCAGGCTGGCATCCAGCTGCGATCCTCTTATTTCAGCCCGGGGAGTACCTCCCACACAGGCTTGAGCCACCAGGCCTGGCCAGCACTGTGTTACTTGGGCTGCAGAATAGACGCCTGGTGTTCAGGCTCGGGGCACACTGGAATCCCGCTGCCCCGTGGCAGGGTGAGTGGTGGGATTCGGGGTGCTCCTGCCCACCTCTGTCCATCTCACCTCCTCATCAGGTGCGCACCCTGGGGCCCCGGCCCTCCCCCAAATGCGGTCTCCTGATGCAACTTGCCTTTGCACTCACACACATACAAAAAAACCCAAAACCAAAATATCCACAACTATTGACCACTTCATCAGTTGTGCAAACACAATAATCTAGATATGACGGGAAAAGACGGGTATTTTATGAAGCAATAGAGAACGTGCAGATTTCAAGGACATTGAAAACATTGAAGAATTTGGATCACGTGCTGGCCCCAAAACAAGTAAAAAAAATTCTAAAATGTCATGTCCTATGTATTCTATAGTAAGCCCTTAATGGAAGAAAATAATAACAAATATACCACTAAAACACATTCCATGCCTTTGAAATTATCGAGGGTGCTTCTAAATAATCCTTGAGTTTAAAAAAATTACATGAGCATAATGGAAATCAAAATACATTGATAGAAAAACATTTGACACTAATATAAAAGCACACAATAATTTCTCAGAAGCCAATTTTTACCTTTAAATACTCATCATCAGAAAGAGTGCTGAAAACCAATCAACTAAGCATTCACCTGAAGATGTTAGGGGGAAAATACACACACACACACACACACACACACACACACACACACACACACACACACGCGCGCGCGCGCACACACACACAAATCACCAATTGATAGAATGAAGTTTGAAGAAATAAAATGTTGACTGGGCTGAGAAATACAAATCAAGATTCAATATGGCCAAAAGTTGGTGGTTCCAAGACACTAAAGAAACCAGCACATTCTCCAACTATGAAGTATAGCCTTTCCATTCTACCCAAAAAAGGGCCCATACATGTCCTTGGCCCCTTTAAATATTTTTTTATTATCTTTAGGTAGTTATACAAAGGGTTTCACTTCAGCATATCAGTTTTGTTTGTTTGTTTATTTTTGGGTCCGGTCGTGGGGCCTGAACTCTGGGCCTGGGCGCTGTCCCTCAGCTCTTCAGCTCAAGGCTAGTGCTCTACCACTTGAACCACAGCACCACTTCCCGCTTTTTTCTTTTTGCTTATGTGGTGCTGAGGAATCGAACCCAGGGCCTCATGCATGCAAGGCAAGCACTCTACCACTGAGCCACCTTCCCAGCCCCCAGCATATCAGTTTTAGAGCACAATGCACTTGATCGGTGTCAGCCTTCCAGGTTCTCCTCCACCTCCCCCAACCCGCCCATCTTTTCAATATACCTGGTTCCCTCTTCACGTGTGGACATTGATCATTATGACTGAATTCACCCACACATCCTCTTTCCATTTGCCTGCTTCCCTGCCCTTGACATCACTCCCCAGCCCCTCGAAAAGGCCCCTACATGTTTTACCTTCTTGGTATTCATTTTGTTAAATGGAAAATTCGTTGTTCAAAGGACTTACACCATTGGAATCCTCCCCAGCATATACCATATTTTAGCTAATAGGAGTATATATGCATACAATCCTATATAGGTTTACATATGGACATGGACACGTTTCATGTGTACATGCGCACACACGTGTGTGTATCCTGGGCTCTTGTCACAACTGATGTGAGAACCTGTGTATCTCCAGAACCACACGGTGACCTCATTATAACCCAGAACAGCTGTCCTCAGATTTCTTGCAGAGAAGTCCTCGACTTTCAAGTGACATAGCATGGCCACTGTGAGAAGGTCCAAGAAGTGCATCTCTAGGTGGCTGTTGCTTCTGAAAACTTGGCTGTCTGATCAAGGCCAAGTATGGTAGAAATGGAGTCCAGTTACCCAGAGGTCTACTTCTGAAGGGACTGGCTTCCCCTAACATTTCAGCCTCACGTGTTCATGATCAATTCCAACGCTCGTCATTGCCATAGTCGCTTTTAATTTTCCTATTCCCTCTGATTACACTCCTGACCATGCTAGAGTAAGTCTCTAGTTAGACATGTTACTACAAAAGGGAACTCTGGTTCAAGGAGAACACATATCGGAATGAAGTCATTTGTACAGACCACACTTTCCTTGAGAGTATTATTGGTAGTGAAATTTTGATTTTCATGGGAAGCGAGTATATTATATAAAAAATATATAGGACAAACATGACCCTCCAATGGCTTGGCCTTTAAATTCTGAGTAGCACCCATTTACACATGGTCAAAAAATATATATATCATTTCTTGGTTCATTAGTTGATAAGCCAATTTGAACCATGAGCAATTCTGAAGCTGATCCAAGATAGGAAATTGAAATTTCCATAGCTCTACTGAGTTCATCAGGGAAATGTGAGGCTATTAGATATGTTGCTGACAAATTATGCTTTTGAGTCCAATTTTCTTTGTCACCAAAGAGTTTTCCAATGATAAGTGATTCAATAACAACATGAAATGGAAAGACTTGGAAAAAATTATATTAAGTGAAGTAAGCCAGGCCCAAAAAAACATAGGTCCCATGGTTTCCCTTATTTGCAATAACTAGTATATATCTGAGACAAGCAGAAGAGATCAGATAAGTTGATGTTAGGTTAAATGAACCCCAAGATAAGTATTCAGATGTTTTTTTTCTTTCTTGCAATTGTTTCTAACATATTTATAAGATGATTTCTTTGTTACTTTGTATGTCCCTCCCCCACGGTATAACGCCTGCTCTCATTGTATTTTATGTTGGTATAATTTGTGGAGGGGAAGGGAAAAGAACAAATAGTTTAAATAGGGATACAGGTGGATACAGTTGCAATGGCAACTATGAGATGTACAAGTTGGTATGAGGGGAGATGGGAAGGGATGGGAAGGGGAAACAAAGGAGGAGGCAACAATGCTTGATAAGAAATGTACTCATTACCTTGCTCATGTAATTGTAACCCCGCTGCATGGTATTTTCACAATAACAAAAAGAAAAATTAAAAAAAAGAGTTGGACTGAGTTCTTTTTTTTTGTGAAAATACTGTGCAGAGGGTTACAATTACATGGGCAAGATAATGAGTACATTTCTTGTCAAGCATTGTAGCCTCCTCCTTTGTTTCCCCTTACCATCCCTTCCCCTCCTCCCCCTTCCCCCCCCACCCAATCCACCCCACTCCCCTTCACCGCCCCCCCCCCCGCACCAAAGTTGTAAAGTTCGTTTTCGATATAATGACTTGTACATCTCATTGTTGCAATGGGTCCACCTGTGTCCCTATTTAAACGATTTGTTTTTCCCCCTTCCCCTCCAAAAATTATACCAACCTCAAATACAGTGACAGCAGGGGTTATACTGTGGGGGAGGGACATACAAAGCAACAAAGAAATAATCTTATAAATGTGTTAGAAACAATCGCATGAAAGAAACAAACCATTTGAATACATATCTTAGGGTTAATTTCCCTAACATCACCTTATCTGACCTTTTCTGCTTGACTCAGACATATACTAGATATTGCAAATAAGGGAAACCATGGGACCTATGTTTCTTTGGGCCTGGCTTACTTCACTTAATAGAATTTTTTCCAAGTCTTTCCATTTCCTAACAAATGGGGCAATGTCATTCTTTCTGATGGAGGCATAGAATTCCATTGTGTATATACACCACATTTTCTTGATCCATTCATCTACTGAGGGGCATCTGGGTTGGTTCTATATCTTAGCTATAGAAAATAGTGCTGCAATAAACATAGTCATACTGGTAGCTTTAGTGTGGTCTTGTTTGTAAACATTTGGGTAAATGTCCAAAAGTGGTATTGCTGAGTCATAGGGGAGCTCTATGTGGAATCTTTTGAGGAACCTCCATACTACTTTCCAAAGTGGTTGAACAAGTTTACACTCCCACCAACAATGCAGTAAGGTTCCCTTCTGTCCACATCCCCTCCAGCATCTGTTGTTATTAGAGTTCTTGATTTTAGCCATTCTAACTGGGATGAGGTGGTATCTCAATGTTGTTTTGATTTGTATTTCTTTTATGGCTAGGGAGGTTGAGCATTTCTTCATGTGTCCATTGGCCATCCTTCTTTCCTCTTCAGAGAAGTTTCTCTTTAAGTCTTTGGCCCACTTATTTATTGGGCAGTTGTTTCTTTGAGGGTTTGTTATTGGGGGATTTAATTTTTTGAGTTACAAGTATGTTTTAGATATGAGACCCTTGTCCGTTGTATGGCTAGTGAAGATCTTCCCCCAATCTGTAGGCTTTCTATTGATCTTGCTAGCTATTGGACTGCATTCTTAATAAGTAGACTTTGACACAGTGAAGTCTTTTTCCAGCTTCATTGACATATAATTAGCATAAAATTGTATGTATTACTATATACGACATGATGTTTTAACATAATATACACTTTATAAAATGCAACATAACCATCATTTCACATACTTATTTTTGTAGGTCTATGGATGGTAAGGATATTTGACCTCTACTCTCTTCATACAGAACTTTTTTTTTTTAGGCAGGATCTCACTATGTTGCTCAGGCTAGTCTTGAACTCATGGGCTCACATGACCCTTCCTATTTCAGCCTTCCAAATCATTAGGGTTATAGGCACACACCATCACACCTGGGTCTGTGATGCCTGTTATAAACATAATTTAGGTGATAGCTTCCTCTCATCTTTCCTATCAACATCTAAACTTCCATGTTCCCTTATCTGACATACTTATTCACGTAAACTTCCAAGAACCTGCATGTCTTTTTTTCTATGACCTTCCAAAACTCTGTTGTCAATATTATATGTAAATCGAAGAAACATAAGATGCAATGTATATACATATAATATGTATTATATATGTATGTATATGTATAAGCTTAGATAAAGTCACAGTAGATATAAATAAGCGTAAAGAAGAGAAACATACTTGACTTCCTAGAACTCATTTCATACTTTGCAAAGAAAGCAGAAATTATCTGGTAGGAACTTAAAGAAATACCCAAGATGTCAAGACTGGACTTGCAGCCCAAGACCAACAACCTAGGTGCCTCTGAGACTTCCCCATAGAAGCAGACAATCATGTGAAATTAAAATGCCTAGTGTCCTTTGAAGAGCCTCCTCTCACGCCTTCCTGATTCGTTTCCATTCCACCTGTAGTTCCAATTATGGAGTGTAGACGGGCTTCCCGCAAAACTGCGCTGGATTTGCCTCTCCTGTTTCACTATCAGCAAGTCTCGCCTTTCCCACACAGACACAGTGACTCCCTGAAATGCTAAGAGCTCCGTCTGTTTGACTTAGACACTTGCTAAGTGTGTGACTTGTCTCTGCCAGGAGACTGATGATCTCTGCACCCACCTGATGGGCTCTGCCCATTAAGAGTCATGGGGTCAGAGAACTCAGAGGTTATGAATGAATGTCACTACAGGTGCTTTGTTATATATCGAGATAAGGAAGGGCACAGGGCTATCACTTAGAGCCATCCTAAGGGAGTTGTTCTGTTTGTTTGCTTCACCATTGTCTAACAGAATCAGATGAATCACTAAGGACTTTCTGAGGACACGGTTCTAGCTGTGAGCAGCAGTCCAGATGCCGAGGCAGACTAAAGAGAAACTGGGGGCCGCAGAGGCTCAGGTATGTGACAGAGGCAGGCTCACAGAAGTTGGGAAGGTATGTAACTGTGACTCAGTGGCTCAAATGTGATACAAGCACTCATGTGTATACAAAGACAGATATATATATATATATATATATGTCCATATACATAGTTATATAATTGTATATACACACACACACACATGGATAAATACTAAACATTTTCCTAAGGAACTACTTAGGAAAAGAGAAGAGAAAAAGAAAGCAGGTGAATAATTTTGAAATACATTGCAAGTGTGTAAATAAGAAGACACCATAGGATCCTCAATGAGTCCCATTGGCTGTGGGGAATAGGGCGGGGAATGAGAACCAGGCTCTGTGTGGAGGAGGGGGCGCTGGAGGAGGTGGGGATAACAAAAAAAGATGAAAGAACACAAATAAGGTCAACCTAGATTGTTTGCAAGTATAACACAGAACAATGAAACCTGTTGAAATTGTTTTGGGGAAGGGGAGATGGGAGACTTATCCAGGGCTGAGATTGATTAGGAATAGATTGCAAACACATGTGCAACGTCACGATAAAAGCTCCCTCCCCTCATCTCTGTAGAACCAACGCAAGCGAACAAAACACAGAGAGGAGGTCTCCTGGAAGGACTTGGAGCTGGAGAGGATTACGGGGACTCAATTGAAGCAGGAAGAAAGAGCTGTCTAGGGAAGGAAAGGACCCCAAGGGAGTACTGGGTAGAAGATTCCAGGCTTAGGCTCCAGCATCTGGGCAGGGAATGAGGCTTCCAAATGCAGGTGTCCGTGACTGTCTCAGTTTAATTGTTCCCAGGGTAGTGAAGGTATTTGACTAGGATGTGGAAGAACTATGAAAATAAATGAGATAGAGGGCGCTGGTGGCTCACGCCTGTAATCCGAGCTACTGATGATCAAGGTTTGAAGTCAGCCTGGGCAGGACAGTTCCTGAGATTCTTGTCTCCAATTAAGCACCAAAAAAAGCACAAGGCCAAGCCTTGAGCAAAAAAAGCTGAGGGACAGCACCCAGGCCTAAATTCAAGACCCAGGACTGACACAAATGCATAAATACACAGACAAACAAATAAAATGAGATAGTATGCACTCAACCATAGGGTATACGACTTACATGTAATAGTTGTTTTTCTGTGAAGCCTTGAAAGTGCCCAGGCCACTTTCTATTATTTACGCATGGAATGCAGAGCAAGGGCCTGGGAAACCCAATCACCGTCAGACTTGAAAAACAAATATTGAGAATCAAAATATATGAAAATCAGGTGATAGAATGCCTACTTACAGCAATAAGACAAGATGCAAAGATAAAGGGGATCCAAATAGGGAAAGAAGAAGTAAAACTCTCCCTCTTTGCAGATGACATGATCTTGAATTTAAAGAATCCCTGGAACTCCACTCCCAAATTACTCAAGCTGATTCAAAATGTTTGCAAAGTAGCAGGGTATAAAATTAACCCTCAAAATAAGAAATTTACTCATTATCTTGCCCATGTAATTGTAACCCCTCTGTACAATATTTTCACAATAAAAAAATAAAAAGAAAAAATTAACCCTCTAAAATCAATGGCTTTTCAGTATGCCAACAATGAGAAATGTGTGGCTGAAATTAGGAAAGCAACTCCATCCATAATAGCCCCACAAAAAATAAAATACCTAGGAATTAACTTAACCAAAGAAGTGAAGGACCTCTATGATGAAAACTTTAAAAATAGAAAAAGGAAATCAAAACAGAACTTAGAAAGTGGCAAAACCTCCCATGCTCGTGGATTGAAAGGATCAACATCATGAAAATGGCAATACTTCCCAAGGCTGTCTACAAATTCAATGCAATACCTATCAATACTCCAACCTCATTCTTCAAGGAAATAGAAGAGGCAATCCAAAAATTCATATGGAACAATAAAAGACCCTGAATAGCAAAAATGATCCTCAACAGAAAGAACAGTGCTTGAAGGAATATCAAGACCAAATTTCAAACTCTAATACAAAGCCATAGTAGTCAAAACAGCTTGGTACTGGCACAAGAACAGATCTCAGGACCAATGGAATAGAATTGAAAACCCAGAAATGAACCTACAGACCTATAGCCATCTAATCTTCGATAAGGGAGCTAAAACAATAGAATGGAAGAAAGACAACCTCTTCAGTAAATGGTGCTGGCAAAATTGGTTAACTACTTGTAGAAAACTAAAGCTAGATCCTTATATATCACCCTGCACCAGAATCAACTCCGAATGGATCAAAGACCTCGGAGTCAAAGCAGACACCTTGAAAAGATTACAGGATGGAATAGGAGAAACCCTAGGTCTCCTTGGCACAGGCTGAAATTTTCTTAATAGAGACTCAGAAACAAAAAAAAAAAAAATCAAAGAAAAGTTGGACAAACGGGATTGCATAAAATTGCAGAGCTTCTGCATGGCAAAGATCATAGCTAGCAAGATCAATAGAAAGCCCAGGGATTGGGAGAAGATCTTCACTAGCCACACAATGGACAAGGGTCTCATAATTAAAATTATATTAAAGTGAAGTAAGCCAGGCCCAAAGAAACATAGGTCCCATGGTTTCCCTTATTTGCAATAACTAGTATATGTCTGAGTCAAGCAGAAAAGGCCAGATAAGTTGATGTTAGGGAAATGAACCCCAAGATAAGTATTCAAAATGTTTTCTTTCGTGCGATTGTTTCTAACATATTTATAAGATGATTTCTTTGTTGCTTTGTACATCCCTGCCCCACGATATAACCCCTGCTTTCACTGTATTTGATATTGGTATAATTTGTGGAGGGGAAGGGAAAAAAATCGTTTAAATAGGGATACAGGTGGATCCATTGAAGCAATGAGATGTACAAGTTGTTATGTCAAAAAATGAACTTTACAACTTTGGTGGCGGGGGGAGGTTTGCGGGGGGGATATAGGAAGGGATGGGAATGGGAAACAAAGGAGGAGGCTACAATGCTTGATAAGAAATGTGCTCATTGCCAGGCACCGGTGGCTCACACCTGTAGTATCATTCTTTTTTTTGGGTGGGGGTCCAGTAGTGGGGCCTGAACACTGGGCCTGGGCACTGTCCCTCAGCTCTTCAGCTCAAAGCTAGTGCTCTACCACTTGAGCCACAGAGCCACTTCCGGCTTCTTTCTTTTTGGTTATGTCACACCTGTAATTCTAGCTACTCAGGAGGCTGAGATCTGAGGATCTCGGTTCAAAGCCAGCCCGGGGAAGGAAAGTCCATGAAACTCTTATCTCTAATAAACCACCAGAAAACCAGCAGTGGTACTGTAGCTCAAGAGGTAGAGTGCTAGCCTTGAGCTGAAGAGCTGAGGGACAGCTCTCAGGCCCAGAGTTCAAGCCCCACGACCGACAAAAAAAAAAAAAAAGAAGAAGAAGAATAAATGTACTCATTGTCTTGCCCATGTAATTGTAACCCCTCTGTTCAGTATTTTCACAATAAAAAAGAAAGAAAGAAAAAAGAAAATCAGCTGAGTGCTGGTGACTCTAGCCTATAATCCTAGCTACTCAAGAGGCTGAGAGCTGAGCAAATAGCCAGAAGTAGTAGAGATATTGCACAAATGGTAGAGTCCTCCTCCTCTTCCTTCTTCTTCTTCTGCAATAGGGCTACTTTCTATTATAACTTGACTTGAGCAGGAAAAGCCAAGCAAGTACTCAAGGTCTTGAGTTCAAGCCCCAGCACTGACTCAAAATACATCTATCAATCCATCTATCAATCCATCTATCTATCTATCTATGAACAATATATTCAAATACATTCACGTATATGAAAATCAGAATCTCAGAGGCAGAAAGATCAGAGTGTAAAGGCAACCTGGGCAGAAATGCTTTGTGAGACTCCATGTCAATCAATGCATGAACACAGTAATGTGCACCTGTAATTCCGGCAGCACAAGGAAGCATCCATGGGAAGATTTCAGTCCAGGCTTACAGAGGATCAGGTGAGGCTTCATCTCACAAATGATCACTATTTAAAAAGGACTCAAGTGGTAGAGCATCTGCCTAACAAGGTCAAGGTCTTGAGTTCAAACCACAATACTACCCAAAAAAAACCAAAAAGCAAAAATGTTAATCTCAAAGCTTTTGGTTACCTAGAGTGCATCCGTGTCGCTTAAATTCCTGGTCTGCTTGCTTTATTTGGAGGTAAATTTCACACTGAATCCTTTCGTTTTCCTCACATCTCCCTCTGAAGGACAACAGCTTGTGCCTGAGTCATCTGAGGTCGACAAAGTCTGAAGAGTCAAGCATCCTTTAATTGCCAAAGAAAAATATGTTGTCAAACCCAAACGCAGATTGAACTCAGATGGACTCTCCTTTAAATTCTGAGCAATTTTTCAACTTGACTGGAAAGACTAGTATCCCCTCAAAATTCAATACTTTCCAAAGGGGGGGAGTGGGGTGTGGGAAATGCAGTGAATCCTCTTTTTTACTTTGCACATAAGAATAAAACAAAAATGGCTGTTTAATAACAAAACCATAATTCATACCAGATTATTCAAAATATGTTTGCACATATTGAAAGTGTGCAGATAAATCCAATTTAGAAAAATATGCGATTGTCAGTTCCTTGCATATTTGTCCTTTTTTTTCTTTTCCTGCTGGGTGAGGGTCACTCCAGCCCTCTGCAGGGTCCTGTGGGAATCAGAAAACCTGACTTGACTGTGGGCTTGACAAGTCCCATGTGTTAGGCAATACAGCAGCAAGGGAGCTGCGATCATTCTCCGCTCTGCTCCCAGCACGATACAATCCGGAGCGGCTCCTGGCACAACTACAGACAACCATCCTAAGGTTCATGGAGAAGAAGAGACTTTGGGGAAATAGCAAGTGCCCTTGGCAGTCTCTCGCCACTGACAACCTTGACTTCATTCCCACCAATTTGTGGAGCATTACGTTCCAACCCTCTGGATTCCACACGAGTTCCCAAAAGTCTTGAATTGTGGAGTTAAGCAGTTCTCTGGCTTCATAGCTGGTGGGCACAAAATACTCCAAGAACAGTGAAACATGTGTCTTGTAATTGTTTTAGGCGAGCAGAGAGAAGACCCCTAGGATATTCATTATGGGCTTTGAGTCCAGTTCGTGACTGCTATAGCGTGGTGTCAATTGTTCCCCCAGGTCTCTATTAGACTTGTGTCTGGGATGTGAGCAGAGGTTACAAGCTATGGACACCCAGGGCCCAATGACTCCAAACAAAGGCAAGGCCATCAAACCACCAGCTTCTCCTCAGGTTGTAATTGAACAAATACGTAGTCCCTTCTGTATGTATCTATGGAGTATCTACATCTACCAAGTCCAGGGGAAGACATTAAGGAGAAGTGGCTGAAAAGGTAGAACTCCCTCTCCAAACAAGTAATGGTGGGATACAGATAAATAAATCACCCTGGAAGAAATTCTTATTCATTCCATGAAATATAAACGCCGCAGATACTGTAACAGCTATGTGAGTCAGACATAGATGTGAAAAGAGCTAAAATGATGGGTGGAAAACAGGCAGAAAGGTAAGAATAGATGGTTCCATGCAGAAGGAAAAACATATACAAAAACCCCCAAGAAAAAAAGAAGCCAATCTCCCATTCATAGGAAGATGGAATGAAAGAGAGAAGAAAAAGGAAGATGGAGGGAGAAGAATCTCATAGAACATGGCAAGTGTGTGGGAAGACAGCAAAAGGAGCCTCAATGGATGCTGTTGCTCTGCAGGGGCTTGGTGGATGTCCAGAAAGAGAAAGCAGCAGAGAAGGTTGTTCTGGGCGATAGAGAAGCACATGTGAAATACCATGGTGAGATTAGGGTGCAGCCAACACACACTCAACAAAATGAGTGACAGGAAAGTAAAACAGGCTCCATTGGCAGGGCGTGAGTGGAAGGAGAGCTCAGGAAGAGAGGGTGAGGGAGCATGAACATGAGCAAAGTAGCTGTAGCTATGAAGCTAGGAAAGGAAAACCTGCTGGACTTGTGGGGAGAGTTGCTTAAGAAGATGGAGTAAGAGAAGGGAGGGTGTTTGAATGAGACTGGTGAGGATATTGTGCACACATGTGTGTAGAAATGTCACGAAGCAACCCATTTTGTAGAACTAATGGATGCTAATAACAAAAATTAAAATAGCCCATTTAGTAACTTCAAACATGTAGTCTATTTATTTTTTAAATTTATCTTTGTGGGGTGGTGGAGGAAAGAAAGGACTGTGCTTGTGACTGTGCTACCACCATCACCGCCTCCTCCTCCTCCTCCTCCTCCTCCTCCTCCTCCTCCTCCTCCTCCTCCTCCTCCTCCTCCTCCTCCTCCTCCTCCTCTTCCTCCTTCTCCTCCTCCTCCTTCTCCTCTCCTTCATCTTCTTCTTCATCATCATCTTCTTTTGCAATAGGGCTATTTTCTATTATAAGTTAGCTTGGCGGCCTTTATGATGTTCTTGACAATTCTTTATATTTAAAGGCATGTTATTTTGTGCAAATGTCTGTATCTGAATTCTCTTATCTAAGATAGGAGATTACGCTCTTTTATTTATTCAATAAATGTGACATATAGGTAATACATTAAAGACATATATTATAATTAGTGGAAGCTTTAATCAGTTCAAAAATAACCCAAAACAGAATGCAAACAATGGATGGCTCTTATTTTTGATCCAATTTGCTATTCTTTTTATTGGAGAATTGAGTCCGTTAATATTTAGGGTTATTATAGAAAGATGTGCAGTATTTCCAGCCATTTTCTTGTATTTTGGGGTTTTTTTCCTCTTCCTGTGTTTACTAAATTGATCTTCTAATGGCTTTTGTCTGATGTGTTTCTTTGATTTTGATTGTTTTCTTCAGATTGTGTTCCTCCCTTTACAATTCTGTGTAATGCTGGTTTAGTGGTCATGAATTCCTTTAATGTTTGCTTGTCATGGAAGGTTTTGGTTTCATCATTTAATGTAAATGATAGATTCTCTGGGTAGATCAGTCTAGGTTAGCAATTGTTGATCTTCAGTGCTTGGATGATACCATTCCAGGCTCCCCTTGGGCTGAGGGTTGTGTGGAGAGTGATTCTGATTTTCTTGATGTGATGTGTCTAGAAGTGTTCTCTTGAATCCAGTTTACTGGGGGTTCTATATGCTTCTGTTCAGCAGATGAGACTGTCTTTTTTAAGAGTGGGAAATTCTCAGCTATCGTTTTACTGAATAGGTTTTCGATGCCTAACTAATAAAGTCTTCCACCTCATCAATGCCAATTAAGTGTAGATTTGATGTAGTCTGTGTTTTAGTATATGGAATACAGAGAGAACATGAAAACAGCTAAATCTAAAGAGACTAAACAATATGTAAATAAAATTTTTATGAAAAGGAAAATCAGAATCTCTGGGACATTCTTCTGATTCTTACAAGTTTGAACTTCATAACAATGAAAATGTCAATGGGCTTCAGTCACGTGGAAGTGCTGGGTAGATCTCTGGAGCCTGAGGAGGGGAGGGGGAGAAGAGGGGGGAAATCTCTCAGGAAAGCAGAGCTGGGATGAAGAGACAATGACAGGTGCTCCAGCTCTGGCTCTGGCTGCAGATGTGGCTGGGATGGATAAACAAGGGAGAGGACAGAGGCAGAGGTAGCAGGCCTTGGGCACAGGTAGATGGAGTACTAGACATGGAGAAAGTAAGGAGGACAGTTAGGTGGTTTCAGTCATTGAAACAAGAAATACAGAGAATGAGAAGAACAGGAGAAGTAAGGCAGAAAACAAGCAGTTCACTTGCACGTGTTAAACTTGGGGCACCAGAAAATGATCCAAGTTAAAAATCTAGTAAGGTTAGGTGCTGATGACTTGCACCTGTCATCCGGGCAACTCAGAAGGCTATGATCTGAAGATGGTGCTTCAAAGACAGCCCAGGCAGGAAAGTCTGTGAGACCCTATCTCAAGATTTGTGACTCAAGTGATAGAGTGCTATCCTTGAGGGAATAAAAAAGCTCATCTTTGGGTGACATCACCAAGGGACTGGGCAGAGTGTGACATAATAAGATTGTGTCTGAATTACAGGGATACCAACTAGGAAGCGATCAGTAGAGGAACAAGAGCCGTTGCAGGCAAAGTGGAGGATCTCACTTAGTTCACAAGGTCAAACATTGCCAAGCAGTCAAGTAAGCCAAGTTCTAAAATGTGCTTGTTTGACTCAGTGTCACGTCCAGCCAAGAAGACAAGTCTCCTTCCCAAAGTCTTATCTCAGCCGACTTTTGATTTACTCAGGAATGGAGCTCATCCACTTCTGACAGGAACAAATCATTCTTCCGATCCCAATACACTGCTAAGGCATATGGCTCCAAGTGTCTTTGACTTCAATGTGTTCAGAATGAACTAAAAAAAAAATCAAAGTGAGCTTTTTCTGAACACAAAAAGGATCAGGGTATATTTTATTTTTCCTCCTGCATCAAGTAGCAAGCCAATTCTTAAGCCGCCTTTTATTCATGGATCTCATAAATGTATCCAGGTAGGATAGGGACATTCCAGACAGCTTTCCTGCTGTGTACCCTGCAAATGAAGGTTAAATGAAGGTCAGTGGGAAATATCATTTAAGCAAGTATTTCTGCCCCAGTGTTTCTATTTGCAATATAGCTGGGGTTTTTTTTTAATGTAGAATATTTTCTGAATCAAATTTTCCTGTTGAAGGATGGCACGCACAATTTAATCAGCAGTTTGTATGTGTCAACTCTGGTGAAGAGGTACCTAACACACACTCACCATCACACTGCTGTCGTCTAAAACAGAAAAATGAAACGTGACTCCTTCCCCTGAAAGTTCAAAGCCTCTTGCTTTACAAAAAAATATATCTTCTCTCATTTAAATTACAAGGGGTAAGCATATTTCTTAACATCTTTTTTCAAATACAGAAGCCACTGAGGTAAAATCATTAGCAGTTTATTTCTCAGTACAAAACAGCCCTGAGAAATGATGGAAGCTCATGGGAAATGTGTCTTCTGCCAATTTTTTTAACTTAAGTTCCATGTCGACTAAGAATAGATGAGCTTTATCTATTTGGGATGGCTTGAGAAACAACTTATGGGTCCAACTTGTCACAATGAATTGGAATCATAGAAATCATCAAGAAATGTCGTTACATAAGCTGGAAATTCAACCTTTGAAAGAGAGTCAGTAGGAATACTGGATACACATGTGGAAATTACTGTGATGCAATAATTCAGTCTCCACAAAACCCCACATTGCCAGCAGCCCACAAAATAAAGCACACACACAGCAATCTGAAGAGCACATATAACACTTTTGAATTCTTTACTGTCTTAACAATGATATTACAGTTAAAAAAAAACATTTGTTATGGCATCTCCCACATTTTTAAAATACAGCCTTGCTGGTGGTAACCATCCACCATTGTACAGTAGATCTCTAGCTTCACTTTAGTTGACTAAATCTTGACACATCAAATAGTTAAAAATTTCCCTATCCCCCAGACACTGGCAATTACCATTCTAGTTCTCGATTCCATGATGACTTCAGATATGTTGCTCATGTAGAATCACGGTGTTTGTCTTTCTGTGACTGGCTTGTTTTATTTTGCATAATATTCCCAACTTTCATCTTCTCTCTCTCATTTAAGAATTTTCTTTCTTTCTGATAGTGAAGAATATTCTAATCCATACTGCATCTTCTTTAGCCATTCGCCAATTAGTAGATGGACCATTTTTATACCATAGGTACTGCAACAGGGCTATAGTAAACATAAGAGTGTTCATATCTCTGTGTGTGTGTGTGTGTGTGTGTGTGTGTGTGTGTGCGCGCATGTGTGTCACTATTGGCATTTGAACTCAGGACCTCATGCTCTTAGCTTTTTTTACTGAATGTTTGCGTTGTATCATTTAAACCACATCTCTACTTCTAGCATTTTTCTGCATAATTGGAGATAGAAATCTCATCCACTTTCCTTCCCAGGCTGGCTTCCAATCAGATCTCAGCTTACTGAGTTGCTAGGAATACAGGCATGAGCCCACCCCCCCACCCCCAACCAGTACCTAGCTGAGTGCTAATATCTTTTTAAGACCAAGATCTCAATTCTTTACCTGGAAGTGAGTTAATTCATTGAGAATTTCTTGGTCTTCCTTCTGTTTCTTTCTTCTGGACCTTCTTTCTTTGTTGTTGTTGTTTTTTTCCTTTTTGTGGGCTGGGGCTGGTACACTGTATCATAGCTTTTATATTCAAGAGTGGTACTCTACCACATGAGCCATACTTCTGCTTCCAACTTTTTGCTGATTAGTTGGAGATAAAGAGTCTTATGGACTTTCCCACCCAGGACTTATTTGGACCCAAATCCTCAGGCCTCAGCCTCCTGGGGAGCTAGGATGACTGTGAACACCCGGCTGACTCCACAGATTTCTTTACTCCAGGCTCCCTGGATAAAGCTTTGAAATGTGTTGCGCAGACTCCTTGAGCCAGCACATAACCAAGGCAGGATTCCATCCTTACTCCAGAGCCAGAGGTCGTGGGCATCAGTCTAGATTCCCACACAGAGCTCCTCCTCAGCCATCCGCTAGACAATAACCAAAACACGCAGATATCCGTGCACACATTCCCACGAGCATGAAGTACACAGCTGCTCTAGGCACCCGGATACCCACAGCACATTTTCTTCAAAAGTTCTTTCTGGCTCTTTGCTTGGCCTATGCAGCGAAATTAGGTTCCTGCAGACTGATTTAGTATGCATTCTTCCTATCCAAGAATAACCAAAGCTGCCCTTTGATGTTGAGAAAGTGTGTGGAAAAAATTAGTATGACCCCCCCCCTCCCTTCAACACACTTGGCTTTTCCATGGGAGCTTCCTCCATTCATTCCTTCAGGGAGGCTGACCAAGGTGGCTGAGCTGAGCCTGCCCAGGGTGTGGAGAGACACAGAAGATAGGAAGACGACATCCTTCCTCTTAATGAAGGGAGCATCTGGCTGTCCCGACATGCCTGGTCATAGACATACACTACAAACCGCTCACAAATGCTGAGCAGAGCACAGACGAGACAAACGTGGAAAACCCTTCTTTTCTCATCTGAAGACACAGATGAAAAAGGAAATGCTACCCTTTCACTTCCTGGCCACAGGCTCTTTGGTGTCTTGGTAGTTTGTGATGCCTCTGCCCTTGACAATACCCGAAGAAGACCACAGGTAAGAGTCGGCAGGGTAGGTAGCTGTGTAGAAACAAGGAAGGACCTGGTGTGGTCCATGTGAAAAACCTCTGGTCGCTAAAATCTCTGGTCTCTAAAGTCTTGTAGTCTTCTGCCGAACTCTTAATGAAACTTCAGTGGAAGCAACCGCCTTGGCACAAACAGGCCATGTGACTCCAAAGGGAGAGAGAGGCTGAGCCAATATCGACAGCTGGCAGCCAGCAAGGGGAAAATGTGCTTTGGGCCCCAGTGAGTCAATGCACAGACAGGAGGGAGGCTGTGCCAATGCGGCCTGGCTGGTGCCGAGCAAGGGCAGGATGCGCCGAGGAGGTGAGCTCTGTGGCTCTGCAAGCTACCAGGCTCACGCCTGTCATCCCAGCTACTCAGGAGGCTGAGATCTGAGGATCGCGGTTCAAAGCCAGCCCAGGCAGGAACGTCCATGAGACTCTTATCTCCAATTAAACACAAAAAGCCGCAAGTGGAGCCACGGCTCAAGTGGTAGAGTGCTGGCCTTTAGCAAAGCAAGCTCAGGGACAGTGTCCAGGCCCAGAGTTCAAGCCACAGGACCAGCAAAAACAACAATAACAACAAAAAGAAAAAAAGCACGAGTCACTGAGTAGCTGCCCCAATGGATTGAATTCCTTCAATGGAACCTACCCTATGTCCTCATGGTTCTGGTGATCCGGTATTTTGTCTCCAAAGAAGGCTAAACTTGAACATCCATCCCAGTGGCCAGCTATGACAGCCCCATTCAGCTATCCCAAGCTCTAGCCATGTTGGCCATATTCAACATTCCTACATGCAAGCCACTTCTGGCTGAGGTTACTTCTTCCTGGCTCATTTCCTTCTGTGGTTTCAAATGTCCCCCAGATACATCTACAGTCTTCATGTGAACTCTCAGCTACTTTGTTGAAAGAGGAGTATGGGGTGGAGGGATTTGTAAAATGCATTCCCACTACAGAGCTCAAACTATGAACCAGAAGAATCCCCAAGGTAACAATAAGAAACTTTGGTGAAGCCTGGTTGTGCATACCTATAATCCCAGATACTCAAGAGATGGAGATTCAGAGGACCATAGTGTGAGCCCAACTTGGGCCAAAAGTTACCTAGACTAGACCTGGTAGTATGCACCTGCCATTCCAATTGCATGAGAGGCACAGGTAGGAGGAGAAAGGTCTGAGGCTAGCCCCTGTGTAAAGCAAAAGTGCAGGGGACATTGCTCAAGCAGTCTAGCATCTGCAAGAGTGAGGCCCAGCAACCTTGGTCTTCAAGTCATTACCAGTGGATGGGTGTGGCCAGGTGATTCCTTCATGATGTTCTGAAGGGCCTTCTGACCACACAGTGTCCCCATGCCTCAGAGCTCCAGAGCCTCACTGGGTTCCTGAATGTGTAGTTTCCTCTGGAGTCCTGGAGAAATGGAAGGAGCACTGGGTATGCTGTAAGCCACTGAATGATAGGATTGCAGGGCCAGCAGCTAACACCCTTGCACTGCAGATGAGAATGAGGGAAAGGCCAGGAAAAGGGGGGAGTAGGGGAGAGGAAGAGAGGGAGGAGGGACACAGCCTCCACTGAACAGGAAGCCAGCTTGGCTGTAGTTACCCTTTATTCCACATAGAAATGCAGCCTGCCCACTTCATGGGACTGGTACTATGAAAGAATACCAAGGCTGGTGCTGGTGGCTCACGCCTCGAATCCCAGCTACTCAGGAGGCTGTGACCCTCGGATCACCATTCAAAACCAGCCCAGACAAGAAAGTCTGTCAGACTCTCATCTCCAATGAATCACCAGAAAAACGGGAGTGGAGCTATGGCTCCAAGTGGTAGAGCACTAGCCTTGAGCAAAAGGGCTTAGGGACAGCACCCAGGCCCTGAGTTCAAGCCTCACAACCACCAAAAAATAAAAATAAAACAAAGGACACAAGTGTTTCCAACACTGCATATAAATACTTAATAAGGGAAAGGTGTGCTATTTTTGTAAACGACTGTGCAGTTCCATCCCTAAAAGGACCTACTCTCCATATTCTTCACTGTCAATCTCTCAGCTTACTAAATTCCTGGACTTGTGTTGGGTGTAAAGGAAGTTGGAAAGATGATGTCAGAGAGAGAGAGAGAGAGAGAGAGAGAGAGAGAGAGAGAGAGAGAGAGAGAGAGAGAGAGAGAGAGAGAGAGATTGAAAATGGAAGAGAATGAGGATAGCAGTGGACACAGGATTGGAGGCAGTCATAAGGAGAAACACCAGCCAATGAGAAATTCCTTTGTTTAAGGTGCTGAAATGGTCCTGAATAAAAGCAGTATCAAATGCCCTATGTACACTACAGTATTATCTCAAGCCCTGCTAAGCGCTCACTGTGGCGGCCACTTAAAAACACGCATGGAGCAATGTAAGGAGAGAAGGCAAAGAGAACAGAGCACCTCCTAAATCAGGTAGGTGCAGCATGAGATTAGGTGAAGGCTTTATCTTTGGGAGATGGAATTTGTTCCAGATTCCGGTGAACAGGACATGGTTGCGAAGGTGACTCTCACCAGGAGAAGGAAGCTGCACAGCTCCCCAAAATGTTGAAGCAATCTCGGGGGAAGCCACGAACTTCCCAGAGGAGGGAAGAGGCAACTTTACTTATGCTTCAGTAGGCGGATAAACTCCGATCACAACTGAACTATTAAACCATTTTTCACATCTCACATTTCCCCACCCACCTCCCCACACACACACGCAAGCCTGCTCCCCAAGGTCGTGCGTGCTGGGTGTGTGGAGCACGCCAGACACGTCCATCACGCGAGCTGTACAATGGCTCCGTGTGGTGGAATCCATAGGAAAGGGGCAAAGTTATCTCGGGAAAATAGAGAGATGGAAGTGAGATTCATGGACAGGGTGAGGGCTGGGCTCACACTGATCTTCTGACATGAATGAGATAATGCAGGAGGGAGGCAGGAAAGTCTGAATCACAGCGGAAGGTCAAGAGGAAAGGGGACAAGTGGAGGCCAGAGGAGGGAGGGAGGCAGCCAGAGCCAGGCTGCAGATGGATTGCAGAAACCCCAGGAAAGGCCAGCTTGGTCTGAGTTGACTTTGCAGGACCTTGGCTGACCTTGCAGGGTGAGGCTGATGATTCTGTGTGGTCTCACCAAGAAATCTGCACGCATGCTCCATTGGTCTTCTGGGCCTTTATCTCCTGGGGACCCATCTGGCAAGAAAGCCACAGCAGCCAATGGCTGGCAAACGTACTCGGCTCCATCCAGGGCTCTAGGGAAGATCCAAGGCCACAGGCCGGCAACCCTGACTTCTGTTCTTTATATTCATGAGACTCAATCCATTTCTCCAACACGCCCCACGCCTGAGCTCCCCCACAGCTTCATGAACACAAAGGGCAGGACCTGCAGGGGGAACTGGATCTTGTAGAGGAGTTGTAATGCCTTCCAGTTGGGTGACTTCACATGCCTCAGTAGTGTGGGGTCAATGGTTTATCAGGCCACCAAGGAGAAAAAAAAAGTGAGTGTGACTAATTGCAATTAGACAGACCAGTGACCCAGAAACAGCCTTTCTGGAAGGATGAAAGCTGGAGGTGAAGGTCCATTCTCAGGAGACCGTGTGTTTCCAGTCTCTTCATTGTGCCTGGGTTTCTGAGATAGCCACAGGCTCTTCTTACCCATTCTCATCTGCATTTGCGTGGCTGCTCTTTCCTTCCTTGTGTTCACAAATGGCCAGGAATCCAGGCTACATAAATTCATGTCCCTCTAGAAGAAGCGCAAATGAATGCACACACCATTACGAAGCTCCATAGACACACAAAGACAAGCCAAACAGAGCCTGCAGAAGCGGTTGATGCATAGAGTATTGCGAGAGGAGAAGGGAACAGAGGCACCCACAGTTGTTTCCATTGTTGTTATCTTTAAGTAGTTCTACAAAAGGGTTTCAATTCACCCTGTCAGTTTATGACTACACAATGTCCTCTCCCACCATCCCTTCAATTTTCCTAGTTCCATTCTCTTATATATCTTGAAAGTTATCACTGTATTTGCAGGAAGAAATTCAGAAAACTAGTCCTCTCAAACATCACCAGTCCCATGGCTCACTCCCCCAGAGCTTGGCTTCTTGATCAGGCAAGAGGCCTAAGTTGTTTAATATTTTCAGGAGGCCTAGACAGAGCCATTAATGCCATTTTCCAAGTAGTTCTAATATTCTTCTGCAGCATATGGTAGAATTGCATTCCATTCCTTGAGGGTTTTTTTTAACCTTTTTTTTCCTCTCCAACCTCTTGAAATGATCTTGTCATCATCTTTGGCCATGAAATGTGAGAAGCGACATGTAGTACTTCCCAGCAGGAGCTTTGAGACATGAGACATGAAAACAAAGCATGAAAAGCAATGAACTTGTGTTCTGATCACCCATCAAACTTCAGGGAGTGTTTGTTGCTGTAGCATACCTTGGTTCATCCAAACAGACATCCATATGCATCGTGTCTATTGATTCAGCATCCCTGGTGTGCTCATTATTAGAGATGATGATGACTGACAGCTGCAACATCCAATGTAAGTTTGTATAGTTAGACATCAATCCACAGAGCACGAATATACTCTTGTGAGCATCCATTTCCCTGTCAACTTCCACCACATGGTCTTAGTATCATAATCCTTACTTTTCTTTCCTTTGCTTTTCTCTTTGCGCTGGTACTTAAACTTGAAACCAAGGCCTTGGCTTCTTTGCCCAAGGCTGGTGCTCTGCTGCTTGAACCACAGCTCAATTATGGCTTTTTGCTGGTCAATTGGAGATAAAAATTGCATGGGCTTCTCTTCCCATGAAGACAGGAACCATGCGTGCAATTGTTGTTATCTAAGAACTATGGGATGCACAGTGTGCAGACAGGTGCATAAATGTGTCCTGTGGGCACAGGAAGATAAGATGACAGAGCACTGATAGACAGAGAAAGTTTATTACATGCTAAAGTGAAGTAGATTATACAACATTACCCATGGATTCTTTCAAATAGCTCTGGCTCCTGAAATTTCATTTATCTAGCATTGAGTTTATTTTTTTAAATCTCCTTTCCTGACAACTTTGCTTCTTCCTTTTATCACAGTACAATTCCATGCCTAGCACAGCCTACAACTCTCTGCTTCTAATCTGCCTCTCAGGGCTATGAATGAATGAGGAGCCATTAGGTTTTGAAGGAGGAGAAGGGCTAGATTTATGGGCACAGAAGTTAAGCTGTCACGCTTAGACTTCCTGAAATATTGATAGCATTGATATTTCATAATCTTTAGTAGTACCTCAATCATTCTACACTGGTTACAAACTTCCCTTCAGCTATTTTGGATGATTGTACTTGGTGCCGGTGGCTCACACCTGTAATACCAACAATTCAGGAAGCTGAGATCTGAAGATCACAGTTCAAAGCCAGCCCAGACAGGAAAGTTCTTGAGATCCTTATCTCTGATTAACCATCCAAATGCTGGAAGTGAATTGTGAGTCAAGGGGTAGAGTGCTAGCCAAGAGTGTAAAAGCCAAGTAAGAGTGTGAAGCCAGATTTCAAGCCCCAGTACTGGCGCGCACACACACACACACACACACACACACACACACAAATTGAAATAATGTTTTCAGAATATCATCCTCATGTCTTTGTTCCCATGAGAAGAGTTTCCAGTTGAAGCTGGGCACCAATGGCTCCCTCCTATAATCCTAGCTACTAAGTGGCTGCAATCTAAGGATTGTGGTCCAAAGCCAGCCTGGGCAGGAAAGTCCATGAGACTCTTATCTCCAATTAATCACAGAAAAAGCCAGAAGTCGTGCTGTATGTAGCTCAAGTGGTAGAGTACTAGCCTTGAGCAAAAGGAGCTTAGGGACTATACCCAGGCCCAGAGTTCAAGCCCCTAGACCAGAAAAAAAATTATCAGTTGATAACAACCTCTGATCATTGCATTGTTTTCTGAAGTATTTGTTCTCCCCTGCCATGAACCACCCCCATCCCTGCCTTTACCATTTGATTCCCACAAAATATTCCCCCACACACACACTCCACTGGTGCTGGGCTTGCCCATAGACTGGAGTAAGCTACCAGAACATGAATGGAAGATGTAAGAGACACCTTCATCTTCTTTCAACTTCTGGCTCTCTCCCTCCTATCCCCAGACCAGGCCAAATAGTGACTTCCTTGGAGGCCTGGGTCTCAGAGACAGATGGAGCTGCAGAGCCAAGTGGAACTACAGCAGACAAAGCCACTAGAGCTGCCCTGGGCGTCCTGGGCACGTCCACTAAAATGTGGGGTTTGCTTGTTATCGCCACAGTGCTGATTAATACACATTCTAAGTCAGCTATTGCTGAAGAATAACAGGACTGACTTTCAAATGGGGTTATGATGACATTTCATCCCAGCAGGAACTGAGCATAACAGAAAGGCACAGGTCTGGCATCAAGTAGACATCAAAAGTTCACTTTGTGAATTGCTTCACTTTGGCAACTCTGCAGTGCTTTCCCAGATGAACTTACTTGTCTGCAGCCCATCTTCTCAGAGCAGCATTTCCCACCCTCTCCGCTGAGTCCCCACTGAGGCTCAAAAAGACGATTGGCTCTGATTGTTTGAAATATATTATTCTATGAGACTCCATGAGTTCACTACAAGACTCCAAATAAAGAAGCCAAAAATAAACTCATTAGTCACCATTGAGATCACTCTGGCACCAACTCTCTCCCTGGAAACCAGGAGTGGAAGAGAAACTTTAAATATTTCAATATGAACTATTTTTTTTCAATAAAAAATGGCACTGGTCGATCAGGGAAATTGTTCTTTACAGAAAAATTCCAGAGGAAACACCTAATGCAGGGGGATAACTTTATATAATCATGCTTTGACTACGAACCCTGAATGGGTGAGTCATTTCAAGAACTGACTCCTCACAGATTCGAAAACCATTTATTTGGTGAAAGGTTTCTAGGAAGATGCAGGTTTATGAGATCCAATGCTTTTTGTTATGGATAAAAAGGGAAATGCCCATTTACCCTAGAGGATCAGACGCTTTGTTTTTCTATCTCTAGAAGTAAGAAAACAGACAACTTCTGAGCCAATGCCTTACACTTGAGTGGTACACCATCTTCCACCCCAGAGTCATGTTGACAAACTTCAGGCAAATCCCAAAGCACAGCTTGACTTCTACCATTTGCACTGTAGGTGGTGGAACCTGACAGCCACTTCATCTTCCTTTCCTCCTTCCACACAGCTGCTAAAGCCATTTTCCTAACTGAAATTATCTTCTAACTGAAACCCCTCCGTGCTTTTCAACTATCTCCAAGTCAAAGTCCATGCTCAAACCTAGTGTATACGTTCCTTCACAGTCTGGCTCCACTCACCCATCCTTCTTCATTTCCCTCCCTCCCCACTCCTCCCACAAAGAAACTATCTTTCCAGGTCACTGAATTTCATGATTCTCAAACATTTCTAATGGGGTTACCAATGACCCATATCCCAGACAGGAGAGTAAATAAATGCACTGTTTATTTTGGCTTTTAATAGTAGATAGAAGGGGAAAAGAACTTTCCAGTCTCAAGCATGATCCCATCAGTCTTAAGTAACTAAATTCTGGCTTAGCTGACCCCAGTTGATACTTTATCTTTAAGATATCAAAATCTCTGGGATCATAGGCGACTGCCGTTGGTATGAGTTGTCAATAAACTTGACTGGGTTTCAGTAGACAGTCAATTAAAAACTTGAAGATAAATAAAAATAAAAATGATTGATAGATAAATGAAAATTAGATAAAAATTAGATACATAAAAATTAGGAAATTTATGAAAAATATGATGTAATGTGACTAGAAGCAAGAGCTTATTTTGGAATGACAATAGAAACAAGATAAGCAGGAATTATCATCAATTTATCTACTCACTGATGACATGAATTAGAAGCTTTTTCTGTTTTTACTCTACATCTTCAATATATTGGCTTTTCAATCTTCATGTTTCTTTCTCTGTGGACAAAGATGGGACATTTTAGTGGATGGTCACATGCAAGGAGCGAAGAAGAGATGAAGGGAGTCCCAACCATTTCTCTTACCTTGTCAAGATGCAAAAATCAGCTGACACTCAAAGCCAACACAGACATAAAGTAAAGGAGACTCTTATCTCCAAATAAGCAGCAAAATGCCAAAAGCCGAGCTGTCACTCAAGTAGCAGAGAACCAGCCTTGAGTAAAAAGGCCAAGTAAGAACTGGAAGCTCTGGGTTCAAACCTCATTGCCAACAGATGCACACACATGTGTGTGTGTGCATGCAGGTGTGTACACACACACACACAGAAAGATTCAAAGTTGAACAAAAGTTCCCAGAAAAAATGCCGTTTATGGTCATCCCAGCTTTTTGCATGCTTGTTGAAATAAAGACAATAAATCCAACTTCATAGAAAATGCAGTTTCTAAAAGATACCAGTTGCATGATTTTAACTAATTCACTAAAGAGAAATGTCCTTAGAAAATACTTTGTACTTGGCTTCATGAGAGTGAAGATCAAGAGCATATTGATTTGAGGCCAGTCTCGGCAAAAAAAAAAACTAGCAAGAACCCATATTAACACGCACTAGTTCTCCTGCCCAGGAAGTTGGGGGTATGAAGATCCCAATCAGAGGACTCAGCACCCCCCCCCAAAAAAAAGGAAACCAAACAATGGTCTGTGGCATGACCCAAGTGGGAGGAAGCAGTCGTGAGTTCTATTTGTAAAGTCCGGAGTTCAACCCTCAGGACAGCTAAGCAAATCTCTCTCAAAAGAGAAAGAGAGAGAAAGAAATAGGTAGATGACTGATGGACAAACAGATAGATGGATAGAGAAATTAAATGGATGGAGAGATAAATTAGATAGATAAATAGACAGACAGACAGACAGACAGACAGACAGACAGACAGACAGACAGACAGACAGACAGACAGACAGACAGACAGACAGACAGACAGACAGACAGATAGATAGATAGATAGATAGATAGATAGATAGATAGATAGATAGATAGATTAAACAATATCCACCTTGGACTATAATCAGTCTAAAGGAAAGTAGTGGCAAGGAGTAGTGGGTGATGGCCCCTTCAGAGTTGGCAAAGGGGGGTTGGGGTAATGCAGAGGCCTTGGCAATGTCCTCTGTGCAGCAGCTCTTTGCTGATGTCATCTCCCTTTCCGGTGTCTCAGCCACATACCAAGGTGTAACTGCATCACCCATTTGCCCCCCGCCTCTGTCTTTGCCATAGAGCTTCTCTTTCCCACTACAACAACTGCCTGTATCCACATTGCTCCCAAAGCAAGAATGTTCTAGAAAGGTGACTCTTGGGACCTCCTTCTGCCACCTCATGCTATTTCGGGTAGTTTGTACTGTGGAAATATCCCCTCCAATGAGCTAGAGGCTGCCTTCTCAAAGTGAGCTAGAGCTTTTAGATTCTTGGGGTCCTGTAAGTGTCCCTGTATCTTAAAGGCATTCTCTCTCTTGGGTTTGAGAAGGAGGAGGGTGGGTGACAGACCCGGCGTCTCTTTTCTCAGCCAGTTTCTCTCTGCACCTCTCTCTCACACAATGCCCCAACCTGGCACATCCTCACTTTACACTTCATTCTTCCATCAGCAGCCGCCTCTACACAAGGATAAGACAGAATTACGTTTCCATCTATCCCCACACTTGATGTGCAATGAAAATTAAAAGGATTTACAATTCTGCTTTTCTCTGACTGACTGTAAATGCCCAAAGCTGCACACGTGCATTCTTTCTGTACCAATCTCACATTGGAGAACACTAACCTCGTTAGAAGTTGTGTTCTTGCCCACCGCTGTATAAAGATGTATTGTATGCACATCTTGCAGTTTTTACTTTGCTTCTCTCTTTTTTGTACTTGGAAATAATCCTACACAACCTCTGTTTAAATGTCACCTTCTCTATCATTCTCAATTTAGACAGAATTTTTTTCTCTTGCCCAAGGCATTTTGATGATGTGGTTTATGGTTGTTTGTCTTGTTATAAATGGTTCGCTAATGGTGTATTCATTGAAGAGAAATCTGTTGCTTATTTCTCTTTTTTTCTTATCTATGTAGGGGGTCCATGTATGCATTGAATACAAGCTTGATGACATCATTTTTTCTTTTTAAAAAAACTATTAAGTAGTCGTCCAAAGGGTGTGACTGCTTTTTCTAAGAATATGCATTCCTTTTCAACACTGGGGCAATGCAAACTTTGGGTTGATTATCACTGCTCCACTGAATGTTTTAGCAGATCAGTCCAGAATAATCGATACCAACTGCTGGTGCTTTGCACAGTGGCCTGGGGAATAACTCTTGGGTGTAAGCTTTATTTTACTTTAGTTCAGGCAAAGTGCTTTCACATGCCTTCCTCTACTCCTGTTAGATCAGGGAAGGAATATTTGGGTAATATTTTATGTAACTTACTGGTTACAAACATTTAAAATAACACTCGACTTAAGTGAGTTTGAACTTTTCTTATCTAAGTAGTTGCACAAAGGAGTTGCAATTCAACATGTTTACTTAATATTTCAATGCATCTTGTTCAGTGTCACCCCCTCCATCCTTCTTCCCATCTCTCCCCACCGCACCCCTCCCCTCAAGTTACCTGGTTCGATTTTCACAGGTGTACATTGAATTTTATGACTATTCACCCATCTCTTCTTTCTTTTGTCCATCCCCTCCTCTTGAACTCACCCCAACACCCCACGTACCAGCTTCCTGCAATGGTAAATTGGTTGCTCAGAGAAGTAACACCATTTGAATCTGCCCCTGTGTACGCTATACCTTAGTTAATATGCTTGTGCTTGAACTTTTAAACTTGTGAATCCTGTTGTCTCAGAAGTATCCACTTTATAACCTGCCTTGGATGAAAATGTAAAAGTACTGCATAATTGTTTAATTGTCAATTTATGGCTAAAATAATAATTTAAGATGTTATTATAGTTTAATATTTCTGTGTTGGGAAAAGAAGATTGACACCATTGTTTTCCATGTACATGTATATTCATTTACTTAGTTACTTGAACTCAGGGTCTCAAACTCTCACTTGGCTGTTTTGATCAAGGCTAGTGCTCTAGCACTTGAGCCATAGCTTCACTTTTGGTACTTACTTGGAGATAAGACTTCTCTGCCCAAAGTGGCTTCAAACCATGACCCTCAGATCTCAACCTTCCGAGTATTTAGAATAACAGCCCGGAGCCTCCAACACACAGCTCATTCACCATCTTTTGCCTATTCATTGAAGTGTGATATTTGGTTGTTTGCAGTTTCTCCTATTATTAAAAAACAACTCAACTGTTTGCAAACAGCCTTCTTTTTTCAAAAGTAACCTTTGCAGAATTCAGCGGCTCGTTACCCTGGTGTTGTCTTCAGATCCGAAGCAACAATCCCTGAGCACAGTTCCAGCTTTCCCTCCCGACACTCAGCACCCACGGGCTCTCTTCACAACCCCCAAATTTACCAACCAGAAAGCCACAGCGTTCTCACAGAATGGCCAAAAACTTGCTTAAAGAGTTCCAGCGTCAGTCATATTTTCCATTTAGATGTGGATTTCTTCCTGAACCAGAGCTTTCCTTTTAGATCAAGACTTAATTTCTTTGAAGCCTGTGGTTTTGAGATGATAAATTCCAGGACAGCTCCAGCATCTGCCGTTCTCCGTCGGCTCCTCTGCTGCATAGATTCGCAGCAAATACTTTAAATATTTTAGAGATCTTGATATGATGTTATATACTTGACGCAAGGCGTCATGGGACACACTTAAAGATCCAAATGAGACAGAAGTCTATTAAACTGGAAAATGTTGGCCCTTTTCATTGTATGACCTTTGCCCCCAAGTTCCCCTGCCTAGCCAGATGAGACAAGGTGTGGTATTGGCTGCCTGTCCTGTCATGTCACCCATGTATTGACTCACATGGGTGCAGCTCCCTGCATTTGATGACACTCATTATATCTGGGTCAGCATCTGGCTTCTATTATATGTTGGATACTGCAGATAATGAAGAGGTTCAAAGACAAAATTGCATTCTTACCTCAGCTTTATTTTTCTTCTCTGATCGCGCGCGCGCACACACACACACACACAGCATGCACATTTTTACTTTTGCTAATTGTTGTGTCATATGTTTTTCTTCTTATCCCATCTTCTTATTTTCCCATGTCAGAACATTCCCGATCTTCCTTGGGAAGATCTCATAATATGGAATTTTTGATAATTGATGGAACCCTTCCTGTCTTGGCCTGTTCATACTTTATCCTGTTTACCAAGCAATCTTTGACATTCATACCTTTTTATTTGTAGGATTTTGCACATTGGCACATATTTCTGTAAGGTAAAGTGGAATCCAAAATTTACACATGGCTTTATTTTCCATATACATCACCAATATTTTCCAAAGATACATAATAGTTACATTGCACATTGTGTGTAACTTCAATATTCCTCACCGACAGTGGAAAATAAGTAAGAACTCCTTGAATCATAAATATATAGAGATATATTTATATTAAGATGTATCACCAGTCAGAAAAGTCACATTTTCAAATCTCCTTGCTACTGAAATCTCAAAGACCCACAATTTTCAATATATCCAGCAGGTATCCCTAATAAATTGGAATTAAACAGGAAGTTAACTTTCCTAATGGGAGATCTAAAGTACAGCGCCTTACTGAATCTTTTTGTCTGGGGTTTTGGTTTGCTTGTTTACTTATTTGCTTTGAGACAAGGTCTCAATGTGTAGTCAAAAGCAGGTCTTGAACTCACAGCCTTCCAACACCAGAGGAGATGTCATGTCCCATTGGTTTAATGAATCTTGAAGGTAGTTTCTCACTCATGTAATAGACATGAGATTCTTACCTCAGATGGCTTCCTATGGTCATTCAGGGATTTGGATTCCTGCAATCTTATTGATCTCCCCTCTACACAAGGGAAGCTAGATCATTCGCCCAGGCAGGAAGAATTTTGAGGTCTTTCACCTCATGTTACTTCACTGTGGTCTTGTTCAGAAGTGTGTCCTCCAACACAGCTGAGTGCACAGGAAAAGAACTGATGGGTGAATTTATCACAGTGATCCTTATCTCCAACTAACCACCAAAAACACTAGCGCTAGAGCTGTGGCTCAAGTGGTAGAACATTAGTCTTGAGCACAAAAGTTCAGGGACAGCACACAGGCCCTGAGTTCAAGCCCCAGGACTGGCACAAAATGACAATGAAAATGTATACAGTCACGTATGCACCAGCACGTCAGCATAAAAGAGCAGCTACGGAACCACTAGTTCATTCCTTTTACACCATTGAGCATATCAAGGACTGGAGAGCTACAGTTTATCCATTCACCTATTGAAACTCATCTGGATTATTTCTAGTTTAGAGTAGTTACAGGTATAATTGTGCTGAGCAGCCATGTGTGGGGTTTTGTGTGAAAAAGCACATCTATATGTATGTGCATACATACATATGCATATGCTTTAAATCACATAGAAATCTTTCCATAGAATTTTTTTGTGCCAGTCCTGGGGCTTGAACTCAGGCCCTAGTTGCTGTCTCTAAGCCTCTTTGTGCTCAAGGCTAGCTCTCTACCACTTGGGTCACAGCACCGCTTCCAGCTTTTTCTGTGTAGTTTATGGCAGTAAGATTTTCATGGACTTTCCTGCCCAGGCTGGCTTCAAACCATAATTTTAGATCTCAGCCCCTGAGGAGCTAGGATGACAGGCATGAGCCACCAGTGCCCAACTTCAATAACAATTTTTAGCTCTTTACCTCTATCTTAGCCATATAAAATAATTGATTACATCTCCTGAACCTATCTCGATGCTTACACCAGTGTTGCCAAGACAACAGAAGCAGTGTGTCTCTTAATTCAGTTCCTGGCAGTTCCATCTCCAGACCTTTCTACCCTGAGCTTTTTTTTTCTTTTTTTAATCATAGATTTTTTTTTTACTGTTATTAAAACAGAAAAATAATACTTTCTAATTACTTCTATTCATTTCAGTACGTTCTCTGGGCGGGGGGGAAACACAAGCTGTGTGCAAAAGAATAGGTCTGCAGAATGCTTATCTTTTTTATTTTTTCTATCATCTTTAAGTAGTTGTACAGAGGGGTTTCAACCCCTCCCATCATTCTCTCCCATCGCCCCAGCCCCAGCCAGCCCCTCAGGTGACCTATGCCCATTTTCGCATCTGCACATTGACTAGACTGACTGTATCCACTCATCTTTCCTCTCTCTATTCTTCTGCTTCCTCTCACTTGACCTCTACTTTTTATTGGGTGGTACAGGTGTTTGAACTGAGGACCCTGTGCTCGCTCAGCAGGTATTCTACCTCTGAGCCACACTTCCAGCCCTCTGGGTCACCTTTTAAATGTCTAAACAAAAGCGGAGTTGTAATTACTTCATACCATGAGAGCAAGCCAAGGAGGCCTAAGAAGAATCTTGTGTCTATAAATAAAATCCACGGAGTGCAGTCTGTAGTGGGGCCTGGGATGCAGAAGAGAGGAAGCCATAATCCCTGCTAGCTGGCTGTAAGCCTGGACCAGAAGACATTCCTGACTCCTGTCTTGCTGGCACAATGAGCGCATTAACTAAAGGCACACAAAAGGGCCTTTATTGTTTTCTGGAAGATGATAAGACCAGCTGAATCATTTAATGCCTCTTCTGGCGCTGGGAGATGGAGTCAGGGAACTTTGGTTACTCCAAGGGAACAATAAAATGGCCCTGTGAAAAGGGCACTTGAGAAATACAGTAATGACAGAAATAGAAGACGGAGCAATGCTATGGAGATTCGTGGCTGGGGATGCATGTGGAGCTGCTGGCGCTCCGTCGCTCTCGTCCACGGCTGGCTGATGAGCAGGTTAGGCTGCCCACAAACCAACAGCAGCAGAGGTAACCTCAGTCATGCAGCCCACAGCCAGCTGCACTCCAGAGCGGGTAGAAGCAGGCCCCAGGCAGGGACTCACCAAAGGTGTTATCATGACTGCACACTCAGCACACCATGGGAAGGTCCAGGTACATGACCACTCACTTCACCAGATGGCTCCTTGAAGGACAGTTAGAAATAAGTAAATGTCATATAAAAAGAATCAAAAGAACAGAATCCACTGACTTGTTTAGCATATGTGTTAATACAATGTTTGGTGCTTCAAAAAACGGTTTTGGCTCTTTTTATTTTTCCTTTTTTGGAGAAGATCTCACTTCAATCCCTGTGCCCTTTCTGGGTGATTCACATCTGTCCATTCGATGCTCATAAATAGTCTACATTCCCACATCTGTCTCCTCCTATGTTGAGCTGGGTAGATTATCCTGCTTTGCTCTGCAGGGCTTCATTTCACGTAGGCAATAGCACTGCTTCTTCTACCAGAATATCAGCAGCATCACTATCACCTAGGGTCCTTGGCTCTCTAAGACGTACATCCACAGTGAAAAGAGCTGTCCAGGCCAATGGTCTGAGAGAGAACTGGCTTTAATTTTCTTGTCATTCCAACCCTACTCTTTCGAGACCCAATGATCCTCCACTAGCCGCTTCCCATGCCACTTTTCTTCAGTTGTGGGTCTTGAACTCAGGGCCTCGGTGCTGTCCTTGAGCCTTTTCACTCAAGGCTAGTGTTCTTCCACTTGAGCCACAGTGCCACTTCTGGTTTTCTGGTGGTTTGTTGGAGATAAGAGTCTCAGACTTGCCTGCTCTAGCTGGCTTTGAACTGTGAGCCTCAGATCTCAGCCTCCCAAGTAGCTAGGCTTATAGGCTTGGGCCACCAGCGTCTGGCTAGACCCTTTTTTAAAAAATCTAATACTGGACATCTTCTAATAGGGAGATCCTTCCAAGGGAGGTGAGATCGAGATCATCAATCTCCTGCACCTATGACCCAGTTCAAATTGAAGTCCAGGCGCTTCAATTAAGCTACAATGACACCTGTTCCTGTGCCTTACCCCTTCCCCAGCCCCACAGTGGTGGGTTTCCTTTGGAATAATTATGGTACTGAAACTAAAGGCTATTTGGGTCCTGTCTTTAACTTCACAGGATGATTCTCCCATTTCAATTAATGACATAACTTTCAAAGTCACAAGATGAACATAGTAGAATCTGTCCTATCTAGAAAGATAACGCTCTATCCAATTTAAATAGCTATTCTAGTCAGCTATCTGAGTGAGCTTCTACACTGTAGCCTCCACCGGGCTGAGCCCAGGGCCTTACTCTAGTGCGCACTGTTCCTTGGGTATCAGATGCTTCAACGCTCAACATGAGGTGGAAGCAAAATGGGGTAATGGTGACGATCACAAGAGGAACTGTCCTCTGGCAAAGTTCTCTGTTCTTCGATTCTCAGAGGCAAGTTAATCGTCAAAATAATAACACTGGAGCCAGGCACTGGTGACTCAGGAGGCTGAGATCTGAGGATCATGACTCAAAGTCAGCCTGGGCAGAAAAGTCTGTGAGACTCTCCTATCCAATTCAAGAGCAAAAAGCTGGAAGTGGAGGGATGGCTCAAGTGGTAGAATACCAGCCTTGAATAAAAAAGCCAAGTGAGATCATATGGCCCTGAATTCAAGCCCTTGTATCTCCACACACAGAAATAGCAGTGCTGCACACCTCTGAGCTCTATCCATCTTGGGTGCTGGGTTGGAAACTTTAGACATATTGTTTTTCAGTATCCACCACAGCTTTGTGTAGTCCATGTCATCCGCTGCGAGCCAGCAGGCATACAATGACTTATGTAGTCTGGGCTCATCTGGGCTCATCTATTGGGCTGAACTTAGCTTAGCTAACTACAGTTAAGTTCACCTGGGATTAATAACTGGTAAAATGAGGGTGGCTGGGATAAGCAGTGCCTCTCCATGCTAAGCCTCTCACTCTGGCAGGCCAGCTTCAGACCTAGTCACATGAGAGGCACACTGAGAAGAAAGGAAGCAGAAATGTACACAGTTCCTAGACCAGCTCAAAGCTTCCCACATCACCTCTCCCACAGTAGGGACTGAAGCAAGCCCCGCCCAGGATTCACAGCCAAGGAATGGACTGTACTTCCTTCTGGGAGAGGCCTGAGCCTCAGTTCAACACCACTCAAAAAGTGGACCTATGGGGGGCCATTTTCACAAAATACCACAATGAGGCAGATGTTATGTATCCATTTTTTCTCACAGTCAACAAACCAAAGCTGGAAGAAAAAAAAAAAAGCAGAGCTCCAAGAACAAAGTAAGACATTCTAGAAATGTTCTCAAAGTAAAAGAATAAAGCCACGAGTAAGTTGAGTGATTACATGAACTAGAGCTCTGATTCCAGCCCAGGTGGTCCGCCTCATCCTCCTGTGTGGGTTTTCGCCCTCGTTTGGACTGACTCCCACACACAAAGTCAAACAACAAAGGGAAGTAGAGGGATGACCTTTCAAAGGTTGGTAGACTCTGGTCAAGCCCAACTGGTGATGGCAGCTGCTGGCCAGGAGAGGGCCAGACACTGGATGACAGGCAGCTCAGGGCTGATCGCTGAGACAGGAGCCCAATGACCTGCCCAGCTCACCGCGTCCAGTGTGCAGTCCATGTGGGTCACTGCAAGGACAGCCTGTAGTCCCGCTAAATTTGAGATTCAAATTCAGAAAGCCAAGACAGCTGGGACTTGAACTTGCAAAGAAGAGCTTGGAAGAGGAAAACGGCTGCACATAGCTATAATCCCAGCGTTCAGGGGTGGAGGCAGGGGGAAGACAAGTTCGATGCCACCCTGAGCTACGCAGTGAGATTCTATCTTCTAAAAAAATGTTTTTTAAATCATTGTACCTGGGCACCGGCTCATATTTAGCATCCTAACTACTTAGAAGGCAGAGATCTGAGGTGTGAGGTTGGAAGCCAGCCCAGGCAGAAACCTCTGAAAGAATCTTATCTCCCATTCATCAACCAAAGGCCAGATGCGGGGGTATGGCTCAAGTGGTAGAGCACTAGCCATGAACCAAACAGCCAAGTAAGAGCTCAGGCCCTGAGTTCAAGGCCCAGTAGTGGCACAAAAGGAAGAGATAATGGAAATTCTTAAGGAGATATAGTAAGATCCTATGGCAGATCTTTTCTTTTTCACTGTTGCCCACTGCTGTCGTTACCGAGACTCTAAACCCATTGGTGCCTCCTTAAGAACTAAGCAGCCTCTTCCTACATGTGGGAATATTTTGAGACCCGGGTGAGAGGTCAGTCCAGATGCGAGCCCTCGGCTGACCACACAGCGGCTGACTCACAAAGGCTGGGCAGAGCGCATTCTGCTTCGGCTGACATGAGCATGCAGTCAGGGTTTCCCAGTGTGAGTTGTGGCTGACGCATCGGTAAGGAGTCACAACCAGAGTTGAAGCTGGGCAGTTTGGTGGTCACGCTGAACCATCAACTGAGGGAAGCATTTTGGTCTTGGGTTCCAGTGTGGCCTAGAGCATGTGAGCAGTCTCTTTTTCCAACTCTGCAGCTTCCATACAAGCTGTTGGAATCCCCTGCCCAGGGCAGAGTCATCATTCCCAGATATTTGGACCAGGTTTGGTGTGTGGCAAAGCCATATGGCCTTCATCTTTGTTTGATATCTTCCAAACTGTTCACTATTATATTTTTCTATCGGGTGATTCCTTCCATGTTTCCAAGTAGGAAGACACTAGCCTTGAGTGAGGGGAAAAAAATAAGCAAGAGCTCAAGCCCCAGCACAGGCACAAAAAATGATGGATGGATGGATAGATACATAGATACATAGATACATAGATAGATACATAGATAGATACATAGATAGATAGATAGAATGAAAGTATTGGCACATAAAATGTGATCATCTAAATTATTTCAAAATCCATCTAACTAAGCTGAAGAGCTGAGGGACAGTTCCCAGGCCCAGAGTTCAAGCCCTACAACCATCAAAAAAAATTAAATTTTCTGTATATCAGAAACCAAATTGCTCATAAATTGAACAAAAATACAAGAACATTTAGAATACAAGTAAGCATAGAGTTACTAATCATATTATATGTCAATAACACATAACTATCCATAAGAGAAATGCCTAACATTCTTTTCTTTTCAAAGACTTGGTACAGGACAAGAAAAAAATTATACTAGAAAAGAAAATGAATTGAACATATGGATAATAGTTGGCTACAACTTAAAGACATGAGATTCTAAGTATACAAACAGATGACTTTTCAGTCTGTGAGATTATAAAATAGTAAGGGAATGGTCACTCCCAGACACTGGCAGATCATTGAGCAATTTGTCAGTATCTGTTAGAATTTCTGAAGGTGCTCTTACAATGTTTCCCCTAAGTAATAAATCCTATGCACATTAGCTTCATCAACAGGAATTTAGCCTCTTACACAGCCTGAAGTCAAAAATGAAATAAACTTAAATTGGATGCAACCAAATGCATCTCAATGTAATGCATCTCAAACCCAACAGTAAGGACCCAAAATCTTTTCCTTTTATTTTTTGTGTTGTTAGTCTAAAGGAGCTCACCTTTTACGGTCCAGCAATGACTCCGCCTAGCCAGTGAATATTGGGGCCCAGAAGGAAAAGCGATCACATTTTTCTTTTATTGCACTACGAGGGTTGAACTCAGGGCTAGTGCTTGCAACAGCTCCACCACCTGAGTTCCAGCCCCTGCTCAAATCACCCTTCCATAGACATGAAGTGACATTTCCTCAGCTACTCTCAAAAATCCACCCCTTGCATTTCGTTGACCATAAATTAATAGTATGGACACAGGAAAAGTTTTTAAATCATAAATATTAAAAGCAATACATGTAGTCATTAGGGCCAGGAAATTAAACCTGATAGGCCAAGGTGGTGCGTTCCGCACCCTAGAACCTTCTCCTTGTGTTAAATGACAAAATTAGCCTTTTTCTGTGATATGAGAAACCTCAGACTGTGTGAACAGGCTGAGGGGCTCAGGGCCAAGTCGGGGAACAGAAACCCAGCATTCACCCCTTTCACCTGTGTTACCTGTGTCACCTGTGGTGTTTCCATCAGAGCTCCAGATTTCCAGAAGATGCACAGCAACCATCTCAGTCTTGTGTTTGTAGTGGTCAGGACTGATCAGGGCTGGTCAGGGGTGGTCAGGGGCTGATCAGGGCTGGCCAGGGTTGGTCAGGGGTTGATCAGGGCTGGTCAGGGTTGGTCAGGATTTGTGAGGGGCTGGTCAGGGCTGGTCAGGGCTGGTCACGGCTGGTCAGGGGCTGGTCAGGGGCTGGTTAGGGGCTGGTCAGGGCTGGTCAGGGGTGATCAGGGTTGGTCAGGGCTGGTCAGGGTTAGCCAGAGCTGGTCAGAGGTGGTCAGGGATGGTCAAGGGCTGGTCAGGGGTGGTCAGGGGCTGGTCTGGGTTGGTCAGGGCTGGTCAGGAGTGGTCAGGGGCTGGTCAGGGATGGTCAGGGGCTAGTCAGGGATGGTCAGGGGCTGGTTAGGGGCAGGTCAGGGCTGGTCAGGTGCTAGCCAGGGCTGTTCAGGGGTGATCAGGGTTGGTCAGGGCTGGGCAGGGGCTGGTCTGGGTTGGTCAGGTGTGGTCAGGGTAGTCAGAGCTGGTCAGGGGCTGGACAGGAGCGGTCAGGGCTGGTCAGGGGCTAGTCAGGGCTGTTCAGGGGTGATCAGGGTTGGTCAGGGCTGGGCAGGGGCTGGTCTGGGTTGGTCAGGGGTGGTCAGGGTGGTCAGAGCTGGTCAGGGGCTGGACAGGAGCGGTCAGGGCTGGTCAGGGGCTAGTCAGGAGTGGTCAGGGCTGGTCAGGGGCTAGTCAGGGCTGGTCAGGACTGGTCAGGGGCTGGTTAGGGGCTGGTAAGGGCTGGTCAGGGTTGGTCAGGGGCTGGTTAGGAGCTGGCCAGGGATGGTCAGGGATGGTCACAGGTGGTCAGGGGCTGGTCAGGGGCCATCAGGGGCTGGTCGTCAACATGGCCACTTGTGTTCATCCCCAGGTCACAAAGCACAGAGACTCCAGATACGAATCACCATCTTGATTCCACTCAACTCCCTGTTCCTTCCTGGGCAACAGGTGCTTCTCTCCTTCCTTCTTCCAGGTCCCCCTCCTTCATCTGTGACACTGAAATAAATCCTTGCTGAGACTCCCACCTGGTGAGATGACGGGCATCTCAACAGAGATTGCGAGGTCCTTGTGGAGTGTGGGGGCTGGAGATCCAGCTGGGCGATCCCAGGATCGCCAGGATCCCAGGCTCCAAGCCGCTGGGAGTCGTGGGGTCGGGGCCGGTCCATGCCATGGGTCAGGCGGGACAGTGCGCCCTGAGCCCGGTCTGCGCCTGAGCAGGAGGAGGGGACATGGGAGCGGGGCCTCTGGGGCTGTGTGGTCTCCAGAGCATCTGCAGGCTTTTGAGTCTGCTCCGCGGGGCTCACACAGGGGCCAGGTCTCAGAGCCCTGCACACGCTCACTTCCACGGAGATGTCCATGAGTCCCACAGGCTCCCCATGGGTGCTCTGCAGACGCGACCCCCTCCTGTCCTTACCTGCTCCATCCACATCCACGCAAAAGTCCACTCCGCTCTGCATGGCATCGGAGCTGCTCTGGCTCGTGCCTTGAAGGATCTTCCTTGTCCGGAAAATACACTAAATGGAAGAAAGAAATTGCATTTAATGTGAGATGATCTTTTTGGGTGAAATGACCCCACCGAGCTGGGCTCACAGGTCCTGGCCGCCTTGGAGAGGAAGGAGCATTGGAGAGGAGGGAAGAAGGGACTCAGGTCACCATACCCACCCCTAGGTCCCCATACACGCCCCACCTGCCCCCCCCAGATCCTCATATCCACCCCTCCCCATACCCCTACCTACTCTATACCCCTAGATCCCCATACCTGCCCCCAGGTCCTCATACCCGCCCTACCCCCCAGATCCTCATATCCGCCCCCCCCAGATCCCATACCCGCTTCCACTCCCCCCATTCTTATATCCACCCCTCCCCATCCCCATCCCCTCCCGCCAGATCCCCATACCTACCCCACCCCCAGCCCGTCCTCTGCCTGGACACGCAGGGCCCCCCCGTGGTATCCTCCCCGTGGACCATGGAGCCCTCTCCCTCTGGGGGAATCAGCTCTGCCTGCCCGGGGTGTCTGACTGGCGACCCTTGCTCCTCAAAGGCTCAGATCCGCCACATGAGCAGCTTTGCCCCTTCAGTGTGCAAGTTACTACACACGGATGCCTCACCGCACAAACTCTTCCCTCCTGCCACGCAGAGGCAGGACAAGACAACTGAGGCAGAAGCCAACACGTGGAGCCAAGGACACATCCAAACACACCGCTCCTGTCCCCACCAGCCCACGCGGGCTCCCCGGCCTCTGCATGTGCCCCGCGCATCCTCGCTGGTCCTGGGCGGAGGATCCAATCAGAAGGCCCGCTGGGCACTGGTCCCGGGCTGGGGATCCAATCAGAAGTCCCGCTGCGGTACAGGCTCCGCCAATCGGAGGCAGGGGAGTGGGACCCACCCTCTGGCAGGCCTGAAGAAGGGACTGCAAACACTCAGCTCTTTGGAGAGCCTGCTTTGCTTCAGGTCCAGCTTGCACTCTCCAATACATGGCTCTCTCTCCTTCAGCCACCTCCTCACCTTTCTAATTCTTTAATCAGAGGCAAAGAACAAACCTGGCTGTAAACAGCATCACCCTCAGAGGAAAAAAAAATAGGACTTGGTCTTCCATTCTGACCTTAAAATGAAAAAGACATGGAACAGACCCAAAGCTGACCCTCAGCGAATAGGGACCTGAGAGGAAAATGAAGTTTGGTCACTATAAAACACTGGGATTTCCATGGTTGTGTCCATCGTGCATATCAAACACAGAATGGGGGGCTGGGAAGGTGGCTCAGTGGTAGAGTGTTTGTCTTGCATGCATGAGGCCCTGGGTTCGATTCCTCAGCACCACATAAGCAGAAAAAGCCAGAAGTGGAGCTGTGGCTCAAGTGGTACAGCGCTAGCCTTGAGCTGAAAAGCTGAGGGTCGGCACCCAGCCTAGAGTTCCAGGCCCCACGACCAAAAAAACAAAAACAAAAACAAAAAAAACACACAGAATGGCAGCACAAATGCAAACAGATATTTTATGAAAAAAAACGTTGCAGTGTATTATAGTGTTGAATGAGAGAATAGATTAAGTGCTATGAGAGGAAACTAGACAACAAAAATTCACAAAGAAATTATGATTACAATTCTGTTCTATTTGTAAGAATCTTTTGATTACATTTCATTGACTGACACATTTGTTCTTTGTACTCTTTTAAGTGACAGGTCATTTCAAATCAAACTCAATATCTTTCTTTTATTTAATGTGTTTTCAAGACAAGGAAGATTGTCAAGGCACTGGGGGAAAAACCGCAAGCTAGAGAGGCTCTAAAGCCTCTAATGGACCTTTGAGAAGATATGGAAGGTATAAATAAAGACCGTAGGTTGATTACATTACCAGCATGTACAGAAAAGTTGAATTGAAATAGAAGGCACAAACATCTACTGATATCTCCATGGACTTTTCAATAAAGTGCATGCAGTAGTAATTAAAACAGCATGGTATTGGCATTTTAAAAAATAGATTCATCAAAAAACAGATGGGAATACAGAACTGACAAGTAAATCCTTGATTTTATCCAGCCATCTGATTTTCAACATAGGTGCTAGTGCTCAGAAAATTGGATATCCACATGCAGAAAAATGGAACAAGATCCCTAACCTTCCCTAAATATAAAAGTCAAGTCAAAGTAGATTAAAGATTTAAATGGAAGACTTAAACCTATAAAACTATTAGAGGAGAACATGTGGGAACTGCTGGAGAACACTGGATTTGGCAAGAACATTTGGTTAGGACTCCAAAAGCACAGGAAACAAAAGAAAAAAAAAAACCCTGGGATTACATCACACTAAAAAATGTCTGCACTGGAAGGAAATAATCATCAAAATGAAGAGATAGCCTACAGAATGGAATGGATTAAGTTTCAAACTGTACAGATGATAAAGGCTAATAACTAAAAGGTGTAAGAAATACCAAAAGCTCTACAGCAGAAAATAAATAAAAAAATAAGGCCTCTTTTTAAAAATTTGCAATAGAACTATATAGATATTTCTCAAAAGAGGACATACAAATAGCCATCTGGTGTGCTTTAAAAAATGTCCAACATCACAAATCACTGGGGAAATATAACAAAACCACAAGAAGAAATCATTTCACACTAGTACACATACAGTTATTAAAAAATCATGTACAGAAGGTAAGTGTTAGTGAAGTTGTGGGAAAGATGATGTCAAACACTTTGTGGACATGTTACCTAGTGGCCCACTAAAAAGAAATAACAAAAACAGCACTGAACATTAAAATAGAACTACCCTATGATGTAGCCATCCCACCCTGGGAATCCATGCAGGGAAAGGAAATCAGTTATCACAGAGACATTTGCACATCTGCTCTCCACTAGACATTCCAGCACTGCTCACAATACCAAGAAATGGAACCAACCAAGACCACCATCAACTCTTGAGTGGACAAAGAAAATGCACACACACGCAGTGCAATACCTTTCTGCCATAAAAAGAATGTGATCATGTCATATGCCATGATACAGATGGACTTCAAGGAAGGAAGCCAAGCACAGAAAGACAAGTATCGCACCAATATGTGGATTCAATCACCGATCTCATAGAAGTTGACAATAGAATGGAAGTTGCCTGAGGCTGAGAGGGGAAGGTAAAGGAAAGCATAAGAAAAGTTTGGCACATTCAGATAAGAGCAGGAAGCCCTGCTTTGTATTTGCTGAGTAGGTTGCCAACATATAATAACTCTGTAGTGTACATTTCAAAAGCTACACGAGCTTTGAATGTTGTCACACACATGTACAAAAACAAGTGCTAGAGGAGATAGATGTTTACATATCACACAGATTGCCAGATGCCAGTATTTCATGCCTGTAACTTATCTGCTCAGGAGACTGAGGTCCAATGGACCAAGGTTCAAAGCCAGTTTAGACAGAGAAGTCCACAAGACTCCATCGTCCAAATAACTAACAAAAAGCTGAGCTGGATGTGTGTTTCAAGTGGTAGAGTACCAGCCTGTCATGAAAAGCTAAGTAAGCGTGAGGCTGACTTCAGATCCTAGTACTGCCAGAAGATATGGGCATATAGATATACATTTACATACATACATACACAGATGTGCACAGATGTATGTATATATATATATATATATATATATATATATATATATATATATATAATATGTGTGTATATATATATTCCTTTCCAACTTCACGATGAACTGGTCCTTTAGTTTCTACCAGAATGCAGTTGGGGATGGAAAGGTTGATTCTGGGTTTTTTCTTGGACTTGAAATCTCTCCAGGCCACTCAGGAGCCACATGTTACTTTGGCATTACTTTGAATTTATAAATGCAAGCAGCACATTATTTCCAGTGTCTAGGGCATCTGAAATAAGTAAAATTTCACCCTTGCTGTTGCAGGCGGTTAATGAGCCCAGCCAGTCAAGAAAGCAGATTTCATTTCTCTATAATACTGAGCCTAAAACAAAGTTTGCTAGAAATGGAGTGGAAGGTCCCACAAAAAAAAAAAAAACAAGAACTGACTTAAACCTCACTAGACAGAAATGAAATCTCATCATGAGCTTTGAAAGTATCCAAATCCCCACCCTTCTTTATTAGTTCTGTTTATCTTTGTTTTTTACATTGCTGGTGTTCTTAATATCTTTTGGCCTTCACTAGGTCCTACTTTAAACAGGAAAAAGGTTAGAAAAAAACAGCAAAAATATTGCCATTGTATTTATGGCCTAACCAGAAGTGGGAAGCAATGGAAGGATTGAGACACCATAATTAAAGTCCAGAAAATTATGATTCCTGTAAGAAAGAATGCCAACAATGAGACAGTAGTCAATATGGCTTTGCCATGGGTGAAGTCTGAGGTCCACTGCGGAAGTTTAACACACACACACACACACACACACACACACACACACACACACACGTGTCTCTGCAAATAAAAACTGGTCATGAAGAAATGAAAACACCACTTATTTGGGAGTTGTTAAAAGGGAAAACTGGGAAATATGTAACTATAAAATCTACTGCAAATCCTACAATCCCTTTAAACCATTAATGTGCACACTGCCTGACAGGGCTGAGTCCAAGGGAGTGGTTTAGTACTCTTTTCATTCCTTCCATCTGCCCAGCTCAAGATAAGTCATAAAGATTTAATTTTTAAAAGTAAAATAAAGTTAGTAGTGATTTGGACATCGACAATAAGAAGGGTCAAGAGTTTGCAGTATCATTAGCATCCATTAGTTACATACGGGAGGATTTCACTGTGTTGTTCCACATATGCATACAACGTATGCCAGCTAATCTCACCCCCTACCATTCTCCCTCAATAATACCAGCATGTCTCACTGCAGAAAATCAAGTTCTGACCAAAGGAGGCTACGTCTTACCAGTCCATGACTAGAAGCAGTTTTCCAATGTGGTCCATAAATCGGAGTCTGTTAAGCTCTTATCAAGTGGTGTGGATGATGCTGATGGCAAGCCGAGTTACTGAGAATTGTGGCTCCAGAAGACAAACCAGGAGAACAAAGTTAGGAGGAAAATCTTGACTGTATTTCAGATGTGGTGCATACTGAGACATTTAGTATGCCATAGGAGATTCAGGGCCCGTGAAAAAGCTGGGCGCAAGACAGCTATGAATGGACTCTAGATGAAGTCTAGAAAGAAAAGATGGTGGCCAATTTATCTATGAAACTGGTTAGGTACACTCCATGCCAATGAGAAACCAGAGCGAGTCTAGAGCCAGCTTCTCACAAGGTTGCTGTCTGGCCAGAGGCCAAAAGGAAAAGCCCCTTGACCATGCACTGAAAACCTGCAGAACTATGAATCAAAGGGACCCTCTTCTCTTTATCCATCCTCATCTCAGGCATTTTGTCATAGTAACGGAATGCTGGGTAATACAGGCTTTCAGGCTAAGCTCTGTTACCACAATCTTGAAAATGCTTAACAATTCTATCTGTGAACATGTGTTCTGTAGGAAAGCTGGAAAACACAGTGAGCTGTGTGTACATAAAGAAAGCAGTCTGTATCGTGCACATCCGCACTATTCCTTACTAGTCAGGTATTACATTTATTATGTCCCACACACATAGAACACTCACACTCTGTATAGTGATCCAGTGAGACACAGGGTAAATACGAGGAAAACACATTCTATTTTAGTTTGACAACAGGAGAGGCATAAGAAAAGGCTAAAAGGCTGGAGAGACCATGCTACTGTTGGAATCAGAATCTGCTGGTCTGAAAGAAAGTGGCATTGTGAGGAAGTGGCGCTGTAGCTCAAGTGGTAGAGCGCTCACCTTGAGCTAAAGAACTGAAGGACAGTGCCCAGGCCCAGAGTTCAAGCCCCACGACTGACAAAAAAAGAAAGAAAGAAAGAAAGAAAGAGATAAAGAAAGAAAGAAAGAAAGAAAGAAAGAAAGAAAGAAAGAAAGAAAGAAAGAAAGAAAGAAAGAAAGAAAGAAAGAAAGAAGGAAGGAAAGAAAGAAAGAAAGAAAGAAAAAGAAAGTGGCATTGTGAGAAACATGGACAGCAGGAAAGCCTCAGTATCCTTTCTTCACATGTGTGCATCTCTGCAGAGCCCAGACTTACACTGAAGATGAGGACACAGAAGGAGGGGAAAACAGCAACCAGTCTCATTTCCTTCTAGCTCTTCCTCATCCACAGGAAGCCAACAACTGTGCTGGTAAAATGAGCATCAACAAGTGAGCCCCCAAACCAAGAGCATTTGCTTTATGCCATAATTCTGTTCTAGTAAGGATGGAATGGGCTTTATGAGGTACAAAATAATGATAATATGATTTGAATGCTTTTAAATTTGTTTAAAATTCACAGTGTATGATATGAAGATGGATGTAAAGTTCAGGCTAATAATTTATTATACCACTTTTTCTTAGAATGAAATTAAAATGTATCATGACGAATCAAGAATTACAAAAGAAAGAAAAAACTTCATATTTGAAAATCACTAATGGAATTTTCTTACATTTGTGAGGGTGTGTGTGTGTGTGTGTGTGTGTGTGTGTGTGTGTGTGTGTGTGTGTGTGTGTGTGTGTGTGTGTGTGTGTGTGTGTGTGTGTGTGTGTGTCTGCCAGTCTTGGGACTTGAACTTAGGTCCTGGTTACTAACCTTGTGCTCAAGGTTAGTGCTCTACCACTTTAGTTACAGCTCCATTTCCGGTGGTTTGCTGGCTAATTGGAGATAAAGAGTCTCACAGACTTTCCTACTGGAGCTGACTTTGAACCACAATTCTCAAAGCTCAACTTCTCAAGTAGCTAGGATTACAGGCATGAGCCACCAGCACCTGATGGTACTTTCTATTTTTTTAATTTGCCCTAGGCTCCTGAATTACTGAGCCAGCTCTTGGAGAGTATAATCCTTTAATTTCTTGTTTGAATACAATCCTGTCACTGGGGTTGGGCTTGGAGGATAGAACTTCCTAATAGAAGCTCCCTGCCACCCCCTCCCCTGCTACCCCAGCCCAAATTTGCCTCTATTCCAGGCCTGTCTTTCTTTCTGTTGAGGATTGAGAACAGATGTTAAACATGGGTATTAAGTGGTTCCTGGTAACTTCCAAGAAAGCAAGGTATAGAAAGTTCTAGACTAAAAAGCAAATTGCAAATGACTAAGGAGTGAGCAAAGAGTATATTAATGCATCAAGGATAATTGGTACTCTCAGACATTTTGTTGGAAGAATGGATGGGAGGATGGATGGATGAATGGACAAACTGACTTATCTACTCTGCTTTCAACTCTTTATACATATAGAACTATATATGTGTCAAGAAATAGGAAATGTTTATAAGACATCTAAAAGCCAAGACCAACACTTGAACAACTTGTGCAAACTATTCTTTGCTGAATGACAACAAAATAGGCAACTTTAACATTTGTAATTCAATTGTCTATTTGTACTATAAGTCAAAGTTAGTTCACCTTTATGTTTTCTTTTTAATTTTTTTTTTTTTTTTTTTTTTTTTTTTTTTTTTTGGGTCCGGTTGTGGGGCCTGAACTCTGGGCTGGGCACTGTCCCTCAGCTCTTCAGCTCAAGGCTAGTGCTCTACCACTTGAGCCACAGCGCCACTTCCGGCTTTTTCCTTTTTGCTTATGTGGTGCTGAGGAATTGAACCCAGGGCCTCATGCATGCAAGGCAAGCACTCTACCACTGAGCCACCTTCCCAGCCCCTTCTTTTTAATTTTTAATGATGTGTCTCTCACCATTAAAGACAAATATTGCCGATCGTGTCTGTGAACACGATGGTTGTCAGCAATCGGCTATCTTTAGTGCTTCTGTTTCTAGGTACAGTTGTGAACAACAGTGGCACGAAGCCCCAAATACGTCCTCACGATGAAATCGCGTCCCAGGACAGGCATCTGCCAGCTGTTGCCTGGAGATGGGAAGTCCAGCCTCGTCTTGAAAGACATTTCTCTTCATGGGAAGCCAACTGGCCAACGTGGGCCTCCGCTCTCCCACTGTGGCTCCATCAGTTCCAGGCCTAGCAACAGGGAAATTCCAGCTTCTATGATTCCTTGTCAAGGTGCAGCACTGGTGTAGAGAGCAAATGACCTGCGGAAAATCGAAACATCCCTGCATGAGTAAAGATTCGAACTTCACCCATCAATAGGACATCTTAGAAAGATGGTACCAGCTGGACCGAGATATTTTACATTTCAAATATTTCCAGACGTGTCATGTGACACATCCTACGACACACTCCCTGGCAGAAGGAGGGAAGGAGACAGAAGGAGGGAAGGAGACACACCGAGACAGGTTGGCAAAGACATTTTTCTTGCAGACTAATAGGTACCTCAAAGAAACATATATATCAGAGAGCTGGGCTGGCCTCTCACCAGCACTTACTGCCCCAGAACCTCCCACCCCACGTGAAGGTGGGGAAAGAAGCCCTCCCTTCTCTCTACCCACCAGACACCTCTTCTGATACAAGCAGTGCGGGATTCAGTGACAGGAGCAGTGCTGGCCTCTTGGGGGACCAGTGGTCTGCATCAGAACCTGGGTCTTAGGGGCAGGTCCTGAGGATGCTGCCAGCTCTGCCCTCCCGCTGTAAGTTTGAGGCCATTGCATGTTTGGAATTTAGTGTAATAAATACGAATGTGTAAGTGATCAATACTCTCTAAATCCTACTGCACATGATTGATATAGACATGTGAACTGGAAGACAGGCAGGAAGGAGGGAGGGAGAGGGAGGGAGAGAGAAAGGGAGAAAAGGAGGAAGGAATGAGGGAAGGAAAGAAGGAAGGAAGGAAGGAAGGAAGGAATGAGGGAAGGAAGGGAGGGAGGGAGGGAGGGAGGGATAAGGGAAAGGAAAAAGAGAAGGAAGAAGAGAGGAAATGAAGGAAAACGGGGAAAGGGAAGAGAAAAGGAACAAAAAAAGGATGACTGAAAGTAGGGCTTTCATTAATCTCACATAATAGTTTAGGATTGCAATCCCAGAACTCAGGAGGCTGAGGCAAGAGGATAGTGAACTCAAGCTCAAGGTCAGATTGAGATACATAGCTAGTTGTCTAATATATATACATATATATACATATATATTAGTACATACTACATATATATGTATATACAACTGGAAAGAAGGTAAGGAGAGAGGGAGCAAGGGAAGCAGACAAGAAAGAAAAGAGAAAATCAGAGAGAAAAGAAAAAAGAACAACTGTATCAGCAAATACAAGGCTGCACAAATGCCAATCACCTATATTTTGTATGAATACTACAATTAATTCTACAATCTTTCTACTTCTGAATCTCTCAACACTCTATGTAGAGCTTCTCAGGCTTTTAATGAACCATGCCGATTGTGAAAGATGACTTTAGAAGACGATGCAGTCTGGTTTCGCTGATGGAGTGTGTGTGCCGGGGAGCATGAACTTGCTCCTACATTTCTGCTGTGGTGTCTTTGGCCCGCAGCCTGAGCGATGCTTGCTTATATTAACAAAGTATGTAGGGGAAGATTCGCGGGATGAGGTCAGCCCTTGTAACTGCAAGGAGCTTAGTGCATGAATACTTTCCTGCACATATAAACCTAGGAAATTCAAAGTATTAATTTTGTGTGTGTGATGGAAAGAGAATGAGGGAGGAAGGAATCACAAGCAAGGCTCCTGGGACTTCAGACGGACACTCTGTGGAATCTTTTATTTGAAGAGACAAGGAAATAAATGTTTACTAAGCATAGGATCTTGGAGAGAAAAAAAAGAAGAGTTTCTTGTCATCCAAAACATATTAACCCCTGGAATCCTAGAAAGCTGCCATTTTAGAAATGCTTCCATCAATTTGCTCCAAGTCACCTTTTGAGAACAACTTTGTTTGTGCTACGATTTGAAGGGTTTTCCCTGGGTTCTTTGCAGAAAAACTTTCCAAGTACCATCAAACTGAGAAGTGAGGTTTGCTTTTGGGTAGAGGGTAATTGCCATCCACAGCCTGCAAATGTGGGTAAGCTCGCCCTGAAATAAACCACCCGAGCCTAGGCCGAACCTCCAAATTGTAGGCGTAAGGAGCAGAGTGGAAAATTGTAGTCTGACAAAATAGCTACATTTAATTATGTCAAATTACATAGAATTTTCATCTTCCTCAGAGGTGCTTGATTTAAACTCACATCTGAAGGCACGTCTTTGGACTGTGCAACCTTCATTTCCAGTCAGGGAGTTAACAATGTTTTTCTGTGTTTAGGAATCCAGCACTGTAATGTCGGCAGATTTGGAAAGTTTGGGGGAGGGGCAGGGGGGCATCTTCAAGGAAAATGTCATTTAAAAGCCATCTTCATCTCAGGGTTTGGGGTTTTTGTTTTTTGGGGTTTTTTTTTGCTTTTTCTTTCTTTTCTTTTTTTCCTTTTGCCTCAAATGATGTGTGGCCAGGTATTTCTGCTTTGATACACAAAGTAAATACTTATCTTTCATTCCAGTGTCTACTTAAAACTCACTCTTCTAGGGAGCATCCTAAATGTCTCTTCGTGGAAGAGCCCATGAAAGGCCTGAGCTCTTCTAACTTCTAAGTCAGCTGAGGAGCAGTTTCTGCAGTAATCTAGCACTAAGATAGGATAGATACTTGCTTAGCTAGCTGGAGGGCAGAAATATCCAATGATCCACCTCCGTTCATGCAACGCAAGCTCGGTGAGCATCGCCATGCACACTGTCTCCCCCACCTCTTTTGGAGGAAAGTATCTTTAGTGGACCTTCTCCAAACAGATTGCAGGGCATTCCTGGAAGTTGGGAAGAAGGCTTGTGTGTGCTCTAGTCAAAATGGGACTTCAAGCCACCTGCTCCAGAGATTGAAGGTAGGAAAGGAAGTAACTCATGTGAGCATTAGAGAGAAGAAAGGTGGTTGCTTTCTTATTGCCACCTCTGAGCTCAGATACACAGCCAGTTCTTGCCTATGTCTGTCTTCCCAACCAAGCTTCAGTTCTTCCTTTTTAAAGTTTATGTTTTATTTACTTACTTATTTTTGCCACTACTGAACTTGGGTCCTTGCTCTCTTGTTTGGCCTTTTTTCTGAAGGCTGGCACTCTACCACTTGAGCCACAGTTTCCATTTGGGCCTTTTTGCCCAATTGGAGATAAGAGTCTCCCAGACTTGTCTGCCTGGACCGGCTTCAACGCATGATCCTCCGATTTCGGCCTCTTGAGAAGCTAGGATTACAGGCATGCTCACCAACACCTGGCCATCATTTCTCCCAAGAGCTTGACTAGAATTTCATCTCATTTCCACATACCTCAGAAAAAGCTTGGTCTATATATGAATTATCTACATAAATCACAATAAAGAAATCGTTGCTTTAATGGTGCAGTTTCCAGCACCACTTTTTCTATGTACAACGTGTTTTCCCCTTGGAGCAGCCCTAGCTCTTGGCCAGCTGGACTTTCACGCATGCTTCATGGGTTTGTCACCTCCCCTGTTCCGTCTTCATTCCACCGTGTGTGACCCCTGTGTGCAACATAGCACCTAGAGAATCACAGAGAAGGAACACACGGGCCTGAGTGGCTCCCAAGCCTGGGTACACAGAGCTTCTGTTTGCCTGGAGCCCTGTGCATGATTGGTATTGTTAAGTGTCAGTGTCTGGATGGCCTCTGGAGACATTTTGCTGCTGCAGAGATAAAGTCCTCTTCTTACCCAGTGAGAGCTTTATCTTTGCTGATAGCCAGGACAGCGCTAGAGAGAAGACCGGCTAAAAAGAGTCCATACGCATCTCTCCAGATGCACTGTCTTCTAAAAGAAAACCCTTCTACCCACCCTCTCCCTAAAGTCTGACTAACTCACTTTTTCTAATGAAGAAATAATAATGGCAACAGCTATAATAAACCACCCTTCTCAGAGAGAAGAACCTGTCCAGTGTTCCCTGGGGCACGTTATCTTTGCTAGCCCTCTCTAGGTAGTGCACCTACATCTGCACATCTGCTCCCAGATGTGGACCCAGCGTGGACAGCTGCCAGCCCAAAGCTGGCCCAAGGATTCACTCGCAGGAATTTGGAATTGAAATGAATAAACAATATTGCTCAGGATGGGAAGCCAAGCCAGCCAGCCAGAAAAGGGCTGTCATTACTGAACAGCCCAGCACCAGGCGATGAGAGGGCTGGGAAGCAGCGGGCAGAGAGACAAGAACGCAGCCTGCATGGGGTGCAGAGGGGAGTCCATACGGGGCCTGGGAAGGAGAGGCAGTGGGAGGTGGGAGAAGAAATCAAAAGTTCTAGCGTGACTTGCTCATTTTATGCAGCCTACAGCTTCTCCTGAAATTGGAGTCCTTCGAATCAAACTCCACTTGGCTTCATCCACCATGAGTGGATTTGTGGTCTTCACAAGGAAACGGGCCTGGTCACCTCCATTTCTTAGAGGGGAGAAAAGAATTAAGATGGCTAACTAGCAATCGGTGCGTGTGTGGCTCTTGGTTTTCATTGCAGCTGCTGCAGATTCCATAGTTTGTCCTCCCTGATTTTATTCCTCCACGGCTGCAATCACCACGCAGGTGCACCACCGCTCCCTGGATTGGATGAGCAGTCTTACGTGGGCTGAGTGAAGTCCATGAGCCACAGTCTGGTGTTGCTCACACTTTCTCCCAACTTAAGTCAGGGTAGAGACTGACAGCCCCGGCTCAAGACACTCTGCCCTATCTAATTCTCACTTCCTTCGAAGACAGGTCTGGAAATTAATACTTTGCCAACACAATCCCACAAGACAGGGAAGCATACATTTAATTTCAGTCACTTGGATTAAAACCTCCAAAGGAGATTGTTTGGCACATCGTCTGCCTTCAATAACTGTGAGTCTCTGTTGCTATATCCTGTCACCCACTACCACCTTGTAAACAATGGAAAAATCAACCACAAGACAGGTACTGGTGGTCCTCGCCTGTCATCCTAGCTACCTAGAAGGCTGAGAGCTGAGGGTCACCATTCAAAGCCAGCCCAGACAGGGATGTCTGTGAGACTCTTATCTCTAATGAACTGGCAAAAAAAGAAAGACAGAAGTGGAGCTGTGGCTCAAGTGGTAGAGCACTAGCCTTGAGGAAAAACAGCCAAGCAGGATCACAGAGGCCCTGAGTTCAAGCCCCAGTATCAGCACGCATGTGGGTGTGCGCACACACATGCACACAGACAGACAGACACACACACATTCTCTCTCCAGAAGCCCAGTGATGCACTGTGGTAACAGCACCCACCCATGTGTGCGCAGCTGCGGGGAAAGCAGGGCTGAGTGTGTGTTGCAGATGCTCCTGGGGCAGGGGGAGTGTCAGGTGCTGGCCGTACATCTGTCTTGGGGAGGTGAGTCTAAGCCAGGAAGATCTTAAACTCCATCTCACCCAACTGTCTGGGCTTGAAAGCAGCTCTCCAGCAATTCCAAGAATAATGAGGGAAACTAGGGAATGCTCTTTCTAATTCTAGTCTTAATATCCTTCTAAGCTAGGGAAGACTAGGATTGAAGAATTGTAGTTTTCGTGCTACAAATAGCCAGTATCCTGTTCTCTAATTTCTTTGAAACTTTCATTGAAAAGAGGAAATAATGGCCAAGGGCCAGCGGCCCACACCTGTAACACAATCTGAGGATTGCAGTTCAAAACTAGATGGATAGGAAAGTCCCTGAAACTCTTACCTCCAATTAACCACCCACAGTCCAGAGATGAGCTGTGACTCAAGTGATAGAGTGCCAGCCTTGAGCTTAAAAAGTTAAAGGACTCGCATGGAGTTTAAGCCCCAGTACCACTAGCACAGAAAGAAAGGAAGAAAGGAAGAGAGGAAGGGAGGAAAGAAGGATGGAAGGAAGGAAGGAAGGAAGGAAGGAAGGAAGGAAGGAGGGAAGGAGGGAAGGAGGGAAGGAAAGAAAGAAGGGAAAGAAGGAAGGAAGGAAGGAAGGAGGAAGGAAGGAAGGAAGGGAGGGAGGGAGGAAGGGAGGAAGGATGGAGGGAGGGAAAGAGGGAAGGAGGGAGAAAGAAAGCGGAAGGAAAGAAGGAAGGGAGGGAATTAGAAAGGAGGAAGGAAGGAAGGAAGGAAGGAAGGAAGGAAGGGAGGGAGGGAGGAAGGGAGGAAAAGAAGGAAGGGAGGGAGAGAGGAAGAAAGGAAGGAAGGAAGGAATAAATAGAGTAATTGTGAGGGCTGTTTTACAGCTCTGTAGTTATGTTTAACCATGACACTAAGATCTTCATACTAATCCTCCAAAGAACAAGGTTACTAGAACACAGCGGATTGTGGACTATTTGTTTTCCTAAGAAAAGATTGCCAGCATTCAATTTTCAGGCTGAAAATCTGAATGCCCTTGTTTCATGATGAAGACTTAGCCTTCACACGCTATCTGCAGCTAATTGGTGCCACAGATAAGTTGTACATAAACGGATCCCAACACTGGAAGTTTCTCCAAGTATACTTTATGAGAAACATGTGCACAAACAATGTATTCCCAGCATCCGAATGGATGAATTGTGAGGCTTTTACTTGGAAGCAACAGAAACCCAACAGGAAGGAGGGCAGGGGCGGTTTCCTGAATTCCTGGGGCAATTCCTTAGAGACGGAAAGGAAGTGCAAAACACTTGAGGGTGTTGCGGGCGGAAGTGGAGCTGGCCTCCGAGGGGATGCTTCTCGAGGATGGAGTCTGGTGGGAAGTGACCCCATCTCGCATTGCAGCTCTTGATGATCACAGATGGCCTCCATCCGTAGAGAGAGTGGTTCTAGTTCATTCCGATCTATTCATTCAAAAACTCCTGAAGAACAGCCCAAGGTGGTTAGTTCCCATCCCTTGACTAGACATTGGGGCCAAGAGGCTAGGTCTTAACACTGCCCCGCCTCCCATCTACAGACCACGCCCCCTAAAAAAGGAGAGGTGGCATGGCCAGGTACGTTGGGAAGGATTGCAGAAGCCAACTCGTCACCAGAGACAACAGAAAAGCTGAAGAAAATTAACTCAGCCTCAGTGCCACCGTCCTCAAAGGAAGAGTTCAGAATGAGCTCCTGAACTCTACATTGTCCATATACCGGACATTGAGTATCTACAGCTGTCACACGTCCTTCACAGACGGCTGCCATACAGTCATTTAACAAATACATGCCTTGAACTCTACCTGAACAGACCTAAATCACAGCAACAATGGGCCTCTCCCAGGGAGCCGGGGGAAGGCCCTCTGTGGAAAGCTGTCTGTGTCTGAAATTTCTTTAAGAAATAAGCAGACTGAGCACCCACAACTGAAGCACACATCTGAAATACAAAAGACTGCAAAACGGAATCCTCCTTCCTCACCCCCAACCCCGCCATTCTGTATTCTTTTATTTCAACTTATTTTTCCATTTATTTTTGTCAGTCATGGGGCCTGAACTCGGGGCCTGAGCACTGTCCCTCAGCTCAAGGCTAGCGATCTACCACTTTGAGCCACAGCACCGCTTCTGGCTCTCTCTGCTTATATGGTGCTGAGAAATCGAACCCAGGGCCTCATGCATGCGAGGCAAGCACTCTACCACTGAGCCACCTTCCCAGCCCTTTCAATTTATTTTTGTGCTGGTACTGGTGCCTGAACTTGGGGCTTTGGAGCTGTCTCTTAGCTTTTTTGCTCCAAGCTGGCATTCTTGCCACAATGACATGTTTTTTTTTCCCTTTTAAATAAAGGAATGCTTATGCCACCAACCTCCCTCCATTAGTTGTTCTAGAGGAGTTTGATCATACCATGTCCACACATGTACAAAGTATATCACAATCAACCTCACCTCTTGTGTCCCTTACTCTCCTTTCCCCTTCTTACAACAGGGGTCTTTGTTCTATATTCACCAATGCAGACTACTTAGACCACCTTCGTCCTCATGAATCTTCTGCTAGAATCTACCCCCTCCCCAAAGTGCCAGTCTTATTCTACCATTTTTTTTTGTTTCTTTGTTTGGTCATGGGGCCTGAGCTCAGGACCTAGGTGCTGGTCCTTTAAGTTTTCTGCTCAAGGCAAGTGCTTTGCCACTTGAGCCACAGCCCTATTTCTGGTTTTCTGGTGCTTCTTTGGAGATAAGAGTTTCAGGGACTTTCCTGCCCAGGCTGACTTCAAACCACAATTCTCAGATCTCAGCCTCCTGAGTAGCTTAGGATCACAGGCGTGAGCCACCAGCGCTCAGCTATCATTTGTTCCTTTCAATATGTATTCATTGCACCGATGTCTTACCGTGGCACTTTGGACAAGTGTGCTTTGCTCAGGATAACTGTCTTCATTACTTTCTCTTCCTTACACCCACTTTCATGACGCATCCTAGGCTCTCTTCATATAGAATTGCAATGTATTTTGAAATTATTCAGCCATCCTTTCTTTTTCCTTCCCCTCATCCTCCTAACTAGAACCATAGTTAGAATCATTGTGTGTGTGTGTATATGTGCGCGCATGTGCACATGTGCTTGTACATGTCCACTGAAAATCTATACTCTTCAGGCCCAACTTCTACATGTGAGCAAAAACATACGCTCTTCAGCATTTTGAGTTGGGCTTCTCTTGCTCAACATAATGTCCATCAATTCCACCCATTTTCCTGCACAATAAATCATGTTTGAGGGGTAAGTAACAGTCCATGGTATAGATGTACCATATCTTGTTTATCTCTTCACCTGGTGCTGGCAGCTTGGCTGATTCCTTGTTTAGCTCTTGCCGGTGGCACGACAGTAAACACAGGTGTGCAGGTGTCTTTGTTCCATGTTTATTTACACTCCTATGGATACCCCTACTATGATAACGGCAGGGACCTAGGGCAGGTCTGCTTTTAGTTGTCTGAGGACCCCCATACTGACCTCCATAGTTTTTGCACTAGGACAGAAAAGACCTGGAAGAATATTATTTCCCAACCACTGTCCCACTCCTACTCCAGCTGAAATTCTCAGCAAAAAGGAATATTTATGACACATATTTCTTCCCCAAAAGTAACTTCATTAGTTCAGCCTCATGAGCAAGGCATTCTCAGATGGATGAAGAGTAAGAAGAAGAGCCTTTTGGAAGAGCCATGAACAGGGGAGCGAGTCGGAGGTGTGAGGAGGAAAGAGTTCAGCATGAGGATGTGGGAGGAAATGCTTGCAGCGCTGGGCAAACCATCTCATTTTGTAAAATATTTCTGCTCTCTTAAAGAAAGCAGACAGTCATTCTGTGGTTTGCATACACAGGTATCATGAGGAAATAAAAACACAGGACACATGATAAAGCAGAAAAAGAAAATCATTTTCATGGCGGGGGGGAACACAACTTTTCCTCATTTGGAACATTCGGTTTATAGTGGTGTGTGTGTGTGTGTGTGTGTGTGTGTGTGTGTGTGTGTGTGTGTGTGTGTGTGTGTGTGTGTGTGTGTGTGTGTGTGTGTGTGTGTGTGTGTGTGTGTGTGTGTGTGTGTGTGTGTGTGTGCGCGCTTGAAGTTTGCAGTGTTCTTCTTTCAAAGACTTAAAGTCTATGAATTTACCCCTGCAAGGCTCTTGACTGACACACCTCTGTGATCTTATGCTTTCAATATTTAGTAACTGCGTTTACATTTTCTTTCTGGTTTCACAGTTACAAAGCTGGGTGATTTCTTTCTTTCCAAGATGCCAAGACTTTGTGATGTGGTCAGAGGATATGATTGTTAGGAATACTCCTTTGGAAGGTCAACGTTATTTTAATTCATGCCCTGGGATGTGATCAAGTCTTAACTGCTTGTGTATACTTTAAAAGCTTCTATAGTCTCTGTGGAGACATAAAAGCTTAAAATATATTATTTCTATTGATCCAACTCTATTGCTTACATAGTTAAAACTATCATCTTTTATTGTGATCCACTTCAATGACTAAATTGAACGTAGAGTATGAAGTTACCTCATACACCTGTTTTGTCCATATCTGAACTTATGAATTATTGCTTACATTTTAAGGCTATACATTTGGGACACAAAGGATTTAACTGCATACTCTTGCTGTGAGATGCTGATATTAAATGCACATTTCCTCGTTGTCCATTTTGTCCAATGTGAATTACAACACATTTGCTCATTTTCTTTTTGATCTAGTATTTTCTCCATCTTCAAATTTTAAGCTTTCTAGAGCAACCTATTGGAAGATTCTTCCTGATGAATTAGTTGGATTTTTGTTTCTTAACCCATTCTAGTCTCTTTTTGTATTTTTTTTGTCAGTTGTGGGGCTTGAACTCGGGGCTTGGGCGCTGTCCCTGAGCTCTTTTACTCAAGGATAGCACTCTACCGCTTGGAGCCACAGCACCACTTGGAGAAGAAATAGAGACTCGTGGAGACTCTTCTGCGGGGGCGGGCTTCAAACTGCGATTCTCCGATCTCAGTCTCCTGAGTAGGATTAGCGGCATGAGCCATTGGCTCCTGGTCTAGTCTTCCTTTTTAACTAGGAAACTTATCTCATTACATATCTTGGTGTGCATTCATTGTACAAGGGGAGTTCATGTGGTATTTCCACGGTCTCTTGTTTTGTTGACCCTTTTTTATTCTGGTTTCCTCTCTTTGCTTTATAAGAGATTTGTTTATTTGCTGGTGTGTGTGTGTGTGTGTGTGTGTGTGTGTGTGTGTGTGTGTGTGTGTGTGTGTGTGTGTGTGTGTGTGTGTTGAATGCAGGGTCTGTTTCTTCAATAACTTTGTACATAAAACTCTAACCCACTGCCTGGACCCCAGTATCCACCAAATGTGTGTGGAATAAATTAATTATGTATAACTTGAGAATTAATGTGGACAATATAAAATATGCACACTGCTTTTAATTATTAGTGGTTAATTTCAGGAAGTATTTTAAATGAAAACTCTAAGCTGGGTGCCAGTGGCTCATGCCTGTAATCCTAGCTTTTCAGGAGGCTGAGATCTAAGGATTGAGGTTCAAAGCCAGACTGGGCAAAGGAAAAAAAAATCTGTTCTACTTGAATTAACCAGAAAAAAATAAAAGCCAGAAGTGGAAGTGTGGCTCAAGTGCTAGAATGCCAGCCTTGAGTAAAAATTGCTAAGGGAGAGTGTCCCAGGCCCTGAGTTCAGTACCCAGTACTGGCACCAAAACCAACAGATTTTTTAAAAAGCGATCAAAGTTAACAGTAGATTAATGAAGATAAACTCTTTATTGAGATGAAGCATTTAGAACCTGGAACTCCAGTTGATAAATCTCCTATTCCAGTCTTTATCAAGTTAAGTCATATTTACAATCCCCTTTTCCCCCTTTTTCTAACCCAGAGCCTTTACGTCACCAAAAAATGAGTTTAAGCCCATTATTTATACACATGCATTAATCTGTTTGTATTCTACTTCCCAGTCTCTCTAGCTATAACTTCTTTTTTCTTATTCTCACTGTTCTGATCACCAATATCTCAGAGGGCCCTAGAGGTCGTAAGCCTCAAACCATCTATCCACATGTTCTGTGACTTCCCAGTTGCTTATCTCCTCCTGCGTCACACTAGGATTTCCCAGGGGCTGGTCCTGGGATTTCTGCCGAGGATTTCTGCACAAGGTTTCATCTTCTATATGTCCGTCCACTAACCTATCACTTGTGTCCCCAGGCATTCTGGGAGCAGGCAAAAGTCTGAGAAGCAGCCACTGGCAGAGCTTGAGGTCCACTAGCTGTAGTGTGTGTACTAAGGTGCTGGGGGACAGTGTGTGTCTGGACCCTCTGTGCTGGTATGGAACCCTTCTGGGATTAGCAGCAACCCTAGGGAACAATGGGGCAGGGGGGTGGGGGGGAAGTTATCTGAACAAAGACAGCACTGTTACCAGATAACTGGGCAGAGACACTGACCACCAGAAAACACACGCATCTGCGGGCGAGCGACAAGTCAGGCCTTACTTTACACTGAATGTGTACCTTCTGTAGGCCTGATTCTGCAAATCCACCATTTTCCAAGTGATATGACTTAAACTAAGGGGTCACTTTCTAATCTAACTCGTGTGTGTGTGTGTGTGTGTGTGTGTGTGTGTGTGTGTGTGACTTAAACTCAAGGCCTAAGTACTGTTTTTTTCTCAAGGTTGGCACTTTACCACTTGAACCATAGCTCCACTTCTGGCTTTTTGCTTAGTAAATGGAGGTAAGAGTCTCTCAGATTTGTCTGTCCAGGCTGGCTTAACCACGATCCTCAAATTTCAGTCTCCTGAGTAAACTAGGATTACAAGCATGCATCACTGGTGCCTGGCTTTTGCTCCATTCTCTTATTTTTACAATATGGAATATTTTTTTCGTGTTACAATGTCTTTGACAATTACACAGACATTATGCAGATGTTTTGTGCTGAAGACTGAGTTTGGTACAACTACAGTCATAAATGATGTCAACCAATAGCAAAATAGTCTCATTTGTATCATGACATTAGGACTCGTGGGAGAGGAGGGTGTGTTGACTGCCATTAGGCTTCCGGTTCTGCTGGGCCAATCACATGACTGCAGAGTTCTTTCAGGTGGCCTAGGCATTTGATGGGGAACATGGCCAAGCCAAGGTGCTTAGGAAGCCTAGGCATCTTGCACTCAGATGTGCTGTGGAGTGAGCCAACTGGATTCCCTAAATCTTTTTCATTTTCATACTTGTGGTTGACACACAACATCTTTTCCCATCTTGTACTGTACATACAAGTTGAAGCCAGCCCAAGTGGAAAAGTCTGCAAGACTCTTATCTTCAATGAACCATCAAAAAGCATGAAGTGGAACTGTGGCTCAGTGGTACAGCACCAGTCTTTAGTGAAAAAAACCAATAAGGTCTTGGGTTCAAGGCCCAGTACTGGCATGTACACACACACACACACACACACACACACACACACACACACACACACACACACACACACACACACACACACACACACACAATCCCATAGGTTTTGCCAACACCCCACCAACTTGGCCATGAAAAACTAAACCAAATGCACCTAAATTAGAAAATTATCATTTGTAGGGTAAATATTTTAATTTAATACTTTAATTCAGATTTAATTAATAACAATCAATTATTTTTAAAAAACTTTTTTATTACAGGACAAAGAGGATACACACAACCTGAAGACAATTGGACTTTGATTTATTGAATATTACCGGGCACCTATTTACAGACATAATTGAGTAGAATTTATAAGAATACCATATAGAATATTTTAAAAGTGAATTGAAAACACCCTTAATGGGAATCATTGGGTCATCATTTCTATTAATACAAGAATTTCAGCTCTTCAGCCAATATCCATGATAGATCATTTCATAAAAAATAATTTCAAAAGATGAGTCTGAGGAAATAAAAAAAAATCAGAAAAATATCTCCATATCGAGTAAGAATCTTCCTGTTTTTCTGTAAAAAAAAATTAAAACACTTGTAAGCAAACATTCTTTGTTACCTGTAGGACTATGTTCTTTAAGAATATTTAATTTTACAGCACAGAAAAGCAATTTTATTCATATTTCCAGCATTTTAAATGTAAGAAAAGTTGAAAAGCAAATGTGCTATCCAAAGTGAAACCCAACATCAAAACACGACTTGAAAAACAGTGCAATGGGCCTGGCCATCTTACTCAAATGCTTCACATGCATGCCTGCGGACGGAACACCATGAGTGCAAGAGAACGGAAGATCTTTAATCTGCCCTAAGTGTGACTTGCTGTAGAAGCTGCAAGCTGTTCTCCCAGGCATTATGAGGCCATCAGAAGGACAAGTTCTGGACCTGCCTATCAGAACACTCTGGGTACAAGGCCTGGCAGCCCTAACTTACAATGATAACCTAGTCCCCTAACAACAGCCTAGACCCCTAAGGATAACCTTGACCCCTAATAATATTCTCAGTACACAAGTACCCAAGACACAGGGATCCTGGTAGCACAGTTTTTGCAATTTGCACAAATTGAGAACACACAGGATGTGTTATTGTGTGGAGCTCAATCTCCTTTTGCTTTGGAAAGTTTATGGTGCTTTAAAGTGTACTGCTATTATTACTGCAGTTTAGATATTTAAATAAAAGCATCAAATCCTATCTACTCATTTTGAAAACTTCAAAATCAGAGTGTCAGCGATACACAACTTCTGTCTTAAAATTATGAAAACCAGGAAATTCCTAATGAAATTTTTGTTAGAACGGCACTGATACAAGGTTTGGTAGTCATGATTTAATCAATATGAATAAATATCATTTGTGATCTCATATTTAAAAAAAATCTATAAGCCAGCATTGTGACACATGCCTGTAATCCCAGCCCTTGAGGAATTGAGACAGGAAGATGGGCTACATAATGAGACCATGTCATTAACAAACAAAACAACAACAACAACAACAAAATTATTCGGCAAAGAAGTTCTAGGAATGGTGGTTATGTTGGGTTTGTTTTCTGTTTTGGTTTGAGTTGTTTAAAGTTGCTCTTAAAAGCTCTTGCTTAACCACTCTATTTATCAGATAATATAAAGGTAAATTTAAGAATCTTTATGGATCACAATATAAAATAATTGGAGCCTAAGGTAATAGTACTTAAAGGGTCATTTTATTTTTATTATCTCCAAATAGTAGTAGAAGGGGGGTTCAATGTAACATGCCCCTTTTTTATATGCAATGTATCCATCAGCGCCCTCCCACCCTGCTCCCCAAGACTCCTACTTCTAATCTCACGTGTGAACATGAACAGCTTCCTGGTGTTCATTTGTTCACCATCTGACCACTGTTTGAAAGGTTCCCATGTTATCTCCACTGCAGTCAGCGTGGCTGTGTACAGAAACAGACCACGTAACACACACACGCCCTGTGTTCCACTCAAGGTCAATGCCCTGGTTGATGCTTGACTTCTTTTTTCCTTACCTACACATTTTTGTTCTAAAAGTTGCTACCCACTGGCACGCGAGCCGGTGAGGACTGCTACACCTCGGAGAAGAGGACGCGATGTGACACACTCGGGGCACGCTCACGCTCACTCTCTCAGAGTGCACCGCTCCTACCTGTGTGCTCAGTAGTTGATCATTTTCCGAAGGGCATCGTAGCACTTCCATTTGTCAGGGATGTAAAACGGCTCAAAAATGTGGGGGAAGGGAGTGTCGTAGCCACACACTCTGGATATAGGAGCCTCTAAGTTCAAGAAACATTCTTCCTGCAGAGAAGAACCGAGACAGGACAACTTTAACATGCTCTTTTTATATTGTTAGCGAGAGAAATAGTAATAGCCAGGCACTGGTGGCTTTTGCCTATGATCTAGCTACTACGGAAGCTGAGAACTAAGATTGTGGCTCAAAGCCATCCAAGGCAGAAAAATCCCAAAGACTCCTCTCTCCAACTAGCTAGCAAAAAAAACCCAGGAGTGGAGGCATGGCTCAAGGGTAGAGCACCAGCCTTGTGCAGAAAAATGCCAAGCGAGAGCTCAAAGCTTGAACTTCGGTTCAAGCCTTAATACCTACACAAAACAAGCAAAGGAAAAACGCTAACAACACAATCACACCTACGGAGATGAGCAATGAAGTGACTTTTCCTTTAAAAAGCATGTCACAAGGAGCATGCGCTCATGGTCCATGATTCCTTGAAACACGCTTGTATATATATTTATGCGCACTGAGAACACAGCACGGTGCGTGGCAAAGCCAAGTAGGACACAAATTACCAGCGAATGTTCACAGTGGCTCACACTGTGGCTTGAGAGGAGGGATTGCGCTTCTTGGTTCCATCATTCTCCAAGCTGGTAAAATGGATGTGCCTCGCTTCCACAATACACGCCTGTAATTCCCCTGCGGCCCAGATGGACTGAACGGTCAGGGCCCTCTCCACTGCCCGGGTCAATTCCCCTTTTCACCTGGGAGAGCAAAAGCTCCCGGTGGACAGAGGTCTGGCTTCAGCAAGGAAGAGCTGACCTTTAGTACAACTGTGTGGGGACATCATTTGATGGGGGAAGTGTTACACAACTTTTATTAAAAATCCTAATATATGAAAATTAAAAATTTGAAAGTTTTAAAGCCAGACTTGTACATATAAAACTTTAAAGATCACATATATCTTTAAATACATAGTTTTATTTTTTTTAAAGTAAACAGAGTAAGTTTATTTAAAAAGAAAAGGAAAGAAAAGTTAGTGAGAGCAAACTCTCTCAAGGAGGGAAACCCTAGTGTGCAAACAATACATATAATTTTAAAATACAAAAATTAAAAGAATGTATAACTTTAAATATATATATATATATGTTTGTATGTGTAAATTAAATTTTTATTTATTTTGTATATGCCTGCATGTTCTGTGTCTTGAACTCAGGGCTTGGGCACTGTCCCTGATCTCTCTTGCTCAAGGCTGGCACTCTACCACTTGAGCCACAGCACCACTTCTGACTTTTGGCTAGTTAACTGAAGATGAAAGTCTTATGGACTTTCCTGCCTGGGCTGGCTACAAACCATGATCCTCAGATCTCAGCCTCCTGAGTAGCTATGATTAAAAATAGATATTTAAAAAAGTCTACCAATCAATCAATCAATCAATCAATGGATAGATATGTATTTAAACTAGTCAAAGGAAAATGTTAAATTAAAACCCTAGGTTTTAATTTACATATTAATACACGGCTTGTTTCACAAAGGATTTGAGGAGACTTAAGTTTTCTTATATCTTGTACTATTTTTTAAATCACTTGAGCAGACATTTCTACCTGAAGAAATCCTGAAACCTTGCACTCAATCTTCAATCCCAGTGTGATTTTTGTTCCCCAATGATAAGTATAGTAAATGCCCACGAAACCATCTAGCACCCAAGGACACAAACTGAACATTCCCAGACTCTCCTTCACCCATTACCTGCTGTGATGTACAGCATCAGTCACCAAATAAGAACTGCATTTTCCAGCAACCCAACATCTCTACCAGCAACACTATAAATTTAAAATGCACACAACTTCAAGAGTGACCTAAGACATTCCACTTCTCACTAAAACGAGATGACAGATTGGGTGAATTGTTTGCTCACTGTAACCTGTAATTTTTAGAGCCTGAAATGATCAATTTCTTAAGCATATTGCTCTTTGTAAACAAATTATCTATGGACACTGCAACATACAGAAGACTCAAAGGCAAAAATAGTTTGCTAACTGCTTTTAATTTTTGTACCTGGTATAAAACAACTCTTCTTTCAAACTAGTAACTTGGAAGGCTGGCATGTGTGTGTGTGTGTGTGTGTGTGTGTGTGTGTGTGTGAAACAGTCTGGTATGTGTGTGTGTGTGTGTGTGTGTGTGTGTGTGTATTGCAACCACTCCACTTAGCACCATGACTAAAATCACTGGGCTGAGTTTCTGTCTGCTGACAATGCTGCTAACCCCTCAAGAATGTGAGGGCCTCTCCGGCAGGAAGGCATCTGTAAGACATCTGTGAGTTCCCCGCCACACAACACCTGCCTGCAGTGGCGTCTGACCTCCAACAGTGGCTTCCCCTTTGCAGCTGGGAATCCAAAGCTGGGAAAAGATTCCCCTTTGTACGGTACATATTCATTAATTCAGGTTTTATGAGACAGGAAAATTGAACTGAAATGAAATAAAAAAGTGAAAAACTGATTTGTGGTGTGTGTGTGTCTGTATTGGGGCTTGAACTCAGGGCCATTCGTTCTCACTTCGCTTTTTTGCTCAAGGCTGGCACTTCTGCCACATGAGTCATACACCTCCAGTTATGGCTTATTGTTGGTTAATTCAAGATAAGAGTATCTCAGACTTGTCTTCCCTGGGCTGGTTTCGAACCATAATCCTCAGATTGTAGATTCTGATATAGCTAGGATTACAGTCACAAACCACCAAGTGCTCAGCTGAAGAATCACTTCCTTTTGTGAAGTTCTAGTTTATGTTACTGTGATTTGATAAGTAAGGTTCCTTAATTCAGAAACAATTATTGTAAATTATATGGAATCTAATGACTATAAAGTATTCCTATAAACATATAAAACATATTGTAAAAGTCATAAAGGAATTCAAAAATACACAGCAAGGAGACCATGAATGGGTTTTTCAATTTTATAAAGATATACCAGGTGATACAGGTTGAAATTCTAAGTCTTTGCTAGCTAAAGCATGTTAAAAGAGCCATTAGTTATTTCTTCCTTGGAGTTCAGTTAAAACTTGTTTTAAAGCAACTGGAAAAACTAAGCGGCTACCAAGTTTCTTCCCACTGAATTTATTTCCATGCAATGGTGTTATGTGTGATTTTCTTTGAGCAACCATGAAAACTGGTCACCCTTGTTCAGGCTTGGTTTTTCCATACAGAAGCTACACGCACGCACATACACACACACATGCATGGCGTGCACACACACACACACACACAAAGAAATGCTCAAATCTCGTTGAAAGATTTACATATTTGGGCCCAAACTGAATCCTTAACAAAATATTGTTCTCTCCTGTATAACCACATGACACTGTAACTAGATTTTGTACACAATCCAGATTAATCACAATCATGTGTTCCACTGGTCGCCTAAGGACACTTGCATTTTTAAAATTATGTTTGATGATTTTTCTTGATTCAGAAACAGTAAGTGCATAGGAATTAAATAAGGGTTTGGAGGATGCATGTTAAGTCTAGGGCATGAGCCAAGGTAGGCAGTGCTTATACTGGGCCTTTCTCTCTAGAGAGCTGGTGTGTGATCAGCTCCATTCATGTGACAATGTGACCAAGAGACCCATGTAGACAGAGAAGAAGCCAGACAGGAGTCAAGAGAATCATTCTTCCCATGATTTGGGGTTCAAAGTATCAGCCAGGAGGTAGTGAGAATGATCAAAAGCAAACCTCCAAAACCACTGTAATGACTACTTATGTTATGTTGCAGTGCAATATGTATTTTCACATAATCTGGTCCCTAAAGTAAACTATATTCCTTCCAAAAGGTGAAACTCCAGAAGTGACGTTTGAATTTCCTTCTGAATGCACTCTGAGAATTTTTCCCCTAAATAAGTGAATAGTAAGATGGGCGATCAGGACCTCTGTCGGAGGAGCTCGCCCACAGTGCAGCAGTCTTCAGTTCTTTCCTGCAAATTCTGGGGTATTCATTTTGAGACTAGCAAAAACAAGGAGGAAATAAATTAGGAAAAAATTTTAAATGGCCAAATAGAAGACAAGCCAAGATGATCAAGAGTCTACAGAGAACTTTGAAAGACTAAGTAATACCAAGGAAGGTAGAGGCTGTGGCAGGGAAAGACACTGGGAAAAAAGCCGGGCAAAGGAGCTCACACCTGTAATCCTGGCTGTCAGGAGGTTCAGCTCTGAGGCTCATCAATCAAAGCCAGCCCACACAGAAAAGTCCTTGAGGCTGCTTCATCTCTGTTTAATTGGCAAAAAGACACACAAGTGGAGGAACTGTGGCTCAAGGGAAAGAGTGCCAGTCTCAAGCAAAAAGAAAAAAAACAAGAGTGAGAGGGTCTAAGTTCACTAGTATACACACACACACACACACACACACACACACACACACACACACACACACACACACACACAGAAACTAATAGCAAATTGATATAAGATGGGAACATACGAAGCAAAACCCAGATGACCCTGAGTACTGGGAGCTATCCTACACGATTTATGTGAGCATAACTCAAATTGTTTATATGTTAGCCATCTGGATGGCTATATGTATTATAGCCAGAACAGGAAGCGAGCAATGCGAAATAGTTCCAAATCATTGCAATCACGGACACAGGCAAAATACATTATCTTCATTTCGCTTTTTTCCATAACAAATTACAAATTTATCTTTTTGCTTTTGAAAACAAAATATAATACCAAAATTAGACGGCACAGAAAGTCTTCAAGTTTTTAATTTTTTTGGGGGGGGGGGTCTGGTTGTGGGGCCTGAACTCTGGTCCTGAGCACTGTCCCTCAGCTCTTCAGCTCAAGGCTAGTGCTCTACCACTTGAGCCACAGCACCACTTCCAGCTTTTTACTTTTTGCTTATGTGGTGCTGAGGAATCAAACCCAGGACCTCATGCATGCAAGGCAAGTGCTCTACCACTGAGCCACCTTCCCAGCCCCAAGTTTTGTTTTTTTTTTAAAGCAGGTAAGAGAGAATAAATACAAATTAAGAGATTTTGATCCATCAGTGTTTAGGAGAAATAAAATATTATTGAGGTGAAAAGTAAGTACAGTGCCTTTACTCCTACATAAGTTGAATGCATCCCCTAGTGCTCCTGTGCTGGAGACAGCTCCTTCATTCTTACACAAGAGTATTTGGAAGACACACTTTGGGGAGGTGATGAGGGTTACAGAGCCATGCCCCCCCCAGCAGTGCTGGGTTTGTAAGGAGAAGCAGCGACCCTTGCTCAGTGTTGATGTGAGGCTCTGATATAGCCATGAGCCTTCACCAAATGCCAAAAAGTGTTGCCCTAAAGAAACTGAATGACCCAGCCACCAGAACCAAGGGCCACATAAACATCCTTCCCTCACCAACCACCCCATCTCTTTTACGACAGTAACCGAGAGCAGGCTAGGACAGTTACATGTCCAATGTGCTGTGCATTTAGTCAATCACTCCACACCTGTCAATTCTTAAACTCAAAACATCAAAACACCAAAATATCAAGTCCACCCATCAGCCATTCATTTACCTGTCACTGTGCCACAGGGGTTCTACCACGGAGAAAATCCCATGCCTCAGACATTCCACACAGTACCTTCAGTCACCATTAACAAATCTGTCGTTACGGAAACAACGTACAATGTAATTGGCGCAGCACAGAATTTGGAATTCTATCTGAAGGACATTTTTATTCTAGGATTTAACCACTCCAAGCCCCTATTCACACAACAGTGAAAGAAAGAAAAAAGAAAGGGGGAGGGGGGAGAGGGGGAAGGAGAGAGAGAGGGAAAGGGAGCGGGAGGGAGGGAGGGAAGGATTTTAAAATTCTGTATTACTGATTTTTTCCTATTGTTTTGTAACTGTATTATCTTGTTTATTTGCCTCTTTAGATTTTGTTACCATGAAAAATATACTACATGGTCTTGTGCCTGACATATCACATGTCACTAAGTTTTTTTGTTTTGTTTTGTTTTTCAGATAGAGATTTTCCAAGTTAAAGGAATCCTTTACTTCTAATACAATACAGGGCATTTGAATTTGTGGACCAGGAATGCAGTCATTGAAGACAAGATTCAGGTAAGCAAAATAGTAGAGCCTGAGAAGCAATATCCCATGTAACACTGTGCCTGAACTTACTGAACATTTATTAAGCCTTAAAAAGTATATGCTTAAGAAAGTATATGTGACCTTTTCCGCTTGACTCATACATATACTAAATATTACAAGTAAGGGAAACCATGGGACCTATGTTTCTTTGGGCCTGGCTTACTTCACTTAATATAATTTAAAACGAGCTTTACAACGTCGGTGCGGGGGGGGGGGGGGGGGAAGGTGGGGAAGGAGAAGGATTGGGATTGGGGGGGAGGGGGAAGGCTGGGAAGGGATGTGAAGGGTAAACAAAGGAGGAGGCTGCAATGCTTGGTAAGAAATGTACGCATTATCCTGCCCATGTAATTGTAACTCCTCTGTACAGTATGTTCACAAATAAAATTAAATTAAAAAAAGAAAGTATATGTGTATATATATGAGTATATATCTGTGTGTGTGTATATACACACACACACACACACACACACACACACACACACACACACACACACACACACACACACACACACACACACACATATATTTATAATATGTACCACCTGAAAGGAAAGACAGGATGGAAGGACAGACAGAAACTCTTAGACCACAGGGTCCAGTGCTGCCCCCTAGTGGAAATTGAGGAACTTGGGCACTAATTGCTAGTTCCTGGTGCTGCAATAAAATCAGGAGCTTTAGAAATAGTTAACACACTAACACACACACACACACACACACACACACACACACACACACAGAAAACATACTTTTCATGCCATAATACTACATAAAACTGACAAGGCAGCTAGAGAAAAGTTATGAGTAACAGAGTCCAATAGGTAAAAGGATACAATCAAGGTACACAAGCTTTGAAAACTAGAGTCAAGAATAAAGACCACACACGACCATGTTATATTTTTAAAGTAGTTTGTTTTCTTTTTGTTTGTTTTTTAGTTTTAATGCAATCCCAGGCTCGTGTTTCTTTCTAAGAACCATTTTGGAACAGTTTTTACTTACTTCTTCTAATGACAGAAAGTTGGCTAAAGCCCACTATGCAAGACTATCGACCATCTAGAGTTGGAAAAGCTGGGAAGAAAAGTTCAAAATAAGAGAAGAAAATTCCAGATCTTTCCTAGCCTAGACATGTTCTCTTTTCTTATAGATGGCACAGGCTGATAAAATTCCTTCCTTTTTTTCTGAACAAAGTTACTAGCTAGTTGTTTTTGTTTTTGTTTTTGTTTTGTCGGTCATTGGGCTTGAACTCTGGGCTTGGACACTATCCCTCAGCTCTTCAGCTCAAGGCAAGCGCTCTACCACTTGAGCCACAAGGCCACTTCTGGTTTTCTAGTGGTTTATTGGAGATAAGAGTCTCATGGACTTTCCTGCCTGGGCTGCTTTGAACCGTGATCCTCAGATCTCAGCCTCCTGAGTAGCTAGGATTACAGGCGTGAGCAACCAGCACCTGGCTAGCTAGTTTTTTAAGCACTAATGGGATGATAGGAAAAAGAAGGAAGCTGCCATGAGAAACACAAATCAACACAGGCCTATGCTGCCTATAGGGTTACGTGACCCTCAGGATTTTGTGTTTCTGTAAAGAGAACTATCCTGCCACAAGTTCATTTCAAAGTAAAAACTCATGAAATTAATTTTTAGGTCACTTTGCAAATAAAAAGGGCTAGCTTTGATGTCAAGTAATCATGATACCCCTGTGACAATTTAACTAATGAGAGTATATGTTCTTTCAGGGAAAGGAGTAAAATAAATCATGTAGTAACCACTGTACAGCCATAGAATTAGTGTTTCTCTCCCCCACCCCTTGGAAGAAAATGTTAAGTATGTGATGAGTAAATATGCTAAACCTTAAAACTAAATCCTATCATCACTTAGTCTTCATCAATTATTAAATTAATCAAACTAGAGATTTTATTTCTAGCTGTGCAAGAGTTAACTTCTAAAAATGTAAGAACTAAGCTAGTAGTCCGAAATGACATGCTTTTGATGGTTAATAGGCAATGAACTTAGAGGCATATGTTTATTCCCCATTATGTAAGGTTCCATGTCACTCAGCTTCCAAATATTATCACAGAATATTTGTTTTAAATCTGCCATGAAAACTTGCCCGTTGTTAAAACACGAATTTCAACAGATGAAAAAAAAGCAACTCTGGTGTCTTGAATCACACTTTCTCAGTAAATGAGTCATAGACCTGAAGAGGCAGAATGCCAGCAGCTCCAAATTAATTTCATTACTAAATTACATAAATACAATGTTACCAGTGTACCATATTATGTTCATTTCAGTTAATGGCTTAAACATATGTGTATCCCATTCTCTACATATATGCATACCTATAAATTTAATTATAAAATTAAGGTTTCAAAAGATAGAATCCAGAATCAATAACTTGTTGTCAAATCATTAGGATAATGTCCCTAAATGATAGTTATTTATGTTTAATTTTCTAATATAACATATGAAAAGTAAACCACAAATGTTTTTGATAAAGGTCTGATGATTTTTAAACACAGCTGAGAAAGTGGAGTTGTGGGTAACATGGTAAAGTACTTGCTAGCTTTGAATGAAAAGGTCAAGTAAGACCTCAAGGCTCAGAGTTCAAATCCCAGTATCAGCACTAAAATGAAAGAAAAATAACCAAAACATTGTTGAACCAGTAAGTAAATAAAACAATACATGAATAATACGATTCTAGCCAGACTTGTATAAAACCTGAAACATTATTGTAAAAGCCAAACTATTTTAGCAAAGCTTCTAGGTATAAAATTATAATCTTGACTAAATAAAAATGTGTCATCTCTACTGCTTAACTTCACCAAAGTACTTCAGTGTCTACTGACTTTTTCTAAGTTCCATTTCTCTTTCTTTAAATGCAAATCACTATTGATTCTGTATGATTCTTTCCTAAGATTTCTTTCGGCTAGCTAGAGAATGGAACTGAATCCAAAATTGGATTTTTCACTTAAATTCAGTTTCCATTTTTAAAATGAAAGCTTATTTTCTGAAGTTAGAAAAAAAAACATCATTTCTGCCCTAAACGGGTTCTCTGGACACAATCTAACTACTCTAAAACAAAGTTGGACAATATTATTAAAATATGCATAAACTTGCTTCACAGACTGTTCTGACTCGGTATATGTGTTCACATAAAGCTGTCTATGAATTGATACATACATTGCCTGTTGCAATGAGAGTAGCAGAAATGTTTAAATAGAAACCTAACATTAAGTTAATAATTGACTTGTTAATCTAGAAATCATTGTTAATAGTTACAGAGCTTGCAGTTGCTCCTCAAAACTAGTTTTCCTAATTTTGCTGTTTTAAAAAGAAGAGAATAAAAAGCGAAGAAGTAAAACTTATTCCTGTCATTTAGAACTTTATCTAAAATTGCTTGAAAAAAAAAACCTCTATGATTCCCAGGAGTCACACTTAAATGTTTTAAACTATTTAACTCACTTCCATTTCCATAAATCTTAAGTTAGCAATCAGGCACGTGAAGCCAAGCAATGCTTCTAAACCATTCTGGTTTCTAAGGTTAAACCTGTCAAGCTTCATGTCTGCTTTTAAATTTTGCCCACATACTGTCCTGAGCGCACGGCTTTCACCTGAAGAACAGAAGCAGCTGCAGGAATGGAAAACACAGCTCAGTAACTCTTGCTGCAACACACTCCGTTTATTTAGATGTCTGGGGGCTGTAAAAATGGAAAGTGTACAGTTTCAATTCTTGAGATACCCAATGCTTAAGGGTTCACATATTAAAAATGTTGGGAGCTACGATGTGATGGGGAAAATCCTTTCTATTCAAGAAAGGGGGAGAAAGTAGGCAATGCTCTCAAATTTCCAGAGCCGCCGAAGCTTCTCAATTTTTATAGTGGAAATTCTTCCTATAGACGAAGGCGAGGACTTGAAAGGGGGATCGCCTGAGATGCAGAGTCCTAACTACAAACATAAGGGCCGTCCGGCCGCAGCTCACCTCTGGAGCAAGCTGCCCGCCGTAAGGTAGGATTTCTGGTTTCCTTGGCAGCAGGATATTTACAATACTCCTGCAAAGTGATGTGGGATGATCCTACCAAGCAAACTGTTTTTCTGCTTGTTTTTACAAATATCTTTTCATGTCGCACCACCAAACAGAAGGCAGCGATCATTCCTGCCGGAGGCGACCTGATGATTCCTTTGTCTCTAACAGGAAATTCACGGAGTTCAGATGTGTGCAGGGCTGAAACTACGTGAAGAGGACTGTCCTGAAGATTTGTTGTCATCTCACCTTGGCGACCTGCTTTAGAGTTTCTAGCCTAATTACAAACTGAAACTACTAAGAGAGTGATGTCTCACTTGCTATGTCTCTTGACAAAGCATGAGAAAAGTCAAAACAATGTTAAAAAATTTTCAAAGATGACTAAGATATTTGCTATCTGATAAATCATACTCTTGATGAAATATTAACGGTGGTTTTTATTTTTCCTTAACAACATTTTTTTCCTTCAGTTTAAAACATGTTCAATTTTTTGCATTGCTGTTTATGTTTCAAAGAATGTCAAAAAGAGCTCACTGAACATACAAAGGGGGAGGAAGGCTCTGCTTTCTTCTGTCTATGTAATGTTAAGGGCTATGCCAGTGTTCCGAGTGTCACAGCCACGACCTTTAACGTTTGACTTTGTTGATTGAATTAATCAAGTTCGTTTTCATGAGCTTAACTCTGATCGCTAATGACTGCAATTCCACTAACATAATACAGCAAACATAAACGTTAGATGTTATCATGAATTATTATGTAAATGTAGCTAAAACCTTGACTCCCCCATTACTGTTGACTGAACACCATTAGTAAATTCATCCTTGAAGTTTAATAATAGAACAAATTAACAAAGCAAACAAATCTGTGGTAGAAATAACTGATCCAAGTAAAAAAGCTTGTAAAAGTTCTCATTATGTACAACTACTTAACGATTAAAAAGGAAACAAACAAACAGGCCTTGGCCAAGGTGGGGAAGTCTCATATATTTTCTTCTTTACTATCTTTATATACAATCTGTGATTTTTGCCTTTAAAAGGGTTGGTACTTCTTCAGAAGGAGTTTTTGGTTTGCAAGTGTTCAGGATTTGTATATATACATGTTCATGCTGGAATTTTAAGAATCAGGAAATATTTCAGAATTAGGAGGAGAAAATGCCAGCTTCATTTTTAAATTCTAATTGGGGAGATGCGGTGCTGATAAGATAGACGCAGCTCTGTAAACATTTTCACAGTCTGTTTGCTGGTTCCGTGGAGAAAATGTCTAATAAATGTGGTAAAACCATAGACTCCTTAACAAAGGGCTAGTTAGGGACTGGGATCTTACTGTGGATACCTTTACTGTTATAAGTGTAAAAATATAAAATTAGAAATGTCTAGAGGCACTTCCAGTTAATAATTTCAGGTGAACAAAATTTTCAGCTCGTGTACAAAGGTAATAAATAATCACATAGTTTACTTAGATGGACCACAGCATTTATTTTCTTAGAAATGTCTTATGTACTTACTTGATCTGAACCACCCAAACGCAGGCAGGTTCTAGTAAAAGTCTCACAGGATTGATTCAACTGTGAAAATTGTAGAGATTTATCTATGTGTCACAGGTCCAAAGGAATTCATGTATCAAGCACCCAGGACACACTCAAAAAAACCAATGTATCACATTATACATGTGTTGGCCCGAGAAACAGCATGGAGAAAGAGAAATATTCATAGAATTATCCAAAGGCATCTGGGTTGAAAAGAAGTATCTGCACAGATACAAAGAACCAAAAGCAAGACTAACTAGTAACCAGATAACAGAATTTAATAAGAAGCACATATAACTTTTCTATCATCTCAGTTAATCATTTCAACACTTCTGTGTGGTAGGGGCAGTGGAGGGATCGAGGCTGGGAGAGATGACAAGGTGACCTGGAACAAGGCACATGCAGTGGACAGGTATTTGTAGCAGCATTCCTGGTTAATCCCAGGTGCACTGCAAAGTCTTTATTGAGATGTAAGTGTTGGGGACTCTGTTTTTACAGAAGTTAGTGTACCAGTTGTGCCTGTGGAGGAAAAACTGTTACCACCATCTTGTTGATCTCAAATCGGGTCAAGATTTCTAAATGTTTATAACAAGTCTGGCACTTTGGTAGCTCCTGCAGTGGGGAAGACATGGGTCTCTTTCATTAGAATCACAGCACAATCAGCTTGGATTTTCAGAGGGAGGTAGAGCAATTTCTGGGATGATGCCCCTCACATGGAAATTTGCTTCTAATGAATTCTCAGCAGTTCACTTAAGTGGAGGTCCTCTGAGCCCACTTGAACTCAAAAGCTGACTTTCAATTCTCAGGAAAACTTGGATGTTCGACTTACGGTGAGCTGTAAGTTGAAACTGTAAGTTGTATGTGTTTGTGCATTGTGTGCATGCATTGTGTGTGCATATATGTATGTGTGTGTGTGTGTGCCAGTACTTGGGCTTGAACTAAGGGTCCGGGTGCTGTCCCTTAGCTTTTTTGCTCAAGCCTAGTGCTCTACAATTGGAGCTTTTGGGTGGTTAATTGGAGATGAGAGTCTCATAGCTTTATGGCTGGCTTTAAACCCCAATCCTCATATCTCAGCTTCCTGAGGAGCTAGGATTACAGGCATGAGCCACCAGTGCCAGCTTACAATTTTTAAAAAATAACCAGTGATGTGCTTCATTATGATATTCAACTTTGTAATTTATTTCCTTATCTGTGATGAATCTAGATGAATGTATGCAGCTAGGTACATTGATTAAAATAACAGTTTTTTGATAAGACTAGAGAAATATATTAAGTAGACATCATTTTGAAATCTTACACTTAGTTTTAACAGGAATATTAAATTTAATACACTCCTCACGGTAAACATTTTATAGATATTTTTAAGGATAACTCGTTTTGTAGGACTCTAATACTATATGACAAAAATTTTTTTTAATTAAATAAGTATCTCAAGAATAAAATTAAATTCCCTATTTTGCAATTTAAATGACAACCAAGAAAGCTATTGCAATTAAAGCAATCTCAAATTAAAATGGAAATAAAGCCACAGTCCAGGGTCTTATCCTGTCGTTCTTAGACAGGCTTCAGTTAGTGGCTTTGGGCACAGCCCCCGGCAGGCGCAGCGTTTACTAAGGAGCTGTGCACCTTCCTTGGAGGTGGAAGTGGTGTCGAGTGGGTCTGGCCACACACAGAAGGCCCAATCCCCATCCATGGAAGCAAAGGAGCCCCAGGTGTCTGGGACAAGTACTTCGATCTGCCCTGGGAAAGTATAACTTTAAACAATGTTATTAAAAATTCTACGTGTACCAAAGAGCACCACAGGTGCACACCAGTAATCCTAACTGCACAGCAGGCTGAGACTTGAGGACTACAGTTTGAATTCAGCCTGGCAGGAAAGTCTGGGGGACTCTTATCTCCAATAAACCACCCAAAAGCCAGAAATGGAGCTGTGGCTCAAGTAGTAGAGCATCAACCTGGAGCAAAAAAGCTAATGGACAGTGCCTAGGGCCTGAGTTCAAACCCTAGTACTGGGGCGCATGCCCACATGCATGCACACAGACACAACACATGCATGTGCTCGCACACACATGCACACACGTGCACACACATCAAGATTTATCAAACATTTGAATTTCATCATTTTCAATTCCCAGCCCCCTCCTCAACAAGCATGCTTGTATTTGACCTAACAAATCACCACGCCACAAGGATTTTCCTTAGGTTTCCTCCAATGCTAATTATGCAGCAAATCTAATTAAGTTCATATAATTCACTTCAGCAGTAGGTACTTCAGTTACTGCAGAGCTGCCAAAGGGGATCTGGAGTGCCTCTTCTCCCTCCAAAACAATCAGAGCACGGGCCAAACTGATAACCATTAAACACAGCTGCAGAGCTAATGTACGTCTTGGCCCAGCCAATGCACTGTTCACACATCAGTCTGTGCCTTGAGCAAGTTCAGACTCAGGACTACTGACAGCAAGCTCGCATTGCTATGATACGAGATCTATGGGTATAGATGGAGATGGGTATGAAGTTCTTTGTTCCATCTAGCACAGCTGGAGTAGATTTTTATATGCTCTGAGTTTTTGCTACTTAAAAATTTATACTCGCTGGGTACTGGTAGCTGCTCACTAGGCTGAGATCTGAGTTCAAAGCCAGCAAAGGAAGCAAAGTTCATAGATTCTTAACTTCAATTAATCACCAAAGTAGCACAAGTAGAAGTATGGCTCAAGTGGTAAAGACACCCTGGAGTGAAAACACTAAGGGACAGCACCTAGGCCCTGAGTTCAAGCCCCAGGGCCAGCATCAAAATAAGAAAGTTTTGTAAAGTATACTGAAGTTCTGAAAATTTCCAGTATTGACAAATACATTGATCAACACATTACATCTTGTCCATCATATGAATGTGTGCTGGAGAACGTACTCAGGGAAAAATGACCACATTTAACATCATTCCTAAAGAAAATCACAAAACTGTCCTTATTATAAACACTTTGCTTTTGTTTGCAGTCTGTAAGAGTGGAAAATGAACTTAAGGCTGGAAAAATAAAACTTTGGTTTCATTACTTCAGATACGTTCACATGGAAGGAAGTGCTTTGCAGAGGGGGTCTGGGAATGGGGTAGGCTGCTGGATGTGGGGAAGGCCTTGGCCAATCCTGCACCGCCCCCACCCCCAAAACCCTCAGGTCACCATGGCAACCATCCTTCCTCTATCAATACAGAAATGCTGTAAGGGCTAGTATTCTGGAGGGGGAAAAAAACTATTTCCTTTTCTGTGACGATAACAACATGATCTCGTTTCAAGACTAAATATACGTCTTCCTTTGTGCAAAACAATGTATTTGCTGACTGAAATATTGCAACAAAAGTCAGCCAAAACAGTGAAACCAGTCATTGTACTCTAGTTTCAAAGCAAAGTGGATTCAGTCATCTCAGACGGGTTCAGTTTGTTGTGTTTCAGTTCCAGTGGGTGATGTGCTTTAAGTCCAGGCAGAAGAAAAACAGGTGTACAGTGAGCAAAAGACTCATCAGAAGCTAAACTGTCAGCAGTTAAACAGCAAATGCTTCCAAGGTGCTCATAGAGTTCTTAAAAGACACAAACATTTCAACCGGTCTATCATGGTGTTTACGTGGGAGGGAGGTAAAACACTTTTCTGCTCAAGTCTAGCACTCTTGCAGTTGAGCCACACTGACACTTCTGGCTTGTTGATGGTTATTTGGAGATAAGAATCTCACAGGCTTTCTTGCCTGGGCTGCTTCAAACTACCATCCTCTGATCCTAGCCTCCTCAATCCTTAGCTAGGATTACAGATGTGAGTGTGAGGGGCTAGTGCCCAGCTTCAACAGGTATTTTTCTATACTGTAGTTTTTGTAGATATCTAACTCTTAATGTGCAAGGAAATTAAAAGAATGAGTTTCCAAATTTTAAAGAAATGCTCAAGGTGATATCTCATTTTAGGTATGCAAAACACTGCAAAGAGTCATATAAACAGCTTACCAATGTAAAAACCTGCTAAATATGCACCCACAAACAAAGCGGTTAACAGTTTCAGCTTGTACTTATGTTCTGTATCACCTGGGCCCATGAATGAGCTTAGGCACTAAACAGTTCCTCCAAATCAGCAAGACAGGAATGAGGTGCAGAGATTCTTAATCCTTAGCAATTTCTAGACACCTCTCACTCACCTAACAGAAACCACAGCATTGCCACTGTGACCAGGTGTTTAAAAGGTTTTCCTGATGCCCCAAAGCTCCTTATTTCCTTTTTCTCCCAAAGCCCCGTGTGAACAAGGGTATGTCTGCCTTCCTCCAAAAGCTTAAAAAATTTTTTCTTAAAGACAAGCCACTTCCTTCATGCAAGTCTCTCTCCTTTCATTGTTCTATATCCTGCTACCTTCAGACGGCTTACCTTGAAACCACTGCTCAAAAGCCCTTCTGCAGGAAGGCTAGTTATTTTTTTTTAAGCTATGTTCTTTTTTTTTTTCAATCACTGTTTTGTTGTTGTTCACTTGTTTTGTTTTTTTGTGCCAGTACTGGGGCTTGTACTCAGGGCCTGGGTGTTGTCCTATGGCTTTTTCACTCAAAGCTGATATTACTACTTGAAGCAACTTTGGGTTTTTGCTGTTTAGAGGTGAGTCTCATGGACGCTTCCTCCCCGGGCTGGCTTTGAACCGTGATCCTCAGATCTCAGCCTCCTGAGTAGCTAGGATTAATTACAGGCATGAGCCACGTGAGCTGGGCTTCAATCACTGTCAATTGCCCACCTTGTCCCGCCCTCACAGAGTTTTATGGTACAATGAAGGAAACACGTGAGGATGGTCAAAGGTAAGCCAGGGTCACTGGAAGACAGGAACGGGGAGCTGTGTGTTACACTGTGCACCCGGAGTGGGGCTTTGGAAAGGAAGCTGAGAAGTAGGGACCAGCTGTGCAAAGACCTGGGGGGAACGTGTGGCAGGTTGTGCAGCGTGCGCCAAGGCACAGAGGCAGGAAAGAGTCTGGTGACCCAGGAAGGGAGAAGGTCTCTGTGGTGGCAGCATGGGGAGAATGGACACCAGAAGAGGGCTCGTGGACCCAGGGGAGGGGAAGCAGATGGTCTCCAGAGAGACCCCGGCGGGAAGACAGCTGCAGGTGTTTTTCATAGTCGTTTGCATCACATGCTACAGAACATATGCCAACATCGTTATAGAGCATTATGAGAGTCTCACAGTTCGGTTATTAGAATCCAGAAGCATCCTTAGATATTGATAGATGAGTAAAGATAAATAAGTGATAAAGCGGCTGAAAATTTATATAACCAAGTAAGTCAAAATACACAACAGAAACAAACAGATCACATGATTTTGTCATTTGAGGAAAATTGCTAGGTTCAATGTAAGAAAATTTCAAGATCAACACTAAAACGCACACTGAGAAGACAGTGAAGAGGGAAAATGAAAATTACAATTATAGGATAACGAAAGTGCTTCACTACATTATAGTTTGTGGCTATCGAGATTCCTTTCTTGGCTAGCATTCAACTATCTTTTCTCTTCTTGTAATCTAATACACTTATTGCCACATCCATCACTGTAATGATACTATCAATTCCCCACTTCCTCATACTGTTTCTTTCCTCTGTGTATTTCTTATCTCTCTCAGTGCTGTTTCATTTTAAAGGCTTGCATATTTAAAGAAAAAGATGCATAATGTAGTAACCTAGCAACCTGCACACGGATCATATTTTATAAATGCTGTCTATTGTTCCTTCTACTGCAGCGAGAAACAGATTTTCATATGCTTTATCTGGGAGTAGAAGAGAAAAAAAAAACAAAAAACTTTTCACTCTCGCTCTGGGTTTCCAGTCACCAAAGGCTGATTTACAACAGAACAAATTCGGAGCAAAGCCCATAATAAATTCGCTACTCAGAAACTGGAGATGATTATCAGGTGGTCTAAAAAGGAAGGTAAAAATATAACTAGAAAATTTTCTATGTACCCAATTACACTAAGTTCAGAAAATCATGCTTTTTTTCCCCCTTAGTATGTATTTCAATTCCGAGTTATAAAAATTCCTGTTGCTTGAAAATTCTATTATTTCTTCTTTACATAAGCATTCATTTCTTTAAAAATAATTAAATTAAATATAAATTAATGATTAAATTATTAAAATAAATTACAATTAATTATCTTTTTAAAAATGTTTATAGTGATGTTACAGCCTGGAGCTGGTGACTCACACTTGTATAATCCTAGCTACTCAGGAGAGTGAGATCTGAGGACTGTGGTTCAAAGCCAGCCCAGGCAGAAAAGTCCATGAGACTCATCTCCAATTAATGAGCAAAGGCCAGAAGTAGGCCATGTGGCTCATGCTAGAGCACAAGCTGGCCTTCTGTGTCCTTTTTGTGAAAAAGAAGGATAAAACAGCACTGCAGTAGGAAACCGAAGACTGTAGTCAGTCCTTGCGGCTGTCAGGCAAATGACAGGACAATGTGACCCTCCCTGTTCACTGGCCACTCACTCTGCACAGGGTCAGCATGGGGATGAAGGCAATCAAACTCCTGTGGCCGGAAGACGACATGTCCTTCCGGAGTCCTGCTGGCAGAGGCTGAGCCAGCACGCGCGAGCTAGCACGCAGCAGGCATGAGAGGTACATGAGGGTTTACCTCAAATGCTCCACTTCCCCATTTATGGTCAATGTCTCTTGATCACAGAGAGCGTGAGGACACAGGCTGCAGTCCTTCGGGGGTCAGGACAGAAGTCAGCACACTTTGAAAAGACCTCCGTTCTGAACGCTTTACAAAGCGCAGACTCAGAAAGTGGTTGGCGACACTTTCAACATGAAAATGGCAACAAACAAAATACAGATGATTATAGAATTTGATTGTTTTAGTAATAAGACCATGAACATTAAAAAATGGCCAAAATGGTTCAAACAATCCTATAATCATCAACAGAACAGGAGAGAGAGAGAGAGAGAGAGAGAGAGAGAGAGAGAGAGAGAGAGAGAGAGAGAGAGAGAGAATATGTTCACATTTATAGAGGGATTGTCAAATTTTGCTGTAAACCAAGTACAGAAATGGTGGGAAAAAAAACACCATTTCTTTTGGAGGAAAAAAAAGTGTTAAACTTGAGAAAAATCTCATAGTGAAATCTAAAAGATAGATCTCTAAGGGTTAAAAAGGAGAGGCCATTGCTTCATGGAACAAAATCTCTAGAAAAGAGTAAGGTGTTACAAATTTAAAAAAAAAAAAAAAAAAAAGCACATGATAGACAAGAAGCAAATATTTGCAAACCAAAAAAAAAAAAAAAATGTGACAAAGCAAATAAGCAGAATAGCTCAATAGCTATGTACATATGACCATATAAGATGATGCTAGGTGAAATGAACTCCAAGACACAAAAGGTTTTTCTTTGTTGTTGTTGTTTTTAATGTACTATGTGATTTCTTTTTTCTTTTGTGTTTTTTCCCCCTATGGTTTATCCCCTGTTGTCACTGTATTTGATTTTTGGTACCTTGGGTATTATATGTATATGTTTCTGATTTAGGGAAGGGAGGGGGAATAACAGAATGTGGAGACAAAGGACAAGGGGGAACCAATGCAACAGTGATACTAACAAGACAATATGTTGGAAATGAGCTGTGCAACTGGGGGGGGGGGAGGCATTGAGAGGGAGGGAAACAGGGAGGGAGTAACAAGTTAGGCAAAAAATGTACTCACTAGAGTCAGGCACCAGTGGGTCACACCTGTAATCCCAGCTACTCAGGAGGCTGAGATATGCGGTTCAAAGCCAGTCCCAGCAGGAAAGTCCATGAAACTCTTATCTCCCATAAACCAATAAACCACCAAAAAACTGAAGTGGTGCTGCAGCTCAAGTGGCAGAGCGCTCACCTTGAGCTGAAGAGCTGAGGGACAGTGCCCAGGCCCAGAGTTCAGGCCCCACAACCGACCAAAAAAAAGAAAGAAAGAAAGAAAAAAAGAAATGTACTCATTACTGCAATCCCTCTGTACGTCACACCTTAACAATAAAAGTTTTTTAAATAAAATAAAAATCTGACAAAGGTCTTAACATATAAAATATATAAACAAGTTTCAAAACAATTAGGACATGAGAAAAAGATGGAAACAGACATCTCACCAAAGAGGAATATGAAAAGATGTTTAATACCACTAGCCAGTAGAAAAAATAAAAATGAAAATCACATATTAGAACAGAAAGATACTGACAGCACCGGGCACTGAAGGATCGTAGAGAAATTGAATCATATGCACAGCAGCAGTGGGAACACTCAACAAAACCACTCCAGCAGAGCTTGGCAGTTTCCTAGAAAACTCACCATGCACTTCCCATACGAATTGAACTCCTGGGCATCTATCTCAGAGAAATGAAAACGCATGTCCCCAGAAAAACACACCCCCCCAACATGCCTAACATCCTTTTCACTGCAGCAGAACACTGAAAGCCATGCAAATGCCTCTGGGGGGGAAGGGGATGGCTTAAAAATTATAGTGTACTCATACCATTAAAAATGAATCATCAGCAAAAATAAATGCATTATTGATACACACACTCTGGATGGAGTTCAAGAGCACTGTGCTTGGCAGGAATAAGAAAGAAAAAAAAAAAAGCCTGTTTCAGACACTGGTGGCTTCTGCCTAGCTACTCAGGAGATTGAGATGGAAGGATCACAGTTTGAAGCCAGCCTGGGAGAGAAAAGCCATGAGATTCTTATCTCCAATTAACTATCCAAAAACAAACCCAGAAATGGAGCTCTGGCTCAAGCGGTAGAGCACTACCCTTAAGCAAAACAGTAGCTCAGAGACAGCACCCAGGCCCTGAGTTCAAGCACCAGGACAAGCAACAAAAAACAAAAGGAACGAGAGACAAACAGACAGACAAACAGACAGACAGACAGACTCACGATTTAAAAAAAAAAAACATTCTGGACTTCATAAAACTATAGAGATGGAGAAAAGATTTGAAAAGATTTGTAGGTGCCAACAGGTCAGGACTGGGTGTGTGTAACCCAGATACATAGATAAGCACAGCATGAGAGTGCCTGTGATCAAACCATAGCCTGCCTAGGATGATTGCTACAACAACCTATACATGGAATAAAACTTCACACACACACACACACACACACACACAGGTTCAACAAATGGAAAAAACTTTGGCAATCTAATTTGCACTATTCTATCAATATCAAATGTCACTTTCCTGGTTTTGATGCTGTTGTGCAGTTAGATTGAGAAAAGTGAAGTGAATCATGCATAGGACTGTTAAATACTACTTTTTTTTTATTTTTGGAACTTAGTGAATTCCACAATCATATTTCAATTCTGAGGCATGTTTGTTTTTTCGTAAAACACAGACACAAGTTGAAAGCCTGTTATTCTGGCCGGTTAGTATCTTCCCACCCCCACAGCATACCTCAGCAAAGAAAATCAGGGAGGCAGTCAAGAAATGCCCAGGGCACTCCTGCAGTTTGTCACGTGGGTGACCTGCCAGGCTCCAGTCTTCTAAGTCTCCATTTTCCCATTAGTGAAAATGGTAGGTCTATCCCACAGGCTTCTAAAACTAGATGTGAAATCTAGTCCAGGTTGGGTATATATTGTTTCTTGAACTTAGGCCACACTACAGTGAGACACATAGATGGACAGACAGACAGACAAATAGGAGGTCATAAACCCAACCACTCCAGCCTCATTGTCTCCTAAGGAAATGCTAAAGAATGAAAGACTCCTTGCCTTCTTCAAACGTCGTGAAGGCTTGGCTGCAATAATATTTTGGCAAAAACTCATTCTTTATCATAACTTCTTGTGTCAGGACAATATTGAATTCACACAGAAACTGCCACAATAGTAGACAGTTTCCACAAATCCCACGCTCAGCTCCTGCTATTATTATTATTATCATCTATTGGGGTGATACATTTGTCATGTTAATGAACTAACAGTGGATGTACTGTGACTAACTGAAATCCAACTTTTATTCAGATTTCCTCAGCTCTCCCCTGGAGTCCTTTCCCACTCCAGAATCCTACCCCGGACCAAGGATCCTTCAGACTTCTCATTTCCTTGGGATCACCCTTGACTTTCCCCATTGTTGAGGCTCTTAAGCTTTCTGACCAGTACTAGCCATGCATTCCGTAGAACGTCATTCAACTGGAATCTGTCTGATATTCTCTCATGAATGGACTGGGGTTATGGGGATTTTGCTCAAATAATGAATCCCACACTTTGGTTCTAAGATGAACAAAAGTAATTTAAGTTTGACAATTTATACATCCAGAAACAAGCAAGTGGTTTTCTACATACTGGCCTGCTGAGAAATTGCTTTGGGATATTAAACACTTTCTTCAGAATATGATCACAACCAGCAAATGGATCAGCTCTAACTTTTGTCACCATACTGTTCAGCAAGCATTCACACACAGGCTAGTTAGGAGCTCTATCTATAGGCTTTAGCCCTCTTTCTAACTTGTTTTATTTCAACTGCTAATTCTGTTTCAGGAGGCACTGATAGTCCACGCAAACTCTTCTTGGCTTTTGTTCCATTAAGTGACAGACACAGAAGCCCCATTGTTTGATAAATTAGCAGCTAGTAAGTGGACAGCCACATAGCCGTATGTCTGCCTGATAATCTCCAGAAATGCCAGGATAGAACTGCACTTTTTTGCCACAAGAGCAAGTTGGTGAAGCAGTAATTTTTCTCAAGCATGATACAGACATGATATAGTCTTCCATAGGTTGCTGCATTGTTTACATGTAAACATTTCATGTGATACAGTACATTGTAATGGATATACCACATTATATACTCATCACCAATAAATGACTTTCCCTCAACTATCTCAACTCAAAAGCAAGCATGACGTAAAATTGTCTGTATGCTATGCAAAACTGTTCCTATAAAAAGGCACCAATGACTCACATGTGTAAAATAATACACTGCGACTTCTGACTATAGAACCCACAGTGCCTGCTGCCTAGCGGGCACCCACTGGCATCTCCACATGGGTCTTAAGGGTAGCTGGACTTCCCCCAGTTCGAGAGCCAACCTCCAGTGACTTGGGAAATCAGTATATTTCACAGTCCTGACCTCAGCATTGTTTGAGGAAACAACTTATTGGTTCTGATCTGCTCAGAGTGAACCTAGAACTGCGTAGAGATGCAGGAGCCACCGGGCCACCATGAGGACATCAGCTCTGAGACCAGCTAGGTACCAGGCAGTGCCCTCCTGCCTGATCTAGGACAGAAAAGAACATTCTAGTAGGGAAGCGGCATGGCAGGATAGGGAGTGTGGGTAGAGCCGGTCAGATCTGGTTGAGTCAGCTACAGCAGCAATAGAAGCACACTTCCTGCTCATGGAGACGTGACCCACAGGCACGTCTGCCTGGCTTGTTAGCCATGAGCTGTCCACGCTCCCTACACGCCCCAGAGGGACCAATCAGTGCCCGTCACAAGTGCCTTACATCAACTCCCCGCTAAGTGATTGGCCGGGAAGGACTTAGGAGGTTGGGAAAGATGAGGCTATAAAATTCACCCCTTGCACAGAAATAAACGAGACCTGCTTAACCCTGTTCCTTGTGCGCGTCGTTCACGCTTACCTACTGCTGGAGATCTAGCCTCACAAGGGAGGGAAAGATGGGGAGGGCAGTGCATAAAGGAACAGGTGCATCAAGATTCCACAGGAGCATCTACTAACTGCAAAAGCTTTTGCAAACCTAAACTGGTGACACACCAGTTACACTGAAGGGCGTCTGAGACTCACCGTCAAGTATGCTAACGTGTGTCAAGATAGTGCTAGATTTCCTGCTACCACTATTTGGATAAAGGTTTCATCACCCTTATCCCTTTCACCACCCAAACTTGATAAAATGTTAACCTTCATTTTTGTTCTTCATCTCCCACACTCCCACTCATTCTGGCAACAATTTAACCTAATTGTATCCTTCAACACCTGCACATTATGAACACATGAAGAGCTTTAAAAACTGACTCCTAAGTCCCATCTTCAGAAATTCTGATGAAACTGGAGTATGGTGAGGGTATCAGTGTGTGTGTCTGTGTGTGTGTCTGTGTGTGTGTCTGCACGTGCGTGCGCACGAGAGTGCGTGCGTGTGCCAATGTACAAGCTCCAGTACTGAAGCTTGAACTCAGTGCCTCAACTCTGCCCTTAGCTTTTTCACTCAAGGCTGCAGCAGTTGAACCACAACTCCACTCCTAGCTTTTTGCTTATTAATTGGAGATAAGGGTCTCATGGACTTTCCTACCTAGGCTGGCTTTGAACTGTGATTGTCAGCTCTTAGCCTCCTGAGTGGCTAGGATTACAGCATGAGCCACCAGTACCTGCCTCCATCAGGAATTTTTTAAAGCCAGGAAATTGCAATGTACAACCAGGGCAAAAACAAGTCCACTGCTCAAGAACTGTGATGAACGGCCTCTCAATTAATGACGCCAATGATTTTTCTCAGCTGCTTCTACTTTGAGCAGAAATGGGGAGGGGGGCGGGGCAGTGAAGCAAATCCCAATCAAGAAATGCTTATCTCTTTATAGCATAAGGTTGGACAAAGAGGAGGAGCAGCCACATCCATCTGTAGAAATCAGCCCTAGCAATAAGATTATTATGGCTGAAACTTATAAAATAAGATTATTGTGGCTTAACTGTGAGAAATTGAAAGGGAAAGATGAGAAATATGTGCTACAGGAATAGTAAAGTGGATAGGGAAGACAAAAATCACTGTACGAAAAATTTGCTGACATGAAAATTCCTCACTAGTACAGAGCAGACTGCATGGGGCTGTGCACTACAATATAAACCCACTTATTAACTCTCTGATAAAGAAAGGTGACTTTTAAAGGGTTTTAGTGTCTTAAAATTCTCATATGTTGGAAGGTAGAATATTCGTGTTTTAAAAATCCAAGCTAAGACAGTACGTCACACTTTTCTGTGAAACTTCAGAAACAAAAGCTCCAATTCCTAATAAAGGTCAATTTGTATTATGTGTTCATAAAATACCTCAAAAAATTCACTAAACTGGGTGCCAACGGCTCATGCATGTAATCCTAGATGTCAGGAGGCTGAGATGTGAGAATCAAGTTTCAAAGTCAGCCCAGGCAATCAGATATGACTTATCTCCAATTAACCAGCAAAAAGCCTGGAGTGGAGGGGTAGCTCAAGCGATAGAGAGGCAGCCTTGAGTGAAAAGACCAGCAAAACTGTGAGGTCCTGCATTCAAGTCCCTGTACTGGCCAAGAGCACACACACACACACACACACACACACACACACACACACACACACACATGCACGCGCGCACACACACACCACACACATTACTAGCAGAAAACAATCGAGAGAATGAGCTTCTGTAACAACAGTGACACTAAGAATATTGTTACAAATAGATCCAGAACCCCTCAGGAGCACATGAGTGGCGTAGGCTCGATGCAAGTGCCTAGTCCAAGCCATGCAGCTAACACATGGCTGGACAGCATTTGCAGTGGTTTCTGTCCTACAGCAGAGCCTAGGTTCTATGCTTTTATGCCCCATTGTATTGCTTCAACTAGACATGATTCATCAGAAATAGTTTACATTAAAAAATTCTGGGCAATACTCTTAAAAAAAAAACAAACCACAAGGCAAATTAAAGAGAAAATTTAGGTAGAGACAGGGTAAGTTTAGCCTCAGGGGTAAAATCCAGAACCAATCGCTTCGGGTATCTTTATAAATGGCTATAAATGATGGATGAGTTCTACATGGATATGTTCCACGCCGACTCCAGTGGAGTCTGCTTAGCATGGGAAACCATCTATCAGACCAAGATAGGGGCTTCAGAGACCTATCTCCGAGTTTTGGGACTTCACCGAAGTCTACCTCGGAGAATAGGGCTTCTAAGAGGCCTACTCCTGGAAAAAGGCTGGCAAGCCCCTGGGAAAGATGTGTTTCTGTCTTTCTTCTCCTCATAAGAGTGCCTATTAATCTTTTACTGTTTCTGCTGTTCATCGTACTTACTCATTGTCAACGTTCCCTTATTCAAAGTTCTTAAGAGTGTTGACGACTCCAATATCTGATGAGTGTCTTAAAAATATGACTAACTCACCAGAGTTAAGTGCTACCCTGAAACCCCTTTTATGGAGGCTAGTAGACAAGTCATAAGTAAATATAAAAGTATTGGGGGTTTCACAAAGTCACTTCAGCAGAAGGAATTGTAAGAGATTTACAAGAAGCTGTAGGCGAGGCTAGAACAGAAAGAATGTATGGCAATTGCTGAGATAACTACTTAGGAGAAAGAACTTCCTGTTACTCTTTCATTTACTAAGAGACTTGCTAGATCTAGGCCTCCGTGACCTTACTATTAAAGAAGGAACAGGAAAGATCTTATGGGACAATTAAGGCCTCTATAGAAATAAGGTAATGGTTAGATGGTGACAAACGTGGAAACCCATTATATTTCTTAGAGATAAGCCAGAAACAAGTGCCGATCAGGCGACCAGCTGGTGACCACCCAAGAATGAAGCCCTGCAGCAAGATTGTGTAAACTTTTGCCCTTTCAGGCGACCAGCTGGTGACCATCCAAGAATGAAGTCCTGTAGCAAGATTGTGTAACCTTTTGCCTTTTCTTATGGAGACTTTTTGCTATAAAAGTTTGTTATCCTCTGCATTAAATCGCACTCAGCACTCAGCATCCACTCCTAATGTGTGTGAGTTGTCTGTTTGCCATCTCCCCCCCTATTCCAGGTTCCTCCCCTAGGTGTCCTCCGTCGTCCTGACAGAACCCGGTCCGCGGCAGATATGTATATAATATATACATGTATCTGAGTTTATACATATATACACGTATCGTTTTATATATATAAGCTCATGCATATGATTATTGAGACAATGACTTGTTTTTCATTTACACACAACAAGTCATGAGGTCAGTCTCCTCTGACTGAGCATGTGCTCAGCCAATCACTAGTGAATTCACTTTAGAAAACACATCATGGGTTGGCTTCTATGAACTCAACATGGCACCATTATTATGAGTAAAGACATGATGGCACTACCGTGCATATGTAATGTCACCATTATTATTAATGAAGAAATAACCACACTATGGTGCATACATATCTAACCCATACTATCTCTTAGTTGTTCTACAATGTGTGTGTGTATATGTGTATTCTATCAGGAAGATCTCTTCCTTAAATGGGTGTATCTGGACGGCGGGCACCATGTTCTGTTCAGCTGGCTTCTCTTCCCTCAGCCGGACACATCCTCCATCCTCCTCCATAAACAGACTGCAAGTGAATACCTGCTGAGCTTACTTCATGCCTGACATGAACTGAATACTACAATGCACACATGAAATCAGAAAACTCATTACTCTGATTGTATATTTTTCCATGCTGGAACTTGCAGAGGTTCCATGTTACAAATGGAGTAGAGAACAATAGGAAATCAGGAAAGGAACATTTTCATGCTTATTACTAATTGAGTAGTTAGAAATCTGGAGACGATTAGGTATTAATTTCTTGCTTTATATTACTAGCATACATTATAAATGATAATGTCAGAATGAAGACATTTCATTTCAGTGCAATTCCTTTTTATAAAAATGTGGGTGGACATGGAGCCTTCCCAAGGCTTGTAAATAAGGACTACATTGTTGTCTCTTTAACAGCATGGACAACATACTGTCTGTGTTCATGTGGCTCAATTTACCCAGCATCCCACAGGGCTCCAGGCAGCTAGTCCTCGCTGACAGAGAAAGCCCCAGTCAAGGGAGAGGGTACATGACAGAGCTGCAGGAAGACCCCAAGACGGAGGTGTGAAAGTGTGAGGCCTGCTGTTCTCCACGAGCCTTCCCACCGAGGGACGGGAAACAATGACTGTGACTTCTCTGTCACTGCAGACATTTTCCACCCACAGAGGACATGGCTGAGTGAAGGTAGTGGTTCTTCTTAGCCTATGGATGGATCCAATATGGATCCTGAGAAGCTTTTACCCAGAGTGACAGGGATCGCATGGGAGGTAAAGCTGTCGGCCCTAGATAAATTGTATTGTTCAATTCATGATGTGTTCAAATATCACACTTCCATAACATAGCCTAAGTCACAATGAAACCTACCCTGGATATTCTTTCTCAGTATATATTTTATTTGTTTATTTATTCATTCCTTCTGTCTTGGGACCAGTACTAGGATTTGAACTCAGAGTTTTGTCCTCCTGCCTGGCTTTTTCAGTCAAGGCGAGCACTTGAGCCATTCCTCCACTTCTGGCATTTTTTAAATTGGTTAATTGGAGATAAAGAGTCCCATAGATTTGTCTACTTTGGCTGGCTTTGAACCAAGATCTTCACATCTAAGCCTCCTGAGTAGGTAGGACTACATGTGTGAGCTAACGGGTCCCAGCTTCTCAGTAGTTTTAATAGGACTATTACTAATTTCATACTTTTGAGGGAGGCCATATCAGAGATGTAGTAAGAAAATATACAGTTTTGTAAATGGAGGTTTAATTAGTGGTTAGTATATCAATAATTCATTTCTGCATACATTTAAAAAATATAATCATTCTACATATGAATAAATTTGTAAAAAATGTGCATTATAAAACAAGAAACTGGAAGAAAACTATATAAAGACATGTTTGCAACTATTCACTGAAATTAACAAACTAAAATGAAAGATATAAATATCAAATCCTATCAAATGTGGTAGGAAAAAGGAATTAATCTTATGACTTTATAAAAGTTGAGTTCATGTTCATTGTGATATAATTCAAGTTCCCTTTTGCTCATTTGAGACTAATATAAAATGTTCATATTTCATACATTTTTCTAGTTAACAATATTTATACTTATGGAATGTTTCCTTCTTCATTGAAGGTTTATAAGCAGATGTAATGTTGCTGTAGGCCAACTCTGAGAGGAGCCAATTGTTTATCTTGTCTCTAAGTATTTTAGAAGAAGCTACTTTTAAGCAGAGTCAAAGATTATATTTTCCATTAAATTACCATTCTTCAAATTATTTCACAAAGTCTAAAAACCATATGTACATAATTTAAGGAAAAGAGACACGTGAAAAGATCTTCCTGATGCAAATTAGGCACTATAAATGATCAGGACAGGAAAAAGCTAACTTCCACAAAGGAATTTACACATCCTCCACATCTGGAAGTTGAATCTGCCCGACTGCATTACCCATCCACTTCTGCAACACAACCAGGGTGCCACAAGTTTCCCTCGACATCTGGAGGGAACTCCTCTTCCATGAATAGGAGAGAAAATCTGGTCAGAATTAAGAAATCTATCTTGTATGATGATGGCAGCAAAAGGGCAAGTGATTTAAGAAAGACGGATGATTAATGGTGAGGACCAAATGTTTCCATCATTCTCTTCAACGCTCTGTGTACGGTGGCCTCTTTCTAACAGCTTAGCATTTTTTCATCCACTCAAGGCTCACGCCAATCCTGTGACTGAGTAGAACCAATGAGAAAATGAAGGATGAAGCAGGAGGAAGGAATTTGTATGAAACCAAACTCCAAGTAAGAGTCAGGCATATTCTGACTCCCTAAAACCAAGAATTGAGAGGATACAGTGCCACTTGCTCATTTCTACACCAAACACCCCACAGGCTCAGCTTTCCCCATGCAGACCCTGTGAACTTCGACGTGTCCTGCTGGCAAGGTTGTGCTATGGCTCCTACCCTGTGATGCCACTGGACAGCTTTGTCCGGGGCCCCACAGGAGACCTGAGGGTGTCTTCCATTCTGCTTGTTTCCACTATGCTTTCCATGGACATATGTATGTTCTCACACAAATGCATGTGAACACACATCAGTGTCTGTGCCATGACATTCAATTCTGACATGCTGCAAATTGGAACAAATAACTGAATACATCTGCAGTCTGGTTTTAGGAGCCCTACACTGATTGTTGGGGTTCCATCGCAAATGCTACAGAGAATTACAGTGTGTCACTTGATATGGGGAGTTGCACAGAGTTACAGGAAGGACAACTGCAGAGGGAGAAAAACACTATGGAAAGCTTCTCATAAGATGGAGGGCTGCTGGGGGAAGGTAGGAGGAGATAGCCAGAGTCTAGTTGGCTAGCTAATGAAAAACTCTCAGCTGGGAAGCTGGAGGCAGGTACTTTGAAGATAACTATATCCTGGACCCACTGTGATAAGGAAGGAGAATGCTCAGACCCTTCAGGGCCCCAGATGAAGATAGCTAGTGAGCAAAGGAAGGGACGGTGGTGGGCAGAATAATGCCCTAATGTGTCCTGTTCTCCTAATCCTTCAGGCTTATGCGCATGCTGCCTTACATGGGCACTGGGAACATGTACAGGAAAGACTTTGAGATGGGAAGAGAGTGATCTGGATCAGATGGGTGGGCTCAGTCTAATCACAAGTCCTTAAAATGGGACCACTTTCTCTAGCAGTGGTCAATGAACAGGCAGGGCAGAGAGATAACAAAAGCTCTGAAGATGAAGGAAATGCATGGACCAAGGAATGCAGGCAGCCACTGGAGGGTGGACAGGGCTGGAAAACGGCCATCATGAGAGACTCTCCCAGAAAGGAGTAAAGTTCTGCCCACACCTTGACTTTAGCTCAGTAAGATGGGTATCTGACTCCAGACCTACAGAACTGTCAGACAACAAATGGTTGTTTTAAGCTGCTACTTCTGTGGTCATTTAGACAAGAAGCAAGAGAAAACTGGGACAGGTGTCTTCAAGTTCTAGATCAAGGTTGCTCTCTTTTAATGGCTCCAAGTGAGAGCAGAGCACTGCACAAAGAGGAAGGTCACCTCTGAGCTGAAGGAAGGAACTAGAGCAAGACACAAGAATATGCAGAGCACAGTCTTCATCTCTGGAGAAATGTTGCCTTAACTCTAAATATCACTCCAAGATTCTATTCTGAAGAATGTGATTTCAGCCAACTTCGAACATCTGAAGAAAACAGAAATAGCCACACCATTGGGTACGCTTCAGTGATTTCTGTCCTCCCTGGTAGTTAAAGGTCAGCAGGGTCTGGGGAAAGACATCATGACCCTCCACAAAGTCCTGTGACAAGGCCAGGCCCAGGCTGCAAGGAACAGCAACTAGCCTTCATTGGCTAGCAAATGAGATCAGGTCCCTCTAGATTCTCCCTGAACCTCCATGCCAAGGCAGCACGAATCACAAGATGAAGGCAGTAGACAATGAGCCTAAGAACTTGTTGTAGAAAGCATCTTGATTTCATGATTTTCTCCACTAATTAAGAGCAAGCTTAAATAGAAAGAATGGGTATCATTAGCTTACATTGTTTCCCATAAATCAATCACCTGCTGAAACCTTTCTGGGTTGTTGGAAAGGAAAAAATCTGAAGGAAATGTTGACTTTTTAAAAAATTATTTGTCGAGTTATCTGTTTGCTTATTCTATGCTGGCTGATGGGCTGGAGGTCATGGTGTGAGCATTTTGTCCCTGGGCATTTTGTGCTCCAGGCTGGTACTCTACCACTTGAGCAACAGATCCACTTCTTGATTCAGGAGGTTAATTGGAGGTAAGAGTACCATGGACTTTCCTTCTCCAGCAGGCTTCAAAATGTGATCCTCAGAAATCAGCCTTCTGAATGGTTAGGTTTACAGGTGTGAACCATCAGCACCCAGCATTAGCTCTTTTTAATCTTGTAAAGAATCAGAAATGAAGCTCAGCACTGGTGGCTCATGTCTGTAATCCTAGCTACACAGGAGGCTGAGATCTGAGGATCGCACTTCAAAGCCAGCCCAGGCAAAAAAAGTCTGTGAGACTTTTATCTCCAAATAACCACCAGAAAACCGGAAGTGGTGCTGTGGTTCAAGTGACAGAATGCTAGCCTTGAGCTGAAGAGCTGAGGGACAGTGCCCAGGCCCAGAGTTCAAGCCTTACAACCAACACACAGACAGACAGACAGACAGACAGACAGACAGACAGACAGACAGACAGACAGACAGACAGACAGACAGACAGACAGAGTGAAGGGAGGGGTGGATATGGAAGCAATGGATGAGAATGATGAAAAGGGGTGCATTCATGCTGTATTCATGAACTGCTTTGTTAAATCACAACTCCTTTATACAACTATTTAGGATAATTTTTAAATTTTTTAAAGCATGGAATTGGAAAAAAGAGACATATAAAACAAACTAAAAAGATTATATTAAAATCTCACTGAACATTGTTACATAACACAGAACAGAATTACTTTTCATCTACAAACTAAATCATTCTGATTTAAAGAAAATCTAAGAAAAGAATATAAGTATAGCTTAAACTATTAAAGTGATTGGTCTTCTAATTAAAAAATAACTCCCTGGGATTTACAAATGCTTTAACATCTGTTTAATGATTTAGCTGCCAAACGTAATTATCCTAAATTTGAGACTACCTAGCCATGCTTACAGCTTATTTCCCCTGTTCCAGAATCCTGAAATCACAGCATCTGAATGAGACCTGGGAAGGTGCCCTAGGCTGACATCACTGACAGAGACAAGCACTTAGAACTGTTCTTCATGGAATCTTCTATGGACCAGTGCACATTCAGACTTTGTGTGCAAACAGGAAGGAAGGATGTGGCCGTTTCTTAGGACGTACTAACAGGCCTACTATAAACCAAATATGTTGATTTGTGCTTTATGCTGATTTAAGTATGTTTCTCTGAACAACATCTCAGTGAATGACTGTGAAACTCATCTATAACTGAAGTAAACAAGATAAATTACAGTATTTATACTATTCCATTATTTTATACTTTCAGCGAAAACGATACAAAGTCGTTGATGCACAAGTAAATATTTCAAACACACACACACACACACACACACACACACACACACACACACACGTGCCAGTCCTGGGGCTTGAAATCAGGGACACTGTCCCTAAGCTTTTTGCTCAAAGCTAGCACTCTACCACTTGAGTCACAGCTCTCCTTCCATCTTTCTGATGGTTAACTGGAGATAATAGCCTCACAGATTTTCCTGCCCAGGCTGGCTTCAAACTGCATTCCTCAGCCTCTGGAAGAGCTGGGATCAGAGGCGTGTGCCACTGGCCACTGGACTACCATGCTCCCGTTTGACCTTCCTGCACAGCTGGGACCACACGTGCACGCCATGCATCCCTCTCCCCTTACACTCCCCTCCCGCAGTGTTTATTGATAGAGGGCCCTGCTAATTTTCTTCACAAGCTGGCCCCATCCTGTGGTGTGACAATCTCCAACTTCCTGTAATTTTTTGTGGTAGGGTTTTGGTAAGTTAACTTTTATCCAAAGACTTTTGGTAAAAAATAATTTTCTAATAACTTTTTCCTTTCTTAATAATGGGTTCTGAAGACAACTGAATAAATTTTTCTGCATGCAGAGAGGTGACTGTGCCTTTTAGTCAGCCAATAATGTAAATTTTACTAATAGACTATATGTTAAGTAAATTCACAATTACTGGAATAAACTTGAACAACCCTATTCAGTTGTGCTAAGAATGGTGTGACTATAGCCGGGCACCAGTAGCTCATGCCTGTAATCCTAGTACTCAGAAGGCTGAGATCTGAGGATCACGGTTCAAAGCCAACCCCGGGCAGGAAAAGTCCGTGAGACTCTTATCTCCAATAAACCACTAGAAAACCGGAAGTGGCACTGTGGCTCAAGCGGTAGAGCGCTAGCCTTGAGCTGAAGAGCTGAGGGACAGCTTCCAGGCACAGAGTTAAAACCCCATGACCACCACCACCAACAACAAAAGAATGGTGCTTGAACTTGGGGCCTGGGTGCTGTCCCTGAGCTCTTTTTGCACAAGGCTAGTGTTGAACCACTTTGAGCCACAGCTCCACTTCTGGTTTCCTGGTGGTTAATTGGAGATAAGAGTCTCAGCCTTTCCTGCCCAGGCTGGCTCTGAACTGAGACCCTTAGATCTCAGCCTCCTGTGTAACTAGGACTACAGGTGTGAGCCACTAGCATCCAGCTTAACGGTTTTAAATAATACTTAATACTTAATACTTTTTAATAAATCATTAATCATTATCATCATCATTCTCATCTTCAACAAAATATGCACTATTTCTTAAGCCTTGTTTTCTCTTCTAGCCCTTGAAACTCATGTTAAACAATCTTTAGTTTCACTTCTTACATTAAATTCTCCCATTAAATTTAAGAAAGGTGTGAATAAACTGACTACAGCTATGAGAGTAAGTGTATGCCTCGTTTATCTCTCCCCTTTCATCGGTGTATACTAAACCGTACACAGTAGAGGGCTTATGACCCATCCTCGCACAGCTAGGCACCTGCAGTATACTCACCCCTCCATGCTCTTCCACACCCTGCTTCCCTCCCTTTCCAGCTCCACACTAGTTCCCCTTTTACTGCAGGCTTCATTTTTAACTGAAATTGAGTGTTTGGTACCCTCCATGTACATTAGGAATAAGATCAGAACTCTTTGGGTGTGCATACATGCACGCATGTGCGCATGTGTGTGTGTGTGTGTGTGTGTGTGTGTCCACATTTTTTCCCATCAGAAATTTGAAACGAGAAGTAGGAGTAGAGAAAATACACCTCGGAAATGTGAGTTAAAATTTTACATAGCACAAAGCTGAGTGCTGGTGGCTCCCACCTGTAACCTCGCTACTTGGGAAACTGAGAACAGGAGGATTACTGTTTGAGGGTTACCTCAGCAGAAAAGTCCACAAGACCCCATCTCTACAATGTAAAGGTAAACACAAACAGATGCACCTGTAATACCAGCTATGACACACAGGTATCTCAAGGATCAGATTTGTGCTCAGCTGAGAAGTGAGACCTGATCTCAAAAAACAGGGCTAGAGGTGGCTCAATAAGTACAGAGCTAGCCTCCTAGGAGGAGGCCCTGAGTTCAAATCCCAGTTCTGAGGGAAAAAAGTAAGTAGCATCACTTCCTCACACCCCTAATGACCTTCTCCATTCTCTTTTAACTACAGAATTGTTCTGTTAGCTTAAACGAGACATTGAGAGTCTCGGAAGAAGAAAGTTACTGCTTGCAATGTTTTCTAAAACACCGTAAGGGGTTTGTAACATATTTTCCAAAGAGCCTCTTAAAAATGTGCTAGAGTCTGCATTTTCAAGCTAGAGCTACCTTTAATAATAAATGTCACGTGTTCATCTTTAAGACTAATATAAACTCAATCAGTGGCCACAGTGCACGGCCGAAGTCCAACCAAGCAACCATGGCCAGTCCTTCCCTTGCAATCCAGGAGATCCCAAGGTCAAATACTAAGGCCCACAGTAATGCTTAAGTAGCCAATGAAGACATGAATTTAAAAGACACAAGGGGAAAATGCTTTCAAAAGAGAGAGAAAGAGAAGGAGAAGGAGGGAGATTTAGTTGATAGCTTCAAGGAAGAATAGAGAACCTATGACTACGATGGTGTTAAAGTGATACCAGTTCCAGGGGGCTGTGAAGAAGCCATGTGTGATTTTCCCTGATTCCCGGCATTTCCTGCGACCTCCATCATCCTGGTGGAGGGTGAAGCTAGGATGAGCTGATGTCCCAGAAATACCAAGCCAGGCAAACAACCCCATCTAAGAACAATTACTTCTGTACTTCGTGCCTACTAAAATAGGGAAGAAAACAGAAAGATCACACAAAAAGTGTGAAGGTTGGAACTGTAGAAGCTTAGAGAAAAGAGGCCTGGGGGTAAGGTGTTTCCCACCTCTGTGAGGCCCAGCGGGATGGGGGGAGAGGGGAGAGGAGAGACAGGGAGGGGGACGGCCCCCACTGAAGACTCTGCATGAGGAGTGAGCAATCACACATTAACAGGAGTGCCCCTGGTAATGGGAAACACAAGTTCCCTATTGGTTTTATGAACATTTCAATTCCATTCCTATATAATTCAAGGGAAACAATTAACTGGTAAAACTAAAAACCAACAGTGAGCCCACAGCAAGCCTGGCACAGATCACCAAGTATGTACTCTATGAGGTCTTGGGTAACTGACTTCTTTTTTGTAATGCTGGGATTCGAACTATATTGCTAGGCAGAAGCTCTCATCCCTTTCTTTGCTTTTGTTATTTTTCCAATCGAATCTCGCTTTTGCCTGGGTCAGGCTGAACTGTGAACCTCCTATTTACATATCCTGCATAGATGAGATGACAAGGTGCCACCATGCCGGGCATTTTATTGGTTGAGAAAGAGTATCAGTAACTTTTTTGTCTGGGCTGGCCTTAAACCATGGCCCTCTCAAACTCAGCTTTCTGAGTAGCTTGGATTACAGACTTGAGCTCTCATGCCTGGCTTGACTATTTTATACTATATATTCGTGAAAATATATAGTATAAAATCCATTCATCAAAGGGAAAAGAGTAGCACAACATAATACTATAAATAACACCTGCTGTTTTAATAAAATGACAGAAATGTATGACAACTCAAATATCATACAATTTGAATATTTTATGATCCTTGCGAAATGATCTTGTGGCTTAAATGAAAAGGACTATTTGTCTTCAGATTATGCAATATTTTTGCTTCTCGGTCAAGAAAACGTTTTCTATCAGTCATAGGTAAAAACAGCCTGAAAAAAATTAGTGAAACTAATTCATGTTCCAAACATCATAAACAGGCTGACAAATATTTAATGGGTGTTTTTCAACTTTCACTAGAAATATAATGGCTTTTCTTTTTGTTTTCTATCAGAAACAGATTTTAGGGAAATTCTTCAATATAGAAGCTAACAGCCAAGGTTACTGCCTATTAACTGTGATTTAGGACACGTTGACAACCTTCTCCTGTGTTCATCTGCTTCATGTACAAAGTGGAAAGCAGATCAGTTCCCATTTTGTAGTCCTGGCTTTGTTGTGGTGGTTTCTTTCGTGCTGACCCTGAGGACTGGACTACAGTCCTGGTGCTGTGTCTGTGGGCTCAGGGTTTTTGCTTGAGGCTAGCACTCTACCGCACAGGCTCCTCCTCCACCTCTAGCTCTAGGAAACCCACTTGCTCTGGGATCTTTCATTCCTAGGCAGGGTGTGGGGTGTGAGGTGCTCTGGGCCTGCGGCCAGTGGTCCCCATTCTGGGCAGATCCTGGGCCCGCCCCTTATGTAGGTTGGTGTTGCTCTCACTGGGAAGAGAACCTGCAGGGACACTGGGGGACAAGGACAGCTCTCTTTTTTAAACTCACATCTTCTATCCTAATTCTGTTTCTTTTATCATCTGCTTTCCCCAGACTTATTCCAGTACAACTGATAAGTGGATTTAACCACTTAATCACTTTCTTCCTGCAATCTAGCCAGTTTCTTTTTTTTTTTTGGGGGGGGGTCCAGTAGTGGGGCCTGAACTCTGGGCCTGGGTGCTGTCCCTCAGCTCTTCAGCTCAAGGCTAGCGCTCTACCACTTGAGCCACAGCGCCACTTCTGGCTTTTTTCTTTTTGCTTATGTGGTGCTGAGGAATCGAACCCAGGGCCTCGAGCATGCAAGGCAAGCACTCTACCACTGAGCCACCTTCCCAGCCCCAGTCTAGCCAGTTTCTTATTTCAGAAGCAGCAGCAGCACCAGCAGATGCTGACATAAAACTATGGAAATCCAGTCGAGTGGAGCTCTAGTGACACAACAGGATATAACCCGAGCTCTGGTGAAGACATCTCACTTCACTCTTGGGTTTTAATCAAGTCAGCTTCACTATTTCCTGTGCACACTGGAGATGTTGCTGCTTCTCTCTTTACAACACCATCCTCAGCCCAGCACCAGAAGCTCACTGTCCTAGCTGCTCAGGAGGCTGAGATCTGAGATCACAGTTCAAAGTCAGCCTAGCTGAAGAGCCCCCATGAGACTCTTACCTCCTTTAAACCACCAAAAAAGCTAGAAGTGGCGTTGTGGCTCAAGTGGCAGAGCGCTAGCCTTGAACAACAAAGACCAGGGACAGCGCCCAGACTCTGCGTTCAAGCCCCAGAACTGACACCAAGAAAACAAGATCCCTACACCTAGCCAGGCTGTCACTCACAGATCTGGGGCTTCCAATCAGCATTGCTTCGTTTCATATGTTTTATTGCACTGTTGCAGCACATGTACTATGTCCCTGAGTAAGCTGAACAACACAAGTGCACCCCGGCTGGAAGTGAAACACGCGTGCACGCACACTTCATGGAAGAGAACTGTCCACCACGTGCACTGCCTCCCCACTGGCGGACGGGGCCTCTCTGCTGCACTGACACAGAGCCAAGGGGTGTGCTATCTAACACCTGCTGACAACGTAGGCCCGGCCAGCAAGGCGGCCCTCGAGCGTCCCATCCTGCATGGCCCCATACATCACACTGTGAATACAGGATGAAGCATTCTGGAAAACGAAGTAGTGCACGCGCATAGTGAATTTTGGACAGGCTCATGACAGTCAGCCTGTGCAAAACCATCAGATCTCATCACCATTGGTTTCCCAGAGGAATCTAGCACAGTGGTTTTCATTATATAATTACTGTAAAATATATTTCAATACATGCAAAAATGTTTTTGTTTTTCAACATGAATGTCACAATCATGTGTCTGAGGGAGATCAGTAAAGCCATATTAACTCAATATTAATGTAAATAGTTAAATAGTATAAGCTGAATCAGACTACAAAATAATATCTATAAAATATATTCTATTGGAATTTTTGTTGTTGTTGTTCATGGGGCTTGAACTCTGGGCCTGGGCACTGTCCCTCAGCTCTTCAGCTCAAGGTGAGCACTCTACCACTTGAGCCACAATGCTACTTCTGGTTTTCTGGAGGTTTATTAGAGATAAGAGTCTCATGGACTTTACTGCTGGACTTTTACCAGGCTGGCTATGATCTCAGCCTCCTGAGTAACTAGGATTACAGGCATGAGCCACTAGCGTTATTGAAATTTTTAAATAGGCTTGGGAATTACTTGGATTCTACAAACAGAAGAACTTTTCCTTGACATAGTCTACCTTCTAGAATTGGCTATTTTTTTTTCAAAAATGTTTTCATTTCTTCACAGAACAGAACAAAGTACTGGACATAACAGGCATGCTCAGTGAAACATAACAAAGGGGCATCCCAGAAGAATCCAGAAGAATGTAAAGTAAAAATTATTTCTTAGAGTCCTATTATTTTCTTTTCCACAAACAGCCATTCGGTTTCTGAAAAGAACACGTCAATGGATGTGATCTTTATAGCACAACAAGAAAGTTGTTTTTGACTTTTGCTATCTGTTAGAAATACTGGACATAGCAGCTCTGGGGCTTTAACTCAAGACACTAGGACTTGCTATGCAGGCAGTCTGCAACTGAGCCAAACAACAAAGAAAGACAATCATGTCCCCCACCCCAATAAAAAAGAAACACAGCTTATTTCAATTTAAAAACTGACTGTAAGAAATGAACATAAATATTCCTAGTAACAAGTGAATAATAAATAGTAATTTTTTTAGAAAAAGAAGCAATTAAAGACAAGCCCTTTTTACATATGCACAGGCATGTTCTGATCCTAGAACAGAAGGACACTGAACACAAGCACTCTCCTCCTCGCTACCTTGCACTCCCCAAGTCTTACTCCTGCCCCTCCATGACAGCGAAGATCACACCCTTCAGCCTCAGAATAATTTGTAAAAGGCTGGGCCATTTCACAGGCATTTAAGGAAAAAGAACTTGTAATAAAAGAAAACCCTTTAGATAAAGTGCAGGGTGTGTAATACACGCTTCCTGAGAGCCTGTCTCAGTCCCTTGAAGGCTGCAGCAGTTTTATGAACTCAGTGATCGTTTGCAGGCAGCAGGCGGGGACCCCCCCCCCCGGCTCCATCCCCTACAGTAAACTGTGCTTTTATTTACCTTCATGAAAGTCCATCATAAGTGAAGGGTATTTCCAATCATGCTCATTCACTTCTAAACTACTATTTTCCATGAGATCTTGATCTTGACAACTGGATTTTTACTCCAGGCATTTTTCAAACACATAAACCCCAAAGTCAATAAGCTATTAAATAAGTTCTCATACCATAATTTCAGACACTTAAATATCATGTAGTATAATGAAAATCACGTTTACTGAAAAAAGAAACACATTGTAATGGTTACCAACTCCCCACAGATCTTTAATTTGCCATTACAGAACACTGTGATTTACCCTTTTAGCAATCATTTCAAAAAGCCAGACTCATAAAAATCGAGAGCTGCCACTAATAAAAAGGCTCAGGATCTTTACTGAGTCAAAGGCAGCTAGGCAGCACGTTAAGACAGGAGTCTTTCCGTGCCATCATGCTGTGCACAGTACCAACCACCAACACTCAACCTGTGAAAGACAGTATAGAAAACTGTATTTTATTTCAAGTACATTGAGGAGCTGTGAATGTTTTGAAACCATTAAAATTACTTAATTCAATACAAGTAGAAAGACATTCCATTCAATGACTCTTGGTTTGTCACTAAAAAGAAGCTACACACATAAACAAGAGCCTCTAACAACAAAAATTAATTTCAACTTCTCTGACATTATACTTAAAAGAAACAACCACAAAGAAAGAAATGTCATTGATCGTGATGTTCTTCTAAGTTCTTGACATTAAGAAGGCATTTGACATTAAGGCCTTTGAACTCAGTACCTTGTTTTTGTTAGGCAAGCACTCTACCACTTAAGCCACAACTGAGATGCTCCTATTTCCTGTATAGCTGGGATTACAGGCAGGCACCATCAGCACCACACCTACTCCTTGCTCTTTGAGGTAAGTCCTTTCTAACTTCTTGGCAGGGCTGACCTTCAACTCCTATCCTCCTATCTCTATCCTCCTACCTCTATCCTCCTATCTATCCTCCACAAGAGCTGAGGTTACAGTATGAGACACCGTGTCTGTTCCAAGAAAGCTGCACTCAATTTACAGAAATCACTACTGAGTTGTAACTCCATTGTTATGGATCCTTTACTTAAAATTTAATTGTACAACAAACATGCTGGATGATATTTCCATAAAGTAACATATTATTATGTAGGTAATTATACATTCTGGCTTCTGGGAGTAACCTGATCTAACCCAGTTGGGAAGGTAAAGTAAATGCTGCATTATTCCAGGAACAGCTGAGAGTCTGCCTGTCTCTATAACAAACTTCCTCTTCAGATAAACACATGAGAAGTTCAGATATTGATGGGAAGGGGAGAGAAGTGTAACAGGTAGACTGGCAGAAAGTGGGTCTAATTTCCATCTCCATAGCAACTAGTCCATTCATTCCTCCTTAGTCTGATACAGTACTTATCCTAATTTACATGTCAGCTCTATGACGTCCAGATGACCAAGGGCTCATAAAAGCAATGCAAATATAAAAGTCACACATAAAATGTGTGACTTGCATATATCATGGAAACATAAATCTGTTATTAAAAATCTGGCTTTCACTTATCACAATACCATTAACTATATGATAGATGATCATATCCACTTCTATGTCACCAAAAAATAAACTTTGAATAATGAGGTTTCACTAATAACAAAAACCTTTGTAATTTACCCATAAACTACTTATCAAGTTTAAGCCCCCCAAGAGTTCACACCTGCAATCCTAGCAACTCAGAAGGCTGAGCTGTGAGGATCATGATTTGAAGCATGCTTCAGCAGGAAAGTCTGTCAATTAATCACTGAAAGAGCCAAAGTGGAGCTGTGGCTCAAGAGATAGTGTTAACCTTGAGCTTTTTTTTTTTTTTGTGAAAATACCGTACAGAGGGGTTACAATTACATGGGCAAGGTAATGAGTACATTTCTTATCAAGCATTATTGCCTCCTGCTTTGTTTCCCCTTCCCATCCCTTCCCATATCCCCCCCCAAAGTTGTAAAGTTCATTTTTCTCCATAACGACTTGTACATCTCATTGTTGCAATGGGTCCACCTGCATCCCTATTTAAACAGTTTGTTTTTGCCCTTCCCCTCCACAAATTATACCAACATCAAAAAGCTCAGGTACAGGGCCCAGTCTCTGAGCTTAAGCCCCAGAACCAACAAGAAAAAAACATTCAACAACAAAAAATGCTATTGGTATCTTAGAAACTACCTGTTGTATAGTAAAAGCTAAGATACCATCAATAGTAAATTATCCTCCAGGCCTGAGCCCAATCATCCTTCCCTTAACTCAGAAGAAACAACCACATGTAGAGCACAGAATTGTAGCCTCCCAATACTTTCTTTTTTGCCAGTGCTGGGGCTTGAACTCTGAGCCTGGACACTGTCCCTCAGCTCCTTCATGACCAAAGCTGGCACTCCATTTCCGGCTTTTTCTGTGATTAATTTGGAGATAGGAGTCTCATGGACTTCCCTGCCAGGCTAGCTTCCAACTGTGATCCTAAGATCTTAACTTCCTGAATAGCTAGGCTTACAGGTGTGAGCCACCGGACACCTGGCCCAAGTATGTTATGTTAAAGCTCAGAGTTCCCCTGAGCAAAAATAAATTAATTAACTGATTGCAATGAGTCAAGCCTTAGTTTGAAAAAAGGAACATTTTAATTGAGATAACACAAAAAATCCATTTAATCAAAATCATTAGCCGAGAAAGGTATAGCTTTTTAAAAGGAAGTCTAAATCTTTAGGTTTTAAAGAATGCTTTTGATAACCACCATTACAAAATCCATATTCATACCATAGCACAATTATGATTATGCCATTGTTAAGAAAACAATCTTTACTATTTTATATCTTTTGATAGAATTGCTTTGCTTTCTTGATAGCTGGGTTTCTTTATTCCTTTCCTGAATCAGGGTTAATCCCACCTTCAAATAGTGCTAGTATAAAACACTTACATGTATGGACTGTTGGTACATGTACAGTCAGTCACATGATGTTTTGGTTTTCCCTGAGATGGCTGTACTTTGAGTGTGCTTTGGCATGCATATGGACTTTCACAGAAAACCTATAATTCTTTTCTCACCCTGCAGAGTCTTAGTATTATCTGAGTATCATTTGTGCTTGTGGGGACTTTTCTATGCTAGCAGGCAAAATACAGCAATGACAATATTAATAGATTAAAGCTAGAAAATGAGTTTGAGTGCAAGCAAGTCTGTATTTCTACCTATACAGGTTGATAAAAAATGGCACTCACATTTTATTTATTTTTTTTTTGGGGGGGGGGTCCAGTCATGGGGCCTGAACTCTGGGCATGGGCGCTGTCCCTCAGCTCTTCAGCTCAAGGCTAGTGCTCTACCACTTGAGCCACAGTGCCACTTCCAGCTTTTTTTCTTTTTGCTTATGTAGTGCTGGGGAATCGAACCCAGGGCCTCATGCATGCAAGGCAAGTGCTCTACCACTGAGCCACCTTTCCAGCCCACTCACATTTTAAAATTAGATAAAGCTAGAGGCCTGATACCAACAGAGAAAGCAAAAGGCTCAAAGTTTAAACTCGAGTATTAACAGAACAAAGTTTTAAAAAGTCCCTTCTTCTTTTAACACACCTTAAAACAAAATAATCATTCATTTCCCAATCAAATTGAAATTACCAGACATTTCTGCAAATTAAGATGACATCTTAAAAATTTACATTAATGATGACAAAGCCAGAAAATCAAAACAATTATAAGCTAGGTGATTTCTACTTACAGCTTTCACTTATAACCGCTAGTTTTCTTGTAATAAGTGTTGATTATAATTTTCACAAGGGATGAAATTCAAATTGAACAGAAAACTCAATAACATTAGTTAACCCTTATTTTAATGTCTACTTTAAACTGAAACATGTGTCTGGGACTGCAGACTCATTCCTGAGAAGAGATAATGTCTCTTACAATGAAACACAAACTAATTTGATCAATACATTTCACTGTGCTAAATCACCCAGTTGAAATGCCCTTTCAGCCTTACAAACGTGACTGTCTAGCAAGAGGCAAAACAAAGCAGACAGTTCAGTTATGTTTTCCAGGACTAGCTTAGGTCATGGATAGGCTCTCTGCTGCCTAAAAGTCTTCTGTAAAAAATTTTAAATAAATTAATTGTAATCTGACAGTTGTTAAAACAGTGTTTCATAATTAACATATAGAAATTCAATATTCCTTTACACCCAATAAGAAAATGTAGTATTTTCAGTCAGTTACAATTTTCTAACGAGACTTTGATCACGGCACTGAATCAAAACTACAACTCTTTTGGGGCCAATGGTGGTAGAACAACTAACGGTTTAATAAAATACCAGAATACCACTGGGAACAACTAATAGTTTAACAAAACACCAGAATAACAAAAGCTGAAGCATGTTTTGTCTGTCCACGGTGAGGTCAAGGGAAGGAGAGTGGAGGAATGGTGAAAGGAGGGGTGGGGAATGCAGTCGGGATACTCACTGTTCACGTGTGAAAATAGAAGCAGGTCATTTGAGGGGATAGGTGGGGTTGGGAGAGCCAGGGGAGAATGATGGAAGGGAGGGCATTGCTCAAGATGCATTGTACTCATACACTGACAAGTCGATTTGGAACTCCTTTGTGCAACCACTTAACGATAATAAAAAATAAAATAAAGGTACCAAGTCATACAAACCACTGGAACTTTCAAAGAAAGGAATCTTTTTCCTTCAGAGAACCTATTTTACTAGTTAGTTTGTGGTACTTCCACAGTGAATATGGAAATACAAGCATGTTCCTCAGGCTCACAGAAAAAGGAGGTTCTCTGCTGGTTACTTGGAGATAAAGTGACACAGACTTCCCTACCCAGGCTGGGTTTGAATCACAGTCCTCAGATCTCAGCCTCCTCAGTAGCTAAGGTTAAAGCCCTAAGCCATTAGTACCTAGCTTCTCCCACAGTTTTAAATACCAATAAAAACTCTGAGCATTGTTTTTGAGTTCTAATTATGTCCCATATTCACATACTTGTTTGTGCCAGTCCTGGGGCTTAAACTTAGGGAGGGGGGAGGGGGGCCTGGGTGCTCTCCCTGAACTTTTTGCTCAAGACTAGTGCTCTACTACTTGAGTAAGAGTCTCATAGGCTTTCCTGCCCAGGTTATCTTTGAACCATGATCATCAGATCTCAAACTCCTGAGTAGCTATGATTTTAGGTGTGAGCCATTGGCACCCAGCTGTAAGGTATGTTTTTAATATATTAAATGGGAAAAATTAGAATTTCTCTCCATACCAGTTATCTCTCCTGTGTCAAATCTATTTTCTCCACACACAAAAAAACACTTAATACTATGGTCAGGATCTTGCTCCTACCTTTCAGTCTTCAGTTTGCTACTCTGTAGCCATACCAACACCACTGTGACTCCCAGACTGGTGAATACCTTGTAAGCCTGCTTACCTTCCTTCTTCCTGAAATATCTACCCACCTTCATTCCCGAGGACAATATTCAGCTTTTTTAAGAGTTGACTTAGTGGTCACATCTGGTTTAGGTGACAGTCCTCTGAATGTTGTATCCTATAATTATCAGTTTATCAGTTTATTTCTTCTAATAAAGTCCTAGTGGTCTAAAATACGGACTCCCATTTCTTAGACCAAATGCCTATCTTGAGGCAAGAATGAATGATTATTCAGGAAATGGCCAGTGTAATCATCATACTGGAGTCAAAAATGGATGAGAGAAACATTACTGGGAACACAGGCTTGGGTAATCCAAGCTTTAGATCATTGACAAAAAGACATTGTTGTAATGAGAAGTGCACTGAAATGTTCAAGCAGAAAATGAAAAGAAAAAAATTTTTGATGAGTGTTTAAAGAAAACAATGGATAATACTGTGTCAAGAAGTGAGAGGCAAAAGACAAAAGTAAGAAGAGACTTAAAAAGATCCAGAAACAAGGAGAAGCTGGTGGTTCACAGCCATAATCTTGGCTACTCAAGAGGCTGAGATCTGAGGATCATGGTTCAAAGCCAACCTGGACAGCCCGTGAGACTTTACTCAAGTGATCTCCAATCAACCAGCAAAAACCTAGAACTGCAAGTATGGGTCAGGTAGAAGAGAACTAAGAGCAAAAAAGCTGTGCAAGGGTGGAGGACTTAAACTCTAGATCCAGTATAGTCTCACGTGCATGTGCACGCATGGACACACACAAACACAAACATACCTAACAGTGAAGAAATAGCTGCAGAAAAATGACTTCACTTTTTCAGAAGTTGTTTTCCTTAAACTGATGAACACTAACATACTCATTTCTACCTATCTCACTGTTTCCTGATAAAGTCCTTCCACACAACTATTTTATAGGATCAATTTTGCCTCTCCCCTTAGCAAGAAACAGGAATTTTGAGTCTGATGCCCAACAGCAGAATTGAGTAGCCATGGAAATGGTCAGCTACCCAAGCAAGGCCGGGGGAAGAAGACAGAGCAGGTGCTGGCAACATGGTCACACTTCTACTAGCAAGCAAAAAAGCTGACAAGAAAGAGATCAATCCAGGGTGGGAGGATGGCTGGGGTTGAATGCAGAGTCATAAAACCACCCCATCCATAAGGATTCCCTGGATAGTTTAGCCTTTAATCCCTAACTGTAGCCAAGGAGGCAGTTTACAGAACAGTCAATAGAATTCAGGCCAGCCTGTATCTGAATACTCTATACCGAACTGCTTTTCTGATACTCTGGCTCCATCTTTTAGCAAAGAAGTATACTTCTCTTATTGTTTTATTTGCTGTTGGAAAATGTTTTACACCACTGTTGAGGAGATTTAAAAAAAAACAACAAAACTAAGATGACAAACTTGTAGTAAACTACTCATCCAATTATTATTTCAATGGTTTTCTCTGCTGAGTCTTAATTTATCAACATAGTTCAAACAAGTAAATATGGCCAAAAACAAAAAACAAAAAAAAAGCCCTCAAGACCATTCAGAATCTCTTTCTTTCCCCACCTTCAAACTGATGTTTTTAACACTTTGTACTTTGACAGGCTTCTGTGGCTCATGCCTGTAAACTTAGCTACTCAGGAGGCTGAGAACTTTAGATTATGGTTCAAAGCCAACCTGGGTAATGAAGTCTATGAGACTCATCACAAATCAGCAAAAAGTCTTAAGTGTGGTTGTGGCTCATATGGTAGAATGCCAGCTGTGAGCTCAAAGGCTAAAAGACATTCCCAGTCTTTGAGTTCAGAGCCACAGTACTGGCACACACACAAACACACGCACACACACACACAACAACAACAACAACAACAAAAAACCATCACTTTAAGAGACAACAACAAAAACATCCCACTAAATAAACCTTTCACACTTGACAAAATGAGAAAAGCAAAATTCCTTTTGTTGAAAGTAATGAAACTTTCCTTTTCCACAAGGATTTATATAGTCCCTATAAAAAAAAAAATCAAAGGATTGGAATCTGATTACCTTGAAATATCCATATCGGTACGCACCATTTTGGAGTTTTTATTCTCAGAAAAGAGACCGCACAGAAAGGATAAAACAATGGTATGGAAAGTTACCATCCCCTCCAACTGGACTCTTTATTGCAAACTTATTGCTTCCATGTGTTTGAAAAAAAAAAAAAAAAAAGGAAAAACCCTCAAACCTTAAAGCCAACCACAATCCTTAAAATTTTTGGCGCTTTTATTAAGCATTAACTCCAGAGAAATAAATTAATTAATCATTTTTATGATCTCACAATTCTATCACGCTGAAGACATCATATGGAAATGGGTAGGAAATTAATAATGACTATAGGTTTCTAAGATATTTGAAGACACCATGCTATTTAAAGTTGCTAAAATACCACAGGTCAGTTGGCCTTGGCATTTTTATAAAGCCTATGTTGAAAACTGCATTCTAGAACACATAAATCAACTTGGGGAAAGTTTAAATGAATGATATTAGTGATATTTTGGTACAGCCAAAAAAGGGCATTTTCTTTGAAAATCTGTGGTTACGTAAAGCTGAAAAAGGCAAGCATGACAAAAACTTATTTTATGTAGTTTTCTGAAACAACGAAATCTTTGCTTAACCTACCCCTTGAAAAAGTCAATCAATGAACTGCTTAACCTCTATTGTCTCTGCACCTTTCTACAAAATCAGGAGGCAAAATGTAGGACTCGAAGAAGCACTTCAAGTTTCGGTATGTGTCAAATAAAAGAGAAGGAAGAAAAAGCTCTCTCGCCCCAAAGTGAGAACAGATGGGAATGTAAAATTCGATGGAAGGAGACAGGGAAGCTCTGGACGATGGAGCAAGAAACCTTTCCCAGAGGGGGCCGCGTGCGGCAGACCCCAGCATGTTCTGCTGCCCAGCTAACCTCCACATGAAATGCAAGCAAAACACAAAGCAGTGATGATTAAATGCTAGCGACTTAAATTTTGCCATCACTGATTTATTAAATAGTCATTTTAGTAGGAATTAGTGGGAAATATTTATAATTATATGTGCGGTAATCAACATAACTTAGTCAAATAAGTTTTATGGACGTTGAATTACTCCATGCTATGTTAATTTAAATGGTTTTAAATAAAATAAATGACTGAAAAACGAGCCACAGGCATAAAGAGACTTAGGATGTGGACAAGGCACTCCTTTTCTGATGGGAGAGCCATCTGCTGTAAATTAAAGAGCTATGTAAATAAATTATGACTACATTTTACATTCATTCTTTTCATATTTTATCTATATAACTAAAAATAATATTTCAATAGTAATTTCGAAAACATAGTAACACTGTAAAATATGTTCCTCTATTTCATTTTTAATTCGAAGTAGCTTTAAACTCAAAAACTGTCGATGTCAAAAACTTAAAGGATATTTATTGCCTCACGTACTAGCTTCTCTTCAATACTATTTAATTTATAATTGAGTTATAATTTAAAATTGGAGTACAACAGCATATTTCAGATTTTCAGGGATTCTCAGATTTTAATGTACGAAACCCCTGTAATTCTACTATTAGTAATCATTCTTGTAAAATATTATGAGTAATTTTGTGGTATTAACCATCAGATTATTGAAAGCTATCAACATCTTCAATAAAAACAGGTTTTGTAAACCAATTCCTTTTTAATCATTCTCACATAAAATTTACACTCAATTGCTGCAACAATGAGAATAACTCAACTCTTTCCCTAATCGTACCCGAATTTATAGATCATTCTTATTCATAACTTCAAACTTCTTTTCCTAGACAACAACAACAAAAATGTCCTTCATGTATGTTTTCCTGCCACCCCAAAGAGCTTGCTTTCAGTATCTTAATGCCCCTTTATCTTTTTTGTTTTTACTCGTACAACATATAGATGACAAAAAAATAGAGAAATATGAAAGTGACTGCATGGCATATTCAAGTAGTTTCAGTTTCAACAACTCAGGCTTTTGGTAACTTGACACAAGTTTCATTATAAATACAGAAGCAACGCCATAAGATCGGGCTACATGAAGCCCACTTCATTTATTTGAATATGTGCACAAAGCAATTATTGAAAAGCAGATTTTGTTATCCAGAGTGCTCAAAATTATACACAAACTTTTTACTGAAAAAAAGAGGACTTTCAACTTCCTGGCTTTTATTCTGTATCTCCCTTATCAAGAGATAAAACGGACAAAAGGTAAATATTTGGGGATTTTTGTGCTCATTAAATTGTTCTATAATTATTTTCTGCCCACTGTGCAAATAAACACAAACTAAGAAAACACCACAAGCCTTTTTCAAATTCATCCTCACATTAATAAATCTAAATTCTAATTACCCAAAGTATTAAATGCAGATTCCTCCTACAAATTTAATAGTATTGTGGTTCACTGGCTGAATAATTCTGCCATGGAAAACAACTTTATAATGAATCCAAAATTTCTATCTTCCTCTGGAGAGAGAGCAGACTTTGAATAAAGAATGCATATGTATATGCTTAACGTTCGCTCAAGATTCCTGGATGGGTTCCACGTCTGTGTGACTCTGAGCAGGCTAAGTCGAGCACTGTGGATGACAAATGCTCATCAGTGAAAGGAATACAGTTGATTTAGACCAGTATTCTCAGATGCCTGAAAACATGTGAATGCATTCTTGAACGTCTTTGTTTTGGAGTTTTCATATTACAATATACACATGATTATATGGTAGATAAATCTCTGTGACATCTTTTATCATCAACTGTGACAGAGCTGCAGGATCTGAGTTTGATATTTATGTTTTTTGGTGTTGGCTAGTTATAATGCCTGTGTTTAACTCTTAACACAGTGTTAAAAGTATGCTTGGGACATGAGGCAGATCATTCCATAAACACAAATGCACATTGTATGCAAAACCAAGACACTCGATCATCTTCCTAAGTCTTTTCCAGTTTGAAAACTAAGTCAGACTCTACTGCAGAAAATTGATGGAGAAAAATAGTTTTAAGCATATTTAGAGAAAATAAGCTGCACAGGGAGTATGATTTCTAATTCTACTTACATTCTAATAGAAATCTTTTTACAAGTAGACCAAATGAAAGTTTTGATAAAACAAAACACAGCAAGGCTGTCATGTCTATGAGCAGTAACCATTACAGCTTCCAATGGTTCAGTACACTATGTATTAACCAGGATTCAGAAAAGCTGGTTTCTTTTCCCAGCTTTGCCACTGGCTTGGAATAATATCTTAGCACTCGAGTGACTCATTCTTTGAGCCCTCATTTTCTACAGTTTTAGTACACTAATTATTCTTCTCAATGAATAAAATATATAATAAATACCTGATACACCACACTTAAAAGATACTAATTGAATAAATAGAAAAACAACTTATCTATAAAACACAGTGACTGCTTTCCTTGTCACAGTATAATTTTCAATCAAATACAGTTATGGAGTATTTTGATCTAGTTTTTTAACATTATGGTTAAATATGCTTCGTATTAATTTTAAAATGTAGGTAATTTTGTTCGTTAGTCCTTTAAAATATTCTACAAGTAAAAATCCTTCTTTATTTTTAAAATTTTAAAGATATTTTTGTGACTACTTATCAGAATTTCATTCTTATGATTACATATTACAATTTTGTATAACAAATTATTAAGTCACATATTCAAAGGAAATTCTCTACTTACATGTACCTTAGTAATTAAAGCACCTGACACCAGTAAAGAGAAATATAGGGTTTGCAAAGTGAGAAGATAGTCTGAACTTAAAACACGTGTCCTTTTCATGTAAAACACGTTTTAATTTAAATGTTAGTGAAAAAAACTTTAAATGATGTATGTCACACTGTGCATTTCAGAATCAACCCATTTTATACTAGTTTGTTTATTTTTAAGTTTGTTATTTTAAGTTTTATTTTTAAGTTTGTTAAAAGAGAACCATCAAGTTAAAATTAACACAGGAATAAACGTTTAAAAAAATCCAAAAAGAAGTATTCAGGAATGTTTTCTTGATCTGCAGTATCTTGAAAACAATTTTTAAAAGGAAATTTTTAAGTTATTTCTACACCATTGCCAATAACATCATAAATTTGCTTATTAAGTAACTTAATGAATTATCTTAAAATTTTCTTATTGGAATGAAATTATTGACTTCTGATAAGCTTCCCTTTTAGAGAGTAAAGGCTATAAAAATCTAACATCAATTTCATAATCAGCTCAACTTCATAACCTTCACAGTTTTTTTTTAAAGAATTAGATTGAAACTTAAGAATGTTTTCTTTTCCTGTTAACCCAGCAGATATAACTGAAATCATTCATGTAGTAAACTCATTTCAAACTTTCTTCTTCCCATAAGGGATTTTTCCACTCGTATTAATTTAAGACTTCTTTTCTAGAAGATAGAATTACACGATTACGTGAAGGAGAGCACAGTGCACATGGAAAGCGCGCATGTGCCGAATGTACATTGGTCCACTGTGGCAAGTCACTTTTTCCCTCTGGAATAGCCACCCTGACACACACGCAGGTCACCCTACCTGGACAGTGGAGCTGATCTCGGAGGCAAAGCCGCCTGTCAGAGGAGCCTCGTGACTGATAAGGAGTCGCCCTGTTTTGACCACAGACTGAAAAAGAAACAGGCATTCTGATATTGAACAGAACATGCATCTCAAGCATATGCTGACACTTCCATTCAATAATAAAAAGAAATTATTTAAATACAATGAATCACACAAAGCCATTGTGCTTATGCTTAATAAATTCACAACTCCCTCTCAGCCAGCAATTTTCTGAATTTAATACTATGAAAAAATGTTCAATGTAGCTTATCATCCCAGTACAAAACACAGATTTATAATTCTATGTGGCATGTCATTAAATGTGCAACTATTTTAGCAGATATTGGGGGGGGCTTTATGAATGAAATTACTGTTTCATTATTTCATACCTCAAAATCAATTTTTTTCTTCATATTATTACTTTAGGAGTGAAAGTACTTTTTTGTTGGGGATAGATTTCCATATAGATAGCAATCGTTTTGGGAACTAGAGCTTGCAGAAAAGGAAAAGACAAAAAGAGCATGAAAAACCCGTAACAAAGCAAAAAGGTAGAACTAGCAGATACTCAAAGAAACTTCCAGAGAAAAGTAAGAAATGAGACTGGAAAGGTGGCTCAGTGTTAGAGTGCTTGCCTAGCATGCATGAAGCCCCTGGGTTCGATTCCTCAGCACCACATACACAGAAAAAGCCGGAAGTGGCGCTGTGGCTCAAGTGGTAGCCTTAAGCAAAAGAAGCTCAGGGAGAGTACCCACACCTTAAGTTCTGAATTCATGCCCCAGGACTGGCAAAAAAAAAAAAAATACTAAAAGGAAAAGTAAGAAATGACCGTGGAAGCAGAAGGGGCTGACTTTATTCAAGGTGAGCAAGAATCTGCTAAGTGGCCATGGCTCTATTTTAATGACGAAGCCATCACAGTAAGTATATATGCATATGACTACTCACACTGTGCATAAATTGCTAAGCACAATCCAAAGGTAGACCTACGGTATAACAGAGGACGTCATCTGGGTTGGGAGGAAGAACTATTAAAATCAACAGCAAGTTACAGCTTGTAATGTACTGCACTGTATTACTATAGGGAAGTGGCCATTTCTTCCCTACGTTTGTAACAATGTGTGATCACCTCTTTTAAAGTCTATGTTACTATTTTAGGAATATAAAATTAAATCTTCCAAGAAAAAGTAAGTATCAAGAAGAAAAGATTTGGTTCATTCTAAGCAGTTAAGACTTCAGAATTTAAAAGGTATGGTAGCCACTGGAGCCAGCAGATGTTAAACCCAAGATATGGCCAGAAGCCATACAAAAATAAGTTATTACATTTACCAAGAAAATAGTGATGGAAGAACATAAAATTTTATGAACACCTTAATGAATTCCATCATAGCTCCAGTGAAACATTACTACAGGTATTTTATATTTTATGACTGTTCATTCATTGTGCCATTTCCATAAATGAAATTTCAATGTATTTAGAAATATAAATAACAAAAACATTACACAAGCAACAAGAGACACATATGTTTTTAGTGTTCTCTAAAAGACATTCTTTTAGCCAAGTGCCTGGGGCTCCTGCTTGTAATCCTAACTATTCAGGAGGCTGAGATCTGAAGATCATGGTTCAAAGTGCCAGGCAAAACAGAAAAACCCATAAGACCCTTACCTCCAATTAACCAGCAAAAAGCCAGCCTTGAGCAAAATAGTTAAGGGAGAGAGTGATGACCTTGAGTTCAAGCACCCAAAAAAAAAATCTTCCTTTAAGGTGACGCAATTTAAATAATAAGACCTCTCTTAAAGTTCTTAAACCCAGAACTCTGCCAACATGGAATAGATGAGGAGTAAGTGAGCCTCCATCCATCTCAGACAGATGGTGCATCTTAAAGTTCTAGCCCATAAAAACAAGAACCTAGTCTCAAAATGTTGCTCTTAGACTAAAACTCTACTCTAGAGTTTAGCCCTGTGGAGTGATCCAAGAATGTCCCAGGACAAAAGCCTCCCACTCTGGGGCTCCAGCAACACCATAACTACGAGAATGAGAACCACAGGCCCTCTGTGCACCGTTGGGCAGGGAACTGCTAAACATACAAATGTACTTCAATACCATTGAGTGTAGGATGTTTGAGTCCACTGCTAAAATAAGTTGCAGCACAATGCACTGTCATTTTTGTGTGGGGTGGGAGGGGAACCACAGCAGTAGGTGCCCCAAGAAACACATCTCACCATGTAGGTGGAGCCAATCAATACAGGTATCAAAGAAAGTCGAGTTCTTCAACACTTGTCTGTGCCATACTTAAAATTGTCATTCTCAAATGAGTTGTACTGACAGACACAGAAGGAGTTCTACCAATTTCTAACACACAAGGAGCTAGAAGGGACATATGATAGGAAGTAATCGCAGTGGGTTTGTGGAAACTGACACTTTACACAGCAAGTAAGAGGGATGTGGGAAGAGAAGAGTCAGGGTAATAATCGTAAAGACCTCACCATCACCCAGAACACAGCATGCATTCTCTCAGCCGAGGATTTTATGCTCATTGTTTCTTTCAACTCAGAAAGCACTTAAGTTTCATTTTTGATTCTTAAAAAAATCATCTCTTATTTCCAAAAAGTATAAAATGCATAACATTGATATTTTAGTCAGGCTCTCAAAGAATTTTCATATATTGAACTGTCTCTAAATACAACTCAACACAGTTGAAACATAAAATTCTATTTAATATATGCTTTTTATTCACAATTTTAATTTACTAAAAGTCCTTAAGATTACTTCTATACCATTTTAGAAATAAACACTTTATTAATACTGTGATGAGTTCATTAAAGTTTATAAAACTAAAGGACATTACTCTTTCTATTATTTGTATTTCAATTTAAGAGATCATGAATAAATATATAAATTATATTATAAATCTATTATATTATAAAACAACACATATCATATTGTTATATTTATAATATTTATTCATATTATAAATATTTCAAATACAATATAATATATATTATATATTAGTGCCTGCACTGGGGCTTGAACTCAGGGCCTAGGCACTGTCCTTGAGCCCTCACTCAAAGTTCATGCTCTAATACTTTAGCCACATCTACACTCATAGCTTTTTGCTGGTGAACTGGAGTTGAGAGTCTCAAGGACTTTCCTCCCCAGGCTGGCTTTGAACCACAATTCTCAGATCTCAGCCATCCTGAGTAGCTAGGATTACAGGGCTAAGACACCAGCACTTGACTAAATTATATAAGGTCAACGTAGACAAAATGACATATATAACTATCGGGAAATCTCGCTAACCAACTTGTAACATTTGGGTGAAATTTAATAAATTTTAAAATGGTGGTTTTCAATGGGTAGGGCCATTAAACTTTTGAAAATAAATAACTACACAGATACAAATATTCATACTACTTAAAAGTTTGTTTTCTTGGGAAGAAATGTTTTCAAGTTGTCAAGTTTCCCTCGGAGATAAATGTATTTCTCCACTTGAAAAAAATGTTTAAGAGTTTAAACAATTTTCAATGTGAAGCTGAACCAATCAAAGCCAGGAAAGATCACATAAGGCCGATTTTCCAAGATCTCTGCTCTTCCAACTTTTGCTTCTGGCTTCTGTTCCACGGTGCATGAAGCGCCGAGGAGTTCCAGGTGACAGACGGCACCAGGGACAGTGAAGCCAATCACAGAACAGCTATAAAGAACTGTTCTGTGTGTCATCTACCCTCAACCAGAAAACAAAACAAAACTTTGTTCTTCTCAAGGGTTTAAAAGTCCCGTCAAATAAGCTTTCAAACAGCCCCAAAATGGCTAGGAGTTTTCAAACTTCCAACACATTCTTTCCCAAGCATATCCGTGAAATCCCAACAGCAAACACACCACATAGCAAGCAACACCAATACCACAGCAGCCAAACTCAGATGGAACTGTGATGCCAATCTGCTCCTCGTTTGGAGATTCATTCTATGACTTTCCCCACTGTCCACTTTCTGCACACACATCTTTATTACCATGACAAATGAAAGCTGTCTCTTCAGAATACTTAGCACGATGCTTTGAACCTGACAGACACTTCAGAAACATTAACAGATACAAATCTATTATCACAAATGCATGTCACCCCTTTTATTTCTTTACGCTATTATAAAATCCATGTTTTAAGGTATGAAAGTGTGTATTTCAACACATCCTAGAATACTTGTTCAGAATAATTTAGAATAATTTAGTTATGACAGAAGACAAAGTTGATACTTTAACATAGCTTTTCAGGTTTAATTTGAATCGATCATTAACAGATTCACAGACATCAAACTTGTACATACCTACTGGTACCCTGTGATCGTTCACCATGTGAGCATAGATGGAGCTTTAACAAGAAGACACCTGGGGTGATGCAGAGCTGTTGAGTTACACACTTTGTGCAAATGATCGCACAGACTTTGGCTGCCCAAATGTCGAACATATGTTTTAGTGAATATAGCCTTTAAAGGTTTTAACACAATCCAACCAGGAAAACTATTAAGCTGTCATTCCAGGGGAAAATGATACAGACAGGGAGACCATTTAGCTTGCATGTGCCTGGTAGGGCATTCAGAAAGTAATATATGTAACGTTTCTTACCATCTCTAGCACAATTTTCTCCCTTCAGACAAATGAATCTTACCAACAAAATCAGGCAACTATTTTCACTGCTGAGAAGATAGGGTAAGCTAGACCATTGATAGCACTGTTAACAACAGCTATCTAAATAAAAAGCTAATGAAAGAGCAAATAAAACAGCAAAGCTGGCCTTCATTAGCTACTCAAATACATTAAACATTTACAACTAAGGGTTAAATCCCAACACACGTTTTGTTAGCTAATGGAATATATTAATCCATAATTATGCAATCTAGAATCATTAAAGACAGGGTATCGATCAACTTCACATGTCAATGCAAATAGATTAGAAAAGTATTTTAAAATATTTTCATGTTTGGGTTGGCCAAATATCTTTGATAAGTTAGCCAGAAAACCCTGACAATTATTCCCAGGCTGACAAATGCATTAATCCATGGCTAATAACCACTATGAATGGGCAGGACTCCACATCTGACTGGCCAATGACATTCCAGGGGACAAATACCAAGGTTACAAGAAAAAGAACAGTCCGAGCTCCACAGAAAGTTCTGGAAAGTCTAATTTGGCAAGAATTTTGATGACAGGGTTACAAATATTTTAATATCACAGGAGAGTGGTGTAAACTGAGAAAAGCTAAATCCTCAGGGCTTTATCACCCATGTGGAAAAAAGTAGCTAAAGGAGCAAGCAGAGCACAATGCGAACCAAACCAACTCAAAAAGAAAAATAAGCAAATAACACGGACCCAGAAGGAAATGTTAGTTTTTAGTTCTCAATGATTTTCTCTTTCCTCCATTATTTATACGATCACAGTTGAAATACCAAAGAAACTAAGAAAATCCATTTGACAAGATTAGACGTGGATATCTTTTGAAAGCTACTTCAAAATATACTAGGTAGCCGGGTACCAATGCCTCATGCCTATCCTCCTAGCTACTCAGGAGGCTGAGAGATCTGAGGATTGCAGTTCAAAGTCAGCATGGGCAGAAAAGTCAGCGAGATTCTTATCTCCAATTAACCACCAAAAAAAAAAAAAAAAAAAAGGCTAGATGTAGCGTTGTGGGTCAAGTGGTAGAGTGCTCGCCTTCAGCACACAAGTTCAGGGATAGCATTCAGGCCCAGAGTTCAAGCCCCAGGACCAGCACAAATAAATATCCAGATAAATCTGTTTCTGTTCCTCAGCCGCCCCTTTCCAGCTTGTTTTCTAATACTCCCTCTGCGCTCTGGGCATGTCAGACCACAGGCTATTCCATAAACTGAATTTGACCCAGGGTGTGCTGCCTCTGACTTCTTTCCCCAAGCTGGCAGACATCCCTCAAGACCCCGCTCATCCAACCGCCTCCTACCCAGTGTGGCCAGCTCACAACACACACCCTCTTTTTCTATCAAAGACTACATTTTCTCGTAAAAATCTTGAGATCACCAATAATGCCAGGATATTCTACCACTCCTAAAGTCAGGATACAAGGACAGGGCTCCAAGCACAGGGTTGGAGCAACACACAATGTGTTTCTAACACTGGGAATTCATATCCACCCGAGAACAGCCCTGCAGAGGTGTGCTACGAGCCTCTGAAGACCTATTTACATTGTCTACTGCACAGGGCGTACACGTTTTCAACTGGGCCCGACATGCTTGTTGTATCGGGACTTCAGGACAAATGAGTGTATTATGAAAGAGAAGTGATTTGAAGAGTCCATTCGCATATTCATTTGTTTCTTTATCTGGGAAAATATTCTTTGAGGGGAGAGGGGGTACTGGAGCTTGAACTCAGGGCCTGGGCACTGTCCCTGAGCTTTTGAGCTCAAGGCTGGTGCTCTAGCACTTGAGCCATGGCTTTACTTTCAGCTTTTTTGTGGTTAACTGGAGATAAGAAGAGTCACATGGACTGTCCTTCCCCAGCTGGTTTGAATTTCGATCCTCAGCCTGCTGAGTAGCTAAGATTCCAGGCATGAGCCACCAGTTCCCAGCATCTAGAGGAATGATGCTATTTGCTGAATGTAGGATCTCTATCCCCCTCCTTCAACAGACAATAAATAAACCATTCAAAAAAAAAACACCTCAATATCAAATATTCTGTGCCCAATAAAATATATGATGCACAATTGTGCATATGGGTGCTTAATGAATGCTGTTTATGTTGTTCACATTCACTCAGCAGGAGGACATGGTGATTTCCATAAACCACTCCCAAGCCGCCAAAGTCTGGTCCCTTTCATCTCTTAGGAAAGGACAATAATGCTTCTAAGACACTGAACGTGCAACCCTAAAATTCAAGCAATTATAGTTCTGATTCTCACTGAGATCTGCCCTGGCCGATTATTCCCACATAGTTTTTATCAGCTTTACAATAAAGTATGAGCAGTATAACACATGTTTCTGTTTTTAATGTATCTTTTTTCAAATACAGCATTGTAACAAATATATAAACACAAGGATGGGCATGAACATGATATATTTTCCTTTCTTATTCACAAAAGACCAACATGATTATAAATAAAAGCATCATACTAAACTTGCAGGTATTAGTAGACATATAAACAAGCAAAACCAGGCACATGAATGTGGCTTCAAAGTTTCTTGCTGATGTTTTATGTTTGCTTTGTTAGTTTAAACACCATGCAAAGTATTTCTAACTCTAGCTAAACAACATTTTTTTTCTACCAAAACTACTTTCTATTGAGGCAGCAATTTCTCAAGCTTTCTTTTTAAATTTTTATTCTTATTCCTTTCTGATCATCTCAGAGAGAAAAGCAATAGTTGAGAACTAAAGAATGCCAACTAAGGAAGTCTGAGTCAGATTCATAGAAACCAAAAAATCACTGTCATCATCACCTTACTTTAGCATCTATATAATTTCTCAATAAACTTTGAATGCTGTATAAATGCTAAAGGTCATCAGTTCACATTAAAAACAAACTCTAGTCACTCACATGAGCTAATACTTGCGGGGGAGGGAAGATGGGTTAACTGGGTCTCCGAAGGGTGATAATATGAGTTCCCACAGTGCCCTAGGGCAAAGCTTGCCTAGAAAAGAAACTTAAAGGCTGTTTTAAGTAATCATAAAACACAAGGGAAGACAGAATGTTGGTATTTAAAACATCAAGGCAATTGTTTTAAAAAGAAATCGACACATTTGTTCCTCTCTAAAAATAACTGAAAAAACTGAATTTTTCTCTCTCCTAAAACAAACAGGAATTACTAATATCTTCTTATAATTTATAAGTCTCCATTTGGCAAAGCTTTGCTCAAGTGTCGACAAAGGGGGAAATACTAGCCTGGCCATCGTGAGAGTGCTAACGGGTAGAAACTGACATCATCCCTTGCGCTCTGGGCTTAATGTGAATAATAAGAAAGTGACCCTAACCAAAACCAAGGTTGTCAGCCAGTTACATTGTACACTGCTGTTTTAAGCACGTATCAAGGGTACAATTTTCCATAAAGCCAGCTGGTTCCCTACCAAGGTAATACTTCTCTAAGGAAGGATCAAAAGCATAAACACTGCTACACTTCTGTATCACCATGGATAAATGCTTTGATTTCCTAGAACCCAGTCCAATTCTATTGGAGTAAATGGATTTTTAGTCAATTACGAAACAAAATTCATGTGTAGTTTCTAATACATGGGCAAGTCTAAAAATCTTTTGAGTCTTTTTTTGGCTGTGACTCAAAAAGGACTGCAGTAAACCTCAAAGAATGTTTCAGAAAAAAATTACACATTGAATATATAACCAAGATGGCAGATAGATAAATTATACAAATTTCATACTTTTATTAAAACCAAGATCATGGGGAAAGTTATGCATATGACAAGTGGATACAGGAAAAGAAGCCTTTAAGCAGAAATAGTAGTATTTGTCCATGAAGCATTCATTGATATTTTTTTCATAAAGGAAATAAGGACACAGAGACAGAAATCTCAGTCAAAAATTATATTGGTAGTCAGGTGCCAGTCAGTACCTATATTTCATGAGATCTGAGGCTTTGAGGATCATAGTTCAAAACCAGCTCAAACAAATCCAACAGACTCTTATCTCCAATTAAACAGCAAAAGGCCAGAATTGGAGGTGTGGTTCAAGTGGCAGAGCACCAGCTTTGAGCAAAAAAGCTAAGTGAGAGCTTGAAGTCCTAAGTTCAAGTAGCAGTATACACACAAACACACACACACACACACACACACACACACACACACACACACACACATGTGCACGGGTGCAAATTATACTGTTAAAATTTGTAACTGCTTTGTTGAATAGCAAAAAGAAATTTAATATATATATATAATAAGAAAAGTGGGGAAAGGGTTGAGTTAGGAGGAGCGGGTTAGAATGTTGATCAAGAAGCACTGTTTTCAGAAACTGCTCTGTTAAATGGCAACTCTTTTGTACAATTATTTAAAGATAATAAAAATAATTTTAAAAACTTGTTGCTAGTGGAATATTAGTGAGAAGATATCACAATAGTAGATGTTCAAAATATTTAATACTTAAAACAATTTATATCTATATTTAAATTCTTGGGGTTTTTCCAAGGGGAAAAGATCTTAAACATTCTTTGTAAACCAAAAAAGTATCATTGATTCTTTTGTGACTGATTTGTAATTCTCTATTCTGTAACATTTTATAGTTTAATCCTTATTGATTTACATTATTGTAAGAAGTTGGTCATTTTGTATCACCTATGATTAAAATTATTATGATAGATACCATTGCGCATGAATGAAAATGGTCTGTCACCCTAGTACTTTTATTATACTTTATAATGTTCACAATAGATCATATAATTATTTAAAATAATTTTAGAAAAAAGAATGTAGTGAAACCTCGCCCATTAAAGTCACAAAACAATTTAAATTCTGGCAAGGGTCAAGGAAAATCCTCTTCGTATTGCTACAGGCAACATAAATTGGCATCACTTTTGAGAAACATCATGTGTATATATTTATCAAAAGCTACTAAATGCGCTGTGCCTCTCTCTGATCACACAAAATAATACTTATCCAAATGAATTCCAGGAAATGGAATTTATGGTTTGGTTTTTCTCTTTTTTTCCTTGTTTGTTTGTTTATTTGTCTCTGGGAGGGTAAAGCAAGGAGCATAGAACTGGAGGGACAAAAGATGAGCATATACAGCAGTGGTAGTACTCAGTTGACAAGCTGAAAAGGAGCTATTCAACTTGTGGGCCTGGACGGAGGAAAACACTGGGAGGAGAGAAAGGAAGGGTTGACACTGCTCAGAAGGGAACGTAATCATTACCTGACATGAAATGGTAATCCTTCTGTACATCACCTTGTAGTAATTTTTTGGGGTGGGAAAAAAAAGAGCTAATAAATGATCAGATCCCTGGAAAAAGGAAACTCAAATCTGAGCCACATGACTCTCAGGAAAGAATCCAAAAGATTTAACTGACAGGGTTACAAGCTCAAAACAAGTCACGTGTTGGCATTTGTATGTGTCACCAAGGCCAAAAACAAGTTCAAAAACACTTAACAAACTTGTCTTCAGAGCCACGGCCACACACTAAGGGCCCTAATACTACATCTGGACATGGGCAATTCCAATTATCTTTAAGTAGTTGTACAAAGGGGTTGCCGCTTTAACAAAGGCAGTTTATGAATACCTTGCATCTTGACAAATGCCACCCTTTCAACATTTTCACCCATCCTTCTCCTTCCCCGCCCCCCAGGTGACAATCCAAAAAAGGCAGTTTATCTAGTTTATTCATAACCAAAGAAAAAAATCCCAAATTAATTTCTGGTGAGTGCAGAGGCTCTTTCACCAGGGCTGACTAGAGTATGAATAGTACATAAATAACCTTCCTTGAACTAATAAATTTTAATATATCCCCGACTATTTCCCTTACGGACTGACAAGTTATGTAAGTGTTTGCAGCCTGCAAATCAGTACTACTCTGTGCGTATTCACCGATGTGTAGTATTGGTTAGTGAATCTTTACTTCAATTCTTAGTAACTAGAAATCAAGAAAATTTTTAAAATGCCACATTCTGACCCCACTTTGTATCCATGATAAACAAAAATGTAATAGGAGAAACTTTTAGAGTAACCAGTATTTGGACTTCATTCACAATGCTTAGGATTTTAAAGTATCAACAGCTGCTCCTGAAAACATATTTTTCTTTTACTTTGATCAAATGATTATTTATGATCTGATTTCCTATCTATATTTGAAATCTTTTTAATTAGACTGTGCTTTCAGGTATATAATTAAAGCTTAACAGTAAAAATAAATGTAATTCAGCAATGTGATTCAAGAATAAAGTTTTATTTTCTGGATAAGCTATAATTTATTGTATCAGATTTCAATATTACCTTAATTTTCTTTGCAGGTTGTTAGAGGAAAGAAAAGACCCTATGCTTGGCACTACGTGTCTTCTTTTGTTTTTTTCTAGGGCTGTTTTCTATTTATAAACTAGTTTGGCAGGCTTCATGACGTTCTTAACGATTCTTTATATTTAAGGGTATGTTATTTTGTGCAAATGTATGTATATGAATTCTTTTATCTAAGATCAGAGATTAATATTTTTTATTTATTCAATAAATGTGACATACAGGTAATATATTAAAAGACATAGGTGGGCTGGAATGTAGCTCAGGAGCAAAGCACTTGCCCAGCAAGTATAGCATACTGGGTTCGACCTCCAGTACCAAAAAAACAAAAAACAAACAAACAAAAAAGACATATATCATAATTAGTGGAAGCTTTAATCATTCAAAAATAACCCAAAATAGGGCTGGGAAGATGGCTCAGTGGTAGAGCGCTTGCCTTGCATGCCTGAGGCCCTGGGTTCGATTCCTCAGCACCACATAAGCAAAAAGAAAAAAGCCGGAAGTGGCGCTGTGGCTCAAGTGGTAGAGCACTAGCCTTGAGCTGAAGAGCTGAGGGACAGCGCCCATGACCAGACCCCCCCGCAAAAAAAAAAACAAAATAGAATGCAAACATTGGATGGATCTTGTTTTTTGATCGAATCTGCTATTCTTCTTTTGATTGGAGAATTGAGTCCATTAATGTTTAGGGTTATTTCAGAGAGATGTGTCATGTTTCCTGCCATTTTCTTGATTTCTTGCGTTTTGGTGTATTTAGTATTTTCCTCTTACTGTTTCTTCCCCTACCTCACTCTTAATTTGTAGGCTAAACACTGGATTATTGATTGCATTCTTCCTCTCTTCTCCTCTTCATTTGTCTACCCTTTTCCCCTTGATTCACCTCACCCCTTCCTGGTATTTTATTTTGCTGATTGCCTTTCTAAAGAATTACACTATTTGCATTCTCCCTTGAATCTACCATATTTCAATTAATACATTTATTTGTATACCCATGCCTATCACCCAGTGTATATCCTTGTAAGTTTATAAGCTAAATCTAGCTCCCACATATATGGGAAAGCATGAATCCTTTGTCACTCTGGGCCTGACTTACTTCACTTAATGTCATTTTTCCAAGTCTTTCCATTTCTTTGCAAATAGTACAATATAATACTTTCTAATTGATAAATAAAATTCCACTGTGTATATATACCACGTTTTCTTAACCATTTTATTTTAATACTGGCACTGGGGCTTGAACTCAGGTCTCCTGCTCTCACTTAGCTGTTTAGCTCCAGGCTGGTATTTCTACCACGGGAGCCACAATTCCACTTCTGCCTATTTGCTGATTAACTGGAGATAAGAGTCACATGGACTTTGCTGTCCTCAAATCTCAAGTTGGATATCAGTAGCTCAGACCTTTAATCCTAGCTACTCAGAAGGGCTGAAATCCAGGAAAGTCTGTAAGTCCATCTCCAAATAACCAGCAAAAAGCTGAGTTAGGTAAGGCTCAAGTAACAGAGCGCAAGGCCACTTGAAGACAAAGCCCTGAGCTCAAACCCCAAAATTGGATCCAAAAAAGAAAAAGAAAAGAAACTCATTAATATACTAAAATCATTCTTTCAATATTTAAATAGGCACAAAATAAAAATATAAACTCCTTGTGTACAAGTAGCTCATATATGTCCATAAACCCAAGAAATTTCAAGGTACATATCCAATAAAGGCATCATGATCGTAAGGCACCAGTGGCTCATACCTGTAATTCGAGCTTCTCAGGAGGCTGAGATCAGAGAATTGAGGCTCCAATCCAGCCTGAGCAAGAAAGTCCATGAGACTCTTATTTCTGATTAACCACAAAAAAACATAGAAGTGGAGCTATGACTCAAGCAGTAGAGCACGCACCAGGCAAGAGCAGGAAGCAGAGTTCAAGACCTAGTACCAACACACACACACACACACACACACACACACACACACACACACACACACACACACACACACACACACACACACACACACAGTCAGTGATTCTATTCATTTAAACCACTTCCTTAGTCTTAGATTTTGAGAAAGAGGCAAAGTGAGGTGCTAGAAGAGCCATTTTATACTGTCGATTACAGAATTTAAGTATATGCATATATGTATACAGAAAATTATATATATATATATATAAATACTATATCAAACATAATCCTGATACTCCATATGCTAAAAGAGAAAAGCTGCCAAGAACCTGGACAGAAAATGACCTAATAAAGCTGGCAGACTGGGGCCAGAGCTATGCTGGGCCTCCTCCATCTCTACCTGCCTTGCAGATAGGACACATCTCCACCCCCCACCCTACCCCACCCCCATGCACCTTCCAGCTGTAATGACCTTACAGTGAAAAACACATGCAAATAAACACATGGAAACAAGCAAATAAAACAAAGCATAATTAGAGGCAAAATGATAAGTCCTCTAAGCACAGCTTGGAAGAAAGGGCTTGGATGAAGTTTGGGAGGCGAAAAGTATGATGTAGGTGTTTATGAATTAGCTTCAGCTGCAGCAACAGAAGTCCGTGAGGGCCACCAACCTTGTTCTTCCTCTAACTCAGGTCAAAACCCATCATGGACAAATGTCCTTCCTGGGTTCTTACTGTTCACACTCCTCACTGGATACCTGCTTAAGAGATAACTGCCAGCTAAGAAACCAAGAGCCACACTGCCCTGGTGTTTGGTGAAGCTTACAACCACCAAAGCAGCCTGCCCTGGGGGCTCCACAGGCCCTCATCTTGAGCCTCAATGTTTCAGACACAGCCTCTGCTACCTTAGAACATTTTAATAAGCAGAACTACAAGCCAGTGTTGAATAGATGATATTTGACAAGGTTGACTTCCTTTTGTTTGTTTTTAAGGAAAAATAAAGTTCCCCAGCAGGCTTTCTCTGGTGTCTTCTAAATCTATTACCAGGTCTTTCTGTTTGTAGCTAGAGTTGTGCTGGTTTTCTGCAGGTTAGACCAATCAAAACCTCCAGCACCTAAAAGTGTGAATCCTTGGGCAGGTGAGATGGTTCTTCCCCTTATGCACGTGTCTTACGAAAAGGTGGCCAGGAACTGGGGAAAACAGGACTGTTGCCAATCTCTGAATACTTCTGGGCTTTTAAGGGAAACAGTTCCTCTTAGAAGACACTGTGTTTTCAAGTATGAAGGAAGAAAAACATATAGTATTATATGTATAATGTGTATATATAGCTATAAATATATGTGTATGTATCTATCTCTTTCTCTCTCTCTCTCTCTCTCTCTCTCTATATATATATATATATAGTGTGTGTGTGTGTGTGTGTGTGTGTGTGTCTCTGTGTGTAACTGTGTTTATAAAGGCAACAGACTGAAAGTAAAATCAAGAGAGTTAAGACTGTAAAGTCAAAAGCAGTTGAACACTGGTGGCTCAGGCCTATAATCTTAGCTACTCAGGAGGCTGAGATCTGAGGCTCAAGGTTTGAAGCCCACTTGGACAGAAAAGTTGTTAGAGTCTCCAATTCATCTCCAATTAACCAGCCAAAGGCTGTAAGTGGAGGTGTGATTCAAGAGGTATGGTGCCATCTGTGCATGAAATAAGTCAAGCAAGGGTAAAGGCCCTGAGTTCAAGCCCCAGGGTAAAACAATTAAAAAACAAACAAACAAACAAAACCAAAATGAAAAAAAACAGAAGCAATCAATCAGCCAGTATGGATATTTATCCACTTAACCAGAGTGTTCCTGAGTCTCAATAGTCATTTATCAAAGGGTTAAACATGACCACTTTTCCCTTTTTTAAAGTAATCTCACATCAACAATGCAAAAAACAAGTGTAACTATGGGAAAATTATTGTTAATAATGTATATATTCATATGTATAAACAATTATAGAAACTATAAAATATCATCCGGAAACTCCTGAATTTTGAAGCCAAACCATCCACGGTAAGTACGTAAATTTGAAAACATCCTTTCCTGTTACCCAGTAATTGTCTAATTAGAAGCCTCTGTTTTGAACTACAATGCTATTTTTAAAACTTATGTACTACATGACAACTACATTTATTATGGCTAAATATTATTATGAATTATATATTGTTTCTGAAAAGCTAAGCTGGCAGGAGATGTCAACTCTTCTATATTTAGTTCAGAAAGCATGACTAAACTCAATACAAGAAATTACCAGATCTTACTAGCACCAAAAAGTACCATTCAACTGAATCAAGGAAATAAGATTATTTCTTTACAAATAAAAAAATGTAGCATATAAAAACACCTTTACAGCTGGGCACTGGTGGCTCATGCCTGTAATCCTAACTACTCAGGAGGCTGAGATCTGAGGATCGTGGTTCAAAGCCAGCCCGGGCAGGAAAGTCCGTGAAACTCTTATCTCCAATAAACCACTAGAAAACCAGAAGTGGCGCTGTGGCTCAAGCGCTAGAGCGCTCACCTTGAGCTGAAGAGCACAGGGACAGCATTCAAGCCCAGAGTTTAAGCCCCACGACTGACCAAAAACAAACAAAAAAAAACCTTTATAAAAATTGGTGATTGTTGTGACCTTAAATCAAGATGTCCTTAGAGAAACAATTTGTGCATGTAAATATATATGTGACATTTAAAGAAAGATGTTAAATAACATGTTTTGTTTTTGTTTTGTTTTGTTTTTACTGACTTTCAGTTTCACAGATTTCAACTTAACTACTTGCTACCAGTTGCACAGGGAATTGAGCAGTTCCTCAAAAGCGAGTGTATAACAGAACCTCCAGACTTTGGGAGTAAAATAAACAAAGGGCAAAACCATCAAGGTGTAAGTAACTTCCTGATGACAGTCATAAAACCAGAAACCGGTAGTCAGACTGCTTCACTTGCTTCGCATGTTAGCAGCTGTCCATCTACACAATTTTTGCATTTAAGATTAATGATGCCAGTGCCTCATGTCTGTAATCTTAGGTACTCAGGAGGCTGAGATCCACGTATTCTGGATCAAAGCCAGCCACAGACAGGAAAGTCTGTGAAAATCTTATCTCCAATTAACCACCAAAAAGCCAGAAGTGAAGCTGTGGTTCAAGTGGCAGAACACCAGCCTTGACAATAAAGCTAATGAACAGTGCCTAGGCCCTGGGTTCAAGCTCCAGACACACACACACACACACACACACACACACACACACACACACACACACACACACACACACACACACACACACACACACACACACACACACACACACACACACACACACAATTAAGATAAAAAAGATGCAGCATATTAGATATTCTTTATGTTCAGGAGGCTAAGAATGTGCCCCTGGGAATCACACTGCAATCTAATGCAGGAAAATAACTTCTATTATTCACTAATCACATGGAGCCACACCCACGACATGCACCCATCTGCTAGCCAGTATGAAAACTGACTGGCTTCTACTTTCCTCCCACTGTACAGCAATGGCAGGTCCTGACTGATACACTGCTCATCATTATCTGGAGGGTTTTTTTGTCTGTTTTGGGAGGGTTTTATTTTTGTTTTTTTTTGGGGGGGGGCGGTACTACTGTGTGGTGGTACAGTACTTCTTGCTAGATCCTATTTTTGAAATAGGGTCTTTTTTTTCTGGCTCAGCCTAGATTTTAATCCTGTTACCCATACTGGGACGGCAGGCATGCACCAAAGCACCCAGTTTTTTTATTGGCTGCCACAGGATCTTAGCCACCCAAGTAGCTAGGATTATAGGCACAAACCACCCATGCCAGCTTCATATTTTATTAATGCAAGTATTTGAGAGTTTAATACCAAATGGTTTTTTTTAGAAACAGAAAAATGGGAGCCATTACCAATGGGGAAAAAATTTATTTTATTTCTATGAAAAACCTTTCAAGGAAGATTCATTTTTGAAAAAGGGAAGACAGATGCAACTTTTAATAGATTTTGAGAAAGCAACAGAAATTACTATAGTACAATCCTCACAAAGGTTTCCCATGGGTCTTGCCCCTTCTACACTGTGGTTTATGGAGGTGCAATGTGCATACTATCAGTTTTTCATAAAGGTATAAAATTAGTGCAAACAAGGCTTGCCTTCAAGAAGTGCATAGTCCAGAATGGTCAATGCATTTTAATTATATAGAAAAAAAACAGGAAATATATAATGACAATATAACCAGATAAATTTTGAAACAGTGAGTATTGCTCTTCAAAATACCCCAAAACTATTTTTCTAACCATGAAACTTTACTTAACACATTTCTGAGGCATTTCTTTTGAAATTATCTTAAAAAATAATTTATGGAAAACCAAAAAGGTCATTCTTTCTAGGTCACTCTTTCCTATAATACCAGAACTCAGAAAGCAGAGGCAGGAAGATTGTGAGTTCCAGGCCCATCTTAGAACTCGCAATCTTCCTGCTTTTGCATGTATACATTGAGAGTACTGGGGCCTGAAGCAAGGGCTCGACACTGTCTCTCAGCTGTTTTGCTCAAAGCTAACACTCTACTACTTGAGCCTCACCTCCACTTCCAGTTTCTTGCTGGTTAATTGGAGAAAGGTATCTCACAGACTCTCCCTGCCTGAGTTGGTTTTGAACCTCAATTCTCAGATCTCAGCCTCCTGAGTAGCTAAGATTACAGGTATGAGCCACCAGTGCTCAGCTAGCATTTTTTATATACATATACTTTTATTGTAAAGATACCATACAGAGGGTTTCCAATTACATGAGCAAGGTAATGTGTCCATTTCCTATCGAGCATTATTACCCCCTCCTTTGTTTTTCCCCTACTATCCCTTTTCTCCCCACTTCTCAATTGAGTTTGGAAAGCTGTAAAGTTGTAAAGTTCATTTTCAACATGGTGTCTTGTACATCTTGTTGTTACAATGAGTCATCCTGTATCCTTATTTCATCAGCTAGGATATTTAATAATAATCAGTTACTCCATTTGTATTTCAGATATTTAGACAAGTACATAAATACAGATACATATAGATTGATAGATTGATAGATGATAGGTATTAAGAAATTATATAGATTACATGTTATTTCAAGCATTACTTATAAGTAATCATCTTACATGATGGCCACATATTGACCTAGTTATATACAAAATACATGTTTCCTCTTCAGCTTTAGTTTATTTCATGCTTTTAAATATCATTAAACTTTTTCTAGCTTTCTATTAAGTTCATAAAGTTCAGAAAACCTCTTAAAATAACTCACTACCACTCACCTTGTCAAGAGTGCTTTTCATAAGTACGGTGTGAACAAGTACAGAATGAGAGTAAGCTTTTCTGCTTCATTAGCAGCCACATTTGGGTCATGACTAGTCTTAATCATCAAATGCTAATGAGAAAAGTAATCTGATGATCTCAGCAATAATACTGTTGGGCTTAACTGTCTTCAAACTACTTCATTTGCCACACAGATAAAAAAGTAAGTGTAATTTAATTGCAATATAATAAGGGAAATTTCATTATTAAAAGTGTAACTTCAGGCTGGGTGCAGACTCTCATACCTGTAATCCCAGCTACTCAAGAGGCTGAGGTCAGAGCATTGCAGTTTGAGGCCAAGCTGGGCAAAAACATCACAAGACCCCAAGTCAACCAATAAAATGCTGGTGTGGTAGTGTACACCTCTCATCCACCAACGTGGGAAGCATAAATAGGAGAACTGTGGTCCAGGCCAATTTGGGCAATAAGTAAGACATTATTTGAAAAATAACTGAGGCAAAAAGGCGTAGGGGTTTGGTACAAGTGGTGGAGAGTCAACAAAATGCAACAAATTCAGATCAAACTTCAGTACCACCCTCTCATCAGCAGAAGGAGGAACACAGGCTGTGGAATGAAGAGCTTGAATTCAATTCTTAACTGCTATTAGTAAGTGAGCACTTCACTTAACTTCTCTGTGACTCAGTTTGCTTATTTAAAAAAAAGGAGCAAAAATCCACCTTACTAGTACAATAGGGATGTTTAAATGAAGCATCACAAAAATTGAGATTTTATTATGTCAAATTATGTTCTCTGTTTACAGTAGGTTTTAAATATTTTAATGATGAAGGCTGCCCAGACAATTACTTAGCAAGGGCAGAGCCCAGTAACTTTGTAACACTATCAAAAATCTATCCATTGCAACAATGAGATGTACAAGTCCTTTTGTCGAAAAACGAACTTTACAACTTTGGTGGTGGGGGAGGATCAGGTGCGGGGAGTATGGGAAGGGATGGGAAAGGATGGGAAGGGGAAACAAAGAGGAAGCAACAATACTTGATAAGAAATGAACTTGTTATCTTGCTAATGTAATTGTAACTCGTCTGTACGGTATTTTCACAATAAAAAAAATCTATGCACAGCTTATGTTTAAAAGTACTTTTGGGGGCTGGGAATGTGGCTTAGTGGTACAGTGCTTACTTAGCATACATGAAGCCCTGGGTTCAATTCCTCAGTACTACACAAAAAGAAAAAGGCAGAAGTGGTGCTGTGGCTCAAGTGGTAGAATACTAGCTTTGAGCAAAAGAAGTTCAGGGACAGTGCCCAGGCTCTGAATTCAAACCCCAGGACTAGAAAGGAAAAAAAAAAAAAAAAGGACTTTTGAGGGCCAGGCAATGAAGGCTCACACATGGAATCCTAGGTACTCAGGAGGCTGTAATCGGAGGATTCCATTCTGGTACAAGTAATAGAGCACAATCTTAAATGGAAAAAGCTAAGCAGAAGCACAAGGCCCTGAGTTCAAGAACCAATACCACCTTCCCCCAAAACAAAGCACTCTGTGGGAGGCATTAGATATTAAATTCAATAATTCCATCAACATTGCCTTGGGAAACTGTGTCTGGGTTATTACCAACACTATGAACAAACAGAAGGACACAGAACTACTAAAAGGAGTTTTCCAGGAGACTAGAGAGTATACTGCAGGATATCTGAAAGTGGTGGAGCAGAGGAACAGCTGCTTTCTTCCTCACTGTACATAATCTCCTTGCTTTAGAAAACAGACATATGGCAAAAAGAAAATTCTGAGCACAGACAGCCACATGGTTTGTACTCTGTTTGCAAACAGACTCTCACATGGCCTGAGACAGACTATGCATACATGCTGATGTCACTTTAAATAAGGTTATACTAACTTCCAACCTTGACCAGGATCCTTTAAGGCATAATTAAATTGCAAAATATCAATGAAGCAATCTGTTCTATTTGTATGTACTTCTCTGAGAAATCACAGTATCTGTGAAAAGTTCTGTATTACCATGACTATTTTAACATGACTCAGAGTTAACAGATTTGTTTGTAAGAAAAAGATTTATAGGTTTATATATCTTTACAAAAATACAACTTCAACACAGAGAAAATGAAAGATCCATTTCAAACATTTGGAATAAAGGAATCCATGGTTCACAGAGTTAAATGGTCTAAACAAAATGACTAGCTAGCTAATAGTTAAGACAAAGAAGAGTTCTAATCTCCAAGAACAACCAGAAGAACCATTCTTACATAATTATCACCTCACAGTGTAGCACAATAAGCAATCATGCCCTCACCATTGAAGCCATTGTAACTGAGGTTATCACAACAGACAGAGACTGAACAGAAAGGGCAGTGACTGCTCCAATGCCCACAGGAGCTAGTGCCTGGGCCTAGCTGAGCTGTTATCATCCTCTGTGCCAACACCTGACTCTCATGGGATGGATTCATACCTATATACTACACCCACTCCATCTCCTCCACACTAGGACTATCTGAGCCCAAACACAAGGGACAAATATAGAGTTTGGCTCCAAAGTAAATGATTTTTATGCTGGTACTGGGACTTGAAGTCAGGACCTGGATGCTGTGCCTTAGCTTTCTCAATCAAGGCTGGTGCTCTAGCATCAGCCACACCTCCATTTGCAGCTTTTTGTTGCTTAATTGGAGATAAGAGTCTCTGGACTTTCTTGCCCAGGCTAGCTTTGAATTGTGATTCTCAGATCTCAGCCTCCTGAGTGGCTGGGATTACAGGCGTGAGCCACTGGTGCCCAGCAAAGCTAAGATTTACCAGTTATGAAGGGATTTATTCATTTCTATCAAGCAGCAGCAGAGGGGTTGGGTGCGTGCTCAGTGGTAGAGTCTTTGCCTGGCATGACAAAGGCTCTGGGTTGGTCCCAAGCATTGCAAAGGCCTTGTCTTCCTTGACACTCTAGATATGACTCTTCTGTCGTCAAGATTTTAAAAAAATAAATAAATCTGGTATTTTCTTCCATTCTCTCTCCCCTTGTATTTCAGTCGATTGAAGGCTTTGATCGGGACTTAAGAGGCAGGGATGAGTCTCCTGGAGTGGACAGAGTGCACAATGCATAGGCTACCATTCATTTCTCCTCCTTCCCCCCTCATGCTGAGCTTGATGCTGCAGCTGCAGCCACAAGTCCATCAGCAATGTAGAACACACAGTGAACATGGGTGTCAGAAAAGGAGTCTTCAGTGGGTCTTGGGCCGCTAAGGCCTGAACTCCTAGGCCTCACCACTCTTCCCCAATTCAGAGTTGAGAAGACTAGCAGGACTGGGCAACTGGATCATGCCCATAGTCCTGGCTCCTCAGGAGGCTGAGACCTGAGGATCAGGGTTCCATGTCCCCAGACAAAAAAGTCCATGAAATTCTTATCTCCAATTAACTTACAAAAACAAAAACAAAAACACATAACTAGAAGCGTGGCTCAAGTGGCAGATCATCAGTAAAAGCCAAGTGAGAGCCTGAGGCCTGAGTTCCAACCTTGTACTGGCTCACACCTGTAATCCTAGCTACTCAGGAGGCTGAGATCTGAGGATCTCAGTTCAAAGCCAGCCCGGGCAGAAAAGTCCATAAGGCTCTTCTCTACAACAAATCTCTTCATCTACAATAAGTCACCAAAAAGCCAGAAGTGGAGCTGGGAATCAACTGGTAGAGCTCTAGCCTTAAGCTATAAAGCTCAAAGCTCAGGGATAACACTCAGGTCCTGAGTTCAACCAGCACTAAGAAAAAAAAGAACAGTTGTTTATTATTATTATTATTTCACAAATATTGGCTCACATTATTATGGAGGCCAAGAAATACCAACTGAGCTGAGCACTGGTGGCTCACACCTGTAATCCTAGCTATTCAAGAAGTTGAGATCTGATGATCATAGTTTAAAGCCTGCCCAGCTAGGAATTTCAGAAATTTCTGTTCTCCAATTAACCAGCAGAAAGGCCAGAAGCAGAGCTGTAGCTTGAGTGGTAGAGTGCTAGCCTGGAGCAAAAATGGTCAGGGTCAGCTTCCAGGCCCTCAGGAACCACACACACACACACACACACACACACACACACACACACGAATGCTAGCCAGGGTAAGAGGGGTAGGGAAACAGCAGGCAAAGCCAAATGGAGATAAGATGCACCCAGCCCACTCTGCCCACAGCACACAAAGACACGGGAGAAGGGAGGGATGTGGAAACAAGGCAGAGATCAAATGGACAAATGCGCTGCACTTCCAGAACTCTGTTTATTCTAACAGAACAAATAGCATCATTACAGAACAATACACATACTGGGCGCCAAAAATTTCCTTGCAAAGAATCCTTCACAACTCGACATTATCTCTGTCTCTATGTGCTCTGCAGTCCCAGCCATGGTGAATAGCGCCAACCAACTTCACACTCCAACTGCCAGCACAGTGTCCTTGCTCACACCCTTTCCCAAGGCCACTCTATTTCGCATGTAATTGTCACTTGATTAAAATAGTGAATACCACATAACCTTTTTCTTTGTGTGTGTTCCAGTACTGGGGGCTTGAACTCCAGGCCTGAGTGTTGTCCTTCGGCTTTTTTGCCCAAGTGTGGTACTCCACTACTTGAGGTACAGCTCCACTTTAGGATTTTTGCTAGTTAACAATCCTCAGATCTCAGCTTCCTCAATAGCTACAATTACAGGTCTGAGCCACCAGCAGCTGATCCTGCTAAGCTTTTGTAAGCCAATTTTTATGTGATAAAGACTTAAAAGTCCCAGAATGACAAGAGGAAATAAAACAAAACCCATATACCACAAAATGTAGTTCAGGCCTGAAAAAAAAAAGAAGATGCAAATTTGAAATAGATCCTATATACTAAATACAAAAGTATTCTTGGACCTAAAAAGAGCCAAGGAAGTCCCAAGACTCAAAACTCACAAAGAGAAGGGATGCTGGTGAAATGCTAGAATGCTGACTTAAAAATATAGTAATTTAAAAATTGAGCTATGTAGATACAAGTATCCCAAAGCACTGAAAAAACAATAAGCATATGAAAGGGACAAAGTGCAAAACCCCTCAAGAGAATTGCCGCACCCTTGCATGGACTTCAAGTGGGCAGCATGCACGAGAATTATTTCTCTCTTGGAAAAACCCAAGCAGGCAGGTGTGCTAATCACTGGGCAATGATTCTTGGGGCTCCCGTGGGGCAAACTTATTGTAGGGGTTGAATAGGTTTTGCATAGCAATTCGGTGACAGCTACGGCTCAGTCTGAATGCTAAGAGGCTGGAAGCACACTACCAGTGCCAGTACTAACGTGGACCTCATCACCCTACAGCCATCCAGGAACACAGCCAGCAGCAACAATTTGCAGTGATTACCCAAGGAGCTGTTATTTCAGGCACTGCGTGAGGTTATTTCAGTGGTCATCTCCATTCATTTCACATCTCTGATAATAGAATTTGGTGACTGCTGACATCCTTCCAGAGAGTCTTCAAAAGTGCAGACAATGGTATACGTTAGAGTCAGCATACCTATTTTAAGAGATCAGATTATAGAAGGTTTAAATGAATTGGGAAGACATTGGAGTCTTTAGGAAAGTCAGAGCTGGAGCTCTGATGGGCAGTTTACCCCTCTACCACTAACACACATTTGAAAACCTGATGATTCTGGTCATAAATATACACAGAAATCATCACACTCATGATCCTAACGACAGGGATACAACTCAGGTCTAAGCAATAAGAAAGACTGAGCAAGCTAGCCAAGCCCTGGTAGCTCATGTCTGCAATCCTAGGTTCTCAGAAGGCTGAGATCTGAGGATCAAGATTCAAAGCCAGCCTGGGCAGGAAAGTCCATATGACTCTTATCTCTAATTGACCACCAAAAAGGCAGAAATGGTGCTGTGACTCAGGCCCTGAACTCAAGCCCAGTATTGCAGTATTGGTACAATTAAATATATATATATATATATATATATATATATATATATATATATATATATATATATATATATAGTACATGCTAGTATTTGTGATATATCTGATTTATATTTTCATTCTTCCCCATCTTATGGCCATACCCAATGAAACTGTTTCAGCTTTGGAGGCAGACAAATAGAGCCAAGAATAAAGATGGTACTGTTCAGTTGTAACTTTCCAAATAGAATTTTTAAAGTGAGATCAGTAGAAGTAATTGCCTTGAAATCCCCACTCTGTATTACAAGATCTTGAGAAAGGAGTCATTTTATGTTGATGGCCCAAAAGCACTTGGCTTGGGACATGTGGACTTGAGAGTTTATATGACAATGACTCATGGAGTGTGGCAACAGCACAACGTCCTGTGGGGGCCACACTGGCTCAGGGACAAAAGATACATGTTAGATTGGCTGGTAGAAGAGGTAAGGGCCAAAACACCTTACTGGGGCTGGATGGGCAGGCAGGGAGGTTGGTAGGTATACGCAGAGGGGATGGACAGGGATGGGATGCTGGGAAATTCAGACAAGCTGAGGGGGATAAGCACTAATATTAGTTAGAGGCGTACTCCCACCTTCTAAAATTACTGGGAGAAGCACTTGGATGGGTTTGATGGCATGGAACACCAGTGGAGACGCAGCACGCCAGGGAAGCTGGCAGGAAGCTTGGTCCTTCCTTCCCTGTCCTGCTGCACTTTGATAGGACATCAATGGGGTCTCCAAGCATATCCCTCCTGGCCCTTCAAGGGCGGCCTGATGAGTTCTGGTGGCAGCAACTGTAGAGAAGGGGAGGGATCTGGAGCATGGAAAGCTGCGGGGTCAGCCAAAGGAACAGTAAGGACTGGATGTGCTTTTATCGCATCGTAAGATGCTCCAGCGGGGCTCCCAGCAACCAAGGAAAACACGAGGACAGAGGCGAAGCAGGAAGAGAGATGAGGCGAAACAGGAAGAGAGACAAGACGAAGCAAGAAGAAATGAGGCAAATCAGGAAGAAAGACAAAGCAAAGCAGGACCAGAGGATCAGGATGTGCACGAACCCCTCCTTTCCTCACCAGTGCTCCTCCATGGAGAGGTCACGATTTTTACACATCTAAAAGTGTGTGTGTGTGTGTGTGTGTGTGTGTGTGTGTGTGTGTTGTATTGTCTGACAGGTTGCCATTTTCACAGGTCAGGTAATCATCAGGTAGTAATGCCATGTAAACTCTGTTATGGGGGTAGCCACCCACCGAACCGGGGAGGGTTAACAAAGACGGTGAGAAGTTCCGGGAAGATGGCGGAGGAGAAGCTGGAATCTGAACAAGCTCTCGCATAGAAAGGAGTTTTAGAGTTCCAGTGAACAGTCCTAAGCCAGAGAATCACACCAAGTGTGTCATCACAGGACAGAGAGTTAGACAAGAGAGGGGAAGCCAAGGAAACGCAGCAGCTGCCGCTCCGGCGGCGGGGCCGCGGCGGCGGCGACCACCGCCGCGGAGACATACCTGAGACACAGAGAGTCGGGGACGAAGGAGCCAGACGCAGCGGACGAGCGGATTCTACTCAACACCAACAAGAACCGACAAGGAGCGAACATCTTCATCCTGCTGTTTGCAGACCAGAGACGACCCAGGATCCAAGACTCGGCGTGAGTACAAGCCCGACGTCCTCACTCCTCAGGGAGCAGAGGAGGGAAGGCCACCCCTCCCCCCCCAGCACCGGTGATCTCCATCTTGGATACCGACAAAGTTCGGAGGAGCTGCTAGCTCCAGCTCAGGCCTTGGAATAAAATGAGTCATTTAGCAGGTCACAAGAACTTAACGGCAAAGTGACCTGCCAGACTCAGCTCCATCCAGGGAAAAGTCACCCAGCTCAGGCGCCAGCCATCGGAGTGCCTTCCCTCACTGGGTAACCAGAGCCAGAGGCTGCCCCTCCCTCTAGCAGCCTCGACAATCAATTGAAAAACAGAAACCCTGAGAATGGCTCCAGGCTGGGCGCTGTGAGCTTTATCACAAAATAGCCCCAGGGAAAAGCTACTGTTTATTGAAAGGCCTCAACTCTACCCAGAACCTAGCCTCATCATCACATCCCCCTCTTTTGTGACTCTCGAAGCAGACCACCCTCCCAGAAAACTAACCTGGGAGGGGGATCTCAAAATCTTGGGTAAAGCAGAGCATTTTTCTGCCTCTTCCAACCAACCGACTTAAGAAACCAATCAAGCCACAGGACCTCAAGCTGACCAGAGACTCCAACAAGAGACTGGTTGCAGACAAAAGGGAGATACAGGATTCTTCCCACTCCTCCCCCCCCCAAAAAAAAAAATTAAAAGACTTTTTTTTTTTTCTTTTCCTTTTTTTTTCTTTTCCTTTTTTTTTCTTTTTTTCTTCTTCTTCTTCTTTTCTTTTTTTTGCTTGTTTTTTGTTTTTTGTTATCTTATATATATATATATATATTTTTTTTTCCCTTCTAAAACTTTTATTAATCTTTAATTTTTGCCTCTTCTGAAAAAATAATTGTTTTCCAGTAACCTTTTTTTTTTCTCATCTTATAATTTTTATTTTAGGAATACGTGAATAAGAGTTTTCCTTTCTTTTCTTGTCTTCTTTCTCTTTTTCTTTCTTTCTTAATTATCTTTTTGTTTTTTATCTAGCTCTACTTAACTTCTGATCTTTTCTTCTCCCGTTCCCATCCTTAAAGCTGTTCACAACTCCTCTATGTCCCTCCCCTTCTCTGAACATATTCACATTCCTCTCTAAATAGACGGTCTTTTAACCTCTATAATAACATTAATTTTTACGTTTCTATTCTTTTTCTGGTCTCTCTTTATCCCCCTTTCCGTCTCCTCTTTTTCTCTCTCTCTCTACTTGCATCCTACCCAACTCATTTCCTGCACTGTGATTAGGACATAGTTAACTCTCCCTGTGCCTCCCCACACCAATCTATTCCTATTTTTTACCCACATCTCTCCCTAATCCTAATAATTTCTGGTTTTCCAAATTCTTTTCTGCGGTTCGAAGTCCTTTAACATATAGTCGTTTGATGTTGAATAGATGTATCTGTTGAACTAGATTGTATCTGTAGACTATTGACTGTACAAATGCAAACTTTGGTTGATGGTTGCCTTAAGATAGTGTTCTAGCACAAAACTGGTGCAATCTTTATCTCAAATGGGCCGAGTAAGCCGGAAAAACACAAGAAAAATGGCAAATTCGGGTATCTCAATTCCCAACCTTGATAATCAGGGATTAGAACAGATAAAGAATAATCCAGAGGAGAGTTCCCAAATAGCTCTACAAACACTAATAGCAAACATGATAAATGAGAAGTTTGACAATGTACAAAGGACTCTGTATGAGCGTGATAGGGAGAGAGAGGAGGCATCCCAGAAGTTTATACAGGAATATCATAAGCGTGAGGAAGCTTCTCAAAAACTGATACAGGATTTGCGTGAACAACTTGAGAACACTCAAAGAGAAAGGGAGGAATGGCGTGAGCAGGCAGAGAACACTCAAAGAGATCTGCAGGAATCCCACAGAAGGGAGGAAACTAATCAAAGAGTAATTCACGAATTAAGAGACCAGGTAGAGAATACACAAAGATCACTAAAGACATTCATGGAATCCATTAACAAAGAGCTGAAGGAAGTCAGGGAGACCACAAAGGGAATGCTGAATGGAACCCAACAGAAGGAATGGGAGTCCAAAGAAACCATAACCAATCAACTAAGTGATTTGAGAACAAACACTGAACACCAAATTAAGGAAGTAAAGAAAATCATACAAGACCTAAAACAGAGCTTCAACAAAGAACTTGAAGCCATCAAAGCTGACCAATTAGAAGGAAAAGAGATAAAAAACAAAGTAGAGAGTCTTGACAGCAGGTTAGACCATGCAGAAGATCGAATCTCAGGGATTGAAGACAGCCTAGATATTATAGAGAAAGAACATACAACCATCCAAGACAAGTCCAAGAAATATGATAGGTCTATCCAACACCTGGAAGACACCATCAGAAGGCCCAATCTAAGGATAATGGGTGTAGAGGAGCACCTAGAAACAGAAGTTAATGGTCTAGGAAATTTGTTTAACAGGATCCTAGCAGAGAACTTCCCAAACATACAAAAAGATAGGCCTATTCAGATACAAGAAGCTTTTAGAACCCCAAATAGACCAGACCAGAATAGGACATCCCACCGTCACATTATAATCCACACAGGATCAACCCAGACCAAGGAAAAGATCCTTAAAGCTGTCAAGGAGAAAAGGTTAATCACCTATAAAGGGAAACCAATTAGAATTACCTCAGATTTCTCAGCAGAGACAATCAAAGCAAGAAGAGCCTGGAATGACGTATGCCATGCCCTAAAAACAAACAACTATCAACCAAGAATACTGTACCCAGCTAAACTCTCCTTCATAACTGAAGGCCAAATAAAAACCTTCCATAGCAAAGAAAAATTGAAACAATACATCTCCACCAAACCAGCCCTGCAAAAGATTCTTAAAGATGTCCTACACATAGAAAACCAACAAGAACGCAACAAAGGCCAAGAAACTGCACCCAAACTGAGAATCCAAGAACCTTAGGAAGAACCCAGTTTTCACAGCCCCCAAGAAGGTGGATAACATGGCAGGAACCCCCAAATACCTCTCAGTCCTATCTCTTAACGTTAACGGACTGAACTCTCCAATTAAGCGACATAGACTGTCTAGTTGGATTAAAAAACAAGACCCCTCTATCTGCTGCCTGCAGGAGTCACATCTTGCCCGTAAAAACAAACATATTTTCAAAGTTAAAGGCTGGAACAAAATCTACCAAGCAAACGGCCCTCATAAACAGGCAGGAGTTGCAATCCTAATATCAGATAAAATAGACTTCAAACTAAAATTCGTGAGAAGAGATAAAGAAGGTCGCTACATACTAATTAAAGGATCTCTCCTTCAGGAGGATATTACAATTCTAAATATCTATTCGCCAAACAATGGAGCACCCAAATTTATCAAAGAAACACTACTTTCCCTCAAATCCCATATAGATCCAAAGACATTAATTGTTGGGGATTTTAACACACCACTCTCCCCACTAGATAGATCAACTCGGCAAAAACTCAACAGAGAAACCGCAGATCTAAACAGCTGCATAGATCAACTAGACTTAACAGACATTTACCGAACATTTCACCCAGCAGCAACAGAATACACGTTCTTCTCAGCAGCACATGGAACGTTTTCTAAAATAGACCACATTTTAGGCCACAAAGCAAACTTGTCTAAATTCAGAAACATTGAAGTTATACCTTGCATTCTCTCTGACCACAAGGGAATAAAATTAGATCTCAACACCAAAAGCCACCAAAGAAAGTCCGGTATCACATGGAGGCTGAACAACACACTGCTGAATCATGAGTGGGTCATGGAAGAGATTAGAAAGGAAATTCAAATGTTCATGCTATTCAACAAAAATGAACACACAAATTACCAGCTCCTCTGGGACACAGCAAAGGCAGTACTCAGAGGCAAGTTTATAGCTCTGAGCTCCTACATCAACAAATTGGAGAGATCGGAAACTAACAATTTAATGACACATCTAAACCTCCTTGAAAAAGAGCAGCAAGATAAACCCCAATCCAGTAGACGGAAAGAAATAATCAAAATTAAATCAGAATTAAATGAATTAGAATCCAAAAAAACTATAGAAAGAATCAACAAAAGAAAGAGTTGGTTCTTTGAAAAACTTAACAAAATTGACAGACCCTTAGCAAACCTTATCAGAAAAAGGAGAGAACACACCCAAATTAATAAACTCAGAGATGAGAATGGAAACATCAACACGGAAACAACCAAGATTCAGAACATTATTAGGGGATACTTCTCAAAACTTTATGCTAATAAGTTTGAGAACTTGACAGAAATGGACCTTTTCCTAGCAAATATTGACATGCCAAAACTAAACCAAGATGAGTTAAACCAGCTTAACAGGCCCATATCAAGCATTGAAATAGAAACAGCAATAAGAGACCTCCCAGCTAAGAAAAGTCCAGGACCAGATGGTTTTACAGCAGAATTTTACAAGGCCTTCAAAGCAGAGCTCACACCAATACTCCTCCAACTCTTCAATGAAATTGAAAGAGAAAGCTCACTACCAAACACATTCTATGAAGCCATCATAACCCTCATCCCAAAACCAGGCAGGGACTCATCAAAGAAAGAGAACTATAGACCCATTTCTTTGATGAACATTGATGCAAAACTTCTCAACAAAATTTTGGCCAATCGACTTCAACAATTCATCCAAAAAATCATACACCATGATCAAACAGGATTCATTTCAGGGATGCAAAGCTGGTTCAATATACGCAAATCAATTAATATTATTCATCACATCAACAGGAGCAAGAATAAGAACCACATGGTTATCTCAATAGATGCAGAAAAAGCAGTTGACAAGATCCAACACCCCTTTATGATGAAGGTTCTGGAAAAATTAGGAATCCATGGAACATTCCTCAATACAATAAAGGCTGTATATGACAAACCTACAGCCAGCATTATACTCAATGGTGAAAAACTAAAGCCATTTCCTCTTAACTCAGGAACGAGACAAGGATGCCCACTCTCTCCACTTCTCTTCAATCTAGTATTAGAATGCCTAGCTACAGCAATAAGACAAGATGCAGACATAAAGGGGATCCAAATAGGGAAAGAAGAAATAAAACTCTCCCTCTTTGCAGATGACATGATCTTGTATTTAAAGAATCCCATAGACTCCACTCCCAAATTACTCAAGCTGATTCAAAACTTTGGCAAAGTAGCAGGTTATAAAATTAACCCCCAAAAATCAATGGCTTTTCTATATGTCAACAATGAGAAAAGTGTGGCTGAAATTAGGAAAGCAACTCCATTTGTAATAGCCCCACAAAAAATAAAATACCTAGGAATTAATTTAACCAAAGAAGTGAAGGACCTCAATGATGAAAACTTTAAAATCTTGAAAAAGGAAATCAACACAGAACTTAAAAAATGGCAAAACCTCCCATGCTCCTGGATTGGCAAGATTAACATCGTGAAAATGGCAATACTTCCCAAGGCTATCTACAAATTCAACGCGATCCCTATCAAAATTCCACCCTCATTCTTCAAGGAAATAGAAGAGGCAATCCAAAAATTCATATGGAACAATAAAAGACCCCGAATAGCAAAAACGCTTCTCAACGGAAAGAACACTGCTGGAGGAATATCAATACCAAATTTCAAACTCTACTATAAAGCCATAGTAATCAAAACAGCTTGGTATTGGCATAAGAACAGACCTCAGGACCAATGGAATAGAATTGAAAACCCAGAAATGAACCTACAGACCTATAGCCATCTAATCTTCGATAAGGAAGCTAAAACAATAGAATGGAAGAAAGACAGCCTCTTCAGTAAATGGTGCTGGCAAAATTGGTTAACTACATGTAGAAAACTAAAGCTAGATCCTTAAATATCACCCTGCACCAGAATCAACTCCAAATGGATCAAAGACCTTGAACTCAAAGCAGACACTCTGAAAACATTACAGGATGGAATAGGAGAAACCCTAGGTCTCCTTGGCTCAGGTCGAAATTTTCTGAATAGAGACCCGGAAGCACAACAAATCAAAGAAAGGTTGGACAAATGGGATTGCATAAGATTGCAGAGCTTCTGCAGGGCAAATGACATAGCTGGCAAGATCAATAGAAAGCCCACCGATTGGGAGAAGATCTTTACTAGCCATACAACGGACAAGGGTCTCATATCTAAAATATACTTGGAACTCCAAAAATTAAACCACCCAACAACAAATCCTCAAAGAATCAACTGCCCAATAAATAAGTGGGCGAAAGACTTAAAGAGAAGCTTCTCTGAAGAAGAAACAAGGATGGCCAATAGACACATGAAGAAATGTTCAACATCCCTAGCCATAAAAGAAATGCAAATCAAAACAACATTGAGATATCACCTCACTCCAGTTAGAACAGCAAAAATCAAGAACTCTAACAACAACAGATGCTGGAGGGGATGTGGACAGAAAGGAACCTTACTTCATTGTTGGTGGGAATGTAAACTTGTTCAACCACTTTGGAAAGCAGTATGGAGGTTCCTCAGAAGACTTCACATAGATCTCCCCTATGACCCAGCAATCCCACTTTTGGGCATTTACCCAAATGTTTACAAACAAGACCACACTAAAGCTACCAGCACAACTATGTTTATTGCAGCATTATTTACCATAGCTAAGATATGGAACCAACCCAGATGCCCCTCAGTAGATGAATGGATCAAGAAAATGTGGTATATATACACAATGGAATTCTATGCCTCCATCAGAAAGAATGACATTTCCCCATTTGTTAGGAAATGGAAAGGTTTGGAAAAAATTATATTAAGTGAAGTAAGCCAGGCCCAAAGAAGCATAGGTCCCATGGTTTCCCTTATTTGCAATATCTAGTATAGGTATGAGTCAAGCGGAAAAGGTCAGATAATGTGATGTTAGGAAAATGAACCCTTAAATATGTATTTTAATGTTTTCGTTTCTTTCATGCATGTGTTTCTAACGCATTTATAAGATTATTTCTTTGTTGCTTTGTATGTCCCTCCCCCACAGTGTAACCCCCGCTTTCACTATATTTGATGTCAGTATAACATGTGGAGGAGATGGGGACAAACAAGTCGTTTAAGGATTCAGGTGGACCTGTTGCAACAATGAGAAGTACAAAATGTCATGTCAAAACCAGCTTTACAATGTCGGTGTGTGGGGGGGAGGGGGGTATAATTGGGTGGGGGGAGGGGGGAGGCGGGGAAGGGAAGTGAAGGGTAAACAAAGGAGGAGGCTGCAATGCTTGGTAAGAAATGTATGCATTATCCTGCCCATGTAATTGTAGCCCCCCTGTACAGTATGTTCTCAAATAAAATAAAATACATTTAAAAAAAAAAAAAAAAAAAAACAAAGACGGTGAATGAGGATGAATATGGTCCAAGTGGAGTCTCTACATGAATGATGATCCAACAATGCCATCTGTGGAAACTGTCTTAAGAATGGCCGAGTGAAGCCAGGCGGGCTCACACCTGTCATCCTAGCAACTCTGGAGGTTGATACCTGAGGATTATAGTTCAAAGGAAAGTCCATGACACTGGTATCTCCAATTAATTACCAAAAAAAAAAAAAAAAAAGGAAGTAGGGTTGTGGATTAAAGTGGTAAAGTGCTACCTTGAACAAAAGAGCCCAGGGACAACACCCAGGCCCTGAGTTCAAGCCTCAGGACTGACACCAAAAAAAACAAAAAAGAATGAGAGACTAGGATAAAGGAGAGTGATAGAAGGGGAGGTTGACTAGAACATTTGTATACATGTGACAATGTCACAATGAAGCCCCTCTTGTACACCTAACATATGCTAATAAGTAATTTACAATTAAAAGAAATTTTTATGTAATTCTAAAGTATGGTTCTTAAAGGGGGTCATACGTGACTTTGTTTCTTTGGGGTTTTTGTTTTGTTTTGTTTTGTTTTGTTTTTACCAGGAAATACTAAACTCTGTTCTTCTTTATTCTGCTTAACTAATACAGAGAAAAGCCACACAAAAATGGCTGCACAGGCCAGGTGTTAGTGATGCATGCCTGTAATCCTAGCTACTCACAAAGCTGAGACTTGAGAACTGTGGTTCAAAGCTAGCCTGGGCAGACAAATCCAAGAGATAGTTAAACTCTAAATAACTAACAAAAACCTGGAACAGGAGATATGGCTTAAACGGTAAAGTACCAAAGATGAATGAAAAAGCCAACGAAGAATGTGAGACCGAGTGCAAGTCACAGTATAAACACAGGAAGGAAGGAAGGAAGGAAGGAAGGAAGGAAGGAAGGAAGGAAGGAAGGAAGGAAGGAAGGAAGGAAGGAAGGAAGGAAGGGAGGGAGGGAGGGAGGAAGGGAGGAAGGGAGGAAGGGAGGAAGGAAAAAAGGGAGGAAGGGAAGGAGGGAGGGAGGGAAGTTTGCACATTACTTTTCTACTTCTAACCTAACCCAGTCAGTGTTTTGTCCCTCAATACAGAGCAATAATACCTTATAGAACAGATGCTTGCTATTCTATTTTTTCTCATCCTATTAGACTCAACTGGACCAAATAGTTGAGTAAATGTAGTTGATTTCCATTATTTCTGAAAGTGTCTAAAAAAGGTAACCCAGACAGGTATGGTGGTGCATGCCTATAATCCCAGCATAAATAAATAAACAAACAGATGCAGTGCCAGGGTCAACAGGAAAGGAAGGTGAATATACAAATGAATGTGCCCAGGTCTCTGGCTTTGCCTGTTTTCTGAAGGTTTTTGTTGTTGTTGTTGTTGTAATTTTATTTCTGGAAACCACCCCCCTCCGGCTACGTGCAGGACCCCTGTGTTCTCACAGCATCTTCTGGACAAACAGTTTCTTGGCCTTTTAGCTACTTCCCCACAAAGATGGTCGGAAGAGCTTCCAATTCCCAGTCCTGCTATGTTAAAGGGGCAAACAGCGTCTTCAGTACTTGACATATGGTAAATATTAGAAAAGTAGAATCAAGAATCAACACAGGCCGGCTAATTCCAGAATAAATGCTCAATGAAAGTATGTGGAGTCGGCCAGGCACCGGTGGCTCACACCTGTAATCCTAGTTACTCAGGAGGCTGAGATCTGAGGATCCTGGTTCAAAGTCAATCCGGGCAGGAAAGTCCATGACACTCTTTTATCTCTAACCACCAAAAAGTCAGAAGTGGAGCTATGGTTCAAATGACAGAGTGCCAGCCTTGAGCAAATAAAGTAAGGACAGCGCCCAAATCCTGAGTGCAAGCCCTAGGAGTAGTGCACGTGCGCACACACATACACACATGTATGTGTACACACACACACACACACACTCACACACACACACACACACACACACAGTTGAACCAAACTAAACCCCAAGTATAAAATACAAGATCCCACAAATGCAAATTCCTTTCTTTTGGATTCTGGCTTTGGTCAGCAAATTTTAAAACAATACCCCATGAGAATTCAATGAACAAAAAAGCAAAACATTGTATCTTTTGTTTAAAGAATTTGTTGTGTGTTGCAGGCATCTTTCTGCTGCTGCCATAACTCCTTTACTTTTTCCAAGATATCACTATCTTCTTGAGCCAAAAATCATTACAATGTAAGATCTTTGTCAGCTTCCATAAAGCCAGCTTTTCAGTAAAGAAGGAACTAATTCTTTCCATGAGCTGTTAAAATGACCTGATCTATTACTATAATTGTAGACACACACATACCTAAAGAACCAACCACACAAACAAAATGCCTGTTACCCATTTTTCCCTCAGAACAAAGACAATTCTGTTCTCCACTTAAATAACAAGAATACTCTGATGCCTAATTCTTTTTAAGAGTGATTTTTTTTTGCAGAGCTATTTTTTTCTTATAATTATGTTAAGAGCCCTTCAAAATTTGATTTATGAGCAACCCCTTTTAGAATCTCTATGGGATATTACCTCAAAAGGAAATTTAATTTTCTAATGAATGTTTTTGAAACCATTCATTGCTTCGTTATTTCTTCTGCTCTCACACACTTCTGACCACAATGTTTTATGACTCAAGACATACACACACACACACTCCCTCTCTCTCTTCTCCACACCTCTCCAGCCCATCTGTCATCCACACCCCGCTCTCCCACACTTTTAATAGTTAACATATGTTTCCTGACATAAAAAAAAAACAGTAGCCGTTGCTATCAAACTTTTATAGACTCGCGTTTATAGGCAAGACATCAGGAAATAAGGTATTTTCCTAGATACCTTGCTTATAATCAGCTTGTGGTTTCTTAGTGTCAGTTTGCTGAAAGACAAAGCTGAGTGGGCTGTCCATTCATCTTCAACTATTTTCTGAGATAGCCACACATAAACATAGCCTTCTCAAACCTAATCCCCTATGCTTATATCAAAAGTATTTAAAGTAAGGCTCCTAGAAAAACACATAGAAGACCTAGCCCTTTACTTGTAAAGAGCCAGACAATTCCCTTGGTTTAATCAACATGCATTTTCAATGTTTTTTCTGGTTACCCTGAATCTGGCTGTATCAGATTTATCTTGACTCAGTGAGGAGCAAAGTCTGTTGGAATTGCGGGGCTCTGCGTTTCGTCCTCCTGTTGCCCCTTGAGGAGAACAGCCTGACTTGGGTCCATACCCTCGACTATTCCAGCCTCCAGGTTGGAATAAGGAATAAAACACAGCAAGCTCTGCCAGGTGCATTCTCCAGCAACCTCTGCACTTCTTGCTGCGTCTCAGTATTGGGCCAGACACACTTTGGTTTTGTCTATTTGTACATAATTTCATCCAGCTGCCAGACTTTTAGAAACTAGATTCTGCCCCATTGTCATGGGGGTCCCTGGCTAGGATATGGCTCCAGAGTTCTGATGCTTTCCATACCTGAGAGATTTTCCTCAAAACCCTCATTGAGACAGATTCTGTTTCCCAATCAAGAAAGCCATGTTCACCGCCTACCAAGTTACTTCTAATCTGATTCTACCTGCACACTCACACTACAGAACTTCATGCCCTTCACCAACATGAGTCCCTAGAAACCACCCGAATGTCACACTTCACTTGTCCTTGTCCACTTCACCTGACCTCTCCTTATCTCTACACCTCACACAGACTCAAGCTTATCATTGCTGTACCCTAGATACAGCAGCGATGTTCCTCAGTCTCTCTTGTTCATTTACCCACCTATTCTTTTCCTCCTTCAATGCCTACTTGCAGTAATTATAGGTGAGTGTGCCAAATATTATACTGTCTAAATGAGGCATCATTGAAAGAAAGGAGGATAACTGCTATGATATTAACTATGCTGGGAAAACTGAGATGTTGGTGATGGGAACAAGGTGAACAATGGTGAATGTCTAGCCAAAACCAAAACAAAGAGGGCCCAGCCAGTCTGAGGGCTGCCAATGATGAAGATGATGGCTAAAGATGGTAGGGCCTGCTCCACCTACAGCTTAGAACTTGGACTACAAGAGAGCTGCTAATTGGTAGATGGTGGACACAGTTGAAAAGCTGGATGTAGAAGCTGCTCAATGGGAAATGGAGAGTCAAACAAATGCTACCCAAATCTCTCTGATGAAGAGCTGTGAGACCAGGCCGTCCTGCCAGACATGCTGCAGGACTCCTGCAGTCCCACTGCTTAACCTACAGCAGGTATTCCCCAAGCCAAGACCACAGATTCTGGTCATGAAGCCCAAGACCTTAACAGCCAAATCAACTTTCACACACCACTCCTCAGCACTTTCTCACGCACACGATCCTACTGAGAGAGATATTCATGGACTTGTTATCTTTCTCCTAAGTCCTTTTCTTCCTCCTAAGTTCACTAAGCAGTCCGACTTTGGGGCAAGCCCCAGACAATCATGAAACCAGGCTCAGGCTTCTGGGTCACGCTGACTGAGGCTACACACCAGCCCCTCACCACACTCTCTCCCCCCTTTCAGAGGTTTTGCTCAGGCAAATTGCCCTTTCCATGACTAATCCACTCATCCTCCAGATAGCTCAGGATTTAACGGTAAGTAATGCTCTTCTGGACCACTAGTAGGAAAAGAAAGAGTAATCAGGGGAACAAATTATATTCATCAGAGCAATTAAATCTCTAAGGTATCTTGGAAAAAAATCTAGCCAAACATGAGCAAGAAGTGTGTGGGGAAATCAAAAATGAGGCTATGCAAACACAAGATGGCCTGACTAAGTGCAGAGATAGGATATCTGTGGGAAGGAAGAATGAATTTTGCCAAGAATATTATTTTCCATATTCTCCAGTGGTCTATAAGTTAGATGTAAATTTGATCAAAATCCCAATCATTTGTGTGTGCACATGCATTTTTGTGAGAGATTTGTCAAGTTAACCTTCCAATTTCTAAAGAAAATAAAAAAGATTCAAAGTGATTAAATACCTAAATATGAACAATAAACATTTAAAACTGCTCACAGGAATATAGAAGAAAGCCTATATAATCTTACGATAAAGAAGAATTTAAGGGAGACTAAGCAAAAAAAAAAAAACTTAGTGAAAAGATGAATAAATTGATCATCACAAGATACCATATGTGGGGTATAGTGGCTCAAACCTATTACCCTAGCTGCTTTGGAGGCAAAGATTGAGATCATGGTTTGAGGCCAGCCCAGATAAAATGTTTGTCAGACCCCTTTCTCAATGAACAGCTTGGTATAATAGTAATACAGGAGGCTGAGATCAGGGGATTTGCAACTCTACACCAGACTGTGCAAAAAAGTTCATGAGATTCCATCTCAACAGAACAAAGATGGATGCAGGGGTGCCAGCTATGTCCGCAGACATAAAACAGAAGGACTACCATCCAAACTTGGGCTCAGACAAAAAGCAAGATCCTATCCCAAAATAATCAGCACAACAGAGGACTAGAGTATGGCTCACCAGTAGAGCACCTGTCTAGTAAGCATGAAGCCCTGAGTTCAAATTCCAGTACAACCTTAAAAGAAAAAAAATATTGCTAAAGAGTGAAAACATGAAGGTCAGATGCCCAGTAGCTCATGCTTATAATCCTCACAATGCAGGAGGCTGAGATCTGAGGATCATGTTTCAAAGTTAGCCTGGGCAGAAATAGCTCATCTCCAATTAACCATCAGAGGTGGAGGGGTGGAGGTGTGGCTCAAGTCATAGAGTTCCAGCCTTGAGAAAAAAAAAGCCAAAAGAGAGCCCAAGGCCCTGAGTCCAAGCCTTAGTACTGGTTGGCATGCACGTGTGCATGTTGTGTACATACACACAGACACATACACACACTCGTGCACAGGAAAGCATATACTTTTAATATACGTCATTCATAAACACTTTTCATCAAGGTTATATAACAAAAGAGTTCAGCATAATTTGGGGTAGGGAATCACACCCTCCCCTGGCCTCTCTTCACACCTACTTTATTCCCAACTTGTTCTTCGTCTCTTCTGCTGGATCTCCAAAGCTGGATGGACTGTCCGAGGTTGCCTCTCTGGACCTGGTTTCTGCCTACACTCACTTCCTTGATGATATTATCCCACCTCATGAAATCCAACAGCAAGACACAGATGGCTGACAAATGCATTCTCTACTCAGACCTACTTCTTCAACCTCAAGGTCATGAGACGTATGAAACATACAACCCAAATCCTATTCCTGACCTATCCTCCACGGAAGCATATCCTCCTTGCCATCAGCAGATTTCAGTCAGTAGCTACACCACTCTCCCAACCGTTCTGAGACAATCATTTGATCCTTGACTACTCTTTGCCTACCCTACCCTAACCCCTCAGTATGTCCCACTGACTGCCTTCAAGAAACACTCAGAATCTAACCACTTCTCTCTCTGCTTCTGTTAGTCATCTAGTCTCGGTCCTACCACCATCAACTCTCTTCTACCTCCTAATTGGTCTTCCTACCTCTCCTCCCTGGGCCCAAAACAGTGACTGAAGGAAGCCTTTCATAGTACAGTGAATGCCTTCACCCCACAACAGCTCTATTCACTCAGAAATCCCAGGGACTCTCTCACTTCTCTCTGTGCATACTCAGCACAGACAGTGCTCAGCTACAAACTCTCTTGGTGCTTCCTAAGTGACTTGTACTCTTCTACCTTATGGCCCTCTTGCTGGAACATTCTGATCCTTATGGCCCTCTTGCTGGAAAATTCTGCTCCCTAGAAAACTGTACAACTAATTCTTTTACCCACTTCCAAAATCTGCTCCAATATTGGCTTATCCAGTGAGGCTTTCCAATCTTTCCAATCTTTTTAATCTTTTAACATCCAATCTCTTTAATCTTTCCAATCAATTTAAAATCATGGCCCTTAGCTCCTTGTTTATTTAATAGTTCTAACTCCTGTATGCTACTCTGTTTTATCCCAGTGTTACTTTCGCACATACCATATGATTTATTTTTTAAGGCTTATTATATATATGTTGTCTATCTCCTCTGCCATAATAGAGCCAATGTTGTATGTTTGGTTCCACTGGAATATCCTAAGAATCTAAACAGCATTTCAAATGTAAAGTTATGTTACATTTCTTCGAAAAAATTGAAGCAAGCAAGTAATGTACTAAAATTTATCAATGCTGGGAACTGGTGGCATAGTAGTCAAGAGTGAAATCTATGCTTTTTAAGCATTTTAATTACTTCATACTTTTAAAGAAAACAGAATAACAAAACAAATACTAAAGGAAACATGCTTATTTGTAAATATAACTTTCCCACTGTTACACTTTTAGCTCTCCAGCTAGGTGCCTAGACCGATTTTGCCCAAAAATTTCCACTAGACACATATGACTATTCAATTTTTAATTTAAATAAATTAAAATTGAAATTCAGTCTATTAATTACACTAGCTACCTATCAGTTAGTACTCAAGTACAGCCAGGGCTGCCATTCTTGAAAGGTCCATCTGACATCATGGATCAGACTCTTCAGCACCTGATAGGCATCTAGAATATCATGAAAGTGAAGGCCATCTAACAAATGGAGACTCTACAATAATACTCTGCATTTCACAAACACTTAACAAGCAAAGAAGGTTAAGCTGTAAGGTCAAATGTTGGCCCACACCTACAAATCCTACTTTGTTGTGAGGCTGAGAGTGGGAAGATCACAATCAGAACCCAGCCAATGCTGAGGTCCCCATCTCAATCACTAGTAGTGGTGCATGCCTGTTATTCCAGTTATGCAGAAGGCAGAGTTAGGAAGATGGTTTTCCAAGGCCAGTCTTGAGAAAAAAGAAAAAAAAAAAACTAAGACTCTAACTCAAAATAAGTAAGGCAAAAGAGCTAGGAGTAGTGGCTCAAGTGGTAGAGGACCTGCCTACAAGCATGAGAACCTGGGTACAAACCCAAGTACTGGTCCCCTCCACCAAAATAAAAGAAGACAAAAAAAAGAAAAGAAAAAAAAAAAAAAAGAACTCCACACAGACATTTTCTTTATGCTTCTACCTACTGAGAAATCTAATATAATCCTGAGGCAGGGAAATGGGTATGTGCTTGCTTATTTTTGTTTCTTTACTGTGTTCTGCAAATAATATTCTCCCAGTCTTAACTTTAATCTTTGATAGTCTTCATTCTGCTTGTTCTAGTCTATTGATGATGCTTTCTACTGTTTGTTTTTTAACTTACTTGTATTTGACCTTTTATTTGAAAAATGGTTTGCTCATTTGTTTTTAGAATCTCAATTTCCTTGCTGACTTTCTTGTCCAGGTCTTGAACTGGTTTATTTATCTGTCTGTCTGAATTCTATCTGAAGTCATTGATCATAAAATCCAAGTAAGCGCCAGGCACTGGTGGCTCACGCCTGTAATCCTAGCTACTCAGGAGGCTGAGATCTGAGGATCGCGGTTCAAAGCCAGCCCAGGCAGGAGAGACCGTGAGACTCCTATCTCCAATAAACCACCAGAAAACCGGAAGTGGCACTGTAGCTCAAGTGGTAGAGCACTCGCCTTGAGCTGAAGAGCTGAGGGACAGCTCCCAGGCCCAGAGTTCAAGCCCCACGGCTGACCAAAAAAAAAAAAAAAAAAATCCAAGTAAGCTCTGAAATTCTTTGTCCAGAATTCCAGTCTTTTATGCATCATGGGATGGATGTATTGAGATGCTTTTTAGCATTTGGAGGAGTCATGTTTTGCATTTTCATATAACTTGTATTTCTACATTACAGTTAGTACATACATTGTTCTGGATATCTTTCATCACCACTCAGAAAAGAAAAAGCAATAAACATAATAAAACCAATAATTCAAAACCAAAGCAGTTATTTAAATGTGGTAGAAAACAATTGTAAATGTCAGTTACCCCCTGCAATTGGGTATCAATGAAGAGGAATTATGTCTGGGGGATAAGGGCTGGTTTGGAGGGGAGTTGGTTTTTTGTTTTTGTTTTTTGGTTTTTTTTGGAGGGGAAGAGGGTGCTGATCCTGGGGCTTGAACTATGGGCCTAGGTGCTATCCCCAAGCTTCTTTTATTCAAGGTTAGTATTCTACCACAAACCACAACTCCACTTCTGGCTTTCTTTGGTAGTTTACTGAAGGTTAAGAATCTTATAGACTTTAATGCTTGGGCTGGATTCAAACTATGATCCTCAGATCTCAGCCTCTTGAGTAGCTAGGATTATAGGTGTGAGCCACTAATGCTCAATTGAGCCACTAATGCTCAGTTGATGAACTAGAATTTCAAAATAATATTTTAAGTATAGGTATTGATACCTAAAAAGAAGAAAAAAGGGAAAAGAAAAAGAGAGAAATCAAGGTATGAAAGGAGGAAAACATATGGTATGAAGTTCTTAGAAATACTGGTAAAAGAGCAAGACATGTAGAGAGAAAGAAAAAAACAATAACAACATATCAACAATAACAGCTGCAGAAGGAAAGTGAAAAAGGAAAAAAGAAAACCTGTTGCTATTCTTGCTGAGAAAATGTATTGATCTCATCTCCCCCATGTTGTGTGTGGGGTGGGGTTGGGTTGGGTTGGATGTTTCTTGTTTTGTTGGGGGTGGGAGTGTCTGAATTCTGGACAGGTTATACTGAAAAAGTTGTCTAGTTTTAGGATTTAGCTCCCTGGAAGACCACTCACTTGCAAAATCCTGAGTGAAATCTCTAGCATAGAAATGCTGTCTGCAAACTGAGAAAACAGTAAACAGCCATCTCCCTCCTGCCACTCAGCAACTCTGACTCCTGATCCCTCCCCCCATTCCAGTTAATTCCTTAATATGGACTCTTAGTCTCCTCTCAACTGCATTGTTAAGGAGCACCACACTCGTAGTACACGCCTGACACCCTCCAGATGGCACCCAAGGCTCAAAGAAGTGGTGCACCACCAGCAGTCACTGTCAGCTCTGGAGAGGGCAACTGACACACTCACATGGTTCTCACAGACCTTCAAGATTGGCAATGACTCCACCCAATCCTCACCTGTTCCCAACTTGACTTACATCAGTGCTGCAAGTGCAGCATTGGTAGCCATGATCAACACAGTTTCTGGCTTGCAGTTTTAGGTCTCTCAACAAAATTTTAATTGAACTAGACTAATGTTGATTTTCTATTACATTGAAGGATTTCTTAAGTAAACTTGAAAATAGTTCCACAGTATGTGACATTATAAATTTATTTTTCTGTGATTTCTGTGTGTGCCTACTTTGATAATGCTTCTTGCACATGAGTCTATTTGAGGACATTTTGAGGACAGAAAACATTTGAGGACAGAAACTACATTTGCTGTGTTTACCACAAATTGGGAATATTTAGATAATTCATATAGAAATTAAATGTGCTTTGTTTATTCCATTATCAGTCTAGATGACTTGAAATATCAACTTTGTCATGTATACTATTTCAGTGTACTGCTTTAATAAATTCACCAATTGGCAGTCCACAGTTGATTATTAAATTGGTCACACCTACTGTCATGAGAAGTCAAGGCAGAGACCACATGACCCTCTGAGCTGAAACTGTTAATCTAACCTTCTATAGAAAAGGTCCCCACTCATCCTCTGGGCACTTATTAGTTCCTAATCACAGATTACTTACACACCAGTGCACTATGTTTTAATTTCAGCTAATAGGAAAACCTCTGTCTTGGCTAGTTTTGAGTATTTGTTCTTTTTATATATAGCTTCATATATTTGGGGGCAGTTAAAAAATTAAAAGACTCCTTTGGGATTCAAATTGGGGTTTTATTAAAGGGTGTTTATGTGATACTGCTTTGCATTCCAGAAGCAGGGTATATTTGACTCTAGTTTTATGGCCTTCCATAAGATTTTATTCTTTTCTTCATACATCTACTATCTTTCTTATAAAATTTATTCCCAAGTCTTTTATAGTGTCTTTCAATTATGAATTGGATCTTTTTATAATTTTCCACTTCTGATTATTTATTGCTAAGATGGGAAAACACTATGATTTTATAGTCATGATGGGGCAAATTCCCTTTTATTTACTTTTATTATTTTATTTTACTTCATTTCATTTCATTTTAGAAGAGTCTTTGTTTGCTGCTGAAGTCGGTCTCAAACTCCTAAAGTGATCCTCCTGCCTCAGCTTCCCGAGTGGCTGAGACTATAGGTGTATACTTACCCCACAAAGCTCTAACAGCTTCTTTGCTGAGACTCCTCCATTTCTCAAGTGTATAGTCACAGTCTTTAAAAAATAAAACATTTTATTTCCTTCTTTAAAATATAAAACAATTTTATTTCCTTCTTTTCCGTATTTATTCCAATTCTTTAACTCTCTAATCTTACATCATTATTAGACTCTCTAGGGCAGTGATGATTGATAATGAGGGAAGAAAGCAATCCTATTTTGTTTCTCATCTGGCAACTGGGTACTTTCCAATTTTTGCTCACTCTATTTCAACCACACCAACTTTACTATTCTTTTTTCAACTGGCTAAGTGCATTTCTGTCTCCACCTTGGTGCACATGCTACTGATGTTGCTGACTCTTTTCCACAAAGAATTCTTACAAGTCTTACATGAAACATCTGCTTAAAGTCAAAAGCTCACTGCATATGCCACAAAATTAAGAAAAATAAGAAAAGGGGTAAGTTGAAGGGAGGGTGAGAATGTTGAAATGGGTGATACTGATCAAGGCGCACTGTCTTCATAAATTGTTTTGTTAAATGGTCCCTCCTTTGTACAACTACTTAAAGAAATACCTGCTTAAAAGCTTCGAACAATTATCATTGGTCAACCACCTCGCATAGTGTTTCCATTCATGCTGCTGCTTCATTCTGAGCATACATACTATAAAGTGTATTGATGGTCTCCACAAATGGAACCTAAGCACCAAGAGGGCAAAATACTTTGTGTTCTGTTCATTTCCATGTCCTCTCTATCTGAAACACATGGTTCTCATTATCCAATGAATATCTGCTCAAAGAACATGCAGTATTAACAGAGTTGGATGGGAATGCCTTTAAGAGATCCTACTATTCACTTAAGATGCATTCTGTGGTATTTTGATACCCTGTCCTTGAACTAAAGAACTATTAGGCAGGTACCAGCTTCTGTGAGAATGCTCAATCTCCCAGACCCAGCTCTCTCTGCAGCACTGTGGTCTGAGCCCTTACACTGTATCCCTCCAGTATTCATTTTTTTTAATTCCAATGTAGCAGAAAAGAGGTCCCAGGAGGACCACACACAAGAGGTTCAACTCAGATCTCTGCACACACGCTTCAGGTCTGCTTTGACAAGCCATACACATACAAAGCCCCACATTGCTCCTAGATTAAAAGAAGACCTAGAGCAAAGCATGTGTGTTCAAAGAAATTACTGTCGGGATAAATCTTTCAGCTGTCCCTCTTGCCAATCCCCATGTTCCTCCTCCTAGAAATTCTGAGCTGGTGTTTTTGGTAATGGGATTTAGACTGCCGCTTTCAAGAATTCCTTCAGGAAACTGATTTCTGCCTAGAAGATATTATAATATAATATAAAAAATTAGATCAGTTACTAAACATTCAAGAAAATGAACCACGCCTCCCTGCATACTCTGCATGTGGTCTTCGAATCTTGAAAATGAAAATTAAGTGACATTCCAAAGAGACTTCAGTTCACTGAAGCTTTTGATTTCTATCCACACATGTTTCTAAATAATTTAGAAATCATGAGAAGTTAAATGAACCATTGTATGTTCTCACCTAGAACTAGGAGAGGGCTTTGCATTTTCTAACAGCCTGACTGTATTGCTGGTTCCCTGAAGCATTTCCCAGACTTCCCTACAAGAGATCATTATAAATTTATTCCCCTAGGATGGGACATTACATCTGATGGAGGAAGATCTCTTACATACTTTATGTGTTATACATTATTTGGAAGGCCATTGCCATTTGCTCAGGGAGTACCAATGTCATTCCAAAGAGCAGAATCATGGGGGCTGGCAAGAGCAACTGCTCTCAGCCCAGAATCAAGAACATCTCTAACGTTCTACCTTGGGTTCTTTCCATGGCTCAAGGGAATTAAAAAGCAAAAGAACAATGACTCACAGGATCTTCCCTCAGTAAGGAGATATAGTACCACCTTTAATCCAATTCCTGAGCAATTGCGAAATATTCTCAAATCAGGAAGGAGAGGTGTGGCACCAGCCTTGAAGGAAAAAGCCACACAAGAGCTCAAGGGCCTGAGCTCAACCCCAGTAACAGCACAAAACAAAAATAAAAAGATTCTTATAACAGATTCTAGGAACATTGTTACCTCAAGCACAATGTTTTTAAGATCATTAAACATAGGATTCCCTATAGGACTTTATATAGTCATTTAGGAATAATTTCAGATTATAAATTTCAGATTACAGTACAGGTTGCTGAAATCTATTGGTCCACAGGCTCAGATATGACAAGGGAAAGGCTAATAGGGTAGCAGGATTTTAACAAGATCCTTGACTTTTGAGATATTAAAAACTAGAATTAACACTAGAAATCTAAACATAAACACTAGAAATCTCCCAACTTTTCCAGAGTCAGTGTTATTCATCCACTACATAAAAAAAGCAAAATCAGCTGAAGAAGTGAGAGCCTTACAGAAGCAAAATAATCCTGATGCAATTTAAATATGTGGTTAATTGGAGCATTGCAGAGGACCGGCCTGAATCATCTAGACCTCGCAAAGGGAGTTGAAAGGTTCACAGGATTTAACAGTCCTTCAGTGTTCTCTGAAGTCCTTGAAGGCCATAGTACAATCTTAATGGACAATATAGTAGCTATATTGCTTTCCCTCAAAAGAAATTGAAATGGCTTATACAACTTTGACACAACTTACATCTTTTCTTTAAAAGACCATCTGGAATACATATTGAATGAATTTTGGGGCATTTTTGTTTAATTTACTTTAGAAATCCAAGAAGTCTTCTCATTGATACTATATTACTCCCTTTATCTGTGTTATTTTTCGCTTTGTGTGGTTTCATGGGCTCATAATAAGCCGACATCATGGCTTGATGACCCATCTCCTGACACAATGTGGGAAGTTCAGCAAAAGCCCAGTATTGGGTTACAATATGTATGGCATTAACCTCACTTAATCTAAGAATGTACACATAGGCATTTACATCTCATGTTACCATTAGATAAACAAACTACCATAGATAGTTTAAAAGGGAGAAACTATGTCCATATAGCTTTTACTACATGATCGTTTGCTATGCCTAATTTATACATTAAACTCAGTCATAGGTATGTTCTGTAGGAAATACATTGTGCTGATAGGACTCAGTACTGTCTTCGGAGTCAGGCATCCCCAGGGGTCTTGGAAGATTCCTCCACTGATAAGGGGAGCCACTATATTAACTGAAGTATGTAGATAAATGCTAATTCACTCAATACATTCATATTTACCCTTTCTTACGGATTGTAAACTTTCATTTCTTAATACTAGGGAGGAAAAAAAGAAAGTCTTAGTTTTATAAAGCAGGAGAGAAAATAGAAAAGAGACTGACTCACTCGCCCAAGGTCATCCAGCAACTAGTGGAAAAGCCAAGTCTAGAGACTGCTCTCCATGCCCCAGCTCTCTGTTACAGCCTGCCCACAGTCCAGGGGCCCACAAAAGCCAGAGTAATATGCTTAATGGTAGCAGAAGGAGGAAGGCATGGATCAGGTTGTGCTGAGAAAAGGCTTGGCAGGCATCTGCTGCAGGAAAAAGAAGGATGACAGCTCCAGCTGGAACTCTTTCTCACCCCTTCGCCCAAACAAGTTACGCGATCCAAGCAAGGCCAAGCCCTTACTGTATATTTCTTGTGAGGAACTTTGGGAAGACAATTGGTTAAACAAAAAAAAAAAAGAAAGAAAATCAAGAAATAGGAAATAGTCATGACTCACACTTTACACACCTCGAAGGACCCAAGCTACCATCCATCCAGCCCTTCTATCTTCATTTTCACTAGTGAGCCCAAAAGGAGTGCAAACAGGCCACACTTACGTGACTCCGCCTTAATAAGATGGCGGAAGGCCACACGCCAACAAGACTGCGCATGCTCTCTATCAAGATTAATAGTCACGGAAGTTTCCATGCGTTTCTTTCTCCAACGATGGAGCTGTCGTAGACCACAATTTCCTTGAGATATTCTGGCGCTGTAATATCCTTTCCTTGAAACCCAAGAACCTTCTCATTAAACACCCTTATGTACAATATACTATACTGCAGCCAAAAAAACACTGCACACTACACTGAATACTGTGAATACTGATACTAAGGCACGAAGCAATTACTAGAATTACCAGGCACCAGTGGCTCATACCTATAATCCTAGCTAAGAGGCTGAGATCTGAGTGTTACATCTCAAAGCTGCCTGGGCAAGGAGGCCTGTGAGGTTCTCATCTCTAATTCACCTCCAAAAAGCCAGAAATGGTGCTAAGGCTCAACTGGTAGAGCACTAGCCTTGAGCAAAAAAGCTAAGTGACAGTGCTCAGTCCCTGAGTTCAAGCCCTAGCACGGTCTCTCTCTCTCTCTCTCTCTCACACACACACACACCCTTTCATTGACATAAATTAGCCAAATTATAGTACCATTGATATGCATGCCAAAGACTTAATTTTAAGAGTTCCTTTACAAATACATCATTGGTAAATGTCTGATTGTATCTAACAACCAGAGTTCATGTTGTCCTGGCAAGGACCAAATGTGAGCAGTGGGTAATGGCCAAAGCCATGCTTAAAACAATGCTGAAGAGTTCTTAAAAGTTTCTAAAACCTACCTTCATTACTCCAAATGTTGACTGTACAACAGTATAAGCTGATCACTGCCCACCAACATAGAGAAAATGCACAGCTCTATCATGATAGTGAGGGGAAGAAATGCTGAGGTTATTTTTGTGGAATGCAAGTTTTAATCAAAGAGGCAGTTTTGGGAAAATGCAAAATATTTCAACAAGTTCATTCAGAAAATAAAAGCACTAAAATGCCCCTTCCCAGGGAAGAGCATTTCACTCAGGTATACTCCAGTGAGTAAACACTGCAATATGCCCTACATTTTATAAGAGATACTGCAGGAAAGAACTATAAAAATCTAATAGCTACTTTTAATTGTTTGGTAGGACACTACCCTCGCAGTGCATTCACTATTAGATTTTACAAGTCAAATATGGAATATGTGTGTTTGCTTAACACACTCAATGACAGAAATGTACTGTCTTCTCGGCATTCTAAAACAGAAGCATGAGAAGCACAGATCTCCATGCAAGGTGGTGATGGCGGCCAGGCCTCAGGAGAAACAGCCCTGCTAAGCAGACAACTAGTCAGACCACATCTGAACGTTCATTTTTTAACCCCTCCAAGTTTAAAAGGTCTTTGGCTATTGAGACTCTAGCCAGGGAACAGTAATCAGAATTGTGAGGAATGTGGAAACCAGCAGATTTAAACAACAGTTGAAAAGGATGATGGGATGCAGTGGTCTCTTTCTGTCCCCAGGGACACATGAGAGGAAAGCCAGTGGATGTCTGGGGAAATTCCAGATCTGAATCCTTCATAGACTACCACTTTTACTATATACCTCTGGTATATTCAGAGTAGCTGAATCATCCTTCCCTGTATATTCTATATCCTGGTGTCTCATTCGCTGCTATTCTCATCTGCATTAGAGTCATTATCAAGTAAAGTTAAGGCCTAATCGAACATAAGACTTACACTATCAGATGGTCCAATTAATCACCAGAATGAATACTAAGTGATTAACAGGCTGGATGCATGTATAGTACATATATTATTCAAATAATATCATGAATAATCCAAAGATGATTCATGTCCTGGGTGGAAGAGAGAAGGATATTATACGATTTCATCATGTCACTCAGGAGGATGAGCAACTTCAAACCTCTTAATGCTTTCTGGAATTTTCCTCTTAGTAGTTTCAGACCACAAGTATCTGAAACCACAGAAAGGGAAAGCAAAACCACACCAAGAACGGACTGTGGTGATTGGCCTAGAAATGAGAAGGCTAGGAGACTTGGGAGCTGTCCGCAAATATCTGCAGAGGGTTTGTGTGGAAAAAGCTATCCACAGGATCATACAAGAGCCAGTGGGTGAGAAAAGCTAAAGAAAAGCAAGTTCCTGATCAATATAGGAAAACATTCTAACAGCCAGAATGGTACAACAAGAGAACTTGGTTGTGTCATTGTATGGGAAGATTCCAGAAGGAGCTGAGTAGGCATGTGTCCTGTCCCCACTGCAGGACACGTCTGGTTACCCCTCACTATTTTTCCAATGAGATCCAAAGCAACACAACCCAGGTGTCTGACTCTCAGCACGAATACAGTGGCATTATAATTTTATGGTGGTATGAGCTTGGATGCAAATACAGCAAATACAGCCCTGGGCCTGTGGTAGACATCAGGTGGCTCGATTAAAATGCTGAAATACAGGATGAAAGGGTGACCATCTTTCAATGTGGATGGCATAGACATTCCATGTACATGTCCTAAAGACCAGAAGCCTGCGATGACCTGACGGCAGAGGTACCGTGACCCACGCGCCTAGTTCCCCAACAGCCGTGTGGCCACTGGAAAGTCTGGCTCCGACACAGAGTTGTGAAACCTTTCGCGGCTGCCAAAAGTTTGCAGTCACATGGAAACTGAAGTTGTCAGGCTTCCTTAAAATTCCATTCTTCAAAATAAGCTTCTCATCATCCCTAGAGAGACTAAGGAAAAACAAACAGCCCCCCGCCCCAAATTTGCACCGTTTCCAACCCAACTATCCTTCTGCACAAGAACGACTAATGAGAAACTCCACTCGCAGATAAAAGACTATTGAACAGATTAGTCAATCCCCCTCCACCCTTTGGCACCAGCGCCCAAGCTCCCCTGGAAGAGTTCAGCCACACTGAGAGACATAAGAACTGTCACAAGTAATTCACACCAACAAGATTAATTGTTCCAATCCCTCGCACTGGAACTTGTCGTCCTGAGACGACATGTGGGATCTGTCATACCTCAATATCTCAATCCAAAAAGAAAAGAGAGCTAAACCTCCTCCTTTTTCCCTACCAATCCAGTTAAAGAAACGTTTGGAAAATGTCAAAGTAGCTACAATGCAACAGTGTCAGAATTTGAGCCTCATTAATGCTTCAGCTAACAAAAACCCCTAAACAAGGTATGATTTAAATGAGTAAGAAACAAACAGCAAGCACCGAGAAAAGGGATCATTTCCCAGTCTGATTATTTCCCCAAATCTGACATCAGAAACTTAAAATGAATAGGAAAATACTCTTATGGAAGACCCGTTAATGACTTGATTAGTAATGTTATTATAATCCAAGGGAAATTAGTGATTACAAGCAAAGCAACAGTGCCTTGCAGCTCTTAATAAAGAAGAAAATCAAAAGTTCATTTATCTAACACTAACATTTATCTAAGGTAGGTGATGCAGTTGAGAGCTCACTCCATTCATACCTTCAAGGAGTAAGACTGTATTACAAGCACACCATCTGGTATAGACATGAATGTCTTCCTAATGCTGAATATAATTCAGAACATCAATCATACTATCATGTTACAGGACATGTATCTATGTTGTTTCTACAGTAAAAAAAAAATACAAATGGTTGTGATTTTTTAAAAAAGAAAAATTTGGTGCTTGTGGCTCACATCTGTAATCCTAGTTCCTCAGAAGGTTGTGACCTAAGGATTCTGGTTCAAAGTCAACTAGGGCAAGAAAGTCTATAAGACCTTCAATTAACCTGCAAAAAGCTAGAAGTGGAGCAGTGGCTCGAGTGGTAGAGTACTGGACAAAGGGCAGCATCCTGGCACAGATCCGAGCACCAGCTCACACACACACACACACACACTCTCTCTTTCTCTCTCTCTCTCTCTCTCTCTCTCTCTCTCTCTCTCTCTCTCTCTCTCTCTCTCACACACACACACACACACACACACACACACACACACACATATATGCACACACAAGTGTATGAGATACTCAGATTTTGGCTGTTAAGTTCCAAACCGTTTTATTCTAAAATCTCTGATACCTTTCTTACTAAGGCAAGAAACTACATAAGGAAGCTGATAAATTCTATTTTCTGCTTAACAATTTGATCTGTTCAAGATTGCGCTTTATAAATATTAAGTTCAATATCTTCCATCATCACTGTCAATATCATTTGACGGTTCTAGGTTATAGATTAGAAGAGACAGATTTGACTTACTTGCAGAATATGATTACCAGCTGAAAAAAGTCAGCAGAGACTGTTGGAATGAATATGACCTGAATGAAAGAACAAAACACTATGTAGAAACACAAATTGTCACATTTCTTTTTAATAAATGGGAAATATACAAGGAGAAGTCTTCCAGCTCAAGACACAGACTAAATGTATGTTTTCCCTCTCATCTTTCCCAAGACAGGAGATGAATTCAAAAGGAAAGAAAAAAAAACTAAGAGCAAAAGGAATGAAGTTGGAAAGGACAGTCATTATCAGATATAAGGAATTAAACAATCATGAAGATACAAACAAAGGACAGAAGAAAAAGAAGAGAATCTAGACACAGAGAGCACACTGGGGAAGAGGAAGCTAATCAGCCGCAGGGAGGAAGCAAAGCTCACCCACTGCACACACCAGAACATTTTTTTAAAACAGGGAGAGGCCTCATGAAGAAAGAGACATATGGGAAAACGAAACCAGTCAGCTCTCCAGAATAATCACAACTACGGAAAGAATATATATGATTTGAAAAATCCCCCAGGAAACATAATTTATATTTCAGAACCTTAAGAAAAATTAATCTACACAATTAGAATGACTGAAGACATAACATAAAACAAACAAAAAACTGAAAAAAATAACTGGCTAAAAAAAAATTGATTGCTACAGGTAAAATATTCAAAGTAAGAATGAAAAAAGTAAATACCCAAAATTTTGCAAAAGTTAGGACAGAAAAGAAAACATGACGGACACAGAGACTATAAGCTAAAGGTTTATTATAAACCTAAAAGAGGGGTTTTTTAATGTAGAACAATAAAAAGATATAAATATTTTTAAGAAAGAAAATTCTAGAAGGAAATCATGAGAAACAAACCAGATGAGTGAGATAGAATCATATTTATGCTCACATCTGTGACATCTGGTTATAAAGTGGACCAAACAAAATAATAAAAGTTTACTTAACTAATTAATAATAGAGAGCTATCAAAAGATTTAAAATCAAGCTACTGTCAATCTGAGGATCATTGTTCAATGCCAGCCCAGGCAGGAAAGTCCATGAGACTCTTCTCAAATTAACCATACGAAAACGGAATGTGGCACTGTGCCTCAAATAGTAGAATGCTAGCCTTGAGCAAAAGGAGCTCAGGGACAGTAGCTCAGGACCAGAGTTCAAGCCCCAGGACTGGCAAAATAATAATAATAGCAATAATAATAATAATTTTCTACTCTAATATGACAATAAACTGTTGTCATTAAGCACCAAAGGAACTATTATCTTCAAATTATTAAACAAAGATCAGTGTGAACCTAGAATTCTATATCCAGCCAGATATCTAATCTATATCCAGCAGTCAAGTGTGTGTGTGTGTGTGTGTGTGTGTGTGTGTGTGCATGTGTGTGTACAAAATGAAGACATCTTTCCAAACAAATACAAGTGTCAGAAAACTTCCCAAAAGCTTAAATAAATTAATTTTTTGTGAACCTCACAAGATGAAGGAAAATTCATGACAAAAAAAAAAAAAACTCATACGACCCAAGATACTGTATTATCAGGTGGGAGCTACGGCACTGTGGTTCATTCCTGTAATCCTAGCTCTTTAGGAGGCTGAGATAAAAGACAGAGATACTGCTGATACTGATGTAGAAGTACACACACTTGTTTGTATGAGCACATGAGTTTCTCTCTAGTTGACCTCTCTTACTTGTGATTTACCCAAAACTTTTGAACATATTCTCCACATTTTAATAGTTCTCTAAGTATGCATTCTCCTTTCTCTAGGTAAAATATAAAGAAAACTATGTTTTCCAGTCTCTATCCCAGCCAAGATAAAGGCAGGACCCAGGCTCTGTGAACCAAATCTACATCGAGCCATGAACCACATAGGCGAACAAACTGGTCAGGGTAAGTGCATTTTCCTGGCATAAGCATAAAGCATGTTTTTCATTCAGAGACGGCGGCAACTAACCCAGTCATGTTGGCAATTCCTTGCAATTTGCCCCAGCATATTAATGTCTTGTGCCACTAGGAAACAACGTGAAAGGCAACAGAGAACCACAGTGCTGACTCAGGCCTCAGGAACACAGCACCATCCCCTCGGCCTCTTGGCTGAGGCAGGCCCATCTGCTCTGTTTTAGAAGTGTTTATTACATGGTTCCCCCAACTTTGATGAATTTTGCCCTTAACTCCATAACTCAACAGGCTCCATCCATCCTGACTCGTTACAAACCCTTTCTTACACTCATTACAAAGTTGTGGAGGTTTTATATGGTCCACCCAACCTAATTTTTCCCCCCATAAACGCTGTAATTTTTACTGAACAATGGTAGAAACTTCAAGGCTTGGCAAAAATAAATAAACACACACACACACACACACACACACACACACAACCATATATATACACACACACATACACATCCATACACACACACACACGCACGCACACACATCCATACACACACACACATGTCATTATGACAGAAATAGCTGGACAGTATATTGTTTAGAAATAAGGAAATAGCCACCAGAAGAATGAAATACAGAAATAGTTAAAATGGCTAGTTAAGGGGTAGAGAAAAGCAGGGAAATTTTGGCTTTGCATAGTAACATAGTTCTACTGTGCAATAGATTAAATTTATGCTGTAGATTTTTATTTTTTTTAATTTTACGTGTGTGTGTGTGTGTGTGTGTGTGTGTGTGTGTGTGTGTGTGTGTGTGTGTGTGTGTGTGTGTGTGTGTGTGTGTGTGTGTGTGTGTGTGTGTGTGTGTGTGTGTGTGTGTGTGTGTGTGTGTGTGTGGCAGTCCTGAGGTTTCAATTCAGGGCCTGAGTGCTGCCATGAACCGCTTATTTTGCTCAAGGCAAGGGCTCTACCACTTGAGTCACAGCTCCACTTTTGGCTTTTGGGGTAGTTTAATGGAGATAAGAGTCTCACAGATTTTCCTGCCCAGGCTGGATTCAAACTGTGATCCTCAGACCTCAGCCTCCTGAGTAGCTAGGATTACACAGGTGTGAGTCACCAGGCTTAAGATTTTACATTTAATCTCTTATATGATACACTCAAAAAAGAAAAGGAAAACAGGAAAGAAGGGAAAATTATAATACTGATATTATCATAGCATTATCAATAAACTATTGAGAAGTCAACTTACATTACAGTGTAGCTGGGCACCACTAATGGCTCAAGGCTAGGATCCAAAGACTCAGGAGCATGAGATCTAAGGATCCAGTTCAAAACCAACTGAGAAGACAAGTCTTTAAGACTCTTTTCTCCAATGAATCAGCAAAATGTCAGACTACAGGCTTAGCTCAAGTGATAGAGCACCAACCATGAGCATAATGAATAAAGAATAGATCAAGCTTCACTGCTGGTACAAAGAAAAAAAAAAGAAGGAAAGAGAGTGAGAGAGAGACAGACAGACAGAGAAACAGACAGAGAGAGAGACAGGCAGAGAGAGAGAGCTTTCTTATTATCATTAAAAAGCATTAGGGATTCTTCAATCACCAGAAGCCCCTCCCCCCAAAAAAGAAGAGAACTGTGTAACAAGTGAAAAAGAACATAAAACAAGTGGAGAGATGAACCAATTTCCAGGAAGAAAACACAGTAGAGTACGGTGTCAGAAAGGGCAGGCTGGCTCTCCATGACAAGCAAAATGTTTCCAATAATAAAAAAATTGGACAAGTAATTTCCTTTTTATAAAACCTTCCTACACCTCACTATCAATAAATATTTAATCCAAAATATCCCTGATGATAAAAACTAGGATTTGATTATGACAAGAAAAAGCAAGAAAAAAATCTTCCCAATTTCTGCCAAAATGCTACAGTTTTGTTTAAGTGTAAGTACAAATTTAATGGAAGAAAGTTAAATAGCCAAGGAAAAGAGCAAAAAGTCAACAGATCCAGATTCCTTACCTTTTACCTAAAATGCTTAACTAAGTGCACAAGCATAGCTTTCACTAAGAAAAAAGTAATTGATTTCTGTTTTCACTGCTATTTACAACAGCAAAAGCAAATGATCAAAACCAATCAATCAAACTCAAAAAAATTAAATATATAAAGTGACACCTCAAAAATGCATCGATCAAGATTATAAATAGAAGTACATAAATATCTGGCTTAATCCTAGTAATCTACTTCCAATGAGAAAGAAAAAAAATATAAAAAATACTGAGTGAAAGAAAACATGGTAGTCTGATTTACAGGGTATATATAATATTTAGGAATGTCATATACATTTTTCTAAAACATTATACTAGTTGGTAAATGTAAAAGAATATGTCACAGCTGAAATTCAGAAGTATATCATCCATAAAACTGTCACATAACAATTTTAATGGATAAAATAATTTATTTGTAAGATAAGCATTCTACCAAAAGGCCTTATTGTATTATGATAATGTAAGTATAAGAATTTAAGACCTAAGGTTGAGCCTACTGACTTAGGGAAGTTTCCAACCTTCCTTCAACTTGATTTCCTTTTCTCTAAAACAGAAATAATATCTCTTAGCACATACCATCACTGAAAGGACTAAATGAGAATGTACATGGTTCAGACCAAACACCTGGCACCACCCTTCCCACTAACATTTTATTGCAAATAGCTTTTATAATTTCAAGATGCATTCAAATCAGATTCCAAACATCTAAATCAGATCCCACATCTAAAATAACTTCAAAGATTCTGTACAATCTTTGTTTGAGAACTTTGGGCTATAGTTTATTTTTTTACTTTAAATTTAAATTTACTTGTAAAGGTGATATTCAGGGAGTTACAGTTACATAAGTAAGATAATGAGTACATTTCTTTTGTTACCCCCTCCCTCATTGTCTCCCATTTTCCCAACCCCTGAGCCCTCTTTCCCCACAAGTGGTAAAGTTCATTTCCCTAGTCTAGTGAGTATCACTGTTGAATTGGTTCACCCTTCATCCTACCATTTCTTTGATTCCCCTTCCGTTCCCCAAGTCAGATAAACTTATATACAAGACAAAAGGTATATAAATCAAAAACAGTGGCAATAGGGAATAAACCAAAAGAGAAAAAAGAATGAAAAAAGAAATAACTGCAACAATACAATTTTTAAAAACCTCATTTCCATTTCTTGGAGTTCATTTTCATAAGCATCATTGTATACGGTCATACGCACATAGCAATTGAGTCACTGATCCTCTCCTAAGAATATCTACAAACCAGCCTGCACTAATGCCACCAGGACAACCACGTTCAATGCAGCATTTTTTACCATACCTAGGATACAGAATCAATCCAGATGCCCCTCCATGGATGAATGGATCAAGAAAATGGTAAATATACACAATAGAATTCTATGCTTCCAGCAGAAAGAATGACATTGCCCCATTCATAAGGAAATGGAAAGACTCAAAAAAATATATATTAAACTACGTAAAATATATTAAACTAAGGAAAACTAAGAAATGTAGGGTGCATGGTTTCCCTCACTTGTAACAACTAGAATATGTTTATATATCTACAAGTTAATCCAATAGCTAGTAAAAAAATAATTATACTTGGAATATAATTTAAAAAACAAAAGCCAGGTGCTGGTAGCTCACACCTGTAATCTTAGCTACTCAAGAGGTTGAGATCTAACAATCATAATTCAAAGCCAGTCTGGGCAGGAAAGTTCCTGAGATGCTTATCTCTAACCAGCAAAAAGCCAGAATTGGAGCTGTGGCTCAAGTAGTAGAGGCTAGTCTTGAATCAAAAAGCTAAGGGAAAGCATCCAGGCCCTGAGTTCAAGGACCAGTACTGACACAAAAATAAGTAAGTGAAATGAAATAAATCTCATAAAGTAGGTCCAAACCCATAGTTAACTATTTTCAGTCTTTAAAGTATAAACCATATCAACAATAAACTAGTTGACAGGAGAAATAACTCGCAATGTTGGGGGGGGGGGTTCCCTACAGAAATGAATAAAATTCTCCTTTAACAAATTACATTTTAAATTCCACAAGCTCATTCAGGAAATATATAAGGAGTATCTGCTATGTTCTAGATGCCATTCCCAAGCCTCGGAGGTGTAACAATGAACAAAATATACAAAACTTCTAGCCCTTAGACCTTAAGAGCAACTAAGCAGGGTAACAAATACAGTAGTCACATGCTACTCTAGTATCCAGAAGCCCAAAACTTGTTCCAATTAATTGGGTGTAATCATGACAAAGACAGTCCTTTTGGAAAGACAACTCATCCAGTAGGACCAAGCTCTGAATTCTCAGCATCACTGTTCTGGAAAGATCAACAAACTGTTCTTATCACACAGAATAAGTTGTTCTACCCAACTACTTTGTAAGGTCAAACAACTTTAGAAATAATGCCAAATAAAAATGACATTTATTTTCCTAACAACTGGGGGAGAAACCTTTAATCTCACCCCAAATACTAAATCTAAAACATTTCTGAATCATTTCTCATATAGGCTTTTGATAATAGAAAGCTTATTTTAAAGATGGAAGAAATATGCACAATTTTCAATATATAGTTTAAAGAGATCTTAATTGAGGCCTGCCATCAGAAATATGAATTAGTTAACATTTCAATATAATACATTGAAACAATAATAATTTTTAACCCAAATATCCTTATAATGTCAATGATACATTTAATCTCATATGGTAATACTCTACCATTACTTTCTTTTACTCAAGGTTTATTTAGAGAAGAGATTCCTATTTGTTGGTTGCAAGCCAATAGACCACCAGTTTTTCCACTATGCAAATAAAACGGACAATTTAGATCCATCATCACACATCCCTAAAATAAAACTACTGGCATAGTACTCAGAATAAAATGTACTTAATTTACAGTGACAAAGTCAGGCCCTACTATGGAAACCCAAATGTTAGTGACCATGAAACCTGGCCTAAGGGAGGCCTCTAGTGGATCTGGGTGGTTACTAACGTCCTTCTCATCCCAACCCTGGAGTTTCCCTGTTCTCCTCTAGATTAGATAGATAGACAGATAGACAGACAGAATATATTACATATTTCAATATCTCTCTCAATCTCTCACACCTTTCTCTCTCTCTCTCTCACATACATACACACACACACACACACACACACACACACACACACACACACACACACACACACACACCACACACACACACACACAGACAGCCTCAAGAAAATAGGTTACATTCAATCGCTGAACTATTTGATTAAGTTTAAAAAGAAAAAAAGCCTTTAAACTATATAACCAGAGTTGGGAAGGTGGTTCAGTGGTAGAGCGCTTGCCTTGCATGCATGAGGCCCTGGGTTCCATCCCTCAGCACCACATAAGCAGAAAAAAACAGAAGTGGCGCTGTGGCTCAAGTGGTAGAGCGCTAGCTTTGCGCTGAACAGCAGAGGGATAGCACCCAGGCCCAGAGTTCAAGACCCACTACCGACAAAAAAAAAAAAACCACTATATAACCAGTACTGTATCATTAAGGAGTCTCTGAAGTGAAATTTTTCAACTTCACTAGACACCTTACTATTAGCTAATGTTAATAATCTTAATTTTTTGTAATGGAAAGAGCACCTGGCTAGCATATGCAAGGACCTGGGTTCAATTCTCAGGACTAAAAAAATGAAAAAATAAATGCAGCTTATGGTAGTCTAAATCAAGTCAATGAAAAAAAAAAAAGACTACAAATTTAGAGTTAAATTTCGAATTGATGGGTCTTCTAAGTATGCTTCCCACTCTTAAATACACTGACATTTTTGTAAATGCAAAGAATAAACAAACTGGTCCCTTTAGATAAATGCACCTACTTACAACCAATTATCGAGGTTTAACTCTTCCCCAATTCTGCTTCTATAATATTAATATTCATTTCCTTTTTTGCTGAGACCTCTGCTTTCAGAACCTTCCTCTCTCTCTCTACCCTGCCAACCTTAATACCTATCTTACCTTCGACCAGTGAGGTCTTTTGTAGCAAGAAAAGAAATAGCTGGGGTTCCTCCAAAACAGGAACGATGCCATGTCTCTCCTCCCATCAATGGCAACGCCCTCATTTCAGTGGACAGCCTCAGGGCTGCACACTGCTGCCTATCTGAAGCTTTCCTTGCTCTGATGGTAACCTAACCCTAAAATACTCTGAGTCTACAGGTACCCCAAAATGTAGCCTAGGAATACTCACTCCCATGTATGGAAATTCTCATCTTTTCTTATGTATTTGGTGTTTAAAAAGAAAAGGGCTAAAGAAAGTGGCAAGAACAATATACAGAATAAAGACCCTTTTTATATCATATCCTCACTTAGTTAAAAATTTACTCCCTCCAAAAAAAATTCCATTTTCAAAGAAACTCAAAAAGCCAGGTACCAGTAGTTCTTGCCTGTGATCCTAAACTACGTAGGAGGCTGAGATCTGAAGATCTTGGCATAAACTCAACCAGGGCAGAAAAGTCCTCAAGACTCTTATCTCCAATAAACCAGCACAAAAGCCAGAAGTAGAGTTGTAGTAGCCAGTAGTAGAGCATCAACCTTAACCAAAATACCAAGCAAGAGTACAAGGCCCTGAGTACAAGTTCTAGTACCAGTATACACACATACATACACATATACACTCACAAAACTAAGTGTAAAGATTTTAGAAATACATTCAAAAGCTAAAAAAAAAAATCTTAAAAACCACTCCAAAAATAGTAACTCTGATCTATGAAGAAACTAATTATCCATATAAACTCACTGCTTAGAATGTATGAATAGCTGAAGTGTTGATTAAATTCGGCTTTATATTTCATAGAAGACAAAGTAATCATATTCTAATAAGAATTCAAATTTAAAATTTTTCAATGTAGGATGGGATGGGAAGGGGAAACAAAGGAGGAGGCTACAATGCTTTATAAGAAATGTACTCATTATCTTTGCCCATGTTATTGTAACCCCTCTGTACAGTATTTTCACAATAAAAAAAAAATTTAATTTAAAAAAAAGTTTCAATGTACCTTTATTTAAAAATGGACAACTGTTAAGAAAAATAAATCATAAAGTCAAAGGAATATTTAAAACAAATAAACGTTACAACTTAACATACATTATTAAAATGCACTCACAGAGCAATATTCTAGAGCTGCTTTTTACTTATATTTTGTTGCTTGATTTGTTGATTTGAGACAAAGTCTTGTTGTGTTATCCAGGCTGGCCTCAAAAAACAATCCCCCCCCCACCTCAGCTCTGTAAGCAGCTGGTACTACAAGCATGTAGAACCCTGCAGGTGTAGAACTCCTTTTTAATATTTACCTATTTAATCTGAAGCCAATGTCTGTACGCCGAAGATGGTTGAAGACGTACTAAATACCATCTTCCCAGGGCTGCCATGTAATAAATCTCCTTTTCTCTACCCTTCACCCATACCTGGCTCCTTACTTGGCATATGGGAGCTAACATTAGTCCCACCTAATATGGAACTGTACTGGGTTTTTAGACCTAAGGCCCGAAGTCCAAGGAGTCCCAAGTTGGGAGCAGCTGCTCACTCTCACAGGCCAGAGCATGAGAAAGATATGCATGGTTGTCCAGGCACAGGTGAGGTCTGGCTGGCCTGTAGCTCAGTCCTTTGGACTGGGAGGAGTTGTGGACAATTGTTATCACTTTACTCCTGGAACAAAACAGGAAGTAGGTAATCACCTGTGCTTTGGCAGTTCCTTTAAGATGGTAAGAAAACACTGCTTATTTGAGGGGCAGTTTGCCTTCCATGCGAGATGCTAGTCATTGAATCTGCTCTTTCCTCTGGGAGCTCAAGGTGATTGCAAAGGTACTTCAGAAGGGAAAACCTCAACTGAAAGGAATTTTTAACTGATTCAAAGGACCCAGCAAAAGCATCTTTTGAGTTGCCTCTGATAGTCTGGTGGACTTTGGGCCTCAGCTCCAAAAACCTAGTTTCAGAATACCTGAACACTTGAGTTCTTATCAACAGGAATACTTTTTTTCTAACTCCTTAGGCAACACACAAAAACTTCTAATTTCTCTGTCCCTAAATTACACACACACACACACACACACACACACACACACATACACACACAATTCCAATGTGCCATGACTACCCAAAAACTGTAAGCCCCTCTTGCACCATCCCAATCATTTGACCAACACACAGTATGCTAAGGCATGTGGTCAGTAAACCATTACTGCCTTTAATAAGCTGCTGTCCATCAGGCACTTCAAAAGATGAATACTGTTGAGCATAACATGTGATGAAGAAAACCAAGTAATCCAATTTTATCCTAACACAAAACAATTGATAAAACATAGCAAGTAGAAAAAGATTACAAACAGAAATTGTGATTGCTAGAGAATTCATAAGATGAAGAAGAAAGATTAGCTCTACTTAAACAAAAACAACCACAAAAAAAGGGCTTCGTTTTTAATATGAATGTGTGGCTATAGGGCCCTCCTCTTTCAAAACATCTCTAAATCCAAGGGAGGAAAAAAAATCAAAGTAATAAGTATTTTCTCATTTGATCCATGAAAGGAAGACAGAAGATGGACCAGCAACAGCAAGGAAGAGAGGCAAGGACAGACCCAAAGTAATCAAGAAATGACAGCTGGTTCTCACTGCAGGGCCATCAGGTAGAAAACTACAGGAGGAAAGTATCTGAACACAAAACTGTTCTGTGGAGTCAGGTGGCTGTGCACAGCTTTCTTATGAACCACTGAGCTCTCGTCTCTGCTTTTAGCGTCCCTGGTACAACAGAACCCAAAGGGCAACCAGTACGTTTCATAAAAGAAGCAAAACCAAACTGATAGAAACACAAATCATTTCCTTCTCCTTTCTTCCTTGCTCCTCACTTGGTTGTCATGGTAACCAACTTGAGGTTGTGTTTTGCTATAAAGTGCTATAAGTACTTGCTGATGGTAGATGGTATAAAAATGCATACACCTCTGAAAGTCTTTGAATACATATCCCACTTTCTAAGATGAAATATCACATTCCCATGCAGATGCACTATCCATATGAAAAATACAAACCCACGCCAGGCACAGTGGCTCACACCTGGAATCCCAGCTACTCAGGAGGCTGAAAGCTGAGGACCCATGAGATAAATTCACAAGACTATCTCCAATTCACCCACACAGAGCTGGAAGTGACCAGGGCTGTAGGCATTTACACACAGTGAGACCAGAGGACTCTGTTAGGAGTGGAACACAAAAGCACAATAGCTGTGTGCCTCTCACCATATAATAATATTTGTTGAAAAGAATGCTAGGAAATGGAAACAAGAGGATTTTTCTTTGTTGTTTCTGTTTTCTTCTCTTTGGAGAAGAAAACTATTTGTTGATTTGTCTGTCTTTGGGAGGGGGACACAGAAATGGAGGGACAAAGGGTGAACAAATGCAGCAGTGACACTCACTAGATACGATGTTGAAAACAAACTATACAACTTGTGGGTGGAGATGGGAGGGAAAAACTGGGAGAGAGCTAGGGAAGGGGTGACATCATCCAAAATGAAACGTACTCTTTACCCAACTTATATAACTGTCACCCCTCTGTGCATCCCCTTTATAATAACAATAAAAATTTTTAAATTATTTTTAAAAATATATATTATACAAAAAAAGCTGAAAATAAGGTGTGGTTTAGGGGGCAGAATGCCATTCTTGCATGAAAAAGCCAAGATACTAAGTTCAAGAACCAGTGCTGGCCCACACAAAAAATTAATTCATTAATTAAGGTTTAGAAAAAGAAAAAAAAGGAAGAAAATCAAATTGCAGATGCGCCTGTTGCGAAGAAAAAGCCATCTTCAGGGTTAGCTAGAATTTGGAACATTTATATCTAATATATGCATGAGTCAAGCGGAAAAGGTCAGATAATGTGATGTCAGGAAAATGAACCCTTAGATATGTATTTTAATGTTTTTTTTCTTTCATGCATGTGTTTCTAACGCATTTATAAGATTATCTCTTTGGTGCTTTGTATGTCCCTCCCCCACAGTATAACCCCTGCTTTCACTATATTTGATGTCAGTATAACTTGAGGAGGAGATGGGGAAAATCCAGTTGTTTAAGGATACAGGTGGACCTGTTGCAACAATGAGAAGTACAAGTTGTCATGTCCAAAACGAGCTTTACAATGTCGGTGCGGGGGGGGGGGGGGAATGGGGGGGAAGGAGAAGGATTGGGATTGGGGGGAGGGGGGAGGCTGGGAAGGGACGTGAAGGGTAAACCAAAGGAGGAGGCTGCAATGCTTGGTAAGAAATGTACGCATTATCCTGCCCATGTAATTGTAACCCCTCTGTACAGTATATTCACAAATAAAATAAAATAAAATAAAATAAAATAAAATAAAAAAGAATTTGGAACATTTGGATATGTGAAAGAAAAGGAAATGTCTAACCTGGTTTGAACATGCTTGTAAAGAAGATTAAGTTATTTTTATGTAGTCACAAATAATTCAGTCTGAAATACCACTCTTAATTATGGCAGTACAAATATAAAGACTTAAGACATTGTTGAAGCCACCTGTAACCATGTCAAGTGCTTTGAAGATGTCAAGAGCCTACCAAAACATTCATCAGAACAAGTCTTATGTTCCACTGAAGTACAAAAGCATCTTCGTCTAAGAACACATTACTCTGTACCTCTGTACTTGTACAGCGGAAATACCTGCTGGTTGTTCTGAGGTAATTAACCTAATACACACCTCTAAAAGCCTTTGAGAACACCAAAGCTTTAAAAGATAGTTAATATGAACTACTCCATGTCTTAGGACTTACTTGTTAAAAGCAAAAACCTAGAAAAAAATTTACGTATTTCCTACTGACATCAATAGATAAGACCATCAAAATGAAGTCAAACCTGCATTAGAAAATGAAGAACTGAGGTGCTTTCAATTATTTAGACATCAATATGAAATACATCAGTTATACTCAATAAGTATATGCAGCCTAAACTACATTCTTGAGAGAGGAACATGTGAATTCTGTCAGTAGTAAGAAGATGACTCTGACTTAATCAGGCCAAACATCAAGAAGCTACTTAGATAGAAAGTAAATTAGACTAGGCACTGATGGCTCACACCTGTCACCCTAACTACTCAGAAAGCCGAGGATCACAGTGCAAAGCTAACCCAGGCAGACAAATCTCTTTTCTCTAAATAATCAATAAAACTCCAGAAGTGGAGCAATGGCTCAAGAGTTAGAGCACCAGCCTTGAAAATAAAAAGAGATCCTGAGTTCAAGCCCCAGTACTAGCACTGGAGGTGGGAGGGAGAGGAGGGATGGTGCTCATAGATTAAGGATATATACAGAGTGGGTTGTGGGTTTTGTTTTTTTTAAGTATTCATATCATTAATTTGGGGAAAAAGATGCAAACCATATGTAAATTAAACCATACCAAACCATCATCAACAAAAAGGTTGAAAAAAATCACCCTTCCAGATATGCTACTTACTTCCATCTCTACTATTCACAGAACTCAAAGGGACCAGCTACAACAGAGACACAGTTTTGTAGTATTTTAGTATTTGTAGTATTGTAGTATTTGTAGTATATTCCCTCTAATAGGAGGGAAAAGAAACATGAAAGTGATTGATTGTTGAAATATAAACCTGACTGCAAAGTCCCCATAACTTTCTTCCTGCAAGTGGGGAAGTTTTTCATTTTCATTTTCATTGAAGATGCCCCCACAGCTCAGCATTTCATAACAATTCTTTGCAAATATCCAACAACCTTAGTGTCACGGCCTTGAGAAAATGACATTCTATCAGGATTATCTGTGTACCTTGCAAACTGTGTCCACGTCCCAAGGTATTATGGTCCTCAGATCTATGACTTCGCAGGATACCCCAAGCTTTTCTCGTGCCATGGCAGCCACCTCCCGGATCACATGAACCTGAAATGAGGAACAGACAATAGACAGTGTGGTTCAGGCCTGACAGAAGCTGACATTATTCATAACACTGCTCACAGACAGAGGAACGAAACTGCACCGAAAAATCATAACCTCATATTCCACCCAAACAATCAAGTATGCAGGTCTAAAAATCAGATAGATGGCTGGGAAGGTGGCTCAGTGGTAGAGCATTTGCCTTGCATGCATGAGGCCCTGGGTTCGATTCCTCAGCACCACATAAGCAGAAAAAGCCAGAAGTGGTGCTGTGGCTCAAGTGGTAGAGCACTAGCCTTGAGCTGAAGAGCTGAGGGACAGCGCCCAGGCCCGGAGTTCAGGCCCCATGACTGGCAAAAAAAAAAAAAAATCAGATAGAAAGGGATCTTAAGAGAATGAGAGAAGCCAGTGTTAGAGAGATAAGAGAGTCCAAAAGGAGCAGCACAAGGAAGGTAAATAAAGTCACAGGCAGTGGGAATATTTCCAAGGAATGCACATCAAGAAAGACATAAACACCAGGCTCTGGTGGCTCATGGCTATACCTAGCTACTCAGAAGGCAAAGATCTGAGAATTCTGTTCCCAAGGAAAAAAGTCCATGAAACTCTTATTTCCACTTAATCAGCAAAAAGTGGGAAGTAGAAGTGTGGCAAGAGCTCAGAGCCTTGAGTTCACAACCCAGTGGCAACACAAAGAGAGAGAAAGAGAGGAGGAGGAAGAGAGAGATAAGGAAATCAGGGAACCCTATAGCTCATCAGCTTTCAAGAGGAACAAGAACAAATATTCACTAAAGTAAACAAAATAGCTAAAGAGACAGAAGAAAACCAAAACGAGTCAATGTATCTCAAAAGTTAAACACAAAAGGTTCACAGAAAAAGCAAAGTGTCTACATCAAAGTACAAGTATCCATATCAAAACACAGCATAAACACTGGATTTAATAATTAAAGGTTAGAAGGTTACTAAAAATGTCTTAACTATTTGGTGGTGTTTATTAGTAGTTGCCAGAACATAAGGAAATTTAAGAATAGACAGTTGAAAATAGTTGTGCAAGTCTGGTGATAAAAGAAAGTAGGATGATAATAATTATGTTTAAGGGTAAAGGAATTCTTTAGACAGTGAAGAGATATGCGCTTTTCTGATAAAAAGCAAGACAGAAAGGTCTGAAGATGTGGGAGAGGGAAGAAAGCGTCTTTGGGCCTTGCTAGTCAGCCAGGCTAGAGAAGGTAAAATGGAATATATCCGACACTTCTTCTTTAAGGACAAAGGCCCAGCACAGATATGACAAAAGAGCAAGCTATGGAAACTCATGCCTTAGATACACTACCTAATGTCACTATTAAAGAGAAGCAAAGTCATGAGCTGGGTTACATGTTTAGGGATTGAGCAGTAGAGTGAGCTGGACACCAGAGGCTCAGGTGATCCTAGCTACTCAGGAGGCTGAGAGCTGAGGATCTCCAATTAACAGGCAGAAAGCAAGAAGTAGAAATGTGGCTTGAGTGCTAACGCACCAGCCTTGAGTGAAAAAGCCAAGGGAGAATGCAAGGCCCTGAGTAAAAGCCCCAGTACTAGCACACACACACACACACACACACACACACACACACACACACACACATGCACACGCACACACACATATATGCACACACACACAAATAGACTGAAAGAGGAGAAAAAAGATTCACCATAAATACCACAGGCCTTAGAAAGGGCTATGAGAACCTAGCAGCACAGCTACCCCACTGAAAATGAAGAGCCACAAGGACTGCAGAAAGACAGCAGGATTTCACAACACTATAAATGGTTTTATCTTCTTTATAAAATACACATATAATAAATACACTGTCTTAAATGTTTGAAGAGAATCAATTTCCTTAATACAGAAAAAGGAAAGCTGAGCATGTCTTTAAAGGGAAGAGAGGGAAAAAAAATAAGATAGAAGTCTATGGCTACAGAGGGAGGGGGGAAATCGCATAAAGAAGACCGTAAGTCAACTGTAGTAGCAAATCATAATATATACTTTCAAAGTGTTTTAATAAATACAATTCTGTAACTCAAACATACTTCACCATATGCTTACCTGTCAACAGGAATGAACAGACTCCTCACCCCCACTAAGAAAGCAGTAAACAAACTCCCAGCTATTAAATAAACAGACTAACCAAGTGCTGGTGGCTCACACCTACAATTGTAGCCACTCAGGAGGCTGAGATCTGAATTATCAGGTTGCACACATTGAATGCATATAATTTTGACTGTCAATTATAGCTTTATAAACTTGATGGGGAGTCCGTATCCATAGCACCAAACAGACTTTATCTGTCTGACATGTAAAGAGAAACCATCACTGTCAGTTCTTCCTGTATCAAGGTGAGAAATGAGACCATCCACACACAACTTGGCCTTTCCCACAGGGACAGAGTCACTGACCTGCGTGCCCCAGGCCACGAGAGTCACATCACTCCCTTCCTGGAGGACCTCTGCCTGCGACAGCGGAATGTTGTATGGTTCCACAGGAACCTGTTCCACTAAATACAAAACAGGAGGGGAAAAAAGAAAGGTTCGTCACTTTTTCTGACTTGTGGCTTAGGGAATATAAGAATCTCATGTGAACAAGTTTTACCTTTATTTTTTCTTTCCTCCATTTTATAACCTACCCAAAATAAAAATTGCATTTACTGCCTGCCTCTGTGACATTACTACATAGGTAAATATGTATCACATAAACGTAAAAAACATAAAAAGATCTTGGAATTGAAAAAAATTAGTCAGAAACTAAGAAACTCATAACACATGGGCCTTAGTAATTATGTATCAACATCAGTTTATTAACTATAACAATGGTATCACACAAATGTAAGTGGTTGATATTAGGAAAACCTGGGTATGTAGTTTAAGGGAATTTTCTGTACTATCTTTGTACTTTGGTTGTAAATTTAAAACTATTCTTTTAAAAAATTATAAAATTTTTACTATGTCTGCTAAAACTATATGGGACTGAATTAAGATCTCAAACCAATTTCCTATCAAGCAGCAAACTTATGAGGGCTAGGAAAACAGAGATAACTCATAGTAGGATGAAGTTTTTAAGTGTATTTTATTTCGTATATAACACAATCACTTCATGAACAGTAACAGCTGCCAATATCCTAAGTTTCAAAACTAAATACTGTAGATTCCCAAAACATAGATACTACCAGTACAGATGTGTATGATCTTGGCACACAGGAGGCTGAGCAAGAGGGGCTCAAGTTCAAGTCCAACTGGCCTATATAGCAAGGACCTTATCTTAAAGTAAAAAAAATAAAGTATCTGTTAAATCAGTCCCATTTGAACTGCCACTAGCATCGCAGAGAAAACTGTTTCAGCACCTTTGTGTACAACCAAGCACATGCAATAAGGAGTTGACGGAATCTGACAGGAAATTTGAAAATGAAAGTGAGGAGGGATTGATGAACTGCTGAGTTCTAGGCAAACAGAGCAGCCATATTTATGTGGGATAACATTGTGGCTCTCTCCTTCATTTCTCCCAGTCCTTGTTTGATCTTGTCTTTGCTTTTTTTGCTTTTCATTCAAGAAGCAAAGAATAATCTAATGAAAGTAAAAGCTCCCTCTACTGCCCAGCCAGAGCCTTCAATCCCACTGCCCAGAAATACCAATGATAATAATTCCCCAAATGTCTACAGGACCCAGCCTCATGCACAGGAGCCTCTGAATCTCCTCCCAACATTTGATCACCCCTGCTTGAGGAATCAGTGGGCTTTCTCCATTGTGAACCCGAGGCCTACACAATCACTTCCCCGGCTTCCCTTGCAGCTAGGTCACAAAACTGGCTCTACCAATCAAATGTACCCAGAAGCAGACTGAATTGGGAGCTGATGGCATAAGAGAGCAGTAACAGCCTAAAATCCTTCCAAAATCCTACATCTGCCCTCAGTGGTGTCAGTGACTCAGAAATCAGTAGTCTCTGCCCTGTGATGTCCAGAGACAGCTGCTGGGGCATTTGGAGAATTGCTTCTGGATACATAGCTCCTAAGCCTGGCCCTTGGACATGCCAGAGAACAATCAGTTGTTTATACTGTCCTTCACTTTTTGTTTATATTGAGCAGAATTGACTTCATTTGCTTGAAAACCAAGAACTCTGTCTTTTCAGATATATACCATATGCAATTACACATACACACAGGCTAGCTCTTATAGCTTTCATAGTTATTTTATTAAGATTTTCATGTATGCTGGGACTAGGGCTTAAACTCAGGGCATAAGCACTATGCCTTAGCTTTTTCTGAGCCATTAGCTTTTTCCACTCATAGCAGGTGCTCTCTCACTTGAACTATACCTTTGTTTCTGGCATTTTTTTGGCCGGTGGGGGTGGGGTGTCTTAGGAGATAGAGCCTCATGGACTTTTCCTGCCCTGACTGGCCTAGAACCTCAATCCTCAGATCTCTCTCTCCAGGGTAGTTAGAATTACAGGAATGTGCCAACAGGAACCCAATCATTTTACTACCTCTTAAAAAAATTCTGTATAGCACATAAACTATGTAAAGTCACTGTCTAAATCAGGGATGAGAAAAACCACAATTTCTAGATCATTTTTTCCATAAACAGTATTTTGCAAAATGAATGGTCATGCTATTCATGTATTGCCTATAGCTGTTCTTATCCCACAACAGCACAACTCAGTAGTTGGAGCAGACAGAATGTCAGCAAATGTAACAAATTCAGTGTTCCTCTACAGAAAATGACTGCCAGCCCCAATAAACAATGTTTCAGAAATTAATTCTAACAGTCTACAGAAAACACTGGATGGATGGATGGATGGCAGACAGATGGTCAAATGGACAGACAGGGAGACATATTCAAATGGGATATTATATTCTCCTCCTCAGTTGACCAGTATTTGAGTCAAGAGCACGCTGAAGATATCTGGCCAAAGGTAGCACACAGGCTCTTTGCCATCTTCACCTTCTCTGCAGCATTTGCAGGCCTGGAGAAGGCTCAGAGACAATACACATCCTTCCCTGCTTATGAGTCAGTTGCTACCACTTAAGTTCTTCTTTTCCGCCTTGTAAATCAGCTGCCAGCAAGTGATTAGCAGAAAGCCCTGGAAAGCAAGACTCTAAAGGCTGGCACATCAAAAGAAATGGGCTGGCAACTTGGCCCACCTCCTTCCTAAGATTGCCAGTGAGTGACTGCTTTGTTGTCTTCAATAAAATTACCCAGGGTAATAAGACACCATAATTTTAACAATTAATTACGGGAAAACACTGCAAAAATAAAGCTTTATTCTCTGGGGGGTTGTTTTGTATTTTTAATATCATGCAGGGACTTTTGATTCAAGTTGAGTCTTACATTAAGAACTATGAAAGAAGGGGGAAAAAAAACCTCTTCAGGGATTTGCATTTATTCCTGAGGAGAATAAAGACACAATTTTAATACATTCACTGATTTAATCTTGGCAAACAATTCACCTGGGGAGCAGGTTAAACTTCATGCATACTACTTTGTAGTTACATTCATTTAAACAGTATTATGCCAGAAGAAAGTTACTATCTCAAATGAGCGTTCTTGCATTCCTCATGCACGGCTAAGAGCTTTCTGAAAGGCAGCAACAGCAGGAGTAAAGCCCGCTCTCCAGGGATGAAGAACATAGTATCCAGTCAGGTTACAGGTGTCCAGCTACCTGAGCCCACGCTACCCACCACATGCCCAGCCGATTAAAATCAAAGCACTAATGAGCACTCCAGAGAAATCCATCCACACTCGCTACACACTGATGAAACCTACTACTTTGAAAAATGAGAAACCTTTACCAAGCAAAATATAGGAGAAAATTATTAGGTCGAACAGACATTATAAAAAGTGTATTATAAATATTCACTGTATGTCTTGTGAAACTAAGAAAATTGAGAGGATGGGTGGGGTTGGAAGGGATGGGGGGTGGGGGGAGAATGATGAAAGGAATGGTACTGACCAAGACGCAATGTACTCACAAAACAACCTACTGAACTGTAGCCCCTCTGTACAACTATGTAAAGAGAATGGAAATACTATTTGAAAATAAATGGATTCCACACCTACAATGAATGCTTCTCTAAATGAATTTACAGGCAAAACATACATTCACTTACAAGTTAATTAGCCCCCATCTTCTTCCTTTTACTAACCATTTCCTTCCAACGAACCATCTTAAATAAACCCTACATACTATAAGAAACAGTATACATAAATAATATACCATATACAATACACAGAGTCAAATAATGCCTATGTACCATATGTATTCCAGCATCATGTGAGATGCCAGAAGGAGAAACTGAAAAGAGCAGACTCTACTGCAAATGACAGATGGAAAAACATTATCAGCAAACAAATAAGAGCATGACACTGGCAGCAGAAAAAATTACTGACCTGGAAATACAGAGAGAAGCAACAATCTGGTTATACCAATCAAGGTTTGCATCAAGCAGAAGACAACTGATGGAGGTCTTCAGAGACCAACTGACAGAGAAAAAAAATAATAATACAGAGGGCACTTCCTAAAGACATGGAGGTGTGTGAGTGCACTCTGCACAGACCTTAGAAACAAACAGGTGTACATGATGTCTGAGGTACAGTGAATACAGAACGTGTAACTAATATTCCATATCCTGAGAGAGCTCTTTCCGATTCCTGCTGATTCCACACATTAATAACTTGTGTGGGAAGCATTTGCAAAAACATAGCCATGTACTAGGAATGATGCAAATTCCTCCATGAAACACACAGCATGGTTCCAGAGTTTATTCCTCCTGCCTGGCACTGAATTTCCAATGCCAGTCCGCCTGCTTCATGCATGTTGCATTACACATGACACAGTAAACAAATACAAATGTGCTTTTTTTTATTGTTTGTTGTGGTGGGGAGGTTGTTGTCAATCTTGGGACTTGAACTCAGGGCCTGGGGACTGTCCCTGAGCTTCTTTTGCTCAAGGCTAGCACTCTACCACCTGAGCCAACTCCGGCTTTTTCTGTTTATGTGGTACTGAGGAATCGAATCCAGGGCATGCTAGGCAATCACTCTACCACTAAGGCGCACTCCCAGCCACAAATGTGCTTCTTTTGAAAAGAAGTGGAATATACTGCGCCTCATGCAGTATGACTACTACAGCATACTCAAGTCCGAATACCTAATAAGTCTATTTCTTTTTCTTTATTCATTTTCTTGTTCTGTTCTGACGTAAATCCTCAGATTCAAACTCACTGACTTGAGCTCTTGCTCAGCTTTTTGCTCAAGGGTGGAACTTTCCCACTTGAGCCCCATCTCCAAACCCGTTTTTTAGCTGATTAATTGGGAGATAGAGTCTTGCAGACTTTTCTGTCAGAACTAGCTTTGAACTGTAATCCTCAATTTCAGTAATCTGTAATCTGTACTCTCAACCTAGTGAGTAGCTAGGATAATAGGCGTATGCCATTGGTATGCAGTTTAATATTCTTTTCTCTTTTTCCTCCTGCCAGTACCAGGGCTTGACATCAGGGCCTCCAGTTCTTGCTTGGCTTGCTTACTAACCTCTAGACCTCCCCATTTAAGCAAAACTTCTAGCCAATTTCAGTTGTTAGAATCAACAGCCCATGAGAGGAGAATGGGAAATGGGACAAATCCACCCAAACCAAAGCCCACTTCTGGCCTTATCACTGCATCTAATGAATTTGATGGTCTCTTTTGAGTTCCAGAATCCCACCCGTAATCACAGAACCACAGAATGAGGACACAACAATTCAATCACCAAAAACATCCTTTGTGTTGTGAAGAAAAAAGAACTCAATGGTAGTCATTGGGCTATAAAATGCTTTCAATGAAAAGTAATTCTTTTTTATTTTTTCTGAACTTCAAGAGTAATTCTTTTTTGCTAATTTTATTTTTTCACTTCAATGTGTCCATCTAAGTGTCTAGTGTTTCCTGTTCGGAGTCTCCCTTCCAACATTTTCTCCACCATTCCATGTTTCCTCCACCAGATTGAACTTGAGGAGCTCTTCTTATCTTATTACTACTGTCAGTGGGAGAAATGACACAGATCCAAGCACCTGTAATCCCAGTGACTCAGGAGACTGAGATCCGGGATTGTGGATTGAAGCCAGCCCAAGCAGACTCTTATCTATAATTAAGCAGCAAAAAATTGGAAGTGAAAGTGTGGCTCAAGTGCTAACTCAATAGCCTTGAGCAAAAGAAACTCAGGAATAGTGTCCAGGCCCTGACTTTATCCCCAAAATGAGCACCCCCCCAAAAAAGAAGAAAGAAAAAAATGCAGAGCCACTGTAGATTGTGATCTTGCCTTGTGAAACAAATTCTGTTTGAGAGAGGTTGATACAAAAAAAAAAAAAAAATAAGGCTATTAGTAAGCTATATGATTGTAAAACAGAGCATAGCTACATTAGGGATTAAATCTGTGCTCTTGTCTCCATGGAGAAATTTAACTGCATCCTGCCTTGCAAAAGACATGAAAATGTAAAGTAAATTTAATATTCATGCATGGCAGGCAGCACTTTGCTAGAGACTTGGACAGTAAATAACCAATCAAGCTGTGTCAATATCAACATAACATCAAATCAGAACCTCCAAACAAATTACAAGCGACGAAGAGACTTCTCACATTGAGATATTTTTACATAGAAAATATGAACTTACAATTGTATTTTCCTTAGTGTTGGTTAAAAAAGTCATATTTTCTTATCACTTGAATATGGAAAATACAACTCACTAATTATTTTTAATTCAACAGCAAAATTAACTTCTGTTCAATATACCTTTATATACCTTCGTGTACCCTCTAGTACATTATATTTAACAGGCCAGCAAAATTTCTACACCACACATTTACAATAGACACTCTTGAACTCAAAAGTACTCAAGATCATTTTCCTTTACCAGTACTTAATTGGGAAAGCCAATATTCAACTGCCATAAGAAAAACCATTTAAAATGTTACTATAAAAAAATCCCACATTTTTCCTTTTTTTACATAATGAGATAAATTACAGATCTTTTCACAATAGTTGGCAAATATATATCACAAATGCAATAATGTAATAAAGCACCTTTGTATTCATTACAAAATGTTCAAATGAACCTCATATTTTCCAAGCTCATTTAACGTGACCGAAAAAAAGCTCTTATGAGACTGATATCCCGTAATATACATAGTGTATTTAACAGATGCACTGAAATTTAACCACATTTAGGACTTATTTAATCTTTGCAACTTCTCTTAGAGGTGTTCCTTCGTAGGCCTGCTAATATGCTATATTTAACAGGTTAGCAAAAATTCTACACCATCCATTTACTAGCAATTGTTCATTTTCTTGTTCAATGTGTTTAAACTATTTTAATAACTACTTTAGCAATTCATTTTCTTTAACAAGGAGCTATGTATGAATTTCATACAGGCAAAGAATGTATAACTCAACTCTGAATTAAACAGCAATATTTTTAAAGCTATTGCACATAAGCACATGGACAGTTTAAAACAAGGGGAAAATCACCTAACAAAAGAATTATGTTTTACTTTTTTCTTTTTTTCTTTTTTCTTTGTCAGTCGAGGGGCTCAAACTCTGGGCCTAGGCACTGTCCCTGAGCTCTTCAGCTCAAAGGGAGCACTCTACCACTTGAACCACAGCACCTCTTCTAGTTTTCTAGTAGTTAACTGAAGTTTCATGGACTTTTCTGCCCAAGCTGGCTTTGAACCATGATCTCAGCCTCCTGAGTAGCTAGGATACAGGTGTGAGCCACCAGTGCCTGGCTGTTAAGATTTTTTTAAACGAATATTTTGATTTGCATTATCAACCATAAAATGTATCATTACCTTATGAACTGGTTTTAAAAAAAACCTGCCAATTAAAGTCATACACCTTTTAGAAATTTAATTTCATTCTTAAGGGGAAAAAAACAACAACAAATGAATCAGATTTTTTTTTTGGGGGGGGGAGGGGGTCCGGTCGTGGAGCCTGACCTCTGGGCCTGGGCGCTGTCCCTCAGCTCTGCAGCTCAAGGTTAACGCTCTACCACTTGAGCCACAGCGCCACTTCCAGCTTTTTTCTTTTTGCTTATGTGGTGCTGAGGAATTGAAGCCAGGGCCTCAGGCATGCAAGGCACGTGCTCTACCACTGAGCCACCTTCCTAGCCCCAGAAGAAGATTTTTAATTATCTATTACCCTTACACACAAAAACAATAGACATAATGAATACATTATATGTACAATAAAACCTCTTTGCACAATTTATTTTTTCCATTGTTTTTGGTGCTAGTACTGAGGCTTAAACTCCAAAATCTCACATTCATTGTCTTCTTCACTCAAGGCTGACATTCTACCATCTGAACCACACTGTCACTTCCTACGTTTTGCTGACTAATGGGTGAAAAAGAGTCTCGTGAACTTTCCTGCCAGGGTTGGCATAAAAGTGCAACATGCAGATCTCAGCCTTTAGAGGTAGCTGGGATTATAGGTGTGAACTACCAACACCCAGCCACGCTACTATTTAAAAAATAAGTAGAAACAAAACTCAAGAAAATTACTAAAAAAAAAATTACACCTACTTGCTTTATTGTCATCCTTAGTAGCTTATTTAGCAAATAAGAGATTGAAAGAAGCCATCTGACTGTTGTGACCTGGATGTATGAGGCAGGGGTGGGATATACAGTCTAGGCACAGCCCAGAGCCCAGGGGCAGGAGAGGCTGAGAGGAGCTATGGGTAAGGACAATACCATCCCCTCACCAAGCTCCTCCTGTTTTCTCTTAAACACAGGCAGGCTTCCATTTCCTTCTGGACTTGGGATTAAGTCCCTGAATGACTTCCTGGCACCCAGGGCAACTGTAAACCTCTTACCAGTGGCCATACCAGACTGTGATATGTGGCTTTTATAGCTATCACAGAAGTAAAGTAACCCTGTGTCAGGAGTGAAAGTAATGCAGTGTGTATCAGACCTGGGCTCCACCTTCCACAGGGATGTGCCGTGAGAATGCGTGACTATGGATGGCATGTGTTCTCATTCAGTTAGAACAGCACCCCTTTTAATTCTGCCAGAAAGAAATTTTAAGTAGTATATTTTCCGCATGAAATAGAGAGTCTAGAAGAAGTTACACCTTTTATCTATGCCCTGCATAGATGAAGTGGGAAGCAAAATGGGGTGGTATCAGAAAAAGGATAGGCCCTTAGAGCAAACATTACGGCTTTACATGAAGAAGCAGGGGTGAAGCAATTTCCTGAAGCTTAATAAACCTCAGTTTCCTCATCTGTCTAGTGTAGACGCCACTACCTCACAGGTTTTTTGAATCATCTGCACCAGAATTATCAGATGCCTCTGTAGACAGGCTCAGCACCAGGTTTGAATCTTTCTGTGAAACACTGAGCAAGTTTTTCAACTTCCAGATCCTCACCTATCAACTGACAGTATGAACACATAAGCTTGATAAGGATGTCGGGAGGGTGGATTACATTAAATCATCACTATGTCTTAACAACACAGCATGCTGTGCAACATGAATGTTTTAAAGTGTTCAAAGATAAGCCAGCCTGGTGGCTCACACATGTAATCCCAGCTACTTAGGAGGCTGAGATCTGAGGATCGAAGTTCCAAGCTATCTTCTATGGACAAATCCATGGAACTTTTATCACCAGTTAACCAACAAAAGGGCACAGTGGAGGTGTGCCTCATGTGGTAGAGGGTCAGCCCTGGTGAGAAAAAGCAAGAGAGAGCAAAGCCTGGAGTTCAAGCCCCAATACTGGCATTTTTTTTAATATTATCTCCTTTTATTGTATACATTTTAGTGCTTTGGAAGTGAATTGTACAATCATATATTTTCCAAGCCTAATTTTCACAAACTTGCATTTGTTCAAATAGAAATGTTATAAATTTTAGAACAGACATTAAAATAGATATAAAATTCAGTTACAGGAATTTTTCCAGCATACATCTCTATAGTGTGAGTTTTCAAAATTTGTTTTTGGGGATTATTTCCAGGGTCTCACACATACTATTCAAGTGCAGTCAATGTGGCATTTTTTTTAATTAATAAGTTTTTCTTAATTGTGAAAATACCATACAGACGGGTTACAATTACATGGGCAAGGTAATGAGTACATTTCTTATCAAGCATTGTTGCCTCCTCCTTTGTTTCCCCTGTCCTCCCCCGCCCCACCAAAGCTGTAAAGTTTGTTTTTTGACATAATTATTTGTACATCTCATTGCTGCAATGAGTCTACCTGTTTCCCTATTTAAATGATTTGTTTTTTTTCCCCTTCCCCTCCACAAAGTATACCAACATCAAATGCAGTAAAAGCAGGGGTTATACTGTGGGGGAAGGACATACAAAGCAACAAAGAAATCATCTTATAAATATGTTAGAAACAATCAGAAGAAACAAAAAACATTTGAGTCCTTATCTTGGGGTTCATTTCACCTAACATCAATTTATCTGACCATTCCTGCTTGGCTCAGACATATACTAGTAATTGCAAATAAGGGAAACCATGGGACCTATGTTTCTTTGGGCCTGGCTTACTTCACTTAATATAATTTTTTTCCAAGTCTTTCCATTTCCTAACAAATGGGGCAATGCCATTCTTTCTGATGGAGGCATAGAATTCCATTGTGTATATATACCACATTTTCTTGATCCATTCATGTACTGAGGGGCATCTGGGTTAGTTCCATATCTTAACTATGGTAAATAATGCTGCAATAAACATTGTTGTGCTGGTAGCTTTAGTGTGGTCTTGTTTGTTATCATTTGGGTGAATGCCCAAAAGTGGGATTGCTGTGTCATAGGGGAGCTCTATGTGGAGTCTTTTGAGGAACCTCCATACTGCTTTCCAAAGTGGTTGAACAAGTTTACACTCCCACCAACAATGCAGTAGGGTTCCCTTCTGTCCACATCCCCTCCAGCATCTGTTGTTATTAGAGTTCTTGATTATAGCCATTCTAACTGGGGTGAGGTAGTATCTCAATGTTGTTTTGATTTGCATTTCTTTTATGGCTAGGGAGGTTGAGCATTTCTTAAAGACTGGCATTTTTTTAAACGAGTCTTTTGACTTTATCACAGCAACCTCATAAAGTAATATTGTGAAAAAAAAGATTGTTTTTGTGCTTTCTAAAGTCAGCTGTTAGAATACCTTCGTTAAATTATTAAAGGATGTGCAATAACTCAGGAGTAGGGGGATGTCTTCATCTCAAAAGAAAAGCATCTTTTCTCTAAGCGAGAGCATTGAACATATATTAGCCAAAACTTTCTAATACGTAAGCAAAGTCTATAGAAGAAAAACTGAGACTTAAGTAGGTTAAACTTAAAATGAGATTACCTGGGAGGTCCTGGAATAACTCACTGCTCACTGCACAGGGAAGGGAGAGAGAAGGATTCAGGGACCAGCCTCCCACATTCTCAAGCAAACCACCTATGAACAGCACAGCTCTGTCTCACAGAGAAAGTCCCAAAAGTCAGAAGAGCTGGCCCTGAGCCCCGTATGCACATCCTGAGATCATGGAGGCCGGCCATGATGAAGGCGGTCCCATCAGAGCCCCATACAATGAGATAGAAACAGCCAGCTTAGGAAGAACAAGGAAACAAAGGGACCAGGAGATGCTGAGATTAATGAGGGCTCATCTATGATGGAGATCTAGAATAAAATTATAGATTGTGAATAAATTTTTAACATTGACAAGTAAATGTTTATAGATACCAAATAGTTTAGATTCCTAAGAAAATTACTTCCAGGAACCCTTAAGAGATTTGATTTTGGTAACTGTGTATAGAATACTACCTTGGATTTGGGAACATAGTCTTCCTTGATAATAGGTGGAAGACACTGAGAAACTGAAAATAATAATGGACATTTGTTCATCAACAGAGAATTGGAAAAAGTGAAACTGCCCAGTTACCTGGGCCATCACTAAATGACATTATGCTCATTCAATGAATAGTCACTCAATATTTTTATTCAAATTTTGTCAGCCAGACACTGGGGCAGCATACCTGTAATCTGAACTATTCAGGAGGCTAAGAAGATAGAGGCTCAGGGACAGCTCAGGCAGAAAACTGAGATTCTTATTTCCAACTAATCAGCAAAAAGTCAGAAGTGGTGGTGTGGCTCAACGGACAGAGCATCAGCCATGAAGAATAGCACCATGACCTTAAGTTCAAATCTTACTACACACAGGCATGCATGCACGTGTACACACACACACACACATACACACCCAACAGTATATATCTTGTTTTTCAGATTCTCCTTCCCATAGCAAAGAAGCATTTATTTCCCAGCCAACTCATTAACAGGCAGGATTCAGAGATATAGCTACAATACACTAATGCTATTTACAGGACAAAGATAGATGATGAAAAACTAGGCAAGCTATTCTCTTTAGTAGTAACAATTAATATACTTAGAAGAATAAGAACAAGACAACTTATTTCTATTTAGTAGTAATAACAACAATGAGCAAAGAACATTTACACAATGGAATGCCACTCAGCAATGAAATAAAGAATGTAACTACTAACACAAACAACAACACTAATGAATACCAGTAAATTAGGTTGAGCAAAAGAAAGCAAGCACAAAGAATACTATTGTATGTTTCCATTTATCTGAAGCCCAAAAGCACATCAATTAACCTAACAGCAATTGGAAAGTGGCTGAGTTCAGAACAGGGCAAATGGATTGGCAAAGGAGAGAAAGGAAAGGCCTTCCAGAAGCGATGAAAATGTTTATCTTGTTTTTCTAGTACTTACATGAATGTACAGGGCTGTCCAAAACCTATCCAACTGAACACTTACTATCTGTGCACTATTATGGTACATAAACTACAGCACAATAAAAACATATAGCTTTAAATTCAACAGTTCAAGGCTAAAGACTGACTTGCCAAAGTAATTTTCTTGAATTCAAAATAAAATATACTTTAGAGAGCACAAACTGTTTGGTGTTTAAATTTTCC